>NC_138978.1:153672853-154377853 GCF_964341445.2 Mesoplodon mirus | reverse complement strand
ATCCAATTACAGAATCACAGTTTGCCTTGTCTTTTTACTTTTCAGCTGCTTGGTCTGGCACCCGTGTGGACACAGTCAGCCCCAAGCCATGTTCCCTTCTCACTTTCCGAGTCTCTCTCCTCTCATCACTAAAGAGTCATGCTCCCTGAAATTTACTTTGTGAAGGTAAGGTCTTGGGATCCTAGGTGGCTGACGAAGCTCAACAGCTGTGATTGATGCTCCCTGAATGTCCATGTGTGCTCTCTTTCATTTCCAGCTTTCTTGCAGTTGGATTGGGTCTGGAATGAGTTTGAGCTCATGGGAATGTGACCAAAGTGTTGTATTGCTTCTGCTTTGAGGTGCAAATATCAGTATGCTCAGTCTATCCTTTCTGCCCCCTTAGAGGCTAAGCATTGAGATGGCAGAGTCCTAAGATAGAAGTAACTTCTAACCCTGAGTGAAAGGAAGTTACAGAGTCACCCAACCCCAGTGAATTTTGCATGAGCAAGAAATTAACCTTTATTGAATTAAACCACTGAACTAGAGTCTCAGCCATCATGTCGGATATACTTGGTTTAGCTAGAAGTCTCTTGATTAGGGACTCCTGGAAAAGGGGTGGTTCTGAAATTTTGGCTAGCCAGAGAGCTTTTTCCAGCAGCTGATATAACCTATGTAAACAGAGCAAGATGATAAATGGAAACACAGCAACACAAAAATGGTTCATTTTTCATTTAGCCAAAGTTCATAGTCTTCAACATTGAATAGTCTGTCATACTGAAGGGTCATCTCTTCATTTATGCCCACCCATATCCTCAATTCCCTTGCCAAAATGTCCTTTAGCTGCATCTCTCTGTCAACACCCTAAGAATCAACCAAACCATCTCCCTCTTCCACAGTTGAACCCAAGGTAGTGAGTGTGACTTACGGGAAGTAAATCAACCATGCTGATGAGTGCCACTGTTGATGTTTGGTCTCCACTCTCAGCTGCCCCTCAGTACCAATCAACCACTCCATCACATGTCCTTAGTAGTTTCTTCTACCATCCTCTCTGCAGACTGTATTACTTCCAATTCCACAGCAAAACAATAAGGGTAATCGATAAGGTTTCCCTAAAATTCCCATCCATATCCCACAAGCTTTTCTGTGTCTCCCTCTGCAGTCTCAAAGCATTCTTCCTTTCATCCAAGGATGAGCCACACACCCATCTTCTGGATCTCATCAACTAGAACTTTGCTCTATTAATTACCTCTTTAATTCCTGGAATTTCCACCTTCAGTGGCTCCATCTTCCCAGCATTTGAAACAAGTTACCTCTGTGGTGTTTTGGATAGAGTGGCCTACATTGACATTTTCCTTTTTCTCATTCCCCAACTCTTACTTGACCCATAATAATCTGCCTTCAATCTTCTCTATTTAAATTCCTCTGGCAAAGGCCACAAATGACCTCCCTGTTACCGCCTAGAACATTAGATTGCCATCTTCTCTGTTTTCTCTTTCTCAGTCTCTTTCAGTATATTCCTGCCTCTTTGAACAACATCCCTCCCTGAATGCCAGCTCTCAAGCTCTAATAGTGGCTCTTTTCTTTTCCAACTTATGGTTTTTTATATAGCCTTTGACATAGGTACTGGTTGGAATCCGGGAAAGAACTGGGTTTAAAAACTCAAAATAGACTATTTATTAATAGAGGAACCTTCTTGGCCCAGATTCTGGCTCTATACTAGAATACTAATTCCCCCAATACAATTGGGTTGTGCAATTTTGCAGATATTTGACTCTGACTGTGCCAAGGACTGGATCTCCACCTATTTTTATGATGCTGGGTCTCTGCACAGAGCTTCTATAGATAAGACTTCTTAGGTCTGTGGCATCCCTTGTGCTGTCTGGTTATAGGGGTAGGGCTGGGGCTAGAGGGACAGTCTGGCACCTGGCTGCTGCTTCTTGCCTCAGCATATCTGAAAATGCACTTGTTCGCCTGTGAACTACACTCAAATGTCTACCTGGGGATCAAGTTCTAGGCAATTCCTTGAAAAACAAAACTATATACCTTCTTTTGCTCTGTTTTCCAGAGATGCATCTCCAAAGACTATCTTCCTTGACACTTCTTTCTCTTTACGTCTGGAAAAACTCTTTACTCCATCGCCTCTCACTAATTAGTAACTTTTTTACGTGTTTTGCTTTGATTTGACTCTAAACTTCCTGAATCAAGAACATGTGCTCTGTTCCTTATAGCCCTTACACGCCCATTCCTAGACACCCACTAGACATATACCCACTCTTACACCAAGACATCATACAAAGGATGCATCCTCAACCTTCTCCTTGTTACCATAGACACAAAACAATTCTTTCCCTGTAAGGCTGATGCCTTTATCCTTGAAAAAAAGAAAGCATGTTGGTTGTTGGTTTTATCAAAAGCTGAACTTTTCTGGACATCTCCATGTGGCAACTAGGTGAAGCCTTTTGACTGAGATTGCTAGTCTGGTTGACCAAGCCATCAGCTTGAACTGATTGGTTCTTGTGGTCCAAACGGTCATATGGGTTACATGCTGATTTACACCTGCTTTTGTGACTTCCTCCCAGCTTCCTAGTCATGATGACAGCTCAGCCATGATTCTTAGATTGTGATTCATTTTTAAGCATTAATCCAGTTTTTAAACCACAAAAGACAGCAAAGCAGTATGTCTGTCATATGGGAAAGGTGGAGTCACAGGACATTGAAAGAGAAAGAAGGAAAAATACCATGAATCCACAGACAAGCCAAAACTAATGTCATATGACATGTGACTTTGTTTACTCTGAGCACTGGGGGCTGGGGCAGGAAGGTGAGGGAGACTTGTTCAAAGAGTCATCTACACATTGCATTTATCAAAGATTTAAGGGGCCCTTTGGGTCTTTCCATTCAAAGACTATTGTCTTCCTCTAGCTGCTTGGGTACTGTGCCTTTTAGGGCACTCAGGGCCACAGTGAAATGAGAGGATAAAATGTGGGAAGTATAGAATATCAGAGAAGAAAATTAAATTCACCTGGAATCTCATTGCCCAGAGATGGTAACTCATGTTAATATTTGGGCATATATTATTTGAAATATATAGAAAGACAGGTAGGTATGTAGATATGTATATGTATACAATTTACATTTATGTAAGTTCTGTACATATTTACACTGATATTTATGAATAGTTTTATGATGTACACACACACAAATATATATACATATGTATTTTATTTTATAGGAATTATACAATATGTATTGTTTACTAGAACCTGCCCTAGCCTTTAAGGAAATAGGGTGCATTGAGAACACTCTCCCAAGTCCCCATAGCTAACTTCCTCCCTCCCGACTTCCTTCCTCAAACCTTCTACCCTCGGCCCTGCTTCTGTTTTTTTTTTCTTTTTTCTTTTTTGGCGGTACGCGGGGCTCTCACTGTTGTGGCCTCTCCCCTTGCAGAGCACAGGCTCCGATGCGCAGGCTCAGCGGCCATGGCTCGCGGGCCCAGCCACTCCGCAGCATGCGGGATCTTCCCCGACCGGGGCACGAACCCGTGTCCCCTGCATCGGCAGTGGGACTCTCAACCACTGTGCCACCAGGGAAGCCCCCTGCTTCTTTTTAATGAGGCACGTCCATATGTCTGTCATCTAGACCTCCCCACAAGAAGGTAAGCCTTAGTTTCCTCTGGGCCTCCCACTCCTTGTCCCGCCACAGTCATTACTCACTCTGTAGCTGTGGAATGAATTCATATTTAATTCCAACTTCCTCCTTCACTGCTCGCAATTTTCTAGTAACTCTGAGACAGGTTTCTTGAGTCATCAAGTAATGTGCTCTGAGGAAATGCAAACTAATGTAACTCTTTCCCCAAACAAAGCATGAAGGAGAACCTAAGACGGCTAAGAAATACACACATGGGATAGTTAAGTACCAAGGATTCTTTAGTGCCTGTAGTTTTAGAGTTCATTGTGCAACACGTATGAATGCTCTTACCTATGAAGAGGTAAGCACTTTGTTTATGTTTCTCATTCACCATTGATTTGTATCCTCCTTGCATTTCTAGTTTTCTCTTTACCTGTCTGTTCTACCATTAGAGTGCAAGTTCTCAGGGGTAGGGCCACAGGAAGGCTTTCTGAGCTTTTCCCCATCACCTAGTATACAACCTCACTTTTGGAAAGGCTGAGCAGAAAGGTACACGGATGAAGGAGTCATGTCAGCCCTTCACTTTTTTACTCTGAAATCACGCTGAACAGGTACCTAGATTGCACTGAGGAGAATTGAAAACTGAAAGTTTGCATTTTGGCATTAGGATTTAATTCCCTGACAAGTGACATTTGGCTTACCTCTAACCCCAATTCTCCACTCTCCAAAGGGAAACGAGCGACACTGTAACCAATTTACCATAGCCGAGGTTATAAAATATTAATTATGGCTTTTACTCTGATAACTTGCTGAAAGGACAATGAATTGTTTCTAGGAGATGAGATCTTGACATCACCTCCGCAGGGCACAGTGAGCTGGCAGGGGATAGCGGGGAGGTGAGGTGGGGAGAGAGCCTCGAAAACCAAGATGTGTGTGTCTGGAGGAAGGGCACACAAGTAAAGGTACACTGCGGAAGCCACACACATCCTGACAGCATGGAGTGAGCAGCTGCTCAGGAAGCTTCACCCAAGAGATGGGCTTATGGACTCAGCCGTGGAAGCTTGGTATGATGGTCAGCTTTCTGTGTCATCTTGGTTAAGCTCAGCACCCAGTTATTTAATCAAATGTCAATACGGGTGTTGCTGTGAAGGTACTTTTAAAATGTGGTTAACATCTACAATCAGCTGACTTTAAGTAAATTACCCTCAATGAGGTGGGTGGGCTTTGTCTAATCAGCTGAAGGCTTAAGGGCCAAAACTGAGACTTCTTAGAGAAGAAGAAATTCCATCTCATGACTGCAGCATTACCTCCTGCCAGAGTTGCCAGCCTGCTCACCTGCCTTAGGGATTTGGGACTTGCCAGCCCCGTAATCGGATGAGCCAATCCCCTAAAATAAATCATATACATTTACACATTCTGTTTCTTTGGAGAGCCCTGACTGATACAGTTAGGAAACAGGATGTGCTCAGGAGAGGGAGAGTTTGGGCAGGGGGTTGGGGGGGGGGTAGGTGTGGGGTGGGGGGAAACGGCTTGCCAAAGAAAAGGAACTCAAAGACATTCCCAGTGCTACTGCCAGAAATGAAGGACGTCCCAGCTCAAGGAGAGGAACCGGGGACGTGAAGTAGGTCTGGGGGGATGTGGTGTCAATAAAGAACCGTGCATCTGCCTCAGGAACCAAGGTGGCTGACAGCAACCCCTTGGACCTCAGTAGGCATCAGGGCAGAAGCAAGAGTGACCGGGAACCCTTATTAGCTTGTGCTTTACGCCTCCCCAAACCGCCCCTGTGTTTCCTCACTTGGTTCCCACACCCACCCTGCAAGTTGGCAAGGGCCAGGATTTAAAATGCCCATTTCACAGATCAAAAAAAAAGAGCCACTGGATACCTCAAGGCTGGAAACTAACTCACAGATGCAACAGGGAGGTTTCACCCTGAAGAGACAGAATGGTGTTTCGAGCCCCGTCAAGCTGAGGCAAATCAGGAAGCTGGGGCCAACCAACCTTTTCTGTACCCACCTGGGCCTGAGATGGCTCTACCGCAACGATAAGAAAACACCCCGCACTTTAGAAGTTACCTACTGGAGAACAGTCCCCAGGAGAGGCCCTGTCGACAGGAGACGCCTCCCAGGAGAACGGAAGGGGAAAGGCTTTGGAGGACAGAGTCTTTTCGGGGGGATGCTGAGTGGTGGCGGCAAAAGTTACCCATCGGCAAAAACAGCTGGGGAGCCATCTGTCTGGAAGAAGCCTCCGGCCCGTTTCATTACCCCCCTTTCTGCATTTGCAGGAGGTCTGGCCGCTGATGGGAGGCGGTTTATAGCAGAGGGAACAGAAGGAAACCAGTTGGCCCTTGTATAACCTTGGCCTCATTAGCATCGAACCAAAGCCCACTGCGCTATTGACTTCTGGTAAATATCCACCCATCCAGGAGATTTCCCCCAGCCCTGCCTGGGGGCCCTTCAGACACCACACAGGGCCTTCCTGCTCCTCCATCCCCGGCTTTGTGATCCAGGAGACGCTCCCCACCCACCCCCGCCCTCAACAATGCAGCGCTCAGAAACCCCTCCATCTCACGGGAGAGGAAAGTGGGGAAAAGAAGGAAACCTCCGTGGTCCCCTCGCTGAAACTCTCCCATTCTCTCACTCCAAAGGGCCAAACAAATAAACCCTAGAAAGGCGGTTCAGCCAGTGAAGCGTACACAATTCTATTTCCAATGGCTTTGAAAACTTTCATTTCTGTACAGCAAATAACACATTATCTTTGCGGAGGTCAGGGAATAATGCAGTCGGATTCTTGCGACATTGCGAGAGTTAATGTTTCTGTTTGCCATTGTGTCCTGTGCAAAGAAAGACGGCCGGTCACCTGGGGTTAGCACAACACAGCACGGAGATGGTCGAATCCACCAGAAGTGCTTTGAAAATGTTGGACACTATTGTATGGATGGCCTCCTTCCTGGCCCTCGCTGCATAATGGGCCTCCAAGTGCTAAGGAGATAAACGATACTATCCTTGGAGTGTCAGAGGTAGAGCTCGCCAGGAGCTGCATTCATAATTTCCTAGAACTTAAGGACTTCGATTTTTTAATAGTAATTGAAACATAATTCAATAGAAGTGTCACTCTAATATAATAATTGCCAAGGAAATTGAACCACAAAGAAGTAGATAAATTGCAATTTACCTTTATTAGAGTACTTGGAGCTGGCAATGTTTTCTCATCAAGAAAGCACACCCCCTCCACCGCGACATCTTCCCCCTCCATCTTTTGAATGTTCGTCCTCATTCACGCTGCCCTCTTCAGCAATGCCTTCACTTCTTAGATTCCCCAACTGCGTATTTGACTCCTCTTTAAATACTTACCATGGCAAAGTGTTTATATTAATTGCTCTGGTGAACGCTTCATAATATAAACTTCAGCTAAACTCTTCATTGTCAAATGACAGCTTCCTCACATCCTACCTAAAACGTTTTCTTTGCTTTTGTGAGGATAAGTGATATAATGGTGTTTGTAGATTAAAGGACTGGGTGAGTATCAGTTGCTGTTATTGTGATTCTATACATCTTTCTTAAAATGTAACAATCTTTACATAAGTTATATTATACTACCACTGAACTAAATCCAGGACTCAGAGGACAGCAAGATAAAAAGTTCCCTCACTCTCCCCAGGAGGTGTTGTTTGGAACCATCTGAATTATTACTATCATTATCACTTCTTTTGTTGCTAGACAGAGAAACTCTTCAGTTCCTAATGCTGTGGAAATGCACAACCCGCCCCCTTCTCATCCCACCCTTACGCCATGCTGTCACCCTTTTGGCTGCCCTGGATTTGGATCCATTGTTATAACCACCCACGCCCCTTCTTTCATCCCTGTTTACTTCTAGGAAATATCTGGCATGAGACTGACCTAAGATGGGTGACCACTCGGAATTGGATTCACGTACTCCTGGAGAAGAAAGCAGGTGAGACCCAGTCAGAACTCAGCAGTGTCTTCATTCCCAGGGATCCCAGAAATCTACAGCAAGATTTGGACACATGTCCATATGTAAAGGCGTAAATGATAGCCAAGTCATAGTGAACTTTAACCTATTTAATTGAAACGTTTGTGTAGGTAGCATCCTCAAATTCTTAGGAGTCAACTCCTTGTCACCTGATTTTGACCTCCCAGATATTAAAATATAAATAGGCTAGAAATGCACTTCTAGATCAGACTTGGATCTTCCAGACCTCTGCTGGTGAGGTCAGCAAGGTTTGGGAGTGAAGGACATCACACTTAAAGTTTAAGGATATCCCTAAAGCACACACGTTGTCCTTAGGACCTAATATTTTTTAAAAATTTGAATCCATTACTTGGAACATTATTTAAACTTTTGAAATCATTTTGATACGCAACTCAATACGTGTGTGTGTGCATACACACACACACACACACATACATACATACATACATATACAGGCATGACATGGAGATACTGTGGGGTTTTTTCCAGACCACTGCAACAAAGCAATTATTGCAATAAAGCAGTCACATGAGAAAAGCATAGAGGGGAGAGAGAAAGGCTAAGTGACAGAGAAAGAACAGGGAGACAAATGAAAGAAAGGAAAGGAGAGAAGCACTAGGGAGGAAACAAGAGAAGCTACCCACACACCTCCTGGACAAAGTCTGTGACATTGAGGCAAGTGGGGAAAAAGTGGGCTACAAAGTGTACACCATGATGCCTGTAACTATGGAGAATCTATATTTATGAAGACAGAGGATGGGAATAGAATTCAGCTAGATGAAAATAGATATATGATACAGGTTGTCAGGATCATGAGTATTATTTTCTCCATTTTCTGGACTTTCTATTATGCACCATCTTTTTTTTTTTTTTTTTTTTTTTTTTTGCGGTACGCGGGCCTCTCACTGTTGTGGCCTCTCCCGTTGTGGAGCACAGGTTCCAGATGCGCAGGCTCAGCGGCCATGGCTCACAGGACCAGCCGCTCCACAGTATGTGGGATGTGGGATCTTCCCGGACCGGGGCACGAACCCATGTCCCCTGCATCGGCAGGCGGACTCTCAACTACTGCTCCACCAGGGAAGCCCCTATGCACTATCTTTATAACAGGAAAGTGGAAGAGACAAGGTGTTAAGGAGTGAGAGTGTGGAGGCATGGCTACAGCCGCCCCTTCCAAGCCCCTCCCACCCCAGCCTTCCATAGCCGGGAAAGGAAGCCTAGAACTTTATCCACAGTTGGGTCTCTCCTGCTCTCTTTCCTCAGAGTCCCCCAGGCTTGAAGGAAGAGCTTCAAAGTGGGAGCCATGAAGAGCTCTGTGTAAGGGTATGCTGATCCCAAGGGCCTGCTCAGAATTCTTTGTAAGTCTAGTATTGCAGGAACAGCCCATGACAGTTCTTAAGGGACTCTTCTTGGAGGTTTGAATTCAACTTTTTTTTTTTTTTTTTTTTTTTGCTGTACGCGGGCCTCTCACTGCTGTGGCCTCTCCCGTTGCGGAGCACAGGCTCCGGACACACAGGCTCCGCGGCCATGGCTCGCGGGCCCAGCCGCTGCGCGGCATGTGGGATCTTCCGGGATAGGGGCACGAACCCGTGTCCCCTGCATCGGCAGGTGGACTCTCAACCACTGCGCCACCAGGGAAGCCCTCAACTTTTTTTTTTAACTGAAATTTTTTCTCATTATTTTCTTCTCTTTTTTTTTAATGTACTGCCATCCCCCATGGCAGCACATATATTGGAATTGTTACCACACAAAGGGAGTGAGTCTGACCCGCAAAAGAATGACATGAAGAGCCAAAAACATTACAACATGCTTGGGCTCTGAAGTCACCTGGATTTGAGCTGTCACTGCATTCAGCAATTTGCTTAACCCTACTGGGCCATGATCATATCCAGGGCTGAATGAAAGTCATTTATCCTGCCTCGTTGGGTTGAGATGAGAGTAAAAGGGTCTAAAGTTTGCAACATGTGTCAGATGCTTTGCAAATTTAAGTAATCGACAGGTGTAGTTCTCATTTCCTTCTGACCTGAGGATGCCCATTCACTCCTGTTCACTTCACTGGGCCTTTTCTACTTCCAAAGAACAGAGAGTAACCCTCTGGGACTACATTACTTGTTATCACACGCATGTGATATGCCATTGATTATATCACGACCCATAAAATGTTCCAGGCACATATAATAACCAAGTCTTGTAAAACACACTTGCTTGACAAGTTCCAGTATTGAAAGCAGGTGGCTAGGTGCTAGGGAGGAGTGCTCCCCAGACTAGGTACCAGGTGTTCCAAGCTTAGGTACAAATGCCACAAACCACAGAGGGACACTGGGCAAAGACACTGCTTCTCAGCCTCAGTTTTCTCACCTACGAAATGAAGGGAAATGGTCAGAATCAGGAATGCTAAAACACTTAGAACCAGAACTTTAAAACAGTTTAGCAGCACTTCTCTGTTCAAATTGTATCTTACCCAAAACAGAGATATTCTGGTCATGGCAGGGGGCAGTGTCTGGTGACCCCTCCCAAGTTGGTGGCTGTCGCTTCATGGGGATCAACCTTGAGGCCCATCTTCAAGGACACAGAGCAGAGCTGGAAAGCACAGATTTTTACACTGTCTTGAACCACTTAGCAATCTAACAGTCAACAATTTTATAGATTTCTATTCTACTTTATCAATGCCTAGTCAGAAGACAGGACTATTTTTTAAAGTATTTTCAATTGATATCAAAGCATACTATCACATTGCTTTGGTCATATACATTTCTGGAGATTTAAAGAATAGTCAACACAGGGCTTCCCTGGTGGCGCAGTGGTTGAGAATCCACCTGCCAAAACAGGGGACACGGGTTCGTGCCCCGGTCTGGGAAGATCCCACATGCCACGGAGCGGCTGGGCCCGTGAGCCATGGCCGCTGAGCCTGCACATCTGGAGCCTGTGCTCCGCGACAGGAGAGGCCACAACAGTGAGAGGCCTGCGTACTGCAAAAAAAAAAAAAAAAAAAAAAAAAAGAATATTCAACACATAATTTTGCTTTCCGGAGTGCCTGTCATCTCCTCCCCCTCCTCTCCTTCTCCTCCTCTTCTTCTCTTTCTTGTTCTCTGATTATTTTACTTTCTTTCATTCCTGCACTTTTCCAGAAAAAAATTCCTCTCTTGCTGATATTCTTATCGTTGACTTCCTTCCCTGGATTGCCTTGTGTATTTGAAAGTGATGAGGGAGGCAAGAAAGTTAGATATTGGATGCTGGTCATTTGGGAATGCCTTTCTCTCTCTCTCCCAGGTGGTGTTTCTCATTCATATTTCTGTCCCCAGATCTTTCCCCTTCCCCCAGACATTCTCTAAACTGGTCCAAGGGCCCCCGGCAGTGGCGTTACCTTAGAGGCTTTTTAGAAACACAGATTCCTGGGTCTCATCCTATATCTCCTGAATCAAAATCTCTGAGGTTGGAGTTTAGGACAGTAGATGTTAAAATGAGCTCCCAAAGTGATTTTTCATCTCCTTAAATTTTGAAAACTACCTTTCAAACAGCTCTCCTCAGTTTCTCCCGTTTCTCCATCTCCTGCTTCTCAGCTTCTTTCCCCTCAGTTTTCATCCTAATTACCAGCTAACTGGTGGATGTCACTGCTACTTACATGTGCTCCCACTCTGGATCCCTAATCATGCCTATTGTGCTCCTCAAAGCTGAGTCAAGAATTGCTGCTTTTTATTTCCCCCTCTCTATATACTGTAGAAGGAAGCAGGTCCCTGCCACTTTTGTTATCCCTACTTCTGGGCCGAGCTCCATTTGCTTGTGAACAGGGCTTATCTTCACTTTCCCCCTCGAAATACTATAACATTCAGCATCCTTTCATGTCTGTGCTTTTAACGTAAATCTTTGGACAATTAAAGATATGAAATGGCTAAATAGAGTTCTGCCGGCGTTGTTTTCTCCTTTTTAATGGTTTAATCACACTTAATGGCTCTCTTCAAAACTTGAATTTTCCATTTTGGTGTTTTGACTCCATTGAAAGAGTTTACTAATATTCTTTCAAAAGTGTTCTCTGCTCAAATGAGCTATTCAATAAAGTTTTATGGCAGACTATAGGATTTATGCTAAATGGAAAATAATTTAAAGGGAGATCAGAGTTAGGGGATGCCATTCCTCTCTACAGGTTTTGTTAGATGAACCATAATCATCAATATCGAGTCCATTAAAAGTTGGTGTGAAGGAACGAGAATTATCATTTAGATGTAAGGGAGACTATTGCAAATGCAATTTCAACACCCCCTCTTTCCTTGGAGATAGTTTATTGTTCAGCTTTGTGAGTCTCTAAATAGGAACTTAGGAAAAATTCTCTTTCTTCCTTCCCTCCCTCCCTTCTTCCTTCTCCTCCTCTCTATTTTTTTCCTGAAGAATAGCGAACAAAAGAGTAGGGGGGAGTGAAAGGAACCAGTTACAGATTGTTTTGAACAAATCGCCTTGACTCTTCCCAGTCTTAGTCCTGCTGAGTTCTCTCTAGTTCTTACTTGTCACCGTCAAGAGTAGGAAGCCGGCAGGACACTGAGGTCCCCCTGGGTCATACTCACCGTCCAAATGATATAGTTTTCTACTCACGGGGGAAATTTAGCGGAAAAGCAAAGCCAGTACTCCCTGACAGCATCTTTACTGACCCCTAGACTTTCTGGTGGGCTGAGTGATATAGAGATGCACATGATACTAATGAGATACATTGGCTCGGATAAGAAAAATTAATGCTCTGTGTCTGTGACCTAATAGGGACACCCCTTCTCCCTGCTGCCCTCTGGCTTGCCACCTTCTGCTTTGTTCAATTCTTTTTTCCCACAGGTAACACTTGGGCACTTGCAACATGCCCAGTAGTGTGCTAAGTGCTAAGACATGTTTGAGAGAATTATAACCCAACCTTGAGGAGTTTCACATTCGGCCAAAAGAAACAAGAAGTAATATAGATAATGCAAAGAACCTAGAAGATGTGATCTATGATCCAGGCAGTGTCATATGCCAACTCTGTGATCTCTGGGAAGGCATTTAACTTCTCTGAGACTCACTGTTTTTCTTTGAAGATGAGGGTTGCTGAGATCAAGTAGCATTTATTGATATCTGAAATCATCTCATTATTTATTTGCTATTTATGTCCCTCCCTCTCCTCCCCAGTGTAAGCGCCATGAGACCGGGGGCCTTGGCTGATTATTCATCTCTGGATCTCTGTGCCTAGGACAGAGGCTGGCACAGAGCAGATGCTCAGTAAATAATTCTTGAGTGGATGCATGCATTATAGTTAAAGAAATCTTGAAGACTGAACTACTGACCTACCAAGACTTGCTTGGTAGGATTTGCATCAGGCAGAGGAGAGGAAGAATATTTCAACAAAATAGCAGCAGAGGAAACAAAACAAAACAAAAGCAATTTCTGTTTCAAAGATACTGAAGAGACCAGTTTGCACTCAAGAATAATGGATGTGCTCTGAGAACCGTGGATTGGTCCAGATTTTAGAAGGCTTTATATGCAAGGATCAGCCAGTGGGGAGATAGTGGTGGGATTTTGATCAGGGGTGTTATTTGAAGAAAATAATGTTTTAAGAAGGTTAGTCAGGCAGCAATATTACAAGACTGAAGATGGTAGAGAAATAATTTAAGAGGACATTGAAATAACTGAGGCATCAGGTGACAAGGCCAGAATTAGAATCATGGAAATGGGAATCTAAAAGAAAGGAGAATAGGAGCTCTGACAAAGCAAGAATCAGTGGAACTGGGTCCCTGAGGAGCAAGAAGAGATGAAGAAGAAGAAAGCACTTAAGGTATGAAGACTAGAGTTCTGGTAGAATCAACAGAAATAGGGAAATCGAGAGGGGAGC
Organism: Mesoplodon mirus; assembly: GCF_964341445.2. Classification (NCBI taxonomy): domain Eukaryota; kingdom Metazoa; phylum Chordata; class Mammalia; order Artiodactyla; family Ziphiidae; genus Mesoplodon; species Mesoplodon mirus. Next base: position 154,364,418 of record NC_138978.1, on the reverse strand, counting down.
CCATGTTTCAGAGAAATAGAGTGAAATTGTTTTGGGGCATTTTGATGTGTTGGTGGAACACCCAGGTGGAAATATACAGCAGGCAGTAGAAAATGTAAGGCTGGAGAAAGGCACATGGGTGGTGATCAAAGATAACAGGTGTCGAAGTCATCCCCTTGGAGGTGACAGAGAAAACCACTGGAGGAGATGCCGTCTTTGAAGGAGGGAAGAACAGAGGCCCAAGGGCAGTATCTGAGTGAATGAATCAGTTAAGAGTGAGAGGAGGAGGAGTAGAGGCAGAAACAGCAGCACTCGGGGAGGGCCAGAGGTAGGACAAGGGAGGGAAAGCTCCCAGTCGTTTCAGGAAAATGAGATAGGATATTTGAAATGCCTATCACTGTGTCCAGGTCATGATATATAATCAGTATAGGAGTCATTACGATGCAAATCCTTACTAAGTATGAGAGAATAGTCAATCATATCAAGTGCTATAGAGCAGATGTCAAGGAGAAACTAAAATTAGACAAAGTCTTTAGATCTGCCCATTAGGAGGCTTTCGAGAAGAACAGGAGAAAGACTATAAGATTTTCCTATGTGGGAACTTATTTCACAAGGTAATTTGACACATTTTCAGCCTTTCTGTAAGAGCACATGTTGGAAAATTCTGTTTCCTTCTCACCTCCCATCCACAAGGAATGTCACATGGGGAAGTCCTTATAAGCCATGTGATGGCAGCCCAGTTTGTGTTCTGGATTATGAGCAGGTCAACAGTTACTGATTACTTTCACCCGCTAGAAGAGGAGCCACTGATTTCTTATCCCTGACACTTGCCATCACCACTTCTTTGTTTTGCCTTTTTCTGGAACCAAGTTCTCACAAATAGCATGTTTTCAAGACTTAGAGGGAAAAAAGTAATAAAATGTTAAACAAGCCTTGGTCAAGTGCTGGGCTTCCACAAGTTTAATTTCATCTCAAAAAGACACGTTGAGAAGTTGGGTTCCATTAGCTACAGAGCTGATCTAACATTAAATACGCCAGGTTGCTGGCTGACTGCTTGTTAACATTTTGGGTTGCATTTTAAAATAATTCCCTTCTCCGAAATACTTTCCCAAATCCATCTATTTCAGCTTGGAATTCCTTTAAAGGGGACAAAGCCATGAATCCACAAGGAGAGGTCAAGCTTAAAGTATAGTATGTATACTGTGGCTCCACTCCCATCACCACTTGGTTTAAATTAACCCTAAAGAACAAATGACTTACAACAAAGAATAAAAACCACAACTTGACTTTATAAGATTCATCATAGTGTCCCTAAAAGCTGGTGCTAGGGAAAGGTTTTGAGTTTCTTAGAGCAGCTGACTTGGGTTACATGTTCAGATACAGGTCAGGGCTGGGGGCTGAGGGTATGGGTTGGGCTTAGGTGCCTGGGGTTTCTTTGCTTGTTTAGTTCCAAAAAGTTTCTTCAATTCAACAAACAGTAAGACAGGCTTGTACTGAGGCTTGAAATGAAACAACACCTGTGCCCTGAAGAGTCGGTGGCTCGGGCAGACTCCTAGGCAGATCATTACAAAACAAAGTGCTAGGAGACAGAAGAGCTGGCAATGCACTGAGGGTAATGGATGTGCTCAGAGGAGCTCCCAGCCTCCTAGGTGGGGAGGTCACAAAGGCTTTTTTCGAGTGAGTTAAAGGGAATTAGAGATGAGATTCCGCTCTTCTATCCTGAGTTGAGATTTGAGCAGAGAGGCCTTCTCAGAGTCACTGCAGGAACGTTCTGTCTTGGTCTCTCCCCACCCCCATTCTCTCTTCTCTGAGGAAGATCAGAGAAAAACCAGTCACTACCAGCAAAGGCTACGGAAGGTTTACAGGGCTTGTTAATACTTTCAGGCCAGTTCCCCCATTAAGACAAAGCAGAGGATTCCTTCCAGAAGTTGGGACCCACCGGCTCCCTGTTAGCAGCCCAGTGCATCAGAATGACACCTTCACAGGGACACAGTGGAGGAGGGTGTCCAGGGGCTGGTGGCCTAATGCCTTCCAGGGAGGCCTGGGGACTTGCTAGAATGGACCAGAGAAAGGCAAGGGAGAGCTGGGGGTGACAGGCACCCAACCCATAGGGAGCTTTCATGGAAGGAAATGGCCTACTTCTAATTGGTCTCTTGAGGAAAGCAAGAAAGTGATGGGAAGGGGCAAGCCTGACTTCACCAAGACTGGAGGGGACACACTCAGCCCACCTGTAATTTTCCACAGCCTGATTGGAGAAGCAGGGTTTTCAGCTCTGGGCTTGACCTGGGTGCCTTCACTTGCTTGGTCTGCCGTATGACCTTGATTGGAACCAACACTCTAGCATTAAAGTTGCACTTTGCAAGCTTTGCATTGACTCCCTGAGTTGGAGTCCTGTTCCCAAGAATGTTCACTACAAAGCTGTCAGAGGGACCCATGCAGGAGGCACTGGAGGCCAAGGCCAGCTTGGAGAGTAGTGTAGAACCAGAGCTTTTGAGTTTTCTAGGGCTCATGAGACAATGGAAAGAGACAGCGATGGATGGCCATTGGGCCTCTTTCTGATTTGACCATGCTTTTGTTTTTTTGGCCTCAAACCCTGATTGCAGAGACTTGCCAATAAGAGAGTTTGATGGAGGCTGATCCTGGATCCTTGAATGTTGAAGGAGGAGGCCCCAGAACCGGAGGGAGAAGATGGGCAAGGGAGGAGCACTAGAAATCAAGCTGGCTGACTGTACCGCGATTGCCCTAGGTCAGCCGTTCTTGCATCTAGGAGATTCGAAGTCTAAGAAAGATTCCCCTTCTCCCCAAAGTTTTCATTTTCAAGAGAAATAGCTCCTCTCCCTGCATGTTTCCTTCAACTCTCAGTAAAACCTGTACAAGCACATGAAAGCTGTAAACGTGGTACTTCACTGGAGCTGTTTATTTTCAGTCGACAAATATTGTGCCGATGTTCAGTTAGGAGACACATCTGACAATCTGACTACTCCATCTGATGCCTCCAGGGCAAATTTCAACTCTTTCAGGAAGGGATGGGCCTTTAACAGATCCGTATGAATAAAATAAACAGACAAGGAATATTCAAGGCAGTTTGGGGAAACTACCTTCTGCAGCAAGGAGAGTAAAATGTCTACATGAAAAAAAAATTCACATAAATAAAACATTGGGCTTAAACTGGGGGGGAGGCTGGGAATTCAGAGTGAAGACTACAGTTCCCGCTTGCCCTTCACCTGCCTAGAGTCGGAATTCAGTGAGAATCAGCACCACGGAGCTTAAAACATTTGTAATTCTGTGGAAGAAAGCATTGCAGCAGAGTTCAACTCACTAAGGCTCTTACGAGTCTTATTCCAGCTTTTAAAATCATCCTAACAACTGGAAGTTCTTCTGGGTGTCTAATTTCAGTCCTTCTGTCAAATCTCTTCTCTTCTTTATTACCCTGAAGACAACCAGAAAAGCGGCTCAGCATCCTCCTTTACACAGCTTTCCATGTCCTAGAAGGTGAAAGTCAAGGACCAGGCCCCACTAATAGAGCAATTCCGGCTCAGAGTGGACCCGGGGTCCATGTTACCCTTTTCCTGGCAGTAGCACAATTGGGGGAATGATTTAGATCCTCAGCCACACCTCCCTTGGACAAGTTTTATCAGCTCACAGGGCTCCTGTATCCCCATTAGAGGAGGGGAAGTCAGTTCCTTCCTCATCTTACAAGCGTCTTCTGGGAATAAAATCATGTGATAAGAGTGGAAGGAAGTGAAAGGTTGGTAGAAATGGCGGCACCCTTGTTATTTAGTTCCTGTTTCCTGAGCTGACTTGATCTCAGGTGCAATGAGCTCCCAGGGGCAGCTTGGTCACAGGTCAGAAAAAAAAAAAATTGCCTTTAAGTCAAGGCCTCTCAAACTTCACATTCATCTAGTTCCCTTGTTAATTAAACTGGGTTATCTTAAACACTTGTATGTATACTTGTTTTAAAAAGGACCTCACTCAGCTTCTACATAAGCTTATTAATAGAATAGGACTCATTTTGTACTTTAATATTAATGACAGGTATGTTCTCTTTTTAAAAGGGCATTACAAACAGCTAATGTTAGAATAGAGAACTCTCTTGAGAGTGACCATCAATACTGCTGTTTGACTTATCCTCAAGACATTTTTCTTTTTATTGTTATTAGCAAATCTAATTGAAATTAAATTTATCATAAGAGAGTTCTTGGATAAATCCCTAGTTATTCCTCAATGCTTTCATTTTCTTTTATTCATTCATTCATTTACTCAGCAAACATTTATGGGAATATTTATGGTCCATAGGATGGGCCAGGATGCTGGTAAAGTCATGTTTTCTTGCTCTGGGAGACAGAAAGGCAGACAGCCTTGTGCACGAAGGAAGTGAAGCTGAGGGGAGAGCGTGTACTTAGCTCTGTGCCGAGGAGCACATTGGTTTGACCTGAGACTAGGAATGTTAGTAGGAGATTATGGTGCTCCAAAGAGTGAAAGGACAACGGGCAGAGAGCATCACTTGTGCAAAGGCACAGAGCTCCAGCCGGGACAACACAGCTCTGGGTTTAAGATCTGGGCTTGGTTTTCCTCATCCTTCTCCCTCTTTCCATCCATCCCACCCTCCTTCACTCCCTCCTTCAATCCTCCCTTCTTTTTCTCCTTTCCCCCTTTTCTCTCCCCCACTTTCCCTCTTCCTCTCTCCCTGCCACCATTTTCCTCTTCACTCCCTTCCTCACTTTCATCCTCATGACACTAACAATAATTTTGGCCTCCTCTCCAATCCAGATATATCTGAACAGAAATGGAAAACAAAATCAAATACCTAAACTTCAGGCAATGCTCCAATAAGCCCCATGATGAGAGGGAAGGGTACACAATGGCCAGATGCTGAGAGTCGGCACCCCCAGCCCACTACCGACCAGCCCTGAGACACCCCTGTCTCCCACTTGGTCTCCCATGTGAGGAGACCCATCATTTTTGCCACCATCCCTGCCACCTGGCTACATTTTTTCTACACGCTTGAAAAATTCATTTGAAGAACCCGGGGAACTGGCCGGATATGGAGAGGCTGCCTGAGTGAGCAAAGGAGGCACTGAGCCGTTGGAAGTTCGTCAAGAACCCAAAGGCAGAGGTGTGTGGACAGGCGTCATTTACATGCCTTCTACTCCCGGCATCAACCAGAACGTGTGTGGACAGTCCAACCATCTCAGCAGCCTTTACACAATACGATATCAACAGGAAAATTACTATGCAAGTTTTATTAAAAGTCTCACTGAAATTATTGGGATTCTTTCCTCTGATCCATGTCGTCCATACAGCCCCAGATAGCAGAAATTATTAAAACGACACCTTCCTGCTTTGGTTTTCAAAAGTTTGTAAAAGAGAAATTGCTCCTGCTCTTGGCTGCAGTGGCCCTACCACGTGGCCTTTCCACTCCCCCAAATTCATCTGGCTGTGCTTTTGAGCTAAACAACATGCATCCTCAGACTTCATAAATCATCATTCCTCTGCCCATCCAGAGAGTAGAAATTCATGACTTGATCTCAATCAAACAGTGTAAAAACCCAAACAAAGATACATCTGGACAGACAGACAGGATGCCAGGTTTTTGCTTGATGAGAAGAGAAATAGCTCAACCCTGGCCCTTGAAATGAAGGCTCTATCTCAAAAAATGCTCATGGAACCTTAACAGAGTCGCTGAGACCAGCTTTGCTTATAATATCCAACATAAACTAGATATGGAGCTCATTTTGCTCTGTGTTTTGTGACCTGGAAAACATTTTGTTGGTGCCTTAAAAAAAAAATTAGCCCATGTTCATTTTTTTTCCCCAAATGCAACGATCATCATTTTCTGTTCCTTGAGCCCAGGTGAAAATCAGCCAGGGAGCTGGGGCAAAAAAAAAAAAAAAAAAAAAAGGTGGACTCGCAATTTCCTGACACAGTTAACAGGCTGTTAAAATTCTGTCCTGCTCAACGTTCATGTCAGTGTTCAGGGAATCAGAAGGCTAGAGCTACAAGAGAAAAATAGATGCTTATCCTTCTGACTGGTACCTGTGCACAAAGTATCAACAGATTGAAGAGTTAACAGCAACAAAGCACCATTCGCTGGTCAGTTAAATAACCCATTATCCACAAAACTGGTTACTAATGTGATGTTTGTCTGAATACACATTTTCCTTCCCCCGATTTTTTTTTCCTGTATTCTGTAGGTAAGTAACGTGTGTGGTGTATTTTTTAATAGCAGGAGATCCATCTGGAATCTCCCCCATTGAAAGCAAAAGCAAAACCAAAGGTTACCCGAGCTGAGATCCTATCAGACCAATTCAGACCAAAAAGGAAACCTAAAACTGTTGATAGATATTCCTTTCTTCTTCTGCTCCCCCAGTTCCTCTCTCCAGGGCTGGGAGGGTGGTGGTATCTGGGCAAAAGCAGCAGCAGGACATATGCAAATGTTTCCTTAATTGTATCCTGGCCATGACTCAATTGTGGAGGCTTTTAAGATAATTTATTAATATTCTCTTTAACCACTATGGATGAAGCAGAGGGCTGCTGCGGGGTTTTGTGGGATGTGTGTGTGTGTGTGTGTGTGTGTGTGTGTGATTTCTTCCTGAGTTATTTATTTGATAATGATATTAAATATTAGAAACTCTAACAGCTGGTGTGTTTATCCTGACTTGAGTGTATTAACCTCTTTAGCCCTTTTTTCCAGAAGAAGGATTCAGTAGCACAGATTTGACTGTCAGCTGTGGTGCCTGGTGGCCCCGCCGATTGGCACCCTGACAGAATCAAAAGTCCAGAGCAGCAAGTAAACATGGATGACATTGCAGGGAGAGAGAGGGGAGAGAGCACATGATAACTTGAGGCACCTGCAGCTGCTTGCACCCAAATCAAAGTAAAGGCCGAGCTCACTGAAATGGAAAAACACTGAATTTGCTGGGAGTGAGTTGGCGCTATGTTAGGTGAGGGAGAAGGGGGCTTGATGGAGGGCAGGGGAGGGGAAGATGGAGCCCCAAGCACTGGCATTTTGCCCACTGACAATACTCAGCTAAAGTACCTTGAGGGAAATCCCTGGGTCCTAAGGCCCATTGTGTCCCATATGGTGAGTGAGGATGGACAGCCGCCAACACTGGGCTGATAGGTCAGTGGGTGAAGGACGACCCAGGTAGGCTGAGCCACTGGGCAGGACAAAGGTCATGTTCACCTGAAACTCGTGGGTCTAGCCCTGGAACTACCTTTTACTGGCTGTGTGACTTTCAGCAAGTCATTGAATCTCCTGGCCTCAGTTTCCACATCTATACCATGAAAATAATACATCATCATGGTCATGGTGAGCCATAGTCAAATGACATAATGAATGGATGAAGCACAAATATAAAGAATTGCTGGTTTCCTGTCTCCCCTTAACACACAAGAAATAACTTGGGACCCTTCTCAACTGACAGCCCCCCAGTTTTAAGACACTGAAGCATGTCCAAGCTTCTGTAGCTCCCTTTCCTTCTAGACTTTAAGAGTGTAGGATCCCATTCCAGAGTCCAGGGAGCTCCTCACCCCATGTTTGGGGCTGAGTGTCCCTGGAATGATGACTCGGGAGAAGGGATAAGTAATGGTACAAAGCAGTGTTCAGAGTCACCAGCAAGACTTCCCCCTTGGAAGAGACACGTTCTTCCACCCCGCGGGGCCACCCCGCAGTCTCAGGGCCCTGCAGTGTGAGATTTGCGGTGATTGGTCCAAGTAGGTGGAGTGCAGCGTCAGGAGACTGGAGAGCCAGGGACGGAGCTGGCGTTGCTTTAGGACTGTAACTAAGGTGCTTCCATTGCTCTAGGAAGCTAGGGTTATTCCTGTTTATCACAGTGCTTGGCATTTAGGAGGTGCATGAATTGGTTAATGAATGAATGAAGAAAGGAATCACTGAATAAAAACAAAATCCACTTCTGCAATGGAGCACGTGCAGAGAGTACATTTCAGTGAGTCACCACACGTCCAGCAGCGAGTTTCCATATGCCAGACCCCTCTTATGTCTCATCTCAGATCTTCTTGAGCTCGCTTGTACTCAAGGTCTCAGACCCTTGTTCCACTCCAGTTGTCACCACAGGGGCCAAGGAAAGCACAGCCTGACCATGTCCCCCAGGCCTGCACTGTGTGTCTCTCACCATCCCACGGGGCCCTCCCTGTTGCCTTGGAGACATGACACACTGTGGGAACGTCTTGGTGCCCACATACATGCCACTGTAAAGTGTAGAGAAGGTAATGCCCTGTGGGGGGCAGGATCTGGGAGAATCCCTTAAATGTAATGGAAGACTCCTAGAATATTTTTTCATCACTTAACTTGGATACGCAAGGATTAATACCTTCTTAGCACACATTTGTACTATGCATTAAAAAGTTCAGCAAAGACAATTGAAGTAGATTTGTTGAATCATTTCCACTTCTATTTCAACCAACCTGAAATGTCAGATGGCTTCCTAAGCTACAAAGGCTGGGGACAGCAGTGAGCGGCTGTAGAAAGATTCAGAGCTCCCAAGAGGCTAGAAGACTGTGGACTCCCACCTCCCTCTTAGAATTCACCATCCTCACAGGGCTCAGGAGTGAAGTGGGGCAGGGAGGGGTTAGTAGTTAGTACAGTCTTCTTCCCAGCCTTCTCCATGCTTGTCTCTGCCCGCTCTGTGAGCATAGGATGACATGAAGATCATTCATTCATGTGATATAAGCATTAAAGCTGTCAATTGTGAGTTAAATCTACAAACATTAATTGAGCACCTACACATGCTTTGCTATTGGGTAATATTCTGGGGCAATGGGGGTCATGGTGAAGGAGGAGTAATTCACAGAAGCATATGTGCCCTTTAGCTTCTTAAGGCCCCTGGAAAGAGGCATGGATGTAAGTGCTGGAGGGGCTCAGAGAAAAAGCCTCCCTAAAGGGCCAGGTGGTCCTAGAAAGGTGAGTGTAAAAGGAGACTGCAGATGTGGGTACTCAGAGAGCACGTAACATTGGGAAACATGGTGAGAAACAGTTCTGTGATAGGAGGCAAGTGGGACCATCTGAGAGACAGAGGGTAAAACAATCCAGTGGGACCCTGGGAATGGCCTTCTTATTCTGGATCCACAGGATTTTGTCTGTAGCTGCCTGTGGGGAAGTGAAACAGATTAAAGTTTCTTGGTTCAAGTGATCTCCACAAATACATACCTTTGCTACGCAATCACCCAGATGGAGGACGTTTTCACTGCCTGCTCTTCCCCATACTGCAAGGATTAATCTATAGCCAGCAGCCCTCACTGGATCCACGTATGAGATTCATATTTGGCCCCAACATAATTCTGACCTTACACCAAAATAGTCTTTGCCCCCAGGTCTACCCTGAATTCTGATTATTCCTCCCAATTTTGGGGAAGAAGTGAGCTATTACTGGGGCTGGAGGGTAAGGTGGGATTGGGAGATTGGAAAGGGAAGAGAAGACCCTCCTACCAAACTTGGAGCACAGAGAGACAGCTGCCCCCTTGCACATCTATTCTATTCTTTCCTTTTCTTTTAAACTGCAGTATAGTTGATTTAAAATGTTGTGTTAGTTTCTGGTGTACTGCAAAGTGATTCAGTTATTATTCTGAGAGGTGAAAAGCTGGAAACTGAGGATTCAGGCTTTAGGAACTATTGAAAGCAGCCACACACTGTCTCAGAAAGAGGCAATGAAGGATCTACTCTTTTGGTTTGCTCTTTGTGATGAAGAAATTTTGGCTTAGAGGTGGGTATAGAATGCAGAAGGCATCTGTCTTGATCTGAAAGACTTGAGAAAAAGTCCTAATCAAATCCGTTCACTTTTCCCTTCCCTCTCTACCCATTTTTAGTTCTCCTTCCTCCAGGTGCTTAGCCTCCCAGCAAAGTCAAGGCCAATCAGTTCAAAAAGTGTATAATATTGCGATTCAAATTAGAGCTTAATCTTCATCTATGATTCCTTCAATTTGTATTTTGGAAGGCATCTCTCCTTTCTCCATGGACCAATGTTTAATTCAAAGGAATGGCTTTCTAATAGTGGAATTTCTAGTATTCAACACCTCATGGGGGATGGGGGGGTGGCTGAAGTCCTTTCTCGCTTTTCCTTTAGTTCTGACACATCAACAAGCACCTGCATGTGAGGTGAGCTCTATGTATATGTCTAAGTCAGGAGTCAGCAACCTGACCACAGGATAAATTGGGCCCACTGCTTGTTTTTGTAAATCAAGGTTTTTTGGACCACAGCCACAGCTACTCTCATTTGCTTAACATATTGTTTATGGCCGCTTTTGGACCTACAATTGTAGAGTTGAAGAGTTGGGACACAGACTGTATGGCCCACGAAGCCTAAAAAATATTTACTGGGCTTCCCTGGTGGTGCAGTGGTTGAGAGTCCGCCTGCCGATGCAGGGGATACAGGTTCGTGCCCCAGTCCGGGAGGATCCCACATGCCGTGGAGCGGCTGGGCCTGTGAGCCATGGCCGCTGAGCCTGCACGTCCGGAGCCTGTGCTCCGCAATGGGAGAGGCCACAACAGTGAGAGGCCCGCGTACCGCAAAAAAAAAAAAAAAAAAATTTACTCTCTGGCCCTTTACAGAAAAGGTTTGCCAAACCCACTGTAGGTTAACGCCTACCTTAGATTTACTGTAAGTTAGAGACCTGGGTATTGTCCAATCAGAACCTGCTTTTGGCCCTATCAAAGAATATTTTCTCTGGAAGTATAAGGCATGGAAAGAGCCCTATGTTCAGGTATTTCCAAAAATAATACTAATGCTACCACAAAATAAAGCCTTTTACTTACTTTATCTGATCTTAAGACTCACAATAACCCCCGGGGTAGATATTGTTAACCCAGTTTTAGAGATAGTCAAACTGTGGCTCTGGGAAGTTAAATAAGGCACCCTAAGTCTTGTAGTTGGTAAGGGGTAAAGCTGGGATCCAAACCCTGGTCTGATGTGTGAGCTTAACCACTTCTCTATACCTCAATTGATGATAATTACTACCATGTATTAAGCATTTATTAAATACCAGGTACCATATAGTGTGACTTCCTCACATTTTCTCATTTAGCCTTTAAACCAACTCCATCAGATGGGAATTTAAAACCCTATTTCATATATAAAGTCTCCATAGCTTTTATAAAGTGTCCCCAAACTACTAACCACGATGACAATGATCAGTGATGACCCTTCATAAACCCTTCAACTCTCCAACGGAAGGCGGTTCTCTTTCTGTTCCTGGCAGTTAATTCTGCTCATCTCTGGGGCACTCATCTGCTCTGTTACCTTCTTCCAGGCTGAGAGAGCTCAGCCTTCTCCATCCCTGTCCCACATCAGGGGAGCTGGACTTGTCTTGCTGAGTGGCAGGTGGCAGAGGGACTCCGGGTATCTAATTGGGAGGTGGGAGTGACAGAATGGACCAAAGTGTGGTTTGGCTGAAAAGATGAGAGAAGTGTGGTTTCTCAGCTGCCGGCGTGCTCTGGCCCAGGAAAGGCAGCAACACTGGGGTTTCCAGCTTTCCAGCTTCCCAATACGTTGGAGCCACTGGGTCACAGAGCAGCACCACTCCAGGCAACTGCACCACCAACCCAGCATGCTCTTGCATGCACTCTAGTGCTTCCCAGCCCATCCTGACAGCCAGGATGATTTTTTCATCTCTCCAATGATTCTGGTGTTCACTCATTATACCACCAAGGCACTTTGGGCCAGATGCACTATGATAATCTATTGTCTGTGTAGAAAATGCATGATCATGTGGTAAGTTGCTAAAATTGCTATCTGTCTACTTCTTCCAAAACCTTCAAGATACCCAGTTCTGCCAGAGGGTCAACTAGAAGAACAGAGCTACTCTGAAGGGCTGAGTTACCCAGCAGTTTGGATTGGGTACCAGCTCTCCGCCTCCATGTACTTTAATTCCTCCAGTTCCACATTATCCGTTCTTTTTATGACCAGCAGTAGGTTGTTTTGTCATTAGTGTCTCTGGCAGAAAGGACAAAAGGTGGGATTTAAGAAACTGAAATCAAAATTAAAATGTTTCCTTGGTGATTGATATGACATGGGAAACTTTGCAGGAGGCAGGGGGCAATGGGTTGGAACTCTATCATACATGAGTATAAGTGCAGATGGAATCACATCTTTGGCCCTATCTGTCATTGTCACTCCCGAAACCCAGACTTGCCTAAGCAGTTATCTATGAAATCTCCACCTACATGTCCTTCAGCCACGTACTTTCAACCCAACAGGTTCAAAAGCACTGGATACAGGTCTCACCATCCACCCAGTCCTCCAAGTTAACAGCTCAGTTGTCACCCTGGATATCCCTTCTTCCAGCCCATATATCCATTTCCATTCTCAGCAACCTGGCTTGGACCTTCATCATCTCTCCTGGACTGTAAGAGCCTCTCAACATCCCCTCCAGCTTGTATTAAACTGTAGGCTCCTTGCCAAGCAAGAACAAAGAGAGATAAAGGTGTCAATCAGGAAAATGAGCACACAGAGAGAAGGATAGGGCCAACAGAGAACTGAAAGCAAAGATTTGCCCTCTGACTTCCAGTAAAATGAAAGTTTGAAAAGTGACCCGTGTAGAGCTTCCCTGGTGGCGCAGTGGTTGAGAGTCCGCCTGACGATGCAGGGGAAACGGGTTCGTGCCCCGGTTCGGGAAGATCCCACATGCCGCAGAGTGGCTGGGCCCGTGAGCCATGGCCGCTGAGCCTGCACGTCCGGAGCCTGTGCTCCGCAACGGAAGAGGCCACAGCAGTGAGAGGCCCGCGTACTGCAAAAAAAAAAAAAAAAAAAAAAAGAAAGAAAGAAAAAAAGAAAGAAAAAAAGTGACCTGTGTATGAAGCAGAAGATTCAGATGTGGATGTATAAGACATTGCTACTTTGTAGCTGGAAAGGATGCCAAGTGTCTGCTATGCTATGCTTCCTTACAATCAGGACTGATGTTTGCTACAAAATAATTATTGGTAAATTGTCCCTAACCCCCAAATAAAGTAAACCAAAATCAGGAAAAAGGCTCTTGAATTTAACTCACTCTGATTGTCAAATTTTAAAAAATATTTACTGACTAAAAGGCTACTTTCATTTGACGTGTGTCTTACCTAGCATTTCATGTTTGGGAAGATAAAGCAAGCATTGTCTATACAGCTCCCAGAGAAAATTTTGAAGTTAGGTAAACAAATAAATAGTGACCTTGGGGATGTCCCCCGTCATCTTCCCCCACGATCCAGTCCCCCAACATCAGATGCATCACTCACCTCCTCAATTTATCACAATTTGCCCTCCTTATAACACCATTATGATTCCACCAGCAAGTTTGGGGACACCAGCAGAGTCCTCTCCCGAAGTTGTCCCCTGAATAGCGATGACGACAGTTAAAGTGGTGCTGACAGTAGCTGCCACTCTAGACACTGTATTGAAATGTTGTGCAAAGTGAGCAGGAAATGGGGGCTGAGGGAGCTGGTGGTGCTCCCAGAGTATGTGGGGCTCCTGCAGTTCCTTTTTTATGGCAGGGATTGAAGGAAGGTTCACACACAACTCTGATTTGTCTCTACTTCTAACCTGCGGAAAAGCTGACAAGTGGGTAAAGATCTGAGACACAACCCACTACATGGCCAGGGGCACATGCCTGCTGGTTGTAGGCACCTGTCTTTGGCTACCGTTCCCTCTCCCTGGAGTTCATGCTTCCCACAATCACCAAGCCCTCTTCTCCATGGTTCTGGACACAGAAATCTCCTATTCACCTTCCAGATCTCAATTCAAGGGTCTCCCCCCTGCCCTAAGGGAAGTAGAATTGACCATTGGTTCCTTTGCTCTCCTGCCTCATCCATGCATATGGCTGCCCTGCAGCTCAAACACTCTTATAGATGCTCATTTATGAGTCTGATCCCCCACCTAAACCATCAGCCTCTGGAAGGTTTGTGCTTGTATCCCAAACACCTTGCACAGGGCTCAGCATCTAATAAGGACTTTCTTCTGGTTTATGAAAGATTCAGTCTTTGTCTTCCAGGAGCTCACAGACTAGCAAGGCAGTCAGCCAGGTAAACATCATTTTAATATGATGTTGTCAAGGTTATAATTCAAACAATATTTAATAGATTGAATGCTTATTATGTTTCTAGCACTTGCCTTATCTCTGGCATTATTATTCCCATTTTAGAGTTACCCATAGGTAACCTGGAACAGGCCTGAATGTGGCAGAGCCGGTGAAGCGGTCTGATCCCCATGTGAGCCCCTCACGCCCCCTCGTGCTGTGATAGAGGTGGCATGGAAAGCCAGGAAGCATGGATGACAGGCATTTGTTTCTTCTCCTACATGCATATAGCACCAGGCACAACGTTAGACACTTAGTAGTTAATAAATATCTTTCACTGCATCTGACCAAGTACTATTTCCATTTTCCCTTTGTTCTGAACTCCCAGCAGTCTGTACACCACCCACTCTCACTCTCATTCATGGGCCTTTCTATTGGGTATGTCAATAGCTCCCTGATTACCTTTTTAAAATTATTTTTACCCCTAACTTGGCTTTAAAATCCTTGAAGGACAGGATTTGGTTTATATTTCTCTTTCTCCTTCTGCACCTAGCACAGTGTTGATATATGGCATTATCCTATATATTGGTTAGTTGACTGATTATTGCTGTATTTTTCTCATGGTAAAACTAAACCAAATCCACTCTCCCAAGTTCTTTGAAGTACTGTTCACAATAGCCAGGATGTGGACACAACCTAAGTGTCCAGTGACAGGTAAATGGATTTTAAAAATGCAGTTTACACATACAATGGACTATTATTCAGCCTTAAAAAAGGAAGGAAGCCCTGCAATATGTGAGAACACGGAGGAACCTGGAGGACATTATGCTAAGTGAAATAAGCCAGCCACAGAAGAACAAACACTGCGTGATTTCACTTATACATGAGGAATCAAAAATAGTCAAATTCATAAAGACAAAGAATAAAATGGTGGTTGCCAGGGGTTGGGGTAGGGGGAGTTGCTAATCAGGGGGCATAAAATTTCAGTTATGCAAGATGAATTAGTTCTAGAGATCTGCTGTACAACATTGTACCTATAGATAACAATATTGCATTGTACACCTAAAAATCCAAGAAGGTAGATCTCATGTTGTGTTATTATCACACGTAGACACACACACAAACCCACACACACAAATCCCTAATGTCTTTAAATATTCCAAAAAAAAAAGAAAGAAACTAAATTAAACTAAACCAAACCAAACCAGATCAAGCCAAACAAAAATGTACCTTGACCCAATTTCTTCTGCTAGGTGATGTTTTCATTTCTTTATTCTCCTCTGCCCCAAAACCCTTCAAAGGAGTTTCTTTCCCCCAGTTTTACTGAGATATAGTTGCCATATAATATTGTATTAGTTTAAGGTATAGAACATAATGATTTGATATATGTCTATATTGTGAAATGATGATCACAGTAAGTTTAGTTAACATCCATCACCTCACATACATTTTTTCTTGTGATGAGAACTTTTAAGATCCACTCTTTTAGAAACTTTCAAATAACACAGTACAGTATTGTTAACTATAGTCACCATGCTATTCATTACATCCCCAGAATTTATTTATCTTATAACTGGAAATCTGTACTTTTTACCACCTCCACACATTTTTGCCATCCCTCACCCTCCACTTCTGGCAACTACCAATCTCTTTTCTGTTTCTGAGTTTGGTTTTCTTAGATTCCACATATAAGTGAGTATACAGTATTTGTCTTTTTCTGTCTGACTTATTTTGCAGTGACATAATGCCCTCAAGGTCCATCAATGTTGTCGAAAGTGGCAGAATTTCCTTCATTTTTATGACTGAATAATATTCCATTGCATATGTGTATATAATATATATATGTATGTATATATATATGTATGTATGTATATGTATATGGCAGAGAAAACTCACTTGCTCAAAAATCAACTCAAAACAGACAGAAAACTGGAATGTTAGACCTGAAACCATAAAACTCCTAGAAGAAAATGGGGGATAAGCTCCTTGATATATGTCTTGGCAATGATTTTTTTTTTTTTGGCTTTGACAACTAAAGCAAAAATAAACAAGTGAGACTACAAGCAACTAAAAATCTTCTGCACAGAAAAGGAAACCATCAACAAAATGAAAAGGTGACCTATGGAATGAGGGAAAATATTTGCAAATCACATATCTGATCAGAGGTCATGTATATGGCATATGTATATATATGCCACAACTTCTTTATCCACTCATCCTTTGATGGACACTTAGGTTGTTTCCATGTCTTGGCTATTATAAATAACACTGCAATGAACATGGGAATGTAGATATCTCTTTGAGATAGTGATTTCATTTCCTTCAGATATATACCCAGAAGTGGGATTCCTGGATCATATGGTAGTTCTATTTTTGACTTCTTGAGGAATCTGCATACTGTTTTCCACAGTGACTGTACCAGTTTGCATTCCCACCAACAGTGCTCAAGAGTTCTCTTTTCTTCACATTCGTGCCAACACTTATCTTTTGTCTCTTAAATGTTAGCCATTTTAGCAGTTGCGAGATCTCTCACTGTGGTTTTGGTTTGCAACTTTCTGATGATTAGTGAGGCTGAGTCTCCTGTACCTGTTGGCCATATGTATGTCCTCTTTGGAAAAATATCATCTATTCAGTTCTTCTGACCATTTTTAAAAATTGAATTCTTTGGTTTCTTGCTATTGAGCTGTATGGGTTCTTCATATAGTTTGGATATTAACCTCTGATCAGATATGTGATTTGCAAATATTTTCCCTCATTCCATAGGTCACCTTTTCATTTTGTTGATGGTTTCCTTTTCTGTGCAGAAGATTTTTAGTTGCTTGTAGTCTCACTTGTTTATTTTTGCTTTAGTTGTCAAAGCCAAAAAAAAAGAAATCATTGCCAAGACATATATCAAGGAGCTTATCCCCCATTTTCTTCTAGGAGTTTTATGGTTTCAGGTCTAACATTCCAGTTTTCTGTCTGTTTTGAGTTGATTTTTGAGCAAGTGAGTTTTCTCTGTCATTAGTAATTCCTCTCCTCTCATTTTCTCTTAGACCCGATCCAGTTCATCGTTTGCCTCCATGACTTCTCCAAAACAGCTTTTAATCAGGTCACTAATGACCTCATGTTGCTAAAAAGAATAATAACATCTTGGTCCTCATCTTTCTTGACCTCCTCAGAGCACTTGAACCAGTGGATTTTGATACGTTTCATTACCTGGCTCCAAGCTCCCCAATCATTCCTACCTCGCGGGTGGCTCTCTCCCAGCCTCCCTCTCTGGTCTCCTCCTCTCCCCAGGCTCTTAATGTTGGAGTGTCCCAGGGGCCTGTTCCCGAGAGTGCCCCTGGTCCAGTTCTCCTTCTGTCTTTCCTCACTCGCTTGGTGTCACACCCAGTCTCATGGCATCTCAACCACTTCCAAATTGATATTTAAAGCTCAGAGATTTCCCCTCCGAAACATCTTTAGACGTGTACTCAACATTTCCTTTTAGACATCTATAACAGACATATCAGATTCAACATGCCTAACACGAAACCCCTGATTTCTCCTTAAAATCCTCCCTTCCATCTGAGTTGTGAGGAACTCAGCTCTTTCAGGGCTGAAGCCCCAAACCTCAGGCTACCACCAGTCTATCAGGAAATCTCCTTGGCTTCATTTCGAAATTATATTTGGAAAAGACCACTTCTCACCACCTCCACCTCTGCTGCCTCCGTCATCTCTCTCCCTATCATCCTTTCTCCCTGCTGTATACCCTTGCCTTTTCTTCTCAACACAGCCACCAGAGTTATCCTTAACAAATCTAAGTCAGATCTTGCCATTCCTCTGCTTAAGATTCTCTAATGGCTCCCAGTTTATCTCAGAAGGAAAGCCAAAGATCTGACAATGGCCAATAACACCCTACAGGGTTGAAAGCCCAGAACTCTTCTGACCTTATCCATTACTCACCCTCGGCCACCCATGTACACCCTGATCTAGTCACACTGACCTCCTTGGTGTTCCTCAGACAGCCCGGTTGCTCTCCTACCACAGCGCCATCGCACTGAGCAGTTCCTTCTGCATGGAAGCTCTATCTCTGCATATCTGCACAGGTGAGGTCCTCCCTTCCCTACAGTCTTTGCTCAGGAATCACCCCCTCCAAGTTCCCACCCCCCCAACTCTGTGCTCCCAATTCCTCCCTCCCAGCTCTACTGTGCCTGTTCCACAGCATTCATCATATTAGAACATGTGAAAATTTGCTATTTCTTATGTTTATTGTTTATCATGCATCTTCCCACACTGGCATAGAAACTTCCTGAGGGCAGAGATCTATCTATTTTGCTCACTGAGTCATCCTAAGCTCCTGGCATATAGTCGACACCCAATATTTGTTGAATGAATTAACAATTCATTAGTCTATCACTCTGCAAGCAAGTAGGCAGAGGAAGGTCCTACAGTGGGTCTTCACAGACCAAGAAACCTAGTGGGTACAGGGTCCCAGGTATAGGAGGGAAGGAGGATTAATCATTTATCCACCTGCCCTTCTCCTGATGGTGGTGTAAATAGAGATCTAACCCGAGCATCCTTCAAAGCAGTGAGCTTTCCCAGGAGAAAAGTGTTGACAAAGTACAGGGGCATGGGAGTTGCTAAGCATGAGACTTTGATTTGCAGAATTTCAGTTTATTGGAAGAGCACATTGGGTCCTTCCCTCACCATGGGACTGGCTCCCTTTGTCCTTCCTCTTCCATCCTGGCCTCACAGCTACACCCTGCGATCAATCCCCTTCCCCTGGGGGACAAGGCGGGACTTGGTGCTCAGAGGAGATCAACAGCACAACCCCAATCGATGCTGAGATCAATGCTGGTGTTTGAAATCCAAATCTGTGGCATTCACTTCATCCGGGGGCATTTTCCTCAGCTGAGTGGGGACTCCGGGAGCTGCAGCCTTTTTCCCCTCTAAATTGAAAGTGATTTTTTTAGTCACAGTAGTGGGTTTCAGAACTGCAAACCGGAGAGGCGTTTTGATTCCACAAACAGCCCCCAGAGGAAACCATTTCAAGCCCGACATTTTTTTTTCTTTAACCAGGGGACCCAATAGTATCATCTCAAAACTCTCCTTCCCCCAGGCCTCCCCCATCCCTTGCACACACACACACACACACTCACACACACACACAAATCTACCTTCCATTGAACTAACTTAAATGGGAAATAAAATCAGTTTCTTCAGCCTATTTTTACTCCATCAGAATGAGGAAGGAAAAAAATGCATTATAAAGAACGGTTCTAATGACCTTACCTGCTTAGAGCTACAAACACCAGAGGATCTTATTAGCTGCAAAGTCTCTTTTGTGTTCGCATCTGTCTAGGTAGGGACACTACTGCCCGCGTGTTTGTGTTTGGACAGGGCCGCCCAGCCTCCCGACGTCCTGCGGAGAGAGGCACCTTGAAGTGCCTCACAGGGACATCACAGAGCCCAGGTCTGCTTATCTGGGTCAGCAGAGAGCCAGCTCCCCCCAGGCAGCCGAGCACTTCTGGGGAAAATTGAGGATTTGTTAAGAACTGCATGTTTGTTCCTGTGCCTTTGTGACTAGCAGCTCTCACCTTCCCTTCCCGAGAAAGAGAAATCTGGAAAGGAAAAGGAGTGTCTCCTAGAAAGCCTGGGGCTTAAGAAGTACCAGTCAGAAGACATGCCTCTCACCTCATCCTTGCCTGGCTTTCAAAAGCTGTGTCACCTGATGGAAACTGGGGTGTTCCAGAACATTCCTCACCTTTGGAGAACACAGAATCCTGGGATATCAGATCTGGAAGGCATATTAGAGGTCAATCAATTCATCCCCTTCCCCATTCCCATTTTATAGATAAACAGACTAAGGAACAAAGAGAAAAGGCCATACAGCAAACAGAGAGCAGAGCTGGGCCTGACCAGAATGCAAGTCACTTCAGAATTTCCACATAGGAAAGAACTGTGGCAGGCAATGCTTCGGAGCAGGCAACTAGAAGACACGTTTTGAAGCTGCTTTTGTGTGCAACATACTGGTTTTTACCTAAGATGCATGTTTATTTGGAAGGCCTTGTAGACAGTGCAAGGGAAGAGTCGGGGCACCACTCTTGTTAATAGCTTCAAAGAGCTGAAAATCAGTAAACAGTGTTTACTCTATGATGCCCAGGTCTGTGTTGCTCCTGCAGAGCCAGGAGCAGTTTGTTCTGCCATGTATTCAACTAGTACCTGGGGGACAGTGTCAGGACACGGAAGTTGTACTGGTTCATGGAAGATTTTTTTTTCCCTAGCATGTTAATGTTTGCAGCAATCAAGTACAAATTTTCTCACAATTAGGGAGAAGCCCTTGACATTACATAAAGATCTTAAGAAAACAAACATTCTAGAGTGGCGCCTTTCATACATTCAGGAAGAGGTGGGTTTAAGAAAGAGACTCAAAGACAGAGGAAACAAATGTACGGTTACCAAATGGGAAAGCGGGGCAGGGAGGGATAAATTAGGAATTTGGGATTAACAGGTACACACTGCTGTATGTAAAATAGATAAACAAGGACCTACTGTATAGCACAGGGAACTATATTCAATATCTTCTAATCACCTATAATGGAAAAGAATCTGAAAAAGAATATATATATAAATACACACATATATACATAAATACATACATACATATATATATATATATATATATATATATATATATATATATATATATATATATATATATATATCTGAATCACTTTGCTGTATACCTGAAACTAATGCAACATTGTAAATCAACTATACTTCAATTTAAGAAAAGAAGAAGAGGTGTGTTTAGTAGCCTCTATATTAAGTATAGAAGGAAGATGCAAAGATATGGCCCCGTGTTTAAAAAAAACAAAAACAGATTAATGAAGAAGGCTGTCACTAGATTGTACATTTTAATCTTGATGACCCTGATCTCTGTTAGATCTGAATGTCTTCAAGGACTGACATACCCAAGGAGAAGCAGAACCCCAGTGTTTATGGAGAAACTAACTGTGATTCTAGCTGCAAATGCCAGCAAACAGTTAACTGTGCTAATATTTTTCTTAGGATTATTACTGTTTTTGTTAGTGCTTTAGTTACAAAGTTCTACAAGTTTTGAGTCACCAGCCAAACCTTATTTTTCCCGTAAGCCCTATTATTTTTATTGTGCAATTTTGTAGATCATGAAATAGTTCAAGAATGCCTATATGATGTTACAGCAGAAATGCCAGTTTGTGTTGGGTTTATACTTCCTTCTCAGCTTCTTTGATATGACCACTGTGATACTCAAAAGAAAATATTCCTAGAGACAACTTGGAATTAATTATTCCTTCCTTTCTATATTTTACCTTTATAATTTTCTCAAGTTTCAAGCTCTCCATCATCATCTCTAGTCTACTAATTACTGTTACTTCTAGAAACTAATCTCCAGTTTCCTCATTTTGCTCCACCTTAGATGGGTTGCTCCCTGGGCCTCTTCATAGTTTTTTTTTCTTGAGTTCCACATTTTCCTCTTCCTTGGTTTAGCCACTTTTATTTACTGGCATATATTCTTAAGAAACATCTTATAAAAGAGTACGAGAGGCATACTTGTGAATCCTTGCACATCTGAAACAACTCTATTTCTAGCACTTCACCAAAGATTTGGGTATAGAAATCTAGGTTCAAAATATTTGCCTCTGAATTTTAAAGGCATTGATCTATTGTCTTCAGCATCCAGTGTTTCTGAAAAGAGCTGTGATACCAATATGATTCTTATCTCTGATTTTTTTCTGTAAGGTTTAAGGATCCTTATTCTTACTGTTCTAAAGTGTCACATGTGTGTTTAGTTGAGACTCTTCTTACTCATTATGCCTGGCACTTGATTTGAGGAATCTAGGAAATTCTCTAGTATTAATTCTTTGATAAGTTCTCACTTTTATTTTTACTGTTCTCTATTTTGATAACTTTCATTAATCGGATGTTCGGTCTCCTGAATTAATACTTGATATCTCTTGTATTTTATCTTATTTTTCCATTGTAAAAGCTTTTCTGAGACATTTTTCCAGATTCATCTCTTGAGCTCTCTATAAAGATTTTTTTATTTCAGCAATCATATTTTTAAATTCCAAGAGTTCTTCAGTCATTTCTTTTGTGTATCATCTTTTTCTCATGTATAGAAGCAATACATTCTCCAATTTTTCTGAATATATTTACACATTTTTAAATTTCTCTTTTGTTCCCTGAAGTATTGATACCTGTTGCCTTTGGGTGAGACCAAGGCTCCCTCCACCCTCCTCAACTTCTCTGGTCTCTAACAGGCTCGTTACCTCCTTCTTCATGGCATATCCTCTAGCCAGGGGCTTCCTGAACTCTGCTTCATCAATTGTCACCCCTACATCCACTTTCTCTCTTCCAACAAGCCATTTTGTGGAAAACTCTTGTCTGTTTCTGTTTCTCTTCTGCACTGTCTTTATTGATGTGGGTTTATACCTGTGTTTAACGAGATCTCCTCATGGAGAACATGCATCTGTGATCTATTCAACATCTTGTGAGAGAAGTTGGCACCTAGAGTTTCTAACAGTTCTGCAGAATACCATATGACCTCTGAGCATTTATCCTGGAAAAATGAAAACTTTTGTTCACATAAAAAATATGTATACAAATTCCATAGGAGCTTTATCTGTAATAGACAAAGAACTGAAAACAACCCAAATATTCTCCAACTGGTAACTAGATAAACAATTTGTGTTAGATCTATACAATGGAAAGCTACTCAGCAATAAAAAGGAAAAAAACTATTGATATAGGCAACAAATTGGATGGATCACCAGGTCATGATGCTAAGTGAAAAGAGACAATCTGGAAACATTACATGCTGTGTGACTCCATCTATATAACATTCTCAAGCTGACAAAATTATAGAGACGTGGAAGAGATCTGTGGTTGACAGAGATTAGGGTTGGGGGAACAGTGCACCTATTAAGGGATATGAGAGAGTTTCTTTGTGGCAATGGAACAGTTCTATAACCTGATTGTGGTGTTGGTTACTAAAATATACACATGTGATAAAATTTCATAGAACTATGCATACAGAAATATATACAGGGAGAGAGTGTATGTAAAACTTACGAAATTCAAATAAAGTATGCATCTGCGTTGTTAGCATTGTTTGGACAACATACAATGTTTATGTAAAATATTTTCAGTGGGGGAAGCCGGATGAATAATATATGGAACTCTGTACTATTTGATGTGGGTTTATACCTGTTGTTTACTTTAAAATCCACTGTACTAATGAGTCTTAAATAATTTCAAAATAAGAAGTTACTTTAAAAAAAAACAATTTCACAAGAAACAAGCAAACAAAGCTCTGCCAGTGATGCCAATTATGAGTCAGTAATGAGTTGTACCACATCAAACTAGGTTCTGAGAAGTCCTACAATAAATTCATCCCATTGAACTCTGTTCAAACCAGCATTTACTATGCTCATTTGTCTGAGGAATCTCTCGTTACATGATATTTAGAAACATGCTCTGGAAAACCCAGTAGGAAATAATGATAAAATAAATGTCAGTATTGCTGCAAAGAGGCACTTCCTTGTTTATAAAAGCGCAGAGTCCTCCATCCCTACCAGCTAACCTATAAAGTCGGCTGCCTGATATCTTTGGCATTTGAACATATTTTTTAAACGAAATTTCCAGAGCCGTTCTGACCAGTGTGGCCGCTCTTTGCATACAGGTCTAGGACTTCGGCATGTTAGCCCCTATTGCAAAGTTCTTCCACCAAGAAACCTTGGTCCTAGCTTCATACCTCTGGAGGAGTTTTGTCTACCACCCTATTTAGAACACCCCCAGTTCAGTTCAGGGTTAATGAATAGTGCCCAGAGCAAATCAGACTTGCATTCCAAGACATGAGACCTAATTCATCAGCCAACCTAGACCGTGGTGTCAGATGACAGAAATCTGGCTGGCTGGGCAGTGGGGAGGCAGGTTATTGCCCTGGACCTTTTTCTTGCCTGTAGATATAAAGTTGCTACTTGGTTTGATTGGTTCATAGGACAGAGGCTGGCTGCTGCTCGCAGAGCTGTGCTGATTAGTAAACTGGACCACCTTCCCTAATGTAGTCTGAAACCACCACTCTGCTTGCCCACATTAACCCTGCCTTGAACTTTTCAGGAGTTACATAACCTCGCCTCCCCCTCAGTGCCTTTGAACTCTGTTTCCAGTAGGCCAATTTGCACTGGCTTGTGTTTTATGCTGAAAAGACTGGAAAGTCCCTGTCATGGGCATAAGCTGCATGTTCAACCTTGGGGATTCACACTTATGTTGTTTTGAAATTATGCTAAAAGGTAAATGTACCTGTTTCTAGGTAGCTGAAATCATCATTTTGAGTCCTTAGTAACTGGTCAATTCAGATAAAGCTGTCAAGCTGAGTATGTTCTAGCCCCAACCTAGGTCTCTGCCAATGTGATTAAAAGCTCCGTATGAGGTAGGCTTTACTTTTTTCATAGAAAAATCAAACAAGCTAATGACAACAACAACAACAAAAACCCAAGCTCTACTTCACTGCCCAACCCTAAGTCCAGAGCTGTGCACCCAGCTGATGGCCAAGAAATGCTCAGCTCACCTGCATGGTCTTGTAGAAGACGTCTGGCTCGCAAGGCGAGAGGCTGGATCCTGGATTATTCCTACGTGAGATGAGAGCGTTAAGTCCTCGATATTCAGCCATGGAAATGTTCACACAATAAATTACACAGAATCCAACATGTCTGAGCAAATCAGAGTTGCTCTGCTCAGTAGTAGAATAGTGGGAAGGGGTTGGAAGCCCACGCATTTACCATCACCTTGCCACCTCCTTCAACTGACTGGGTCTCCAAGGGCTGCTTGGAGAATGGTTGGACCGCCTCTGGATGATACCATTTTGGTTTCTCTCTCACTCCTAATACTGGAAAAAAAAAGAGAAACCAAAAAAGACCTGAGATCTGCTTAGAGTGACCATCTGTCCTGGTTTGTCTGAGACTGAGGGGTTGCCCAGAATGCAGGACTTTCAGTGCTAAACTAGGACAGTCCTGGGCAACCTGGGATGGCTGGTGACCCCACTGAAGATCTTACAGGATATGGATTCAGCTGGTTTAGGAGAGAATTCCAATAAGGTCAGAGTGATGAGAGAGGTGGGAAGAGACACCAGGTGTGTGACAGACAAACCCTAGGTGACCCCCAGTGACCCCACCTCCTGGTGCTCACACATGTGTGTGATCCCCTCCCTTTTACTGTGGGTGGGACCCAGGACTTCCTTCTAGCCAATAGAATACACAAAGGTGGTAGATACCACTCCACATTAGCAGTCTAGAGCTGGAACTCTTCTCGCAAGCTTGAAGAAGTAAGCAGTCAAGTTGGAGAAGCCTACGTGTCAAGGACCTGTAGGTGGCCTCCAGCCCAGAGCCAGCAAAAAGTAAGAGCTCTTGGTCACACAAGAAGGAAAGGAAGGAAAATCTGCCAACAACCTGACAGGCTTGGAAACAGATTCTTCTCCAGTGGGGCTTCCAGATGAGAACACAGCCTGGCTGAAGCCTTAACTGTAGCCTTTTGAGATCCTGACCAGAGGACCCAGTTAAGTTGTGCCTGGACTCCTGACCTATGCAAACAGGGACAAGGTAATGTACATTGTTGCAAGCTGCTAAGTTTGTCATAATTTTTTCTGCAGCCATAGAAAATGAACATGAGGTGTTTTCAAATATTTCACTATGCCTGTGATAGCTTACACAGGAAAGGGTTAATTTCTTCACTTCACTGTATTGTGATATGCGGTCCTCACTTCCTAAGAAGGTGGACCAGCCAGGCCAGGTGGGGTCATGATTCTCCACGCCCAAGGCCTCCTTAACTATGCTCCATGTTCCACAGAGAAACTACACAGAATCTGGGAGGACATCCTTGTTTCTAGACTAAGATTCTCAAAGTCAGAGAATCAAGGTTTTAAAAACAGGTCACTCCTGACTTAGAATCACCCTCCTTATATAGCAGTGACCAGCTTTCATTAGGATATTACATTGGCTTTTAACAAATTGTCAAGTCGGGGGTGAAAAATCACCCTTCAAAACGATTCTCTTCCTTCCTTTCTGTCTCCTTTTCTTCCTTCCCTCCCCCCGGCCTCCTCCCCGTTCATTTTCACTCATTTCTCTTGTTCAGATAAGATGGTAAAAGGATTAGAACATGCAGCATTGTACCAAATTGGTCTAATGGAAATGAGGACCCAGCTACGAGAAATGTAGGGAGGACATAAAATAGGATAATTGACAGTTTTCACATTGCAGGCCAACCTCAGAGTTCCTTTGTTTGACTGGCCTGACCCCCATCTCAGTGTGATTATCTATTTTACAACTTAGTGAGGGAAATAGAGCCAGGGAAGCACATAAGTCTAAAGCGCCCACCTGTGGAAGCAGGAGCACATGGGTGTCTTTGGGACCCCTTCCTAGCACGTTGTCACCATATCCCTAAGACTGAACATCCCCAGGCAACTGACTTGGTCCCAGATTTGCATATAGAATCAGGAGCTCCCCTGGATACTCTGAGCTTAGGATCAGGGATGCCAGCAACTCAGGGCTGTTTCCAGTTGGAGAGGATCAGGGAAACATCCTCCCAGGAAGGCATGAAGAGAGACAGAGTTCTTTCACAGAAGAAGTCATCTGACTTCTCAATTCCAGGGCAGCCAGCGCCACAGGCAGTAGGAACGAGATAGCTTCAAAGCCATGACGTTGGTGCTGCCGACGCCAAGGTGCAGGGCAACGTAGCTCTAAAGCTCTAATAGTAAGCATTTACTGTGCAAACTAATAGATGTACTTATGACTTAAGGTGAACATTCCAGTATATTCATCAGTGGGCCTGGCCACCCACCTCTTTTCACAATATGCTACAGAGGACCATTTTTTGCATATATCCGGGGGAGGGGAGGAGCAGGTGTCTTTACACAGCTGCACGAGATATGTCACTCAGTAAGGGAGAAGGCACACAGGCACACACATTCACACAGTGAAAAATCTCACGAGTCAACCTGCTCTGTGTTCCACTCACTGAGTAAATGCACGGAATATTTTATTTTATTTTATTTATTTTTGACCTTGTAACATATTAATAAAAGCAAAGAAGAGAATACGAGCCATTTTTCTATATACCCCATTGCCAGCCTCTTCTATGTGGTCGTTCTGATAACTTGGCTAAACTTGACTTAAATGGGATCAGTGGAGACCAAGTCTACGTGATATCTAAGGAAGCTAGTTCATGGAGGAGAATTCAGCCATGGGCTATGGTCATCTGACCAGCTCCTTTTTTCACCTCCAGCCTCCTTGAAGATGGTGCACAAAGCTAATTTCTGAAGACAACTGTAGGTCAGCAACGATCACTTTTGTCACATGCTGAAGCCTGGGCTATATATAAATAACTGATGGTCATTTTTCTCGTGTGTTCTTTTTTTTTTTTTTTTTTCCATTAGGAAGATGGGTTTCTTCAAAGCACTTTGCTATTTTAAGGTCTCAGATATTTCCAGCACTTGAACAGGGTTGCTCTGAGCCTTGACTTATTTACAGAGAGATACTGAACTGAGATAAGGCTACTTAATAATCCACCAATTCTTACTAAACACAGTTTCTTTCCATATCCTCAGTGAAATCTGGGAGTAAGCACTCTCAAATAGAGCTTTAGATGTTGCTGTGTTTTTATTCTAGAGAAGGTTACTTGAATCTTGAGTTATACAGAATGGCTTCCATGGACGGATTTTAACGTTGGTCAGTGGCTAAATAGTTTTCAAAGGTTGTAAGGTGAAATCCACAAGAAGGGGTTTGAAGGAAGGGAAGTTTCAAATTCTCATCCTTACAATAATCTTACAAGATCAATAACATTATCATTCCCATATTACAGAAGAGAAAATAGAGGACCAAATTGCTTGTATGTGGCAGAACCAGCATTTGAACCCAGGTCAGCCTGATTCATCATATCCATTACTCCCCTATATGCACCATGCTATTGACCTACAGAGCCATGGAACCCCGATTTTTGGCATTGCTTTGCCAAAAGGTACTACAAATAATTTTGCCTAAAAATTCATACACATGTCACATATATATTAAGCACTTACTATGTGTCAGGTACTGGGCTAGGATCTGGGAATAAAAAGTTATTGCCTGCCTTGAAGTGCTTAGACTAGGAACAACAAATAAAGATAATCAACATTTATTAAAAAAGCAAAGAGGTTAACCTTTCCTATTTTAGGCTTACACACGCACACGCACACACGTAAACTCATATATACACGCCATCCAGGCTGAATCTTTGTGATGCCTTTTCCTCTTCAAAACCACATTGGATTCACTGCAATCTGAGTAAAGTAAAATTAATAATTGAGGGGAAATATTGTCCCCTTCTCCCTCATCAGGGATAGTTCAGAAAATGGTACCACCTTGATTTGAGAGAAGAAACATGGATAATTCTAAAGAGTGAGATTTGTTTTTTAAATGTATTTATTTGCTTATTTTTAAAAATCCTAGTCATTATAGAAAAAATAAAAGAGAAAGAAAAATTATATCACACCTTCCCACCCCCATAAGACAATCAGTATTGACACGTTATTTATTGTTTCAAACTTTTTCCAGGCATGTGTATATAAACACAGGATTGTACCCTAGATACTGTTTTGTAACTCAGTTTTTCCATTGTATATCAAGACATTTTGCCACGTAATTATATACATATAATTATATACATATATCATTTAAAATAAGTATGTACATAATCCACTGTTGACACCTCATGATTTATTTAATCAGTTGCTACTGTTGGACATTTCAGGTTGTTTCCAATAAATGATGTTCTCCTGAACATTCTTGTCCATTCATCTTTGTGCAATGATCTGATTATTTCCTTAGGATATTTTTCCAGCCATGGAAATGCTGGTTTAAAAACTATACACATGTGTTAAGGATTTTTGCTCTCGAGAAAGTCTGTAATATCTCACATCTCACCAGTGGAAGAAGGAGGGGTCCACTTTCCACTCTCCCCAACAAGCATTGGAAACTTTTTAGGCAGCAGTGGGGTGAGAGAAAGTTCTAAGACTACATGTGAGGCTTAATCCCAATGACTGACCCCTTGGCAGTCTTCGCATAAAGGAGTCATTGCCTGGAGGCAGGAGCTTGCACTTCATAATCTGCTCCTGTCTCTCTTGGTTTGAGGTTTCTATGAACTGACTGATTTTCAGAAACAAACAGGCTTCCAGGAAGCTTTCCCTCCTCCTGCTTCTTTGATGGCTACAAAGAACATGACAAGAGAATCTTGACCAGTTTAAGTCCAAGGAAGCTATTTTTGCATTAGGACACGATAAACGATGCCACATTTGGAAGCACAGGTACAGTTCTTGATCTTTTATTACAAAAGACCGTCACAGCCACAAATGGGGGTGTAACAGGGAAGTAAGCAGATGGAGGCATTGACCCCAGGAGACCAAGGGAGTCGGACGAACGTTAGAGAAGCTTGTTCTCGGTTATCAGAGGGAAATACTGCAAGATTTCAAACCCTCAGACGTAAGACTGAGGATGATGGAAGGGATGAGGGGTAACCTGCTCACGTCTGGAGAAGTGCAGAGTCAGGCTGACCCTCCCCTGGTGCCTTGGTGCCACAGCAGGTCAATGAGAAAACACTGCAGCTTCTGGGACCTGCAGCACTGAACTGTTCCTTTGCTACTATAGAAACTCAACCGCTGTTTTTTAAACTTTCACCTGTCACTAAACACTCCTGGGCATATTTGCTGACCTCTCCGTGCTCTGTACTGACCTCCGCCCTCTGTTTAAAATGTGTTCACCCTGCCCTGTGGTCCAGCGTGGTCCACAAAGCCCCTCACGCCCCAAGGAATCAGGAAACCCCTAGTTCTCGTTCTAGTTCTGTTTGTGTGAGTGTCAGCCAGCCCTGGAATTTCACTGCGTCTCTGTTTCTTAGGCCCAACTGAGATGTGACCTATATGGACAAGTAAGAGGGCAGAGAAGTGACTCAGCTAGAATCGAGTGGCAGAAGCCCTAGCTGCCCTCACCCCTCTCCCCACCCACATCTCCCAAGTTCTCTGCCCCATCTTTCTTCCCAAGCATGGAGCTCATTCCAACAAAGCCAACAGGAGTATGCGGACCTGCCTGCAAATGGCGACACTAGCCCTTGCCTCACTTTACCTCTGAGGGTCCTGCCAGTGGGCCCTCTCAGGCTCCAATTTATAGATGAAGAAACAGAGGCTCAGAAATGTGAAACAGGGCTGGCGTGAAAATTAAATGAGTTGTCACACATCAGGCTTTTAGAACAGGGCCCGGCACACCGCAAACACTCTAAATACGAGCTCTTATTTACTGTTTGTTATGACTCCTTTATCACTGCGAGCCCAGTGAGATGTGCACTTAATGCAGCCAGGGCTGCACTATGACACTTAGAAAGGACACAATAAATGGTGACTGCTTTACAATCAGCCTAGTCTGGGACGATGTGTTTGATACCAGCACTGCATTTTGTTCACAAATTTGGAGTCGCAAGGCTCCCCAAAGACTCTGGCCCCTCGGATAATCTCCTCCCGGAACTCTTGGCCAAAGACTTCTTTACGGGGGATTAATCTCACCCTTTCCCCTGGTTTTTTCCTCTCTTCACCGCGTGTCGCTTATCACTCTGCTTTACTCTTCGGTTCTCCACTTCCCTCTATTATCTCCTCAGCCGCCCACAGTGGCTTCCACTTTGCATCCAGCCACTGCTTTCTGGCTGCTTCTCCCCTGTGACTCTCCTCCCTTTGTCTCTGCGCTCCTGAGTCTGATACGTGCATCGCCGGAAGGTCAGGCGCACTTCTCAGCTACACGTTTTATCTCCTGCCTTTGGAAAACAATGATTGCTCTCCTCCCCTTACTTTCTGTCACCGGGAACTTTTTCCCTTTCTCCCTACAACTTTTTTTTTTTTTTTTCTGAAAATCACCAGTGGTTTGTTTTCACCTTTTTTCGTCCTAAATACCAACTTAACAATAGTTTTCGCAGAATGCATAAAGACGTGGGGGACTGGAAAATCTCTTTTCATTTTCTTTCTTATGTCTTTGTGGTTTGGAAAAGGCACATGTATTTCTGCCCTGACCCCTTCCTTTTCTTTTGTGAGCTCCCCCTGACAAAGAACGACTTCAATCTTGCCAGCAATATCTTCCTGTCAATAAATCACTTTTGTGGCTTCTCAGCAAATAGTTCCTTCATAGACCTGGACTTCCATTCACACTTGAAACATTTCGTATTTACCTTAAAATTCTTGGAAGTCCTCTCACTGTCTTGCTTTGCTTTACTTCTCAATATTGACACCCTCCCACCTACAAATTGGAATCTGCATGGTCAAAGCCAGAGCTGAGACTGAATATTTTCTCTCCTGTACCTCTGATGACTTGTATGTTCTGGCCAGCCTCCCCGTTCCCCATCTCAGAAGGCACATGTTCCTAGTTAGTATTTGCATGCAAAGCGTCCTCACCTGTGAGTATATAGTAGGAGACAAAATCCCAGTGACGGTTAATTCTCAATCACATAGGTGCACATTTGGTGGATGGTCTATTCGTCTCAGGCTGGCCCCCTCTGATGCTTACCAAATAGTCCAGCTTCTCCTTCACATTCCCCAGGCCCCCTGCAGATACGTGGGGTCCCATGACAGGGCCTGGCCAATGAGCTGTGGGTGGGAATGACGCACCCCACTTCCAGGCCAGAGTATAGAAGAGCCAGAACAGTTCTCCAGCTGTCCCCTCACCTGCCCAGTGACTGAGGAGGTCTCATGTTGAGATGATGGAGCCATAAGATTAAAGCCTCCCTAGAGCCCTGCTGAGAGCAGGAAAGAACTTGAATTCAGCCCCTGGGCTTGTTGGGAGCACATCACAACCTGGCTTACTCTAATATTCTAACATTTCATGCTATAGGGCTAGGGTGTCCCTTATGGGTTAACTTCAGTATTCTGAAAACTTACACTAATTTTAATATTGTTCCACAATAGACATAGGTAGAAAAATATCAGTTACCAAGACACACACATAATGTGTGCCAATCTCACAAGGTAGATAGGAAGACAGATCAAGAGACAGATACAGATATAGATTATGCCAAATCACCACAGAGAGGAATATGATGGAAGAAATTTTAATATCCTTAGATGCTTAACCAGCTGTGATTTTAATTACTCAGTAGAGCGACGGGAGAAAGAGGCAGGCTGCCCCACAGGTGAGACCTAGATGGACTCCAGAATCATAGACATGTTGGACAACTCAACGCCAGCACCGCCATCAGGAGAGAGAAATCTCATTCTTAAGGAACATAGTCATAAGCTCCAAAGGCAGATACCTCCTTATTATGACAGCGAATGCCATTTGCCTTTTGAAAAATACGTTTTAAACAGAAATTATGAAACCTCGAACAAAACTTTTAGAAAAACTGTAGATGGATAATGTTTGTTAGTGGAGTACAAGATGTGGAGTCGAGTCTGTAAATAATGTTTCAGACACCAAAAGCACATATCATAAAAGAGAAAAATGGAGAAATTCAAGTTTAAAGTTAAAATTTTTATGTAGTAAAGTAAAAAGATGTGTCACAAACTGGGAAAAGTTATTTGCCAGCGTGCAGTTAGCAAAGGATTCTTATTCAGAATATCTTAAGAACTCTTCAAAATAAGTAAGGAAAAGACCCAAAAAAGGTAGAAAAATGGGCAAAGATATGAACTGGCAACCCATAAATGTGGCAGCCAAAAGTCTTAAAACCATATGAAACATATTCAACCTCTCTGATAAGCAGAGTTATCCACCAACATTGGATTTTTAGCTAAACTTGTCATCACACTTAGCAAAAGAGGGCATTATCCCCAAAGCAAAGATTTACTTTGAGACAAAAGGGAAGAGGGCTCTGGATTTCTGAGGCTGAAGCATTACCCACAGCAGCAAGGCCAGACCTCAAAACACTGGCCTTGAGAGAGCCCAGAATGCCTTTGGGAAAGCAAACACTGTAAAGAAGGGCTTCTTTTTAGCCACCTGGCCCACATGCTGCTGAGTGGCCCCAAAGCACCAGAAAGAATATGTGTTAAGGCTCCTCACAACAGACACCCTCGAGAAGACTTCACTGTCATCGGGAGAGCCAGTGACACTTCCTGGAAACTGGTGTGAAATATTTCACGCTGCTGTCAAAGACCGTGTTGCTGGGCTCATGCCCAGAGTTTTCCTCATCACTGTGGAGAGACTGCAGTCGTTCATGCCTTGTATCAAAGTAATGAGTTATCATTGTTGGGAAAATTTATGTTGAAAAATGTTGCACGCTTTAATGTTGGCAGTCACTTATTGGAAATAAGATTTATTAGTCCTTTGGTAAGATGCTATGCCAGTAGCTTTAATTGAGGATAAAAGTGTTAGGAAGCCAATGAACATCAGCTCCAGCTCTAACAGTGACTTACTCTTCCCTAGACAGCTCAGCCCAGTGGCTAAGAGAGGCTAAAACTCATGATGCATCAGATGGATTTGGGGCAAGTCCCATAACCTCTCTGAGCCTCACTTCAGTTTCTTAATCTGTAAATGTGAAAATGAATAGTTCTTCTTGGGCTTTGGGGAGGATGAATAAGACCAGGCACACAGCACGGTGCCTGGCACATAGCCTGCAATGGATGTTAGCCCTCCTTAGTAATAGATTAACAGACTGTTTTCATCCACAAGGGTGACTGTGCTCCTGGCTCCCAGGCTGTGGGATGAGAGCCTTAGATTGCTTCTCCATCAGTGGCCCTCATTTGCTGAGAGCCAGCCACAGCCGTGCTTGCAGAACCCCTTGTGACCTTGGGCTCGTATTGGTGATACATATGACCAGGGTAGGGAGGGGAAGAACATGTCTGTGCCTGTGGAAAAAGCAGAGTTAATATTCAAAGGAAAGATGTCTAGTCTCATCCTTCCCCACTGAACGCCACTGCCCCTCCTCAATGAATCCACCCTTGTGGGAGATTTACACTCAGTCCTGCCTGGAGGTGGGATATGGGTTAGATGACACTCCCTATGCCCAGATCCTGCTTTCACTTCCTCCATAGCCTGTACAATTATTCAACATGCCACATATTTTTTCTTATTGTTTCTCTGCACCAGAATGTCTGTGGGTTCACTGCGATATCCCAAGCATCTGAGCAGTGGTACTCAGTAGGTTCTCAATATAACTTGTTGAAGGAATTGAATAAAATTCAATTGAGTAAAATCCAATGTTGACCAAAGTTACTGTCATGGGTTGAACTGTGTCCCCCACAAATTCCTGTCTTAAAGTCCTAACCCCAGTACCACAGAATCTGTATTTGGAGATAGGGCTCTTTAAAGACGTAATTAAGGTAAAATGAGATCATATGGGTAGACCCTAATCCAATATGACTGGGATCTTTATAGGAAGAGGAGATAAAAAATATGCATGCACAGAGAGCAGACCATGTAAAGACACTGAAGCAAGACTGCCATCTACGATACAAACAGCTGGAGAGATATACCATGTTCTTGGACTGGAAGAATCAATATTATGAAAATGACTATACTACCCAAAGCAATCTACAGATTCAATGCAATCCCTATCAAATTACCAATTGCATTTTTTACAAAACTAGAACAAAAAATCTTAAAATTTGTATGGAGACACAGAAGACCCCAAATAGCCAAAGCAGTCTTGAGGGAAAAAAATGGAGCTGGAGGCATCAGACTCCCTGACTTCAGACTATACTACAAAGCTACAGTAATCAAGACAATATGGTACTGGTACAAAAACAGAAATATAGATCAATGGAACAGGATAGAAAGCCCAGAGATAAACCCACGCACATATGGTCAACTAATCTATGACAAAGGAGGCAAGGATATACAGTGGAGAAAAGACAGTCTCTCCAATAAGTGGTTCTGGGAAAACTGGACAGCTACATGTAAAAGAATGAAATTAGAACACTCCCTCACAACATACACAAAAATAAACTCAAAATGGATTAGAGACCTAAATGTAAGACCAGACATTATAAAACTCTTAGAGGAAAACATAGGAAAAACACTCTTTGACATAAATCACAGCAAGATCTTTTTTGATCCACCTCCTAGAGTAATGGAAATAAAACCAAAAATTAAAAAATGGGACCTAATGAAACTTAAAAGCTTTTGAAAAGCAAAGGAAACTACAAATAAGACAAAAAGACAACCCTCAGAATGCGAGAAAATATTTGCAAATGAATCAACGGACAAAGGATTAACCTCCAAAATATATAAACATCACATGCAGCTCAATATTAAAAAACCAAACAACCCAATCAAAAAATGGGCAGAAGACCTAAATAGACATTTCTCCAAAGAAGACATACAGATGGCCAAGAAGCACATGAAAAGCTGCTCAACATCACTAATTATTAGAGAAATGCAAATCAAAACTACAAAGAGGTATCACCTCACACCAGTTAGAATGGGCATCATCAGAAAATCTACAAACAACAAATGCTGGAGAGGGTGTGGAGACAAGGGAACCCTTTTGCACTGTTGGTGGGAATGTAAATTGCTACAGCCACTATGGAGAACAGTATGGAGTTTCCTTAAAAAACTAAAAATAGAATTGCCATATGACCCAGCAATCCCACTACTGGGCATATACACAGAGAAAACCATAATTCAAAAAGACAATTGCACCCCAGTGTTCATTGCAGCACTATTTACAATAGCCAGGTCATGGAAGCAACCTAAGTGCCCATCGACAGACAAATGGATAAAGAAGATGTGGTACATATATAGAATGGAATATTGCTCAGCCATAAAAAGGAACGAAATTGGGTCTTTTGTAGAGACATGGATGGATCTAGAGACTGTCATACAGAGTGAAGTAAGTCAGAAAGAGAAAAACAAATATCGTATATTAACACATATATGTGGAACCTAGAAAAATGGTACAGATGAACCAGTTTGCAGGGGAGAAATTGAGACACAGATGTAGAGAACATACGTTTGGACACCAAGGGGGGAAGTGGTGGGGGGGTGGTAGCGGGATCAACTGAGAGATCGGGATTGACATGTATACACTAATATGTTGAAAATGGATGACTAATAAGAACCTGCTGTATAAAAAAAAAAGACTGCCACCTACAAGCCAAGGAGAGAGGCCTTGGGATGAAATCAACCTTTCCAACACCTTGATCTTGGACTTCTAGCCTCCAGAGCTGTGAGGAAACAAATTTCTGTGGTTTAAGCCACCCATTCCAGGGTACCTCGTTATGGCAGCCATAGCAAAACAATTCAGTCCTGAGAGAGGTTTCTGCAGCAGAACTGAGGTCTGGGTTTCGTTAGCTTGAAGCACTAATTTTTTAATAGTCCATCATTTGGAAACAGTACCTCTTTAAAAGTTGAGCAACCCTCCCCCCCACAACGGGGTCCAAAGACTTGAGTTTTCAGGTGACCCAGCCCAGCTCTTCTTTTCTTTCCCTGGAAAGGTCAGCGAGTATAGCTGCAGCCCAGGACTCACCCTCTGGGAAGTCCTGCCCTCCCATGGCAGGACAGACACCTCCAACAGCTGCTTTGGCTTCTGAAGAGTCCTCACATGGGATTGCTTATTGCACAGACAGTATCCCTTGTTTACTTGGGGTCTCGCTCCACTGGAGAAGGGAGATGACAGTCATCTCATGTACCTTCTCATTTCCCAGTTAAGAGATGTCAGCAGTGCTTTCTGTGTACAGGGCCCTGGGCTGGGCACTGGGAGGAGATAGACACAGTCGAGCTCACTTCCCTAGGGAAACCTATAGTCCAGTAGGAATAATACGATTTACAGACCTGAAACAGCCAGAGGCACAAACACACCCAAGGCGGGATCTAGTAATCCCCATCCTAAACGGTAGGTAAAGAGATGCTACAGTAACTCAGAGAAGAGAGAGGACTCGAGGCTAGAGTGCATGGAAGGGGAGGCTGAGAGCAGAGTCTCCTGTCGTTGTAATATCGGGACTTGTGGTTGTAATGTAACACTGCATTATTGGGATAGTGATAGTGGACTGGGAGTAGGGTGGAGCCTTCAAACCTTGGAGGACAGCAGAAGTCAATGTCCAGAGGAGGATCTAAGCACGAGATGTGTTTGTCATGTCTCAGAGAAAACATCTAAGGCACGGCAAGGCCAGCCACCCATTTCCACACTAGATCCCAGGAGGAAATGAGCAAAGCCTCTGAGCTACATTCAGTTACTTGCTTTCCAACCACAGGCCTCTTGCCCAAACCCTCACATAGGCTCCTGATGTGTTCGGGGTGATGACAGGGAGCTGCTTCTCTCTGTCCTGTTACACGCAGACGCCAATGTCCCCACACGAGACCACATCTGGATCCTGACCCTAAGCATCTCAGCACTGGTCAGCACACACAGGCAAAGCAAGAACGGAATTGACATGGAGGGGAGAAAGTTTTCTCCTTAGAGGGTGAAACAGTGAAAGCTACTCAGTCACTCATGCTAAGTCTTCTCAGCAGGATACAGCCTCAAGCTTGCCTTTAAACCCCAGGTGTATATGAGGGGGAGGGAGAGAATAAGAGAGAGAGCGAGAGACCAAATGAACGAATGAATTCCAATAGATAACAGAGCATGCATTTAGAGGCACCACTAATAAAGTCCTTGGATCCTCCTAGCCTTACCTTATCAGAACTCCTCTCCTGGGTATGTGATGTGAGGAAAGGAGGTGGGCAAAGATCTTTGAGATGCCCCTGAGATATGGCAGGCAGTGACCAGGCTGGTCTTCTTGGAGTAAAAGGGAGGGCCATGCTGAGTGATGACCTGAGGAAGAACGGGGCACAAGAGGCCAAATCAAGTTTTCAGATTCGCCTCCCATACCTAAGACTAGGTTTCCCCAGCAGTTCCTGTCATGTTCCCTCTTCTCCCCAGCCATGCACAGGTCTAGCAGTACAGGCAGGAACCGAGATAGGGTTTGCCTTTTTAATCAGTGCATTCCCATTATCCACAACTCCTTTGCCTCACTACCATGGATACTATGTTATTACTATTATTACAACTTGTTCAAGTATTTGCTCAGAAGCTTCATAGATTTTTCTTTCCTGAAACCCGAGTTAAATTAACTTATTTACATGTATAAATGTATACATGTATACTTTGGAGCTGCATTGGAAGATCACCCTGTACTTTGACACAATGTATCTCTTTCCTAGTGACAGTGATGGAGGTTAAGAGAGATCATCTTACTTTGGTAAGATTATACTGTGATGTCACATGGCATCAAAACACAGGACATGTACTAGTGGTTTCCCAATATTTCTTTAGCAAAAGGGGTCAGAGATGTAAATAGGCGCAACTTCAAACTGAAAATAATGGCCTCATAATCGTTCTTAGCCATTTCAGACGCGATCTTTCTGTGGATCACCACCTCTTTGAACCCATCTCCTAATTCTCTGTCCCTCTAAGGAGTCCTCTGACAGTTTATTCTTTATTGCTGTGCTGGACAAATGAAAAACGTGCATTTATTTGAGTTCCTTCCTTCTTTCTAGCTGTAATCAAGCTGTAAGGTACATGTGAAAATTCCAATCAGGAACCTGTGGAACTTTTTAAAAATTCCCTTAAGCCA
Source organism: Mesoplodon mirus (assembly GCF_964341445.2). Taxonomy (NCBI): domain Eukaryota; kingdom Metazoa; phylum Chordata; class Mammalia; order Artiodactyla; family Ziphiidae; genus Mesoplodon; species Mesoplodon mirus. The sequence goes on along the minus strand of NC_138978.1, from coordinate 154,325,888 downwards.
GTTTTTTCAACGTCAAGAAAAATTTGCGATGAGCCTCCAGGCTATCCTCTGTTGAACACTTCAATTCTAATGATAGATGGTGTTACTAATCTTAAACACTCCCCGACTTCTCTTAATTGACTGGATTTGGCTCAGTGCCTAGAATCAGCCCCTTGGTAGCCTCCGACCAAGTAGACTGTTCAATAGAGTGGAAGGAAGGTGGTGATTTCATGTGACTTTGAGCAATGCTTTTCCCTCCTTAATTCTTCCTTTGCTGCAGCCTGAGCAACAGGCTAGGAAATAAGGTCCCCATGATTCTTGTTTGAACTGTTGAACATCAAACCCTCAACTATCCTTTCACTAAAAATTAAGTTCACGCTTCTTCCTGCAGGATGGTGCTTTCCATCATTTGCATTTCTCAGCTTTTATAGACTTGGAAATGTTTAGATGCAAGGATTGGGGGAAGAGATGTAGGCAGATGAAATGTACTGTTGGACAAAGTGGAAGATACAAAAGAGAGAAAGGAACAGAAAAGCAGGGAGAACAAGAGAGAAGGAGAGAGACAGAGAGAGAATTGAAGCCTTTTGTCACAAACCCGCCTCCCAACACTTTTTATAAGAAACCCCATTGGCTGTAAACTTAGCACTTTTCGATTTCTCACCAAAGGCTTTGGTACGACCACCATGGATACTTCCCAAACTGTCTCTGTAACTCTCTGACCAAGGGGATTTGGTCGCAGATGGCAGCTTTAACAAATATAGGATCTCAATATAAAAATGCTTTGGGCTTTCCCTGAAATTTTCTTTCTCCAGACAGCTTAGATGGAAGTTCCAGTAGCTCGGTCTTCTGTGTTTAACTTGACCTTAAATAGTTACTGGCATTTACGGGGGCTGCCTCAGTAATTCCCAGATCAATGTTTTATGTTCCTGGATTGTACTCTTGACAGGGAATATCTATTTTTAAAGCAAATATATATTGAATATGCTATGTACCCAGAAATAGAAGGAGGAGAGAAGATTGGCTCAAGGGTAAGGAAGAGTCAGCCTTGCCTTTGGGCTCCCGTGGGGATGGGGCAGACGAGGGCTCCCTCAGCCATCAGCAGGACCAAAGCTCATCATTGGTACATTGTTCTCTGCTAACTACTGGAGGAGGTGGGTGCTACGAAGCTTTCTCAGCATCCCAGTCCCGTGCCCTCGGTACCCTGCTTGCACTTTTTTGCCACATAGCTCGTGAGCTGCTACAGAGGGTGCATCTCTGCATCCTCCCTGGGCTCAAAGCTTCTCTTCACTATTTTTCCTCCTCACATTGTGTGTCTCCCGTGATTTTTTTTTTCACCACTATATGTGTCAGCCTTTTTCTCCCCAATCCTGACAAGATGAGTTTTAGAGGAAGCCCCATCCCCTCATTCCCCCTTCCCAGTCCCAACTGCTCTTCCTCCCTGTGCCCGCCCCCAACCTCCGCCCAACTCACCAGCCCTGCAGGAGCAGCTCGCTCACCTGCTCAGAGACGGATGCCAGCTGGCCAAGGCGCTGCTCTTCCCAGCTCTCTGGGTGGCTGCCCTCTGCAGCAGCGCACATAGCGCACTGAGTGAGCGGAGGGCAGGGCTGGACCCCGGGGGGAAGTTCACAAGCTTCTCTGTGAATTAAACAACACTGCGCCTCAGCCTCAGTGCCACCTGGGTTGGGCTGACCCTATGGAGCTTGGTCAGAGCTCGCTTTACAAAGATGCGGACCGCCTGTGGGTTTATCATTCATCCGCCATTGTGGGGCTACCAGGAAATTCTACAGGCCTGACCCCCTCCCTGGCATGTGAGTGCTGAGGTCTACCATGACCTTCTTTGGGGAAACTCCACTCTTGACATCTCTAAATCTCACAGAGAACTGGTTTCCAATTTTTGATTCACCTGAAGACCTCATAGCTCTGAGTACTTACACCTGGATAGAAGAACGCGGTAAAAATCAAAACTGATAAACATAGACTGAAACCTTTCTTTATAAACTCTAATCTTTGAGTCATTCAAATCTCCATACTGCTTCTGAGTATCTCTGTTGTACCTGTCACGCGTGGCCTGTGAAAGATATATGGAGATGCTTGTCTCTCCCAATGTCATAGCACTCTTAGATCATCGGGGGCCAACACTTGGCACGTGGATTGCCACTTTCCATTTCTAAACCAATTGCAGGGCTGGGTAATAGCTTACCCTTTCTTTGCTAACAAGCCTAGATTCAATCTCAGAATCTTTTCTAACATAGCGTTTCAGGTTATCATTGTCAATCAGTTGAAGTTGGTATCCAAGATAAAACACATTTGCCTTATGTATCCCAGACCAGTGTTTTTCAAACTGCAAGTTACAACCAACTGATGAGTATATTAATTTAGCAGGCAACAGCCAACATGAGGGAGAGAGGAAGGGAGGAAGGAAGGAAAGAAGAAAGGGAGGGAATGACTGATTGGGGAGGGTGGGAGGAAAAGAAATGGAAAATAACAGACAGGATCAAATAGGAAATATCAAAACATATCACATAGAGTTAAGTGTAAATATTTGGGTTGAGTCCTCTCTGTTTGACAACCCTCTCTCTCCCCACCTCCACCCCCAAGATTTATTCATCATCCTGCTAGGGACCTGGGGTCTCATCCTCCATGGATTCTATCACCACAGCTCCCTTGCCCCTGGCTCCTTGTTGGCCTTGGCCAGACAGAAGCACCAGAAGGAGATCCTGGAGGGCAGTGGGTGCATCCTTCCACACCTGCAGCCAGGTCGTGTGGTCCTCTTGCCATACCCCAGAGTTTACTGGACATCAGTATTACTTCCTTCCTTCTTTTATGTCTTTATGTCTAGGGGATGTTAAAAAAAACTATTAAATTTTAATAAAATGTAAATATTTCCAAAAACTTTAGCTTCAGCATTAGATATGTACATATGTGTACATATGCCTACCTCTAAACACACACGCACACAAAGTGTACCAGGACACAATGTAACATTTATTCCTTACTGTGTTATTGTGGGTCACGGTCCAAAAAAAAGTTTGAAAGTCACTACCATAGATGGCAGGCTAAAGACTTTCTTTTGGTTTCCTCTCCACCTAGTGCTTTGAGAATACATTAACTGGTAGTCATTTCTGAGCTCCTTGGACTTGACTCCTGCCAGTTCACCCTTGTTAATTCACAGCTGGGTATTCCTTTGGTTTATCGTCTCTCACCATTTGTTCATCCAGCAACATCAGGCACCAGCCACGTTCTAAGTCTCTTGTTAACCCCTGAAGGCACTGCAAAGGTCTCTGCCCCTCTGGTCTTGATTTCTCTACCTATCAGGGAACAATTTGAGGTCAGGGCTTCCTCCAGGCTTTCCTTCTTGTCTCCAATGTCTTGCTGCCCAAAGTGTGGTCCATGCACCAGCAGCATCAGCATCACCTGGTTGCTTATTAGAAAAGCAGAATCTCAGGCCACCCCAGAGCTAAGGATCTGACTCTGCATTTTTACACACTCTCCAGGTGATTCATAAGCAAATACAAGTCAGAGAAGCACTTCTCCAAAGCTCAGCCTGTGCTGCATGAAGACTGGTTGCTCAACAAAGGGAGGTTGGGTGACTGAGAAGCTCTTGAGATTGGAGAAGATGGTACCCAGCAGATGGTGTGGGTGGAAGATGAGACCCTGGGAGCCCTGTTTCCCTGAGGCCTTGGAGACCAAGAGGCTATCTGTGCCTTAGTCTCTTCCATCAGGAAATTGAGGAAATAGTCATTTCTCCCATTCAGTCAACCTCTTATGGTAAAGTCCCAAGGGAGGAACTACCAGGTTTCCCAACGAGTGAGTGAAGAGAGCATCATGCAACTGGAAGGGATGTCCAGGATGGGAGAGACTGAAATGACTCACCCATGGGGCTCAATTTCCTCATCTGTAAAAGGAGGATAATAATTGCTCTCCTGCCCACTTCTTGTGGACAGCCAATAAAGTCCAAGTGTGAAGAGGCAAGTGGGCACCAGCCTCATTATCTGAGCAGTCTCAGCTTCTGGGTTGTGTGGGGTCCAGAGCATTCTACCCTTTTACCATGAGTACCTGCAAGAACAAAAGGTTTCTGAAGGCCTTTAGAACATTTTAAAGTTTATCCCAAATAGAGAACAAGGTAATTAAGCTCATTAGCAGAAAATAACTTGCTCAGCTTGTCGAAGGTCACTGGCTCCAGTCTCATGCGCAGCACAGAAGGCAATGGAGAAAGAGGTGGAGCTGGAACAGCCAGACGATCCCTGCCTGGCCTCTCTTTTCCATTTTCATAGGCACTACAGAGTCTGGTGATGTTGAGAATAATGGAAGTGGGAGCCTGCAGTGAGGAAATAATGGTGGAAAAGTAGGGTCTCTAGGAAATCTGTCTGGATGAACACTAACATAGGGAAAGCAGGTGCTTTCCTATGCTCTCAGGTAGAAGCTCAAACCCAAGCAGAATCTAGTCTACAAACTCTGTTTTTGCAAATGCAAAGACTGGCTCTGAGAAATCATCTCTCTTTAAAATATACTCACTCATTCGATCAATATTTATAGAGTACCTACTCTGTAGGTACACATCAGCAGTCAGAAAATACAATGCAGAAGAAAACATATTTCCTGATTTCCAGGAGCATGTCTGATTTCATCAGTTTCCCTCTTAAAAGGCCTTATTGAAGCCTTTTAAGGCCTCAATAAATCCATAACTTAGAAGATGATATCTAGGTAAAAAGATGAGTAGTTGCCAGGGGTTAGGAGAAAGGGAGGGATGAATAAGTAGAGCACAGAGAATTTTTAGAGGGTTAAACTATTCTGTATCATACATAATGGTAGATACATGTCATTATAAATTTGTCCAAACCCATAGGATGTACGACACCAGGAGTGAATCTTAATGTAAACTATGAACTTTGGATGATAATGATTTATCAGTGTAGGTTCATAAATTGTAACAGATCTACCACTGTGATGGGGAATGTTGATAATGGGGGAGACTGTGCATGTGGGGGCAGGGGGTATATGGGATATCCCTATACCTTATTCTCAATTTTGCTGTGAACTTAAAATTGCTCTAAAAAATAAAGTCTATTAAATACTTTTTAAAAAAAGAACAAGGATGCTCACTCTCACCAGTACAATTCAACATTGTACTGGAAGTCCTAGCCAGAGCAATTAGGCAAGGAAAAAAAGAAAAAAAAGGCATGCAAATTGGAAAGAAGTAAAATCATCTCTGCAGATAGCATGGTATTATATATAGAAAACCCTAAAGATTCCAGCAAAAAATAGTTAGAACTAATAAATTCAATAATGTTTCAGTTTACAAGATCAATATGCTAAAATCAGTTACATTCTCTTTTCCAAAAAGAGAAATTAAGAAAATAATCCCTTTTACAATTGCATCAAAAAGAATAAAATACTTAGGAATAAATTTAACCAAGGAGGTGAAAAATCTGTACACTGAAAACAATGAAAAATAAAACATGTATGAAAGAAATTGAAGAAGATACAAAATAAATGGGAAGAAACTCCATGTTCATGAATTGGAAAAATTAATATCATTAAAATGTACATACCAGGGGCTTCCCTGGTGGCGCAGTGGTTGAGAGTCTGCCTGCTGGTGTGGGAGACACGGGCTTGAGCCCTGGTCTGGGGGGATCCCACATGCTGCGGAGTGGCTGGGCCCATGGGCCACAACTACTGAGCCTGCACATCTGGAGCCTGTGCTCTGCAACAGGAGAGGCCGTGATGGTGGGAGGCCCGCGCACTGCTGTGGAGGTGGCCCCCGCTTGCCGCAGCTGGAGAGGGCCCTTGCGCAGGGGCGAAGACCCAGCACAACAAAGGTAAATAAATAAATTAATAAACTCCTACCCCCAACATCTTCTAAAAGAAACAGAAGCCCCCAAAATTTAAGAGCCTTGCCTACAATTGTGCACTGAAGTAAGATTAAAGCCGTAGCCTTGAACTTTAAAGACATTCTGTATATCTCAAGGGTAATGATAGTCTTTAAAAAAAAATGTACATACTACTCAAAGTGATCTACAGATTCAATGCAATCCTTATCAAGATTCTAATGGCAATTTTCACAGAAATAGGAAAAGCAATCCTGAATTTTGTATGGAATCACAAAAGACCCTGAAGAGCCAAAGAAATATTGAGAAAGAATAACAAGCTAGAGGTATCACACTTCCTGATTTCAAACTATATTACAAAGCTATAGTAACCAAAACAATATGGTATTGGCATTAAAAACAGAAAGATCACTGAACAGAACTGAAAGCTCAGAAATAAATCCATGCATGTATGGTCAATTAATTTTTGACAAAGGAGCCAAGAATATACAATGGGAAAAGGGTAGTCTCTTCAATAAATGGTGTTGAGAAAACTGGATAGCCACATACAAAAGAATGAAACTGAAACCCTATCTTATGCCATACATAAAAATCAACTCAAGATGAGTTAAAGACTTGAACATAAAACCTGGTACTGTAAAACTCCCAGAAGAAAATATAATGGGAAAGCTCCTTGTCACTGTCATGATAATTTTTTTTTTTTTTGGATTTGACACCAAAAGCAAAGGCAACAAAAGCAAAAATAGACAAGTAGGACCACATGAAACTAAAAAGCTTCTTCATACCAAAGGAAACTATCAACAAAATGAAAAGGCAACCTATAGAATGGAAGAAAATATTTGCAAACCACATATCAAATAAGGCATTAATATACAGAATATATGAGAAACTCACACAACTCAAAAAATAAAAAACAAATAACCCAATTTAAAAATGGGCAAAGGCCCTGAGAGACATTTTTCCAAAGAAGACATATAAATGGCCAACAGATACATGGAAAGGTACCCAACATCACTAATAATGAGGGAAATGCAAATCAAAATCACAATAAAATATCACTTCACAACAGTTAAGAAGCCTCATATCAAAAAGACAAAAGCTAACAAATGTTGGCAAGGATATGGAGCAAAGGGAACTTCTGTACACTGCTGGTGGTAACGTAAACTGGTACAGCCACTATGAAAAACAATATGGAGGTTCCAGAAAAGATTAAAAATAATACTACAATATGATCTATCAGTCCCACTTCTAGGTATATGTCCAAAGGAAATAAAAACAGGATCTCAAAGAGATACATGTTAACTGCAGCATTATTCACAATAACCAAGGTATGAAAACAATCTAAGTGTCTGCTGACAGATGAATGGGTAAAGAAAATGTGGTATATATATAATGGGATATTTTCCAGCCCTGAAAAAGAAGGAAATTCTGCCAATTGAGACAACATGGATGAACCTGAAGGGTATTATGCTAAGTGAAATAAGCCAGACAGAGAAAGACAAATACTGCACGGTATCACTTATAGAAGGAATCTTTCTAGAAAGTTGAACTCATAGAAATAGAGCTGAATGGTGGTTTCCAGGAGCTGGGAGGTGAGGGAAATAGGGAGAGACTGGTTAAAGGGTACAAATTTTCAGTTATAAGATGAATATGGTCTGAGAATCTAATGTATAACATGGTGACTATAGTTGCTAACGCTGTATTATGCAATTGAAATTTGCCAAGAGAGTAGAACTTAAGTGTTCTCACCAAAAAAAAAAATAATAATAATAATGTTTAATATGGGAAGTGATGAACATGTTAGCTTTATGGTAAGAATCTTTTCACAATGTATATGTATATCAGATCATCATATTGTACACTTTAAATATATCACAATTTTATACTTTCATAATAAAAATAGAAAAAACAAAGATAATATCTAAACTCCTTTGCTTGGCCATTCAAACTCCGGCCCCAATCCACCTTTACAGTTTCTTCTTTGGCCAACTCCACCCCTGCCATCCCTCCAGCATAAACTCGACACTTAAGCCAACTAAAGCACTTTCCAACCCACCAGTTTAATGTGCTTTTTAGGTCTCCTTAACTTCACACAAGTTCTTCCCACTGTCTGGAATATCTTTTTTTCCTCTCTTGTCTCCCTGATCAACTCCTATTCATCCTTCAAAGCCCATCTCAGAAGAGATCTGTCTATGTAGCCCCCTTGATGTCCTCAAAAAGTGACAATTACTCTCTCCTCTGTGCTTCTATAGCACATAATAGCGTGTAGTTTTATTATATAATTCATTCATCTGTTTACTCGCAGCGGCCAGCATTAGACTGAGTTTCTTGAGGCCAGGGTCATGTCTTTTTTATCTTTGCATCACCATCATTTGGATCAAGGACAGAGCTGGAACCAGGACCCAAGCTTCTAAATCCAGTGTTCTATTCATTTTGCCATCCTGCTAGCTGGCCAGCCTCACTTACCACCTTTAGGCTTTATTAGCTGGATTCCTGGAGGCCTGTAACAAGAACAAGGCAAAGAGAATTTGGAATCAGGATATGATTTCTTAAACTTTCTTTTCAGCCCTCTGATTCAGAGCCCATGAAATTTGGTTTTTATCTTATTTCTGTCATAACTAGTTCATCCTGGGAAAATGACTTAATCTTTCTAGGTTGCCTCAGTTTTCCCATAAGTTAAATAGATATAAAGAAACTTCTCCAAGTCTTTTACATAGAGATGTTTTAAATATTAGCCAAACATTTAACAAGTATCTATCTAAAGTCCTATCATGTAAAACCCAGAGTGAAATTTTATCCAAGGGGAAAAAAGATGAAAAGTCATAGTCCCTGCTCCTAAGTAACTTGTCATCTAATAGATAAGAAAAAATGTATACCCTACTGTCAGTAATAAAATACAAAATGTGTTAAGTGCTATAAGAGAAGTACAAATTATGAGCTATAGAAGAGTGAAGAAAGGAATTATATAAGTATATAATTGCTGTTTAAATACACCCTTTATTACATCCTAGAAACTGAGATTTTTGCAACTTTCAAATTATGTTAAAATATTTTATAATAAGAGTCTACTTAAGTGCATGAGACACTTTATTAACAGGAGGCTTGGGGAATTCTGAAGGAGACTATCCACCTCCTTAAGAATACCAAGGGGGGAGGGTATCAGTTACGGCATATTAGTTCCACGGTAAAAAGCCACTGGGCTGAGCATTCAGGAGACAGAATGTTCTGGAGCAAGCTGTCTTCAGGGGCGTCAGAAAACATCTCTCAGAATTACGCAGAGAGCCCAGGAATCCTGGCCCACAGAGGCCAGCTGTGGTCCTCTGTGCCATCCAAATGGGTGCTTGGACCACAGTCATGGGCTCTAGAGTAAAACACCTTCCTCATATGCAATCCACAGGATGCTAGGAATTATACAGAAAAAAAAAAAACAGTTGGGAAACTCCTACTTAAACAGATTAAATAGATTCTTCTGTATTGTAGAATTTCTTGGATTCTTTAACATACTAAATAGATTCTTCTGTACTGTAGAATTTCTTGGATTCTTTAACATATTAATGTGCTTTAGAACTTTTGAAGAGGAAAATAAATACAGCGGTATTTCCCCAATTTATTAGACTACAAATCTTACATTTTACAAAGCATTTCATGGAACTTGTGTCACACAGAATATTTTGGAAAACGCTGAAGAAAAAAAGAAGGAATCTGAAACTTACCAGTTACTTCTTACATAAGTTTGCATATTTATTATAAACATGTAAGCATTTGATGGAGGAGTTTGTAGACAATGTACCCTTCATTCCTGTACCTACTGAGTCATTGGAGCAAAGAGGAAAAGGGCTCACAGAGAGAATGAATGACAGATTTTTAAATCTCAAATGTCTTGCCTGGCTTTATTATATTTTTCCTTCTTACAGATGCCAACAATGATGAAAACAGATGATGGACTAATCTCTCAGATCAAACTGCATTACTGGGGTCCAGGCTGATTTTAAACAAATCAAGAAAAATACACACTTCCTAGAGTATACCTCTTAGGGGGAGATAGCTTTGATTTTAAAGTCCTCTGTGAACTTTCAAACAGCAAGGATCTGAACAAGGAGTGTCAACTAGAATTCTTTGGGGACCCAGTTCTTATCTTATTCTGTTGGCTTCTCACTTACATGGAAGACCAGAACCAAATGTAGTTGAGAATGTGCATTTGGATCCATTCATAAAGGACATGTTAGACGTTTAAACACCTCCCCATTCAACCGACACGTTTAGAGAAATGGCTGTGACCCAGCATGGTTCCAGAGGAAGAGAAAGATGGTCTTTCCCATGTATGAAGATAAGTAGATATACAAGGGTACAGTCTCCCAGCTGTTTTAAGCTCCCAGATCTGCCTCTGATTCCTCCCCACATCAGAGACAGTCAGTTCCTCATAAAAATTAAAATGAGCTTTTGACACCTTTGATAACCTTTATAGCCATTTTTGTGAACCACCACACATACTGCTTTCAACTCCCTTTCAATTGTCCATGCAGCTGACCACCCGTCCTGTCCTCCCTTTCTCAATCTTGCCTCACAATTTTGCCCTAAATGAGAATCTCAGCTGCCCAGCGATGGCCCTTTCTCTCCTTCCCACGAAATGAACAATCTCTCTGGTCCTGCCGCTCCTCCCACTCCCACTTTCTGCTCCTGCTGACTCCGGGAGACTCCTCTCTGCAACCCCTGACCTACTGCCCCCTCCCTAAGGAGAAGCCTGCAGACCGATGGCCCTGCCCTCCCACTCACACAGAGCGCAGTTCGTCCTGCTTGTGAGGGCTGGGTGGCAAAGAGCCTGTGAACGGCTGCACTGTTGGCCTCATCCACTTCCAGCAGCAGCAGTGTTTATCTCCAGGTTGAATGGTGGAATACAGGAAATAGTCTCCAAAGAAATCAAGCCAATCTGCCTAGAAGGGCTTAGAGTTCCCAGAGTGGAAGTTGATGCCCGAGAATAAGGCCTTCCTTGTTTTGACACTGGTCGGAGAATGGATTCAAATTTCTGAGAGAAATGATTTGAACCTAGACATCCACAGCTCAGAATACACCCTGAAGGGAAGCCCACAGTATGTCTTGTCCTGTACACCTACCCAGACAGGTAGTCAGGATTCTCAGGACAGAGAAAAGCTAGAAATAGCAGAAGAAACCCAGGTGAGCCATTTATACTAATGAACTGAATCTTTCATTCTCAAATATGAATGGACAACTAAGGATCAATAAAACACTGAGGAAAATAAGCAGCAGAAAAGGGAAGGGTACTCTACTGCTGTGAAGATGGCTGAGTCAGCATTTTCTTCTTCCTTCTAGAAATCATCCAAAAGCACAAAGAAAGAAAATTTTTAAATCCAACAAATGATATTTTTGGTGAAAATAATAATAACAACAACAACGATAATAACAGCTAATGATTATATGGCAATTATTATGTACCAAGTACTGTTTGTAGAACTTTGTACACACTAACTCATTTAACTCTACACTAAATCATAGATATAATTACTATACGGATTTTTTTTTCTGATGAAGTTATTTAGGCACAAGATATTAAGTAGTCTGCAGAATGTCACAGAGGCAACAAGTCGAGAACTAAGATTATAACTAAGGCAGTTCGATTCTAGGGTTCACAGTCTTAACCTTTGTACACTGTCACTACCTTCCATGACAGATAGAGTATGCACATTCTGAAGAATGTGTAACGTAGGGTCAAAGCAGATTAAATCAAGCAGAAGACAGAAATGAAGGAAAGAAATACAGAGAATAAGGAGAGAGATTGGTAGCAGCATATCTTAGAAAGCACCAGCAAAAAAAGTACACTTAGGGAAAGCCAGGAGTGCACTGAAATGCAAAATATATCTATAATTTGCCACAGTTAGTATGGGTTCTAAGGTAAACATGTCTGGTGGCAGAAGGTCTTCTGTTTCTGGTTGGTTCAGAGGTGTAGAGGAGGTGAGCTAGAAAGAATACAAGTAAATGCACCAGCACTTTATGCCCTCCTTTATGGCAGAATATGACACATCCAAGTGATACTTTCCGGGAGGAATCTGTCTCTGTGGCAGCAGAGAAGACTTTGGGTTGTGAAAAACAGCTAGTCTTGGTGACTTGCCTACACACACCCCACTCCACTCCACCCACAGAGACCTAATGTTGGCTTTAGGAAAATGCAACTTATTAAAAGACAAAAATTAAATGGGAACTTAACAAAACATTGAAACAAAGATATCCAAGAATAAGAGCAGCAAAACTTGATAAGAAATGAACAATATTTACTAAAAATTATTGTTATGAAACAGATGAAAGTTATTTATAAGTGTTTCTCAGGAAATTAAAAGTAATTAATTGAAGCAATTGCCTCTATGAAGCATGATTACAAAGCAGAGTGTGAAAACTCAGGGAGAAAAAGGAATAGGGCAACAGGAACAGATAAAATATGAGCTGGCTCATTTAGGAGAAAAATATTAGGTTGACCCATATGAAATTTTTTTTTTTTTTTTTTTTTTTTTGCAGTACGTGGGCCTCTCACTGTTGTGGCCTCTCCTGTTGCGGAGCACAGGCTCCGGATGCGCAGGCTCAGCGGCCATGGCTCACGGGCCTAGCCGCTCGGCAGCATGTGGGATCTTCCCAGACCGGGGCATGAACCCGTGTCCCCTGCATCGTCAGGCGGACTCTCAACCACTGCGCCACCAGGGAAGCCCCCCATATGAAATTTTTGTGCATCAAAAAATGATCAAACCTTGGTTATTGCATATGGTTAGCATAATAGAAGGAAAAATACAAAATAAAACCAAACCATCATAGAAATAAAAATGCAATTGGAAAAACCATCAGAAATTATCTAGATTATGAAAAAAATAAAAGACAAAGGATGTTAATAAAAAATGCACAAAATAAAATGGAAATAAAAGGTCTAGAAGAAATAAAGAAAAATATATATATATACAGGAGAGATACAAAGGAAATCCAACATAATTGCAGGCCCAAAGAAAGAAACCAAAAACAAATAACAGACAAATATTTAAAGTTATAATGTGGCTAAAAATTTCCTGAAATAAAGAAAAACTTGAATCTATATTAAAAAAAGGGCACTAACGGTAGCCAGAGAAAATTGACCAAGAGTAGTCAAAAACTAAGTCATTGTAGTAAAGTTTCAGACTTCAAAGATTAAACTCCTTTAGTCAATGAAATAAAAAGATAGGTCACTTTTAAGTGGGGTACAAGTAAGGTTAACTCCATATTTCAATGCAAAATGAGACTGAAGACAGAAAGGAACAGAGGCAGGCATGAAAGTGGTGGCATGTTTACTTGCTTAATAACCGTGACTATTGACCATTGAGTTCTAGTGTAGTTTTCCCACAAACAATGAATAAAGTGTGCCCACTGAAATAAAACACAAAGTCAAATTGGAAAAAAAAAAAAAGAAATGGTACCAAAAATAATAGAGCAACACTTACACAATATTCAGGAAAAGAAAGGCTGACTCAAAGGTTTTATATCCAGCTAGACTAACTCTGTTTAGTTACAGGGAAGCAATTTTGAGCATCCAAGCACTCAAGGAGTGTTGGTCCGGTGAGCAATTCTTGAGGAAACTACTAGAAATAAACTTTGGCAAAGAAAGTGATAACTAAGGACAGTACAGAAAAATAATATTCTGTGAAAATTAATTATATTTACCTATATTTTTAAGGTGACAAATTTAAGATAAAATCAAAGGTGGAATTACAGTGACAACCCAGAATGTAAATATTATTGGTCAGGCCTTGTAGAAATGACCAGACTAATAAAATTAGGAGAGGGGAGAAAGAAAATGGGAAGCAAAGTAATTTCACTGATTGAAAGAGGCAAGTTAAAGTTTCTACAATAGCTGGGAGTCAAAATATATTATTTAATAGTGCAAAGATAAATACTAAAACATATAATATTATTGACTAGCATCAGGTAATAGTAGAAAAAGAAAGAGGGTAGAGAAGAGGAGGAGATACATTAATTTTGTCATTGTTCATAAGGACCTAAAAAGTTGAGGACCAAAGGTATTACCCAAAGTTATAATCATAAAGGTAACCACTATAATATAATAGAAACTTTCCTAAATATCAAGGAAACAATATACAGAAAGCAAGTAGAACAAACCACATAATAGAATATATATATTTTATAGTAGAATATACATATATATGTGTGTGTATATATATATATATATATATATATATATATACAAAATTTAAGAAAATATGGTCAAAGTAAAACTAAACATATTTCTCATACTAAAAATATGTGCACTTAATTTATCATTCTAAAGAAAAAAAAATTTTTTTCAGACAGGATTATAGAGCAAAACTCAACTTTATGCAGTGATATATTCAGCAAATGAAAATAAATGAAAAAGGAGTGGATGTTCAGACAAGGTGGAATTAAGACCAAAATTAGTTGAATAAAAATAAAGAATGATAATTTAGAATGCTAAAGGGTAAAATTCATAATGCAGAAATATTATCAGTATGAAAGCAGAAATTCAGAAATATAAAGAAACATCATAATACAGAAGACTTTAATTCACTTCTTTCGATCTATCAAGGTCAAGTGGGAGGGGGAAAAGTAGCTAATCATATGAGTAAGTGACATAAAGGATCTGTCCAGGAAGATTAATTCTCTTCCCCCAAAGAGAAAAATAACAAAACGGAAGAGCAAAGAAATCAAAGAAATAATAGAAGAAAACTTTCTAAGGTCTAAATATAATAAGGAAACAACTAGTACATTCATGATTAATGAAAAATGACACACATCTAGACAAATCCTCATGGAATATCAGAACATCAGTGATCACAAACAGATACTAAAAGTGTCCAGAGAGAAAAACTGTATCAGACTTGTTGTGGTAGGTAGGCTTTAAGATGGCTCACAATGATCTCTGTCTCCTGGAATCCATCTCCTTGTGTAATCCCCACCCTTTGTGCATGAGCAGGACCTGTGACTCACTTCTAACCACTAGAACATTGCAAAGGTGATGGGATGTCACTTATGTGATTTTGCTACATAAGATTGCAACTTTTGTCATGCAAGCAGGCTCCCTTTTGCTTTCTCAGCTTGCATGCTTTGATGAAGCAAGCTGTCATGTTAGAGAGGCCCATGTGGGAAGGAACTGAGGACAACCTCTAACCAAAGTCAGTAAGAAGCTGAAACTCTCAGTCTTATAGCCCACAAATAACTCATTTCTATCAACAACCATGTGAGCTTGGAAGCAGTAGAGCCTTGAGATGTGACTGAAGCCCTGGTGGGCACCTTGATTGCAGCCTGATGAAAGACTCTGACATAGAGAAAGCTGAGCTGTGCCTAGATGCCTGACCCACGAAAAATGTGAATAGCAAATGTGTGGGGTTTTTCTTTAATTTTACTTTTATACTCTTAAAAGATTTACTTCACTGTTCATAATCCTGTTACATTTAGACTCTGCAATCCCATATTTCATTTCAATTTTGAGATGGGATTGCAGAGAACTAAGATGCATAGTGGAGAGACCACCAAGGCATGGAGTTAGTGACTTTAAATCTGTTCTCAGCTTAACACATTATTTAGGCTTATATTTATGTCAGCATTATTTTGGTAAAGTCATTTAGACTCTTTAGCTTCAGCTTCCTCATCTGTATAAATATAGGATTGGACTAGATAATACCTAGTATTCTTTCAAATGCAAAAGTTCTATTTATATTTAATCTTAAACAAAGTAAGTGTCTCGTGTTTTAAACTGCTAAGTTTGTGACAATTTGTTATACATCACTAGATAACTGATACATTGGCATCAGATTTCCCTTTAACATATGTAGAATCAGGAAAAGCTTTTGAATTTGGATTATATTTACAGCTAAATTATCAATTAAGTAAAGCTAAATCATTTCAAATATTATTTCTGAAAATAAGTTTTAGAAGTTTGCCTCCTACACATAACTTCTTTTAAAATATATATGAGAGGTTGTATTAGAGCAACACAAAGAAAGGGACTAAGGGAAAAACAGGGGATCCAAGAAGTATAGTGGAACTAACCCAAGTGTTCTTTAAAATCTGAGATGGACAGCTGTGTAGCAGCTCCAGAAAGCAGTCTTTCAAAATTGATTATTTAACAAGTGGTCTGATTAAAGAACTGAATGAGCTTCATGATAGGAGACCAAAGGAACAACAATTTATTCAAAATACCTCAGGCTAATAAAGCCCTAGAAACTTTACTAAGAGGGCAATTTCCTATAATTTTATAGAATTTGTTTTTCACCCTTCTGATACAGAAATCCAGGGTAGGAATCTAGGGTAGCTGTTACTTTCTGCTCTTAAGGACTTATCAGCATAATATTTTTAATATGGTATATGGTAGAATGGTGAGACAGAGAATTTGCCTGCAGATTAAACCTGAGCATGTTTAATGTAACTCTGAGGTTTCAGAAGTTTTGCTAACCCCGCCAGCAAACTATTCTGATATTTGGGAGGTAATATTTCTGAATAATTATGATGTGCAGCCAGATTTGGGAATTCTTGATATGAAGGTGTAGCCTTTAAGTTGCTTAAAACAAACCATGAAAGAGACTAGAAGTCAGACATACAGCATCTCCCCAAGAGAGCAACTTAACTTCTGTTCCTAGTCTGGTCTAGATGTTGTTCTGATTGTGTGTGTGTGTGTGTGTGTGTGTGTGTGTGTGTGTGTGTGAGAGAGAGAGAGAGAGAGAGAGAGAGAGAGAGATACTGCCCTTTCACTCTTATTTTACTCAATAGAAATTCTATGATTATTGTGGAGATGAAAGAAAAGGCAGAGTAGAATTTGTCTCTTGATGTCATCTATTAAGTGATATTAGAACAACCAGATGGCTTAACCATACAGGGAACTTTAGGTCATATAAAAGGCTACCACTTGGGCATTTCTTTTAAATCCTGACCTTAGCTCCCAGGACTCAGGTTATGATTCCTTTGTTCTGGTTCTGTGGGCACAAAGACCAGCCACTAGTTGTAGTGAAATCAATATCCTTACCCTATGTAGCTGTACATAATTACAAATAACTGTAACTATATATATATAGATTTTGTATACTGTTTATATGTTTTATTTACCAATAATACTAAAATTTCTATGTAGACAATGTTTTAAAAATAGCGGGTGTATGATTCTTTGTCTAAAAGAGTTTTAGAAGAGTTTCCAACATCCATGATTCTCAGTCTTCATAACAGTTTCTGGTTAATTGAAAAATAATTGTATCCATTCATGATTATCAGATCGTACTCTACTCAGAAAAGTGTGAAAATATGAGGTTGAAAAATGTACTCAACTGGAAAAAAGGAGACTGTTAATGTTTTAAATCACGTTTTCTCTTTCTTTCAGCTTCTTCCCTAAGAAGAGAAAGGGGAGCAGGAATTACCCCTCAGCGAGCTGAAGGTAGACTGTATCAAAAATCCGTCCTTTTACTGACGAGGTATCAACGACCACGGGCTGTTGCAAGATGACTCAGATTCTGTGCAGTGGGAACGTTGAAGGCAGTTCCCTGGAGGAAGTTTAGATTTTAATCTGCCCTAGAGCATTGCAGGAGTCCAAGTCAAAGGTTCATGATGATTTGGGAGACCAGCTTTTCATCTTTATGGTTAAAATAAGAATTACAATGAAGTTATTGATAACAGTCTAAAATGCTGTATGCTTTATTCAAAATACACACTTTGGACTCTCTACCCTTTGATCAATGTCCTTCACTGTTTTAATAAACTGTTCTTTTAAGTTGTCTCAAAAGGCATTGCAGGTGGGTAGAAAAGGATGCTGATGCCTTTCCTAGCTGTATCTACAGGACGGGATGATAAAACTACACCAGTCACCTGAGGCCCACCCATTCTGGGTGACGACAAACTCCCCAAAAGGGAAGGCCGGCCTGTTGAAAGCTGGACTTGCAATCCTGATCCCATAGGTCCTTGTAATAGGAATGCTGTCATACTGAGAACATCAAGTAAAGGGGAGGTAAAATCCCTTTCTGCAATGGGCTCCTCACCACTCTCCGTAGACGTGCCGCTGTCCTTTCCCACGTCCATCTCCTGAGACTCCTTCAGGGCAGTTAGAGTCAGGCCAGCACTTCCTTCTCAACATCTCCAGTGTCAAGCTCTGTCTTCCAGCCTTTGGTTGGGTTGGCTTCTGCCTCTCTGCCCCTCCTGCAGGGAAGGCACGGGTATCTTATCTACTCCCTTCCTACATTTTCAAGTCTTATTTCAGTGCCGGCATCATGAAGGAATAGCTATTATCTCTCACGCCCAAGACATTTTGAAGATATTATTGCCCACTCTGCCTTCTAGTTCTTACTCATCTTTCAAGATTCATCTCAGGTGTCACTAACATTCATTCAACAAATATTTACTGAGCGCCTACTATGCAGGCACTCTGTCAGACATTAGGAATACAACAATGAATAAAGTCAGACAAATCCACAGCCTCACAGAATGGAACGCACCTTCAGTGAACAGATGAGTCATCTCTTCTAGGACCCCTGGTTTGGGTCAGCTGCCCCATCCCTTGGCTTCACTGGCACTCTGTGTGCCTATTATGTCTTCCTCACACTGGACATCAGTGTCTGCATCCCCACAGGTTTGTGGGGGTTTTAGGAGGTGGAACTTGCCTTTTTGTTTTTCTTGCCCCTCTAGTATCTGGAAGGAAGTAGGTGCTCAATAAATGCTTGTTGAACATGAACATGTGAATGTTAAATAAAACAGTGCAGAATACAACTGGTTGCCGTGCCAGCATCCATTCCCTTCCTCCTTTCTAATTAAACAAAAAAAAAGTTAGTATAGTTCAGGGAATCTATCCTCCTCCCTATGGTCATGTGTTGCCCTAATCCGAAATCATTCAAATGATACGGAATTTGTACCAGGACTGGGGTGCTGCAAGAAACAGAGCCTACAGTTAGGCTGAATGGAAGAAGGGAAAGTGGAGAGCAGGGATGTCCTGGCATCCCTAGCAGGGAAGTTGGTGACTCATGTTATATGATGGTAAAATTCGCAAATTGTCGCTTGTGGAACCTCAGGACACCAGTCACGTGCTTACAGAAACAGTAGTATTAGGGAAGTACTAAGGGAAATTCAGAATATTGGCATCTTTTATGTCTTGCAAACTTCAGTCAGGTTATACATGAATGAGACCAGCTCAGATTAAAGGTGACCTATCTGAAAACAGGGGGGAAAAAGACAGCTTTGCTTAAGAGAGGTGCTTTCCGTCTGTCTGTCTATTCTCTGAGATTGAAATGGATTGACTAAGAGTCCAATAACTCGACGCCTTTCAGGGTTGAAAAAGCAGAATTCTCTAGTCTTAGATAAAATCAGTGGGAGCAGAGGCAAAGAGGCAGGAGATGAAGCAGGAGATAAGATTGAGTCCAACTCTAATCCGGATCCCCAGGCCTCTCCCAGCACCTTCTGTTCAGCATTCTCCACCAGACAAAGGAGACACTCATGCTTATTGTGAAGATGTTGGCTGGGAAAAATCAGATTATGGGTGGTATCTCCCCACCAAGCTATTGTTTCAAATTGCCTCAAGGCAGAGGCCATTGAATGGAGGGCCAGGGTGATGGACAGAACCCAGAGGCCAGATGGGCGGTGGGAATTCTCAGACTCAAGGACTATGACAAGATCTTTGCCCCATGGAATTGACTGGGCACAAACAGATTAGAAGCCAACCACCATAATGGAAAAGACTATTTTTAAAAAGTATATATATGTATTGATATAACTGGGGTCACTTTGCTGTACATCAGAAATTAACACAATCTTGTAAATCAACTATACTTCAATGAAAATAAATGATTAGAAGCTAACCAAGTTTTTAAAAGAAATATATTATTGGCTGCTTAACACATAAAGCAGTACCCAGGCCCACCAATAGGAAGTGGGCTGCTAAGTTTCTATAGCCCCCCGAAAGGGGATTCTTCTCTGTGCGCTTCTCAGATTTGGCTTTGAAGGACAAAGAACAGCAGTGATGCTGCAAAGTGCAGGTCCAGGGGCTACCTGACACCAGTGGGCCCCTTCCTCCACCAGGGCACAAGTGTCACAATTCCTGATCTGTGGGCCAGTGACCAGTGGGTGCTGTTTCCCATTCTTCCCTGAATGAGGTTTGACCACAGCTGTTCAATTTTTTTTCAACCACTGAATTTGGGGTGTTGGGTGTTAGGAACACATTCTTGTAAAATAAAATTCTTATTTTATGGCAAGACATGAAAAATTTAAACATAAAAATTCTTCTCTGCCCTTTGGCCTCCTCTCTCCCCACCTGCACTGTACATTGTGTATCTGCATCGACCAAACCTCTCGCATTGTAAGAAATACCTGCTCAACCATAAACAGCAATATTCTCCCAGCATCAACAAGACAACTCCGTAAAAGATAACATTCCTTCTTGATCTTGTAAAGGGTCACACGACCCACCACGTTGGCACTTAGATCTGGATTATGTAAATCGTCAATAATACGCCATTTGACGTACACCCCTGTCTCAAAAAACTTATACAAACTGTGGCTTGACTTCTAATGGGGTAGAACGGTTCTCAGAGCTTTCTGAGATGTTCTTCCTGGGTTATAATCCTCAAATTTGGCTCGAAATAAAATTTTCCATATCTTTCTTAGATCAGCTTATTAATTTCTTGTTGACATCCTTAACAAAACAGAGTCCCCCCTTCAAGGAGCTTGTAACCTAGATGAGGAGGCAGAATGTATGGGGCCATCACCATACTGCACACATGGGGTGAACCACACACAGCATGGGGTGTGAGGGTGTCAACCAAGGCCTCCAGAACAACGTGAATCCTAAATTGAGATCTGATGGATCAGAAAGGACACTGGGAGTCAAGAGTAGGGTGGGAGCCAGGAGGGTGAAGCCAGAAGCCACCCTTAGAAAGCCCCACTCTGGCTGATGAGAATGGATTGGAGCGGGGAAAGAGGAGGGGGGACTGGAGGCCCATTGGGAGGCAACTGATATAATCCAGCCTTGAATGCCAGACTCTGGGTTTTATTCTCGTTTGCCTTTGTCGGCATATCCTGATGTCCTTGCTAAACCCCTCAGGGCAGGGCCTTGGGTCTGTCCCAGGACTAGAGCCTCAGGGAAAGTGAAAGCAAGTCTGCAAATGCCCAGTCCCCTTCTGTGTCACTTGTCCTTGAGCCTTCATGCCCCTTCAGGAAAGTCTCCAGCCCCAAGGTCAGTGCCGCTTGCAGAAGATTCATTCTGATAAAGACCTGAGTCCTGATAAGCTTCCTTCCTCACACCTCTGATGAAATAGCCCTGAAAAATCCCTTCCCGTGTGTACTTTCCATACCCAGCTAACCTTCCAGATTAATTAAATACTCCCAGTAGCTAAATATGACAAGAAAACACAATTTCCCTAGAGCCATTTTGTTCCCTGGATCTTTTCCATCATTAGAACATAGAGTAATTTAATTTGGGCTCCTGGGTCAACCACACTGTTTAGAAGGTACTTTGGAGGCAGAGGCACTTCTCTGAGACTGTGATTTCAACTAAAAGGAAGTATATCCTTGAAAGCCTGCCTACCCAAATAGCAGCAGAAGTTTCTAAAAGATGGAATCTAATAGATAATCCTGCTCAAAATATTTATGAAATTGTTTTAAGGGCCCTTACCAACCCACTAAGGAGTCCCTTTGCACAAACATGTAATGTATGATTGCAAAGAGGCCTCTTTACCAGGACCCCAAGGTCTCACAAGAGGACTCTGCTTCAGACAGGAAAGAAAAGCATGAGATAAGAGGACCGCACATCCGCTCAAGTATTTGTATTTGGAGGTTTGCATTAAAAAGAGAATCTCTTTATACCGTCCTGATTGGGGATTTTCAATTAAAGCTGAGTCCACCAGTTTTAACTTGGCTCAGCAGAGCAGAGCAGAGGAGGGGGTGCCTTGCAGGGGTGGCCCTGAGCCAAGGAGGCTTCCATTGGATGTGTGGACCAGAGCAAGGGAAGATGGGGAGATGGCCTGTTCCCTGGAGTTTGCAGGCGTGGTTTATAAGAAAGGGAATGGGCAGCTCTTGGAGTGGAGGCCCCTCCAGGGAGAGAAAAGGGGTCCCTCTCACACTCCCTCTTGCTTTTCTGTAAAGTAAAGCAGTCAAGGAGGAGTCGGCAGGATACTAAAGAAGGCAGCAGCGGAGATTGCCTTGGCCTTTCACAACATGGAAAGCCCTTTTAGTGCTTCGTCAATGGCTGGCATTTAGGAGTGCCGACTCTCTGCTGACTAGTCATGGGGTAAATGGTTTCAACTGTATTATTTCACTTATTCACTTATCTCTCCCACCCCCAACAAACCTATGGGTAGATACTCTATTTTATTCCCATTTTCTAGCTGAGAAAACTGAGGCTCATGGAGTTTGAGAAATTCATGAAAAGATAGCTGGCAATAGGTAGATCCAAAAGTGGAATTCACATCTGAATTCCAGGCTCTAAACCACTAAGGCAGACAGTATCCCCTTCAAAGGAGGATGAGATCCACTTGTCTTACAGCTCAGTCCAACCTACTCCCAACTCTTGGAGACCAAGTTTGAAACCCCCTTGGATTGGTCAGTCAGTGAACTTGGTGGGCATATTCCAGGAGGGGTGTCCCCAGACAAGCAGCTATGTGTCTAGTGACTGATTGATGAGATGGCGCTGTCCTGAGGGAAGTAGGAGGACCTGCGGCATCTAGTTCTCGGCTCCCTCCCTCCCAGAAAACCTACTGGCTTAGCTGCTATCAGGAAAGTGGCCTGCTAGGGAGAAGTAGGTGTCAGTTGGTCAGCAGACAGACAAACAAATAGAAAATGCCTTTCCTGAGCATTGTCCTGAGCACTGTGGGAAGAAACAAAAGAGAAGAAATAGAAGCCTTCAAGGACCTTGCTATCTGGTTGGAGAGACAAGATAAACAGAGTGAGCCATCTAAGGGCCTTTCAAAGCAACAGGCAAACATGAGCCTTTCCAAGCAGTGCAGGGGAAACACAGGAAGCACAGAACACAAGAGCAAGCTGGTATGTGTGGTGGAGGAAGAGGGTGAGAGGTGAGGGGCATGCCTGAAGAAGATTTCTTGCAGGATGGGTGCTTGGCTATGGTGAGCTGGAGCAGAGGAAGGAAAACATCTAGGAGCGTCTAACTGGGACCACACTCAATGAGACTGCTCCCCTGTCCCTGGACCATACAAAAAAGGGGTGGGACTTAAAAGGCTCCAATTTGGAAACCCGATGCTACCTACCTCCAGACTCAGCACCCTCCGCAGTCCTTGGCTGGATGGACCCCTTTGTTCCTCATGTCTCCTGTCCCCATGGCTTTGCAAAGCACCTCATGGCAGGAATCCTTTGCCTCCTCAGAGCCCTGCATCTTTTGCATCGAGTAGGTGTCGCCAATGTTCTTCTCCCCAAAACCCATCTTTTGGCTTCTGTCACAGCTGTTCGGTTATGTTGGCTGATACATATTCCAAGAGAATTTGAATTGTAGTCTGAGGATTCTTGAAGCCTTCAAAACTCAAGAGAATGAATCCATAAACATATTTGCGGGAAGGGACTGGCTATCAGCACATAGGATTTCACATCTACTAGTAGCCACCTACCATGACTATGTGTCAATTCATCCTCCACGTCTACTCTCCCGTTGAGGGAAATCCCCTAATGAAAACCCCAAACCCCTTTTCCTTTAGGGCTAACAGGCTCTTGTCTTCCAGGGTTGGAGGGAGCTCCATCCTGGTGGTCACAGGAGGGGATCCTATACATTGATTCATAGACATATAGCTCTGGAGACCACCTTACCCACTGTTTCTCCAAAGGTGTTGTAGAGATGACTTGCATCAAATATCCTGGTGGTTGGTTTAAAATGCAGACTCCTGGGCCTGGCTATAGAACTATGGCACTAGAATCTCTGGGATCTGGGATGGGAAGCGGCTTTTCAACAGCTCTCTAGCAACCCTCATATGCAGAGGAATTTGAATCTGTAACCTAGTCCACAGTTTGGAAATGAAGAAACCAAAGCCCTGAGAAGTTATGTTCTTGGCTTACACCACCCATCATGACACGTACTCAACAAATGCAATCTTGAGTTTAATAGAAAGAAATGAAATTGAACTGTGGAATCATGACAGCCCAGTGTGAGAAACCAGACCTTCAAATACCCAATGAGGAGGAGACCTCAAAGGCAGGAAACTGGTTTTGGTAGCACCAGGTATATCTTTAGAGCTTGCATTTTCAGCCAGCTGGTGGGTCCTGTGAAAGCACCACCGGAACTAGTTCTGGAGCTGAGGGGGGAGGGTGCTGGGGAAGCACTGAAGCCAAAAGGGAGGCAAAAGAGAAGGGACTTTTGGGGGACACACAGAGGTTGATCCTTCCTCTGTTCCAGCCCAGTGCCCAGCTACCTGTGCAGGGAGGTTGACACAGCTCCACTTCTAAAATCCAGACAGAGGAGCTCCAGGTTAGTGGGGGGGCCCTCCTCTGACTGCTTTCAGGAGCCCAGAAGAGGAAGATTCAACACACAATGTAGAATTTCCATGAAGTATTACTGGAATTCACCTGCAAGATGTTGAATCCCACTGTTATCCCCTTCTCTCCAGCCTTCCATTTTTTGTTTCTTCTTTCTCTTCCCCACAAATGAAAAAAAAAGAAGAATAACATTAGTTAGAAGGAAAGTAGACCATAGTCGTGGGAAAATTCCCAGCTTTCTGAAAATGTGTTTTCTTTAAGAGGTTGGGGAGGCTCGCTACAGAGCAGGTGGAGATAGTGTTATGGCACCCAGATCACTGAGTGTGGGGAATGGGGCAAAGGGTTCAGAATGGGGAAGCAGTAGGCTGCCAAGAAAACTCTACCTGCTTCCCAGTTATGCCTGGGGCTGGATCCTGAATCAACAGAATTCCATATAATACATATGTGCCTTCAAGAATGAGAGAGAGGGACAGCGATTTGATGAGTTTAGAGGAGCTGAAAGGGCAGTTGGGATAATTCTCTCAGGAAAAGGGCACATCACAGCGCAGCAACCTTCACCCATCAGGTCTGGCAACTTGCCTGTTTTCCAGAACATTTTGGAAACCCAGGCGGCTAAATTATTCCTTCCTACTTGCTCCTTCTGTGAGAGAGGTAAAAGCAAAATGATTTACCTCTGGACATGTTAGAAGCACCTCTTGGGAGGTTCCCAGCTGTGGACGCTGAAAGATCAGAGAATCAGAGATAGTACAAGGAGGGTGGGGAGGGAGGAAGAGGCAGTTCAATGAGGCTAATAAAATGAAAGGAGAGATATGAGTAATATTTATGGCACCCGGGAGCCTGAGGACTCTCCCAAGTAGGCTACAGCCAAGACTCCCAGAGCTGACCTTGAATGGAGCTTGGAGAGGGGGAAGTGGGAGGGAACAGGATAGTCACACTGAGGCAGAGGAAGAACTACTTCCTCTCTGACCCGTGGCCTCCACATTCCATAGGGTAGCTTCTAGAAGGGTGGGAACTGGCAAAACCTTTCTTAGAAGCAACAAGAGTTTGCTTTCCCTGGGCGAAGCTCAAGAAAGGGGGAAGCTAATTAAATGAAAATTGAGGAAGCTCCTGGGCTGCACACAGGCTGAGAATAATCTGGGAGTGGTCATCAATCATCATAAACTAGCACTTACTCAGCATCTTCCCCCCAAGGGCGCAGAGTACAGGCTCTGGATGTGGCTGAGGCCACTGGTCACAGAGACTCCCTTGGAGCCTGAGAAGCAGTGGAATAGGGAGTCAGAACTAAAGAACGCAGACTGACGTTCTAGTGTGAACCAGCCCCAAATACCTCTCTCTCTCTATGAGAATTAACACATCATGAGTTTATCATTCATTTGTGAATGATTGTGGCTGTATTAGGGACTTTCTTTTCATTGTTAGTTTTTCATATGTTTATGCTTTGTCTCTCCTTCTAGAATGTCAAGTCCCTGACAGACTAAAGGGTCCCTCTAGTAAATTTCTTTTTATCTCCCCATCACTCCATCCATCCACCTACCTACAGTTGTGTGGTATTTTTCCCCATGTTTCTCACTGCTAGAAATGCAGAGGGAAACAGTGCTCGATCCCTAACTTTGATGAGTATACAGTGTTGTTTAATATATATATACATATATGTGGGGTTTTTTTTTAATTTTTTAATTTTTTTGGCTGTGACGTGCGGCATATGGGATCCTAGTTCCCTGACCAGGGATCGAACCTATGCCCCCTGCCTTGGAGGTGTGGAGTCTTAACCACTGGACCGCCAGGGAAGTCCCATACATATATGTGGTATTGTACGTAATCCAACAAAGTACTAGTTGTTAAAAAGGAGGCATGGGCACCATGGATTCTCAGAATAGATGGGGGTGGTAACAAGAAGAGCTCAGGCCCTAGAATAAAATAAACTGGAGTTTATGATCCAACTTTGTCACGTAGTAGCAAAGAGACCTCTGGGTTTATTTAAACCTCCTTATAATGGGGAAATAATAGAAACTCCTTCAGAGAGACAAGTTGAGAGTTACATGATTTAATGCATGTTACAAGCTCATTATGGAGTCTAGTGTAGGTAAGTGCTCCAGATTTGTCACACACACACACACACACACACACACACACAGGAAGTTCATGACATGGTGCCAAGATGTTCACTTCTCCTGATCCTCCACACAAGATGATTTCACAAACAACAATTTCCTCAGGGCATTTTCAAATTCTCTGAGTGAAGTTCATTTGGGTGAGTGGCCAGGAATCTGAAAAGGGCGAGGATACCAGGAGTTTGCTTTTGAACTCCACTGACCTCAGTTTCCAACTCAGGAGTTCTTTCTCAGCTGGAACAAACAAGGAACTAAAGCTACCACACATTCCCTCAAATGTGCATGCAAAAGCTCTGTGGCCACCAAAAACTGTTCTACAGAAACACTGTTGAAACACTTGCTTGTTTCCCAGAGAACAATGTCATAAGCTTATCTCACTTCTCTGTTTGGGACAGGAAGCCTGGTAAATGGTTGAAACTGGGGGGCCGGAGTGAGCAGTTGTGACCTAAGATGGTAGACAATCCCTCATTTTATTCCCCTCCAATGCCAGCTCCTCCCCAGGGGCAGTGTTCAAGCCAGCCTGGCACGTGGTCTCAATGCAAAAGGGAAGAGATGCTCTATGTCTTTTTACCTCCCCCAGAGGTGACAGCTTCTCTCACCTGGTGATGGATGCTCAGCTAATGAGGAATTCTAGTGACACGTTTGCAATAAAAAAAAAAAAATCACTGGAGCGTCCAAATGTTCTGTTCTCAATTTGCCATTAATCTGTTCATAAAGCAAAGAACTTAAGCAATGGATGGCAACACACAAAAGCTGACTTCAACAATTATCTTCATTTATTTTTCAATTTAACAGACACTTTTGTGGTGCATACTATATGCCAGACACTGTTCTAAGTAATCTCTTACATTGGAACAGCATTTTAAAGTTTGAAAAGGACTTTTATGGACATTACCGCATTTGATGATCATAATAAGCCTGAAAGGTGAGTTTGTTGTTTTAAGTCATCTTACAGATTTTTTTGAAAACTGAGTTTCAAGAAAATAAAGTTATCCGTTCAAGACCATTCAGCTTATGATAGGGGTGGGATTCATACCAGGTGTTCTGACCCTGTACTCTTTCCAGTGTACAAATAAGAGAAAAGAGAAGAAATTTCCTGTCCTCAAATTGCTTATGATAAAGTGGGGAAAAGACACAAGCATGTATTATTGACATTGTAATCCAGGGCAACAGGTAAGTGGACCCTGTAAGGGGATGTAGAAGCAAGGACTAAAAGGAGGATTTGTAAAGAGTGTTGGGGGGTGGGTGTTAAATTAGTCAAGGCTCTGTTTTTTGAAACAGGTGACACAATCCCAATTGAAACCAGCTTCAGGCCTAGTGGAATCCACTGATGTCAGCAATGTCTTCAGGACTTGGCTCCCTCAGTGTCCCTTTTTGCTTCATGTTCCTCTTTATCAGCTTCATTCTCAAGCAGGCATCTCCAAGTGGTGGTCCATGCTTACATTCTACAGATTTAGAAATTTCAGCAGAAAGAAAGCATCTCTTCCCACACAACTCCAGCAGAAGACCTGCAGTTGCACTTCACTGTGTTGGCTTTGGTCACATGCTCTTCTCTCAACAAATCACTGTGGTCAGAGGGACACACGGCATGGATTGGCCAGCTTTGACCATGAATTCACCCACAGAGCCCGGGGGGTGAAGCCGATCCCATCAAAATCATGAGCGGAGGGGACGGGGATGGTTTCTCAAGGGAAAAATGGGGTTCTATAACCTAATAGGGGTGAACGTGCTGGGCAAGCAAAAAATAACCTCAGGGGCCGTGTTGAGGACACTCCTGGAGGCTCCCAGGTAGGTGCTTTAGAGATGAGAGGGACACA
Source organism: Mesoplodon mirus (assembly GCF_964341445.2). Lineage (NCBI taxonomy): Eukaryota > Metazoa > Chordata > Mammalia > Artiodactyla > Ziphiidae > Mesoplodon > Mesoplodon mirus. Next base: position 154,297,712 of record NC_138978.1, on the reverse strand, counting down.
GCACGAGGCAGAGAAGAAGCCCCAGGAGGCGGAGACATGAAGTCCTTGTTCTAATTCCAGCTCTTTCTGTAACTACCGATGTGACTTTGAACAAGTCATTGAGCCTTCATGAGCCTCAGTTCCTCCAATATAACAGGGAATAATAATTTAAATAATAGTAATAAAAAAAAAAACCGGGTTGCTGTGAGGATCATGATATGATCCAACTGGATGAGATCATAGACAAAGAAGCCTTTTGAAATGCTAAGTGAAAAAGATTTATAAATATCAGAGTGTATTTGAGGCAAGGGACTAACATCAACAGAGACAGGAGACAGGAATAAGTAGCGTGTGTACAGGGAATAGTAAGCAGATTGGACAGGAAAGCGAGAACAATGAATGCAAAAGCTTCTATCCAGCGACCCCAACACACATCAAGGCTGAAACTTGGTCTAAGTCGGTGTTTTCTTTCTTTGGATGGTACTGGGAAGAGGATTCTTTCTGATGGCTGAGAGTTGGTGCCTGGAAAGGACCCCCAGGTAATTTCTGTTAGGGAGGACTTCCCCTTGTACAGCCAGCTTTCCCAGGGGAAAGGTGTGGACGGGGCTGGGAGCCTGGGTCTGCCCCCGGCCAGTGTTTGGTTTCTGGGAGGCCCCGTCCCCTGCCCACCACCAAAGAAATCACGGCAACAGGTGGGGAATGGAGAGCTGGGGAGGGCCAGGCCAAGGCCCCTAGAGGGTGGGGCAGGGGTGAGGAGGGTTGGAAAGTAGCAGGTGGAACTCGAACAGTTACAGCTTTCATGTGTGACCAGCCCGAATTAAGGAAAATCACTTTTGTTTACTAACCAGTTCACTGCGCCCTTCCAAGCTGAGCTACATTGCCAGCTTATCCCTGCAGAGTTTTTCTCAGTTCATGAGGATATGAGGCTGGTGCTGGGCAGGGGTGGGCAGAGGAGAGCCCTTTTCCAGACTGTGTGTATTGTGGAAAGAGCACTGGCTTGGGGACCTCGAGATACGATGGATTTCTCCTACCAGTTAGGGGGTTGGGTGATCTCTTCCATTTCTCTCTAACAGCCTTAGGATAAATACAGGATGATGGAGAGCAGTGCTCATCCAGAAAAGCATGAGGGGTGGATGCTGAGGAGATTCTGTCCCTGGCCTGGCTTGAAGACACACTTGGGGCACTCCCGACCCCTGTGATTCCAGGCCCACCCAAATGAGATTCCAGAGAGGAATGAGAATGAAGATAAATAACCACTTACTTGCATGGAGCACTTAACAACTTACAAAGGAATTTCAAATAATTTACCATATCCACTTTTGCCTATGATACAGGCAGAGAGGTTTTATTTCCAGAAGCAGTTTATAAAGTTGCTGTCATTTGTTCAAGATTCCAACTGTTGATACATGGGAGACCCGAGACCAGAATCCACTCCTTCTAACTCTCATGTTCAGCGTTCTGTTGCTATGGGGTCTGCAACCTTATAAGGTTGGCAGTCTTCTCCGCCCTGGCTGACCCTGCCCTGGAAAGCCTGTTTGGGGTCTTCTGGCTCTACCTAAAGAGCCTTTGGAACGGTTAATGAAGTACAGTGTAAGGTGTCTGAAGGTGTGGGCTATCATCTTGTATTTGCCCAATCTGACATGGCTCAGGTGACTCGCTCTTGGTTTTCGTTTTGCCGTCTGCAAAGTGAAAGTGGCATTACACACCCAGCCCACCCCACGGAGGCGCTGAAACCTCAGTGGCCGAGTTCCCTGTGCTCTTTGTGCAGGAGAACAATGCTTCCTAGTTTCTGTTACTCTTCTGCCCTCAACAATAGGTGCTCCCCTCAGCCCCGGTTAGGGAAAAGACTGTGTCGTCTCTGATCTGGGCTGCTGCTAGATCATTCGTTTACTCAGGATCCCTCTTGGGTAGCCGAGTTTCACTGACTCTGTCCTGGGCAGGCTGCCCAGGGGCCCATTTTGCTGGACGGACGAGTCACAGGGGGAAGAGCAGCTCCACTGGTGAGCAAAAGAGACAGCCAGCTCCAAGCTTTGAAAACATAAAGTGTTCTCTTGGGAGTGTGCAAAGACCTGACCTGTGGGAGATCAAAGTCGGGAACACACCGCTCCTCCAGAATCAAAAGCTCCTTGCTCTCAGGAGCAGACAGCCCAGATTCCCCCAGCTAGAAGAGCCAAGCGTAACAGTGGAGGGCGAGTGGCTACCCGCCTCCCCCAGGCTGGGAGGGGGGCCCGGCTATGTTTGCAAACATCTGCACCTGGGCTGCACCTGCCAGGCGAGGACTGACCTGGAAGCAACGGAGCGCACCTGCTTCTCTGATTTCCCGTCGTTCATTTGCAGTGGGGATGGTCCCGCTGAATCGTGCACATCTCTGCATCCCTCCTTCCCTCGTGCTTGGGGTTGGCTAAGGGTTGGGGCAGGGGGAGCAGCTTCCAGTTCCAGCACTTCTACTCCTTCCCTCTGTGACCTTGGGCAGGTCCCCGGCTTAGCCAGGGTTACTCAACAGTATTGTGGATTCAAACCTTATGCCCTTTTCAGTCTCAGGGAGCTGTGGCCTCAGCCAGGACAGTGGAAGAGCCCTTTTGTTCTGTGGTCAGGAATGAGCCATTCGTGTGTGATTGTTGGTGGCTTTGACTGGAGAACACGGAGAAGGAGGGAGAAAACCCGAGCCTTCCACAGATTTCAGTTCCAACCGGGTTTCTTTTAATCATCAGGAAAGTGGAGGCTAGCAAGAGTGATGCTCCGCACCTTTCCACCCCCGATCCCCACCTGTACAGCTGTCTTTAAGCACACCCACCCAGCATCAAAGCATGAGGAGCCCCTCTTCTTCTTCAAGGCTTACAAGGATGCCTTTGACTCCACCCTCTCCCACATCTGCAAGACCTTGCCCCACGGGTCATATTCCACCTCTTCCTCCACAGGCAAGCCTTCCCTTCAGTCTATGAACCTGCTCAACACATCCTATCCTATCAAATAAACAAACTAAAACTCTCCTCCACACCCCTTTTTGGCCAAGACCTAATCTCTTTCCTCCCTTTCTCATCCACTTCTCGAAGGACTTGTCTATACCCTGGGACCCAATGTCTGTACCTTCTTCTCGGCCTGAAACTAATTTGAATCTGGCTGCAGCCCTCACTACTCTACTGAAACTCCTCTTGCCAAAGTGACTGGAAAAAATTTTTTTTTTTTTTTTTTTTTTTTTTTGCGTTATGCGGGCCTCTCACTGCTGTGGCCTCTCCCGTTGCGGAGCACAGGATCCGGAAGCGCAGGCTCAGCGGTCATGGCTCACGGGCCCAGCCACTCCGCAGCATGTGGGATCTTCCCGGACCAGGGCACGAACCCATGTCCCCTGCATCGGCAGGTGGACTCTCAACCACTGTGCCACGAGGGAAGCCCGTGACTGGAAAATTTTAATTGCCCAATTCAAATCTTTTTTTCATACCCCTTTACTAAAGTGACAAGTTGAAAATGCCATTCTTCTTAAAATTTTAGGTGACCTTAGCTGTGATCCCATACTTCTTTAGCCTTCCTAATATCTCTCTGACTAATTACTCCTTCATCTTCTGTGCAGGGACCTCTTCTTCTACCCACGCATGAAATACAAGCATTCTAGAGTTTTATCCTACACTCTTAGCCTTATCCACTCTGAGTGTTTCAACTTTCACATATAAATTAATAACTCTCAAATATTTACAGCCCAAAACTTTTCTCTGAGCTTCACACTTGTATAGCCAACGGTGGGCTAGATGTTTACCTGGATGGACACTCAACACATCCAACAAGCTCATCAGCTCATCCCCGAACAGTATTTCCTCCATCACTCCTAACCTCAGTTGCTGGCATTTCACCTGTCATCATCCACCTGTCATCAGGCCAGACGTGAGAATCCATCCCCCTCTACCCAAAGACCACCAAACTTTAAGTCCTGTTAGTTATGCACTCTAAAAGAAGTTCTCAAAGTCTGTGCCATCCTCTTTTATCTTTCTTACCCCATTTCTAGTTCAGGTCCTTATCCCCTTTCCCATAAACACAAAACAACCTCCCAACTGATCTCCCTGCCTCTTAATATATCCCTCTAAATCCAGCCTCTATAGACACACACACACACACACACACACATACCATTGAAATGCAGGTCTGACTGTGCCACTTCCCTGGTCAAAGCCTTTTATTTTCTTATCATCACCCAGCCAGGTTCCTATGGACCTCCAAGACCATTCTCTTGCATACAATCCCATACAGTCCCAGTCTCAATTCCTACAGCTTTCAGCCTTGCACTTCCATGGGACTTTGCTCATTCTAACTTCTCTACCTAGAATATTTCCATCACAATGTTAGAAACTGGATATTGACAATGCCAGAGAGAGGGTTTTTTTTTTTAACATCTTTATTGGAGTATAATTGCTTTACAATGGTGTGTTAGTTTCTGCTGTACAACAAAGTGAATCAGCTATACATATACATACATCCCCATATCTCCTCCCTCTTGCATCTCCCTCCCACCCTCCCTATCCCAACCCTCCAGGTGGACACAAAGCACTGAGCTGATCTCCCTCTGCTATGTGGCTGCTTCCCACTAGCTATCTACTTTACACTTGGTGGTGTATATATGTCCATGTCATTCTCTCAGTTCGTCTCAGCTTACCCTTCCCCCTCCCCATGTCCTGAAGTCCATTCTCTATGTCTGCGTCTTTATTCCTGTCCTGCCCCTAGGTTCTTCAGAACCTTTTTGTTTTTTTTCAGATTCCATATATATATGTGTTAGCACACAGTATTTGTTTTTCTCTTTCTGACTTACTTCACTCTGTATGACAGTCTCTAGGTCCATCCACCTCGCTACAAATAACTCAATTTCATTTCTTTTTATGGCTGAGTAATATTCCATTGTATATATGTGCCACATCTTCTTTATCCATTCATCTGTTGATGGACGCTTAGGTTGCTTCCATGTCCTGGCTATTGTAAATAGAGCTGCAATGAACACTGTGGTACATGACTCTTTTTGAATTATGGTTTTCTCAGGGTATATTCCCAGTAGTGGGATTGCTGGGTCGTATGGTAGTCCAAAGAGAGTTTAAAGTTACGTTATACTACAGAAAACTCAGGAGCCTTCCTGTATTCCAGGTTATACATTTCTTTCCCTTCTGTCTCTATTTACTTCTTTAAAACAGACAACTAGAATTTTTATTTCCTAAGATGCAGCATTTCTCATCCCATCAACTCCCAGCTGTGTGGGACTGAAGACAGAGACATATCTAACTGCCCCTTGGGAGGACTTTCTACGCAGGGAACCAGTCCACTTATGGATGCTGGACTGAGTGCAGCAGGTCTCCAAACCCACAATCATTTGGCCAAATGGTACAGGTATCCCCTGCTTTTTGAAAGTTCACTTTATGCCCCTTCACTTTTACAAAAGACCTTCATTAGTACCTGTTTTCACTAACCTAAAGAAATCTGAAGGAGATTTTCACTTTTCTGAAAAAGGCAAAAAGTGACCATAGTGTTCAACATTTGTTTTGCAGGAGCTGTAATAGAGGCAGCATGCACCCCAAGCAGTGAGAGCAGCACCACCAAGTTCCTTCCCTGGGAACTTCACTCAGCATATCAGCCTCAATCCTCCATAGCTTTGAACTGTGTCTGTGAGCATCTGTGCTTTATCTCAATTTATTGTGTGCATCCATTAGCAAGATGTGTCCTAGGGTAATTGCTTCTTCACTTTCACAGGAACATTGAAAGACCACATTAAGATTGAAATTACAATTTGGGGGAGAATGTAGTTTCCTGAAAAATTTTTTCAGGGAAAGACCTACCAGATTTATGCATCATATAAGTTCACACTCTAAGGTGGGGTGGGGGAATCCCTAAGAAATAACTGGTCAGAATTGATTTTTATCTAGACCCTACAGATATTCAATTTCTTAATAAAGCCTTTCAGCTTGAAAGAGGACATTGGGGTCAGGTATGCTCAGATCAAGGCATTCTTTTTACCTCCCCTAGTTGACACTAGACCCTGGTGCATCAGGCGATAATAGTCTAGGTCAGGCATACATTCAGGATGGGAAAGTACTAATGTAGATAAAACATATCTTCTATAAGATCCTAGAGAAATCTGCTGAGACTATAGTACCAGGAATAGGACAAAACAGCCTCCACAGAGACTGTACAGGGATGGACAAACTCTGGTCAGAGAGAGAGAATTATCCATGGGAGAGCCTGCAAGGCTCCACACTAAGAATTTTTCACAGGCCCAAAGTCGTAAAGACTGAAGTTTCCATGTGATTCTGATTTAGAGTTCTTACATAGGGTTGACAGCAACCGGGATTCATATGCTAGATTCGTAACCATGGATCAGTGTCCTGGTGAGATGTCCTTCACTATTATTCCTGGTTAGAAAAATTGCTTCAGCTTCCCATCTGCGAGGGGACTGAAGAATAAGGCAGGAGCAGCTAGGTCAAGTTTTCTCTGGGGAACACACAGTCAGGTATTCTAAATGACACTGGATTTCCATTGCTTCTTCAAGCAGCCACCTAGATTTTCACTGTTGGGAAATCCAATCAGTACCCAAAAGAAAAGAGAAATGAATCTGTCAGCCAGCTGGGAGCAAGACAGACTAACAAAGCTCAGACTAGAGGCACTGCAGCGAATGTCAGAAAATGACAGTGATGAGAGTTTGACTCTACAACTTGGAAGACATATCCCTGGCAGATGTGGTCCCCAGTCAAGGTCAGGCGCTGTGAGAAGCACCATCTATAGAAACTCTGGGACGAGAGTGTCTACCCCAAGACCAGACCTAGAAGCTCAGGAAAGGGCAACTATCTGCCTATGTACATGGTTTTAAAATATCCTGGGAAAACATCTCCTTCTTCAGCCTATAGCTCCATTAGAATAGCCCTCTACATTGTAGTGTGAAGTAGGGTTTTTTTTCCCCTTTCTCCAGTCTTATCTATTTCTAATGTATCCTGCATGTTGCTCCTAAGTGATCTTTGTAAATATATGCCTAATGCCATATTCTTCTCCAAAGCCTTTCAATAACTCCTTTTAGCTCTCAAATAAACTTCGAACTCAATTAAGCCTTCGTCATCTTTCGTGATCTGGTTCCCATCTTCCTCTCCAGCTTCCCTTCCACTTCTTCTCCCCCTGTACTGAAACGTGCAATTCTCTGAATGGAACCTGTGAATCTGGGCCTCCATACCTTAGTGTATGCTCTTCTCTTTTTTTTTCTACCTCATGTCAAAAATCTGCTCCAGCATCCCTCTTTACTCTCCCAGCTGGTGAGGGCTCTGTGCCCCCAGTCCCCCAAGTTCCCTCCCCTTAGCACCTGTCATGTGTGACTCTGCTTGTTGGTTACCATTCTGTCCCCTAGAGTCCTTGGGAGAGTACCAATCACTCATCTTTGTGCCTGCAGGCCCAGGAGGATGCCCGTCATGGAGAAGGTGCTCTGCAAATGTCTCACAGCAAGGTTTTTCTAAGGGATGGAGAAGAAAAGAACTGCCTGGGTGGGAAGAGAAGTCCTCATGGGGGAGAGGGAGAGGTGGGAAGGCACTGAGAGTATATTGCTTTAAGTTGGGTTGAGGGTTGCACTGTGATTCAGCGATGGACAGGTGGTCACACTCCTCTGTCTTGTTGACCCTTAGGTGCCCTCAGTCAGCTGTTCACACTGACCAAAGTCACCTCCTCATTGCCCGGCCTCCCATTTTACTTTGCCCTTTTGGATGAGGGCAATGGGCTTGACCTGTGTTGAGCTACCCTGTCAACTGAAGATGGAGCCATGTCACTTCTTCTCCAACCAGTCTTCTTTTCTGTGCACCACACCCTGTTCCCTCACACACCTGTTCATCTCTCTGTGATCAAGTTTTTAAATGCATCAGTGAAATGTCCCCCAACCTGAGCTGATCCTTCTGTTAATACAAAGTGGCAGCTTTTAAATAGGGTAGCCTTCAATTGTCACTTTCAATCATAGGCTCTGCTGAAGGAGACTTAGAAAGACTTAATTGTCTTAAGAAAACAAACAGGCCCTCTGCCACAGAGCTTCGTGCCGACAGATAGACAGATAGGAGAGAGGACAAGCTGGCATGCCCAAGATCCTCCCTGTGATCCACCGCTGCCATTCCAGCACTTACAGACCGCGTGTCCCTGCAAGTGAAACCGACAACTCGACATGTCCCTTATCCTTTCCAATTAGCATCCAGCTCCTGTTCTTTCCCTCTTGCTGTCTGCCTCCCTCTGTGCATCTGGCCCTCATAAAGGAACAAGGTCTCTGTTGTTATTCCCCACCTGACCCTCCCTCTTCATCTGAGCTGACCCCAGACCATTAAGACTTAGAATGTGACAGCTGAAAACAGAAAGACTTGTCCACATGAGATCTAGTCTAGCGGCCTCATTGCACAGGTGTGGAAGCTCAGCCAAGGGGAGCCCCTTATAAACAGTCACACAGGCTAGAATTGGACCCAGGTCTCCTCCCAATTCCTAGCCCAGTTAGCTCTCTTCTGCTGCATCTGATGTTCTCAACTGGCTAAGCATTAGAATTACCTGGGGATCTTTAAAAAAAAATTAATAAAAACCCTTGCCCAGACCCTACTTCCAGAGTTCTGATTTCATTGGACTTTGGGGGACCCAGGCATCAGTAATATTTTAGGATCTCCCCATGTGGTGCTAATAGGGAGCTCGAGTTCAGAACCGCGCGTGTACAATAGTGCTTCTCAGCCTCTCTCCCAGCCTCTGTCCAAATTCACTGGGTATGTGTAGGGAGGGCCTGGGAGGAGAAGTAATTAGGAAGAAAAAGGCTGGGTTACTGTATGTTGGGAGCTAGGAAAAAACTCTAGAAAGAAGTTCAGTGGACCAGACCAGAGATCCCTACCTAGTGATGTCTGTCTTCCTTCTGAAGAAGGGGTTTTTGGTTTTGTTCAAACCCCTGCTATCAACCATTTTGATTGGCCATGGAGCTTGGTACTAGGTGTTATTAATTTATATGGGGTCTTGTGAAGACACAGATAAAAAGGAACTGGCTCTTGATTTCTGGGACAACAGGTGGCACAAGAAACACGTGCAAAATAACAGAACTTTTACAAAGAACCATGCTTCCAGAAGCTCGCATACGCATCAACCCCTGGGCTGTGAACCCAGCAGGCCTCGGGCTCATAACTTATTGGTCTCGTAGGCTCAGCGTGTGCCGCTCACAGTAGGCACTCCGTAAATGGAGTCAAACTCTGAGCCTCAAGGTGAGGAAAGCACCGGAAATCAGGATGGTCTCATAGGACAAGCATGGAGCGAACTGACCAATCTGTAAAGTCAGACACTCTGGGGGACGGTGGGACACGTGCCCTGAACTGACTCCCCACTCCTGGCTGATCACAAGATTCACCTGAGGTTTCTGAAAGATACAGATTCTCGGTCTCCACCCAGACCTATGAGGTCAGTCTCCAAGGGTACTTAGGACTCTGCATTATTTTCTAAGCACCTCAAGCAATTCTGATGATCAGTCAGGTTTGGTCGTTTCTCCTTGAGGGAACCTTAAACCTGAAATTGAATCACCACACAGTGAAGGGATTGAGAGTCCTACTTGGATTCAAACTGACTACACTAATTGATTCCAGCCATGACGTGACACCTTGCTAGCTAACCCCCTGCAGCAAGTTCTCTACTTCCCTGAGCCTGGTCTGTCATTTATAAAACCTGCCACAGGTGGCTCTCATGTGTGTAAAATATTTAGCACCACCCCTGGCAAAAAGCAAGTTGTCACTAATTGGAAGCTCTTACTGTTTAAGCATCCCTTCTGTGTAGGAGAAGGGCTGGGAGTAGCCTAGACATCAGAGACCTGACATCTAGGGAGTGTGAAGCTGACTCTTTTTCTCTTCATCCTGGCCAGTCAGAATGGATACCCAGATGCTGGGAAGGAAGTGAAGACTTTCATCTTATGCCACATTTTCCAGTGTGCAAGGGGCGAGCTAAAGGGCTGCAATCCTTGAGCTCTTGGAACTCATTGGCCTTTACTCTTCTTCACTCATTATGTGATCTGGTAAGAAGTTGAACCTCTTTGGACTCCAATGTTCTCTTCGCAAAACGGGGTTGATAATGTCCCAGTCTCTCTGTGAGAGGCTGGGAAGATCACAACAGACCTAACCACAGTTCTACCTTGTTTACACTGGGAGTCCTTGAACATTTACGATGGTCAGACACCGTGCTAAGTGGCCAACATGTGTTATCTCCTACAACCCTCAAAATGGCGTTAGAGGTAGGTTTTACTTTATGCCCACCTTACAGTTAGGAACGTAAGTCTTGAAGAAGACAAATAACTCAAAGGCCCACAGCCAGTAGGAAGTGGAGTTGGTGATCCAGCCCAGGCCCAGGACTTCAGGGTATAAAGTCACAACCATAATAGTGCCTCACCATAGTGCATCAGATTTTCACAGAACCTTCCCGTTCCTTATCTAATTCAATCCTCTCATTGGCTGGGGGGGGGCTAAATCCTATTTTCTTCAGTGTCTGAGTGTCATATTTGGACCCAGTTTTTGACCCTGAGGCCTGAGTCTTTCCACTCTCCTACTATTTTCTCTAATGGAAGGACTTTGAAACTAAATGCAGTACATAAAGGAACACTTGCTAAACAAGACTGTACTTTAAAGAATACATTTCTCATCAGATTGAACTTGCTGAATTTAGCTTTAAACATCCATTTAAAAAAAAAACAGAAAACAAAACAACAGCCAGCTGTTTTGACTTGTTAGGAACATAATTGTAAATGAACCCCTATTTAGGAAAACTTGGCAAATGAGAATCCATGATGACAAAATAGATATCTTAAGGGTGAGTGTTTGCACATTATAAAAGGATTTGCTTTAGCATTGTTTTTAACTGTTCCTTAATAAATTTGTTTTGTTTTCCCTTTCATTAAATACTTGACAAAGTGCCTGGGCTAGGGAGAGGGAGGAAGAAAAAATTCACATGTTAAAGAGCAACCTGGGATGTCTCTCAGTGAGAGTCGCTGGAAACACAGGATCACGTTGACCCAAAGAAATCCTATTATCTACAACTTTTCAGGAACATGACTATTGCACAAAAAGATGTACACCTGAAGCTTCTTGATGTTTAATCGGAGGTTACAAGTAAGACTCAAAGGGCTGGATTTGTGCCCGGTAAGTGAAAAACAGCACGAGATGGGAATCAGTCGATAGCCCTCTCGTGCTGAATGCTGCCTTCTGAGTCCCAGTCTGGCTCTCCTGTCCAGAGATCTGTTTCACAGGAACCCGAAAACCTGCCAGATCCATCAACCATGAAGAGCAGGTGAGTGGAGGAGCCCCTGATTTATGTCAAAGCATCCTAGGGGCAGAAGTGCCTTGAGAAAGGACTGTCAGCCCTGATCGGTGAATCAATGAAGTCACTGACCAGGGGGACGGCTCACTCTCTTCATTTTTAGGGATTTTTGTCATGAGAGAAATCACTAAGATTCATTTCTGGGCAGGATGATATTCGCATAATGCTCCACTTTTATGCTTTTCTTGGGGGCAGAGAGGGCAGAAAAGGGAAGGATGCAGGCAAAGGTTTTTTAAATGGTGGTTCCAAGGGAAGGTATATTCCCCCAGCTGAGTGGGGCAGGTTTGAGATGCTGCTCAGGGAAATTTTGAAGTTGTGAGGCTCTGATCTGCAAGGGAAAAGACCCGACGTTGCATAGATACTCATTTGTCAACTTCCTCTGTGACTGGGCTCAGAATGGCTGTGTAAATAACTCAGCCAGGGAGGACGACAGAGCAAAGTGCTGGCAGTTATTGTGCTATGAAATATGCATTAATTGCATTAAACATTCAGTCTGAACCTCAGCAGCGAGGCCCTTTTTGTCAGTTTTTATAGCGCACAGACAGAGCCCAGGATGCGAATGGCGATGGCCTTCTTGTTAGACCCCGATGCTGTAACCCCCGAGCTTCTCCTCAGATGTTCCCGGCGTGGCCTGTGGCTCCCCACTCAGCAGCAGTGGTGCTAATGAGGTCAGGGTCACCAGCTCTCACTCCCTAGGAGCTCCCACCTGCACTCTGTTCCCCAGATGCTGCCGACCGTGTCTTGAATCTCAGCCAGCCATGTCTTACCCTTGTCACTGGTCACAGGGGCTGGGTGTGAAGATGGAGGGCTTGGTAGACTCTGTCCCCACCAGTTCACCCACCAGTGGAAAAGCAGCTTCCCTCCAACAGGGGAAGGCAGTTCTCACTTGGATTTGATTATGATGTTTGAAAATTCGAGGTGTATTTTAGAAGAAACCACGGCAAGAGACAAGAGACAGGAGTGTAAGGATACCTTTGGAAAGAGATTTGGGAGAGAGAAGGGGAGAGACAGAGAGAGGGAGAGAGAGGGAGAGAGAGAGAGGATCATGTGTGCTGGAGGAGTCAAGCCTTAGGATTTCAAGGGCCTTTGATCTTCTACTTGTACAAAATGAAGTCCAAGAGTCTCACTCTGGCATTCAAGGCCCTCTTCAATGAGTCCTAACCTAACCTTCCTGACCTTACTGTGCACGGTTTCCCTACTCTTCTGCCATGCTCTAGCTAAACTGGACAACATATGTCCCCAATTTGCTTTCTTATCTTCCTGCCTTGATTACACCATTCCAACATCAAGTGACCAATCATGCCGGTTGGCCAAGGACTGTCCCCATTTCAGTTCTGAAAGGCCCATGTCCCAGGAAACAACTCAGCGCTAGGCATGCCGGGTCACTTGGTCACTCTGCAGTTCCCTCTGCCTGGAATTGATGGCCTCCCTCTCTGCATTTTTGCCTAGATAAACCCTTCAAAGTCACGTCAGATATCAATACCATCTTCTCCATAACCCAGCCCACACTTTTTCACATTGATTTATCTCCCTCCATAAACCTGTAATACTACTTCCTTTACACCTCTCCACAGACTACCTCTCTGTATACCTGTGTATGTGCATGTACGTGTATGAAAACACACATCTGCCACAGCATTTTTAATAACTGTATATTTTTTATCATGTCGGGGTGCCTTCATTTATTTAACAAATCTTCTATTATTGGACAATGAGATCATTTCTCATTTTTATCATTATAAATAATACTGTAATAAACCTCCTTAAAAAGTACACATTTTCCCAGTTATCCAATATTATCTGAGAGATAAACTCCTCACCGTGGAATTACTGGGACAAAGGATGAATATATTTTAAGGCATTTGATACATATTGATGTTTACCCATCTACTTATATTTTATAAAATTTTGTTTTCCTGTACATTTTGCCAGGCAACATATATTTTGTCAAGTTATAATATCTGCACTTTCCAAAGAGCATTTTTTCTAAGCAAATGCCAACTTACATGATCACCAAATACACAAAAGCAGGAGAAATAAATCCAGGCGTGACACAAGCTGAGGAAAAACCAAAACAAGTCTGCTCTTGCGGTAAAGTAGTTAAGCTGTCGTCTTAAGCTCACTCTATCAGAGTTATTGCCGCTTATTCATAAGGGCACCCAGCAACAGCTGTTCACCTGGCCGAGCAAGCTCTCCAAAGAAAGATCTCCATATGCTGCAGGGCGAGGCACGTGAGCTGGTTCTCAGACAGAAAATGTCCTTGTTTCCTGGTTCTGTGTGATGATGCTTCAATCAGAGAGATGGGAAGGAAAAAACCCAGCTCCGAGTCTGGTGGAGGAGAAACCTGTCATCTTCATTGTTTTATAGGGTTCAAAGGGCTCATCTGTACCTTGTTTCATCTGGAGGTGGACAAACAAAGCAAGTCTGTTAGGGACACTTTTACCATTGGGTTTGCCCAGAGCCCATAATCAGCAAGTGACTGAACCAGGCTTGGAACTCAGGGCTTCTCAGAGGATCTTGTCACTATAAATACTGAGTAAAATACAAAAGGGAAAAAAATTTTCTGTGAAGTTACAGCAGAAAGACAATGCGAGGAAGTGGAATGCTCCTGATATTTTTGCAAATTTTCATATATGCAATCAGAATATGTCTGGGTTAGATTTAATTTTTTTTTTTTAAACAATGGATCTGGTGATGGGCCACTGCCACCAGGGACATTGGGTGTGGAACTTATGAGATTCAGGTTATCTCAGGACTATGGGGAAATGATTGATCATGGACTTAGCACCACCTTGTGTTTCTGGATAAGTCTCAGTTTGGTCATCTGAAAAATGGGGATCTACATCTACTTCTCAGGGTTTTTGAGAGCATGAAAGTGTTTCATTCAACAAGTACCCACCAATATTCTGTCCTGTTCTGTTTATTCTTTGTCACCAGCCAGTTTCATCTCCTCTCATAGACTCTAAGCTCTTTGAGAGCAGGAATAAAGTGCTGCTAACATTCAGCCTCTGAGAAGAAGTTGTGGATAACATTCTTTGTATGCAGCCACAAATAGATGCAGAATACATGCTAGCTTATAAAATTGTACTGTAACATTATCAATTTTATATTGTTATACATATGTTTAATAAATATTAACTAATATATATACAGACTTTTTATATAAATGGGTTCATAATATAGATATTTTTCTTTAATTTAACAATATAACTTGGACATATTTCCATGTAGGTGCAGATAGATCTTCCTTGCTCTTTGTATTGGCTACATAATATTTCATCAAATGGACTAAAGTACCATAGATTTACTTAGCTTTTCTTCTATTCATCGATTTTTGGACATTTCAAATTTGTCGCTTTTACAAATAATGTGCACTGAAACATTCTATACATGTACCATTGTCCACATATATAAGTGCTTCTTTGGAGTCAAACCAAGAAGTAAAAATTTAGGGGCAGAACTCATATATCTTTTACATTTTGATAAATATTTCCAAATTGACCTTCAAAAGGCTGGTTCAAAATATCTTCCTAAACCCAGGAGTATTCCTATTTCATTTAATATAGACCAACCCTGGTTTTTATCATTCTTTCTCATCTTTGCCAACTTAGAGAAAAATTACATCCATTGTCATTTTCATTTTCATTTGTCTACTCATGCCTGTTTTCAATTTCCTTATTGATTTTTTTCCTTATTGATTTATTTGAATGCTTTATATGTTAAGGATATTAACTCTTTCATGTACACATCTTAGGTACTTTTGTTACATTATTAATTCTTTCTTATTCTGACATAGAGAAATGTGTGTGAGGTTTTGTTCGTCTCGGTGGTTTTATTTATTGGGATGTCTCTTTACTCTTTCCAATTTTGGTATTATGCTTTAATTGCCCTATTTTGTCATGTGCTAACTAATGCATTCTACATTTGTGAAATGATAGGAACAAGATAATTTATAATGTTCTATGATTTTACATGATCAGAACCTCATTAATTCAGAAAAAATATATGGCAGCCACTATAAATTTTTGAAAATGATGTATACCAAAGTAAATAGTTTAACAAAACATGTAGTCCTTCCATACATAAAGTGCAGCTGTAACTTTGGCAACAAAACACTGCTAAGTGTTAACACTGGAGGTGTCTCAGTGGATCATTTTTTTTTTTTTTATAAAGACTTTTTTTTTTTTTGACAGTTTTGCTTTATTTATTTATTTATTTATGGCTGTGTTGGGTCTTCGTTTCTGTGCGAGGGCTTTCTCTAGTTGTGGCAAGCGGGGGCCACTCTTCATCGCGGTGCGCGGGCCTCTCACTGTCGCGGCCTCTCTTGTTGCGGAGCACAGGCTCCAGACGCGCAGGCTCAGTAGCCGTGGCTCACGGGCCCAGTTGCTCTGCGGCATGTGGGATCTTCCCGGACCAGGGCTCAAACCCGTGTCCCCTGCATTGGCAGGCAGACTCTCAACCACTGCGCCACCAGGGAAGCCCCTCAGTGGATCATTCTTAATTTTAAAAATTCAAATTCATTCATTCAAATATATCTGTTGAGCCCCATACTAAAAATATCAATCATCGCCATCCTTTCCACAGCCCCCCAAAAACATGGCTGTGTAACGTGACTTTACCCTGGTCCAAATGATTGGACCAGGAGTGCACACCTGACCCAAGAGTGGCCAGTCCATTGGCTTTATTAAAAAAAAAAAAAAAGAGAGAGAGAGAGAAAGAGTAAAGAAAAAGAGCTGGGCCAGTCAGATTTCTTTTTTAGCGCTTTAATTTTTGGAAACTGAAAGAATAAACCAGTTAGCAGTAGAAGTTGCAGCCAGAAGTCATAATACAGAGCTATGCTCTTCTAGGTGTACGCTGCTGTTTTAAAAAAGACAAAACTCTCAACAGGGCCAGCTTCATGGGCATGCAGCCCGTGGTCAAACAGGGCCCCATGCTTGGATTTGGTGCTTAATTTTATTTCTGAATTTGGGTTTTGTTAGTGAAGTGGATAGGACAATGAAACATGCACCAGGGGCCGTAGCCTCATCTCACACAGCCCTGCCCCCCGCTGCTTTCCTGCCCTGCATCCTCAGACCTGCTCTTCCTCGCTGCCCGTCACTGTCCTTTCTGCCCCTCCACTCACCGGCCACTAGGGAACTGAGTTTAGGCCAGGGAGGGTCGGGCTCCTGTGACCTGTGGCATCTAGAGATAGGGTGTGGTGACAGTTATCCCTGCCTGGGGCCGGCACACCATGGCTCATTTGGTGGGCAATTCAGTGGGGAAAATCTCTTGGCCTCCCCTGATCCAGGTACCAAGTGCATTATCATGGGCAGAGGTTACAGTACGACAGGGCCTTGGGGGGTGCCTGTCTATCTTGGATTGGGGCAGTAAGCTCATGGCTCAACTTCTGTGCCCCTCCCCTGGGCATGGTGCTCCCATCTGGGGGATGGCAGGCAAGGGGAACCCAGCTGTAGGTGTGAAGTCACAGGGCTGCGTCGCTAGGCATCAGTGAGGGTCTGAACTGCTCTGCAAGTATCTCCATGCCTGAAGAAGGATGGTATTAAATAGCAAATACAAAACACTGTACAGGTGGAGACAAAAAGAGACAGAGGAAGAAAGAGGTCTTTGAAGAAAGGACAAACTTTATAGTTTAGTTCACATCTAACAGCACTCTTTTCCTCCTTTTTGAACAAGGGACCCCTCATTTCATTTTGCAATGAACCTAGCAAATTATATGGCAGGTCCTGGCTCTAAGTCAGCCACAGAAGCCATTAGTAAGGAAGAGAGAACAGAATAGATGCAGAGAGAGAAACTGGCACGTGGCAAGAGGAAGAGCTACCTGGGAATCTAGCGAGTCATCGACTCCAGTCCAGAGACTTACAATCAATCCTCTTCTCTTGAGATAATATGAGAGGTCTCAGCATCTTGCAACTAAATGAACCTGATTAAATGATGAAAGTAAACACTGCCTGAAAGACAGGGTCTAGAGAAGATGCAAGGATCCTAAGTCATAGGCCTTGTTGCAAAGAGAATGAAATGGGGTAAAATAACACAGTAAAGAAGAAGAAGAACAGTAACAATTCACCCCAAGGGCACAGACATTAGGTGAAGCACTCTGCACACACTGTCACATTTAATCCCCACATAAACCCAGCCACCCCACGAGGAAGGAACTATTAGTTCACAGATGGGGCAACAGAGGTTGTCTACAATGCAGTTGGCAGAGCCAGGACCTGACTTGCAGCCTATGAGAAATCTTCTCAGAATAGTATAAAGCACTAAAATATTACTTCAGGCTAGGGAAATCAGGGAATGCTTCTCGGAGGCTGTGCCCAACAATTGGTGAAGATTTGCTGAAGGAACCCAATTCAGTAAATGACTAAATGAATGAATGAAAGTGAATTGGATTTAAAGGAAAGCTGTGGGGGTCGGGGGGGCAAAAATCCAGGCGGGTCATTCATAAAAGGGCTGTGATGGTAAAGGGCAACGTGAACTTGGGCACTGGGAAGTAAACCAGTTTGGTTGGAGTTGAGGGTACTTAAAGGGAGCAGAAGGCTGATTAGGCCAGATGTTAAGATCTCCATTCTGAGGGTTTTACACTGTGTTTGGTAGTAGTCTGGAGCCACCGAACAATTATAAGCAGAAGAGATACGATCAAGGTCCTGCTTTAGGAAAGTTAATTAGTCGGTAGTGAGTAGAATGAATCAGACGAGCAGAAACAGAGGGCAAGAAGATGTGAGAAAGCTGCTACGCTAGACCAGGAAGGCTCCAAGGAGGTGGAGGGAAAGGAATTGATAAGACACACTTCACAGGAATAAACAGGAGTCATTGCATAGGTATCTGAGGAGGGTAAGGGGTAAATAATGTCTAGTCTGTGTGCCTGGAAAAAAGACGGCTCTGTCAGCAACAACAACGTCATCTGGTGGATCTATTTCTTATGTTGAGAGAGGAGAGAGGGGAATGAAAAAGGATTCTGGGAAAGATCTTGAAAACACTGTGTTCTTCCTGCATTTAGCCTTTTACTAGTAATGGATTTGGCAAATGCTTTCTTCAAAATTTCAGTCCAGCTCCAATCACATGAATGTGAATTCAGTAGGATCTCTATGATAAGAGTTTTCTAAATATAATCAGAATCTTAACCTGAAAATAGTGATATTTTTATTTCACTTAATTCAATTTCCACTCATTTAGAATCTGTGATTCTTCTAACTGGCTAGGCAAAAATTTACCTTTATTGAAGCAAATCCATACTTTATAAACGAGGGCAAATTGCAAGTCTAAACATTGCAAGGGGATATCTACCACATTTAAGAGAGTAAAATATCTTCATGTAATCCTCACCCTCCACACCCTTACAAGCATTGTTGACTTAAAATGGCTGATGTGATGTTGTTTAGAAATCCCTCTTGTTTCTGAAGGAGATCCTTTCGCTGCTAAACAGGACTCAGTCAGTGTGCTTGAGTTATCATAGGCTCTCAAAAGTAATAAAAGCACATTTCTTAAACACCTTCTCCATTTCAGACTTCTTCCTGATCCAGACTGACCTTTACCATACATCACTGTAAAGAAATCCCCGCCGTGTTAGTTATCATGGTGAGCTGCTAGACATCTGGAAAGGCGAGGTCAGTGCCTCTTTGTAAGGTCTGCTCACACTGTGAAAAGGGCCATTGGAGTCATGACAAGGAGATTCGCCCAGGCCGTTCCACCCCGCCACCTTCTAGATCGCCCCAGCACATGGCTGAGTCGATTGCTTTTAATTTCCCTCTACCTGAGACCCTGCCATCACGTTGGCCTACTTTGACCCTGGCCTCTGGTTTCCATACTAGGACACGGCTCAGACAGTTCACGCACCAGTAAGCGGGTCGGTCCTGTAGTTATTGACTTAATGGTAATTTCAAAAAAGCTGCATGTCTCGGAAAGGATTCCCTATTTGTTAGGGTAGAAAGAAGGGGTGGCCTAAACTCATGGATCTGGAAGCAGGGACAAAATTAACCAGTAGTCGGAGGGACTGGAACCATACATGAATAATTTCCTCAAGTTGAAAATGGGTCCAGGTTGAAATAGACAACCAGGGAAGGCTGTGAAAACTTCCATTCTCAAGGTTCAAATTATAGAACAGAGCCTCACTGCTCTGAGCAAGAGGCAAGATGACCTCAAAAGTCTTTCCACAGAACTCAAAGACTGTACTAATTTGCACGTTGGGAAAATATGCCACATGACCACAATCAATGAGAATGATTTTTCCCAGCCCTCAGATAAAATTAGTTGCATTATTGCATTGTCCTCCTATGTACACTGGGGAGAAAGGTGTTGCTTCCCTTGCCTCGTTACTCCTTGATGTTTTAGGCACAGCTGTGTTATGAGATCGGTGTGCCATACAGTGAAGAGTAAAGGGATAAATAAACCACAATCAGAAGGCATGAATTTTTCATCCCATTCTTCTGTTATATTCCCTCTTCCAGCCTTCTGCGTATTTGAGCTATTTATCTATACATCTGTCTCCCTAAGTGCCTTAAAATGAGCCACCCAGAACCTTTCACAGTCTTTGCCAGTTAGCTCTGAACAAGGTAGCTACTCAATAAATGTGTGGTACATTAAACTGGGCCAGCGAGCAATAACTGATTCTGTTTTTTCTCAATGGACCATATTTTTCTAAATGGAAATCCTGTGGTTGCACTTCTAGGTGAAACACATCACTTTCTTCCCTTCCGCATTCCAGGCATGTGACCTTAGACCTTTGGGTTGGGGTGGGGAGAGTCCAAAATGAGCTCACGGGCATCAGAATCCCCTAAGCCTTCCAAACATGGAACTTGACATTTTCCACATTCTCTAGAGATATTGGTTTACATTTAGACTGCAGTCCCATCCCATTCCTCCTCCTGGCCAATCCAACTCAATGAATTATCTTAACATATCCTTCACATATTTGACTATTTCAAAATAAACTTACCTTCTGGAGAGAAGTTAGCTGTAGGGTCTCCTGTAGCCAGGCTGATGGGCCCAGAGCTAATATTAAGCCAATGACCCCAGATGTCCCAGTAAACACATGGCAGCCACTACACCTGAGACAGCTTGTTCTCCGAGCCAAGACACACACCTGCTGTAGGTATAAAGTGGATTTCCCATGTGAAATTGTCCCTGACACTCCAACTTGAATTGACTCCTTTGCTATCTGACCTTAAGGAAATAAGTTAAATGCTTAATTGGTGAATGTATTTTCAGGTGTACACAAGGGATGGAGGAGATATCTTGCCTGAAGTTAGATAAACTACTTCCCTTTTCCTTATCATTTTCTTTTTTAAAACTTGATTGATCCAAAGGTATTTCATTGAGTCATGTGAACAACATGCACTTCCAGGCATATATGCATCTCTGGCATATTTACATATAATTGTTTTGAGAATAAATGTTAAGAGAGCTGTAACAAATTGAAACTTGAACATGTATGCCAGTGAGCTGTTTAAAAAAAACCCGAATAGAAGAGAAATTCTTAAATCAATAAAGTCACTAGTTTCCATTTGAATTTGAAGATTGTAGCAACTTTCCTTTTGGTCATAATATAGTTGTACCTGATGATAATTAATTTCTTTCTGAGAAAATATTCTTTGTCACCTGCTAGTCAAAGAAGACAGTCTAAGAAGAAGAAATCAATAATCGGTTTCTTGAACCTATATTTTATATTATTATATTATTAGAAAGGGAATGATTCTCAAATAGAGTGGGGCATTGGGTTCCTACCAAAGCATGTCAGAATCACAAAGGCTGGAGGAGGATTAAAATGATACAAGTTTCCTCACCTCCCACTCTCACCCAGTACTGCCTGTCTATGAAAATATCGGCTGGATGAGCACCTATTACTAATACATGTTTGTGCTCAAATGTGTAAGGCTGGAAACAATGTAAAGAACCACAGTCAAGGTTAAGTTTAGTGAACAAACGTGATGAGAAGAGCTGCATGGGAAGAGAGACAGGGAATGGGGAAATCTTAGCAGACATTTCCTCCAGTTTCCTTGGTCAAACACTACTAACCATTCCCTTTTATAACTCTGAGCTAATTGCCTTTGACTTTTTCACAGTCCTTCCATTTATGTGATTCAGAATAACGTTTGATCTCTTTTATTGCTCCAGATCCTGGTGCCAAAGATATTAAAATTTTATCTGCCTCTGTACTCGGATTCCTCCTCGCCATTCTATTGCCTGTGACCATGGAGGATGTGTTTTACCTCTAAATTTCTTGCCCCTAGCCTCATTACCTTATTTGTCACTACACTGAATTGGATAATCAAATCACCCGCCTCTCCTCTTCTAAGACTCAGAGTTTATGGTCCTTCCTGACCACACTTGTTCCTCCTTCTGACGCCCTGTGCCCTTCAGCCCCTGCAGGGCATCCTTCATTCTGTGTGTGGGAGTAGGGGTCCCCGAGACAAGTGTGCTTAGCTCAGCCTCAAAAACTTTTCCTTGTGGGCCACTCGCCCCTGCCCTGGACGCCAGAATCAGCCACCCAGCTTGCAGTCTCATCCATAACAGATCCCCAGTGTGTCTGCAGAAGCGACCCACACAATGTGATGTAAGAGGCTCCTAGAATAGCTCACCCTAAATAACCCACACCACTGACACCTGACTTTATGGAAGCCCTTTTAAAATTATCCAGAAACGAAAGAAAACCCCAAGCTCTGGGCCAATTGTTCTACGTTGTTCTAACAAGCATTCATGTCATTCGTTTCCTCCATAAAGGTGGAATTTGATTGTCCCGAACCGAAATGACCTCCCAAGTCTCTATTTCCCACACCACTCAGCCCTCCCAGCTCTGTAGCCTGAGCCTGTGTCATATAACCGTTCACAGAGCACATCCACTCTACAGAAACATAAACTCGCAGAGGCAGGGGCCACAGACAATACCTTATTCATCCGTGTATCTGCCCATATATAGCACAATGCCTAGCACTTAGCCAATTTTCAATCTACATTTGTGGAAGGGAAATAGGAAAAGGGAGGGAGAGAAACAAAGAAGCTGGGTCTAGTGTTGCAAGACAGCTGGGGGCAGTGCCAACCCTTTACTCAGGGGGTTTGTGGTTTCCCCAAAGTTTTGTTTTTCAAATCCTCACTTCAAGTTCCTGTTATTATTATTCAAGTGTGTTTGCATATGTGCTGCCTTGGACTGAAGTCTCTAATGTTTTTTTCTGTTTTCCAGTCTTAATTTCTGAATCTCTTGTGATGGCTTGTTCCCACCATTCATCAATCTTCCTTTGGTTTCCTTTAGGAAATGTATGTAGATTTCTAACATTTGCCCCCATCTTCCTGAGAGTTCCAAGGCAAAAAAAATCATTTAATGTTTTTCAGCCACATCTACCTCTTTTTTCAATAAATTACTCTTTGCTGTGTCTTAGCCGTCCAACTGTCTCCATCAATGACCCCTGCGTTCTTTATGCACTTGGAAAATTTTCCCATGATTTCTCTTATCCTTCAACGCAGTCCCTTTTCATTCACTACCTTTGCCTTTCTTATCTCTTTTTACAGTCTCTGGACTTTGTTCCCTAATCCTCCCCAGCAGTCTCTGTACCTGATGCTTAATGCCTCACATATGCCTCTTTCTTACTTTTGATTACTTTTTTTTCACTTGTTCACCCACATTGTAGATTCTCTTATTGCCAGGACTGCATGCCAGATGACCCCTAGGTTTATATTAATTTATATTTGAAGACTTTTCATTTCCAACGCTGTTCTTCATTTCTTCCCTCACTTCAGCCCATGTGCTTTTACCTGGCCTGTCTGACGCTCTTTAGAAATGCATGGTGTCTTTATGAAATGGGACAGTGACAATGAACTCCATTTCCAGCCTCAGCTGCATTACCTGTTCCCCCAAAAGTAACATGAGGTCAACAAGGTGCTCTTCTCTTACCAGAAAATGTGTCCATAAGGAAATAACCCTTGTAAACAGTAGGATGAAAATTCCCTTCCATGTGTTGTCGACAAACCATATGCCACCCACGAAGTGGACATTCTACAAGGAGAACCACAGAAAGAAAAAGGCTCCTCTCTGCTGAGCCTCCTCCAGCCCCTCGGTGATTCTGAGCCCACAGGCTGCCTTCAGAGGAAGAGAGGGCTCTGGACCCAGAAGATGGAGGGTTGCGGCCCCAGTGCTGGCTTTGCTGCTAACTAGCGATGGAATCTGAGCACCCTTCTCTCCCTTGTCCTCTGTCTGCTGTCTCAGCCTCAGTTTCCCTCATCTGTCAAGTGAGGGCTGAACTCCAAAATTAAGAGTCCTACCTGCAAATCCAAGAGGGTCCATTGTGACAGTTTTCTCTCAGCTGCTGCCATAAATGACACAAGCAGACTTTGTCCTCATTATTCACACACTCCCCTGTGATCTTTTCTCCACCCCACTTCATTCCCATCAATGCTGTCCTGTTTTGTCATTTGCAACACTCCTTCACCCTCCCCAAATGTTCCAGAAGTAGGAAAGCTCCCAATGTCATAGAGACACAAGGGGCTGAGAGGGCTGCATGGTGTAGTGTGAAGCCAGCCCTGGCTGCAGACTCCCTGAGCTCACATATGACTTTTTGACCTTGGATGTGTTACTTGGCCTCTCTCCATGTTTGTGTTTCTCATCTGCAAAATGGGGACGACATTCATACCCAAGTCAGAAGGTTTCTGACAGGATTAAGTAAATTAATACTCACAGAGCATTAGAATAATACCTAGCAGGAAGTGAGTACTGTATGAATGTTAGCTAAAGAAAAAAGACGTATTTATGTTTTAGAAGATTTCAAATCTTAAAATAAAAGACAATTCTGTCATATAAAGGGAAGTAAGTCAGAAAGAAAAAAACAAATACTGTATGCTAACGCATATACATGGAATCTTAAAAAAAATGGTACTGATGAACCTAGTTGCAGGGCAGGAATAGAGAGGTAGACATAGAGGATGGACTTGATGACATGTGGTGAGAGGGCGAAGCTGGGGCAAAGTGAGAGTAGCATTGATATATACACACTACCGAATGTAAAATAGTTGGTTGGTGGGAAGCAGAAGCATAGCACAGGGAGCTTGGCTCAGCGCTTTGTGATGACCTACAGGGATAAGGAAGATGGGAGGGAGGCTCAAGAGGGAGGGGATATGGGGACATGTGTATGCATATGGTTGATTTGCTTTGCTGTACAACAAACTAACACAGTATTGGGAAGTAATTATACTCCAATAAAGAGCTATTAAAAAAAATAGGTAACTAATAAGGACCTACTGTATAGCACAGGGAACTCTACTCAATACTCTGTAATGACCTATATGGGAAAAGAATCTAAAAAAGAGTGGATATATGTATCTGTATAACTGATTCACATTGCTGTACAGTAGAAACTAACACAACATTGTAAATCAACTATACTCCAATTAAAAAAAAAGACAATTCTAATGCATCAGTTTCAAGAAACAGTAAACTACATAAAGGTTTAGAGGCTAGGAGGACTGTTGTGTTTCCCTAAAATTACAACACAGGGGCTGGCATCTTCTAAAAGCACACACACTGGTCCCATGGGGACTGATCTTAGAGCTCAGATCTTAGATTTTAACCCAGCTGTATTATTTTATATCAAAACTCCAGTTTCCATAGAAATATTCAGTATATTTTTTGAGGGTAACAAACCAATTAAAGAATGTTTCACAGTAGGTCCCTTTTGGGTTCCCAACCAGAGAATCTGTGTGATCTCTGAGACCTTTTAGTTTCTGTTATAGACACAAGTTGTAACCATGAGGTGACCTAATTTTAAATTTCTCTCTGCCACTAGAACCTGAAATGTATCATCTCCAGCAGGTAAACTCAGTCAACGCATAAAATCTACCATGTTTTAGAATATCCTTCTCTATAGGTAAGGGGATAATAAATGAGGGAGAGACCTTCCAATAATAAGATGCTCATGACTACCAGATATCTTATTGTTGGATGTCTGGACACAGGAGGGACATAGTAACCATTGGGGGTCTCTGATGAGATGCTTCTAGATTTAAGGGACACTTGGAAACATCCCATAGTCTTCAAAGACAAGTCACAATACTCTGCAAAGCTAAGACACTAGGGAAGTTTGTTGGAGATTTTGCCCCATGAAAAGAGATTTTTAAAAAATATTTATTTATTTATTTGATTGTGCCGGGGCTTAGTTGGATCTTCGTCGCAGCAGCAGGATCTTCTGGTTGTGGCATGTGGGATCTTTAGTTGTGGCATGCAGGCTCTTAGCTGTGGCATGTGGGATCTAGTTCCCTGACCAGGGACAGAACCCAGGCCTCCTGCATTGGGAGCACAGAGTCTTAACTGCTGGACCACAGGGAAGTCCCAAAAAGAGATATTTTGTAGGACTTGGCTAAACCTTAGTGAGTGAAAATTGTCTCTTGAAATAAACTTGATGTGAATATCAGCGCTATAGTGAAAGTACCTCAATGACCTTATCTTTCCAATATCTAAGTATTAACGTTTGAAAACCCATAGGCTGATAATTCGGAAGAATAGAGCTGTTACTTGAGACAACAATACGAGAAAGAGCAGAGAGGCAGCAAAGACTGAGGACACATTAGAAGGCTCACTGCTATTAGAAATATGACTTTTCTCAAATATTAAAAATAAATCTTTAATTCCCCACATGCCATCCAGAGTCTTTTCTACAAACATCTGGATAAAGGAATCACACCAAATCCACAGTGTTTTGAGACATTCCTGGAGCAGAGATGTTCTTGAGATTATGCTTTTGGATTACTTGAATAGAAATAATAAATACTTTCAGTACTTAAAGCTGTAATGCTTTGGGTTGGATTTGGATTTTTGTTTCATTTTAGTAAAAGGTGGAGATTCAAAGTCAGCTCCTTAAGCAGAAGGATATATTGGATGTGAATATAGTTTATTGCTTCCTGACCTACATTTTCCCCTTTTTTCATCATTTGAAAAGTTACTTGACAAGTTGAGCGCCTGCAGCTCAGCGTTTCCAAACATCTGCCTTGAAGGAAGCACTTTGCCTCAGATTTTCACATGATGATCAAAAGTGGGTTTAACTTTCTCAGGTTAAATGGGAACAAGGGGGATGGTCTGACGGGGATAGAAATATATTTGAGAGCAACATGAAAGAGGAAAAAATACTTAGAGCTGTCAGAAGCTTAACCCTAGAGTCAGCTTGGACTCCCAGAGACAGCCTTCAGCTGAGAGATGAATAATCTGTGGTTTGGCATGGGTTCTGCCCCAATTTGTCCATCTGTACATTGGGAACTTCAGTGTCTACCAGCTGGGGAGAATGTAAAGTAGATGGATGACGAAGATGTGAATTAAAGTCCTGGCTCTGCTATAAACTAGCTGTGTGACGAGGAAACAACATGCTATCCTTTAAAGTTGATGTTCCTGCCAAAGAGGTCTCTACCACCTCTAGCATTTTACAATTCAGAATTTAAAAAGGAAAACTCAAAAATGCAGATTAGAGCTTCATACCAGCCTGAAGAAACTGGAAATTAAAATAAAGAAATTCACAGTTTTATTTCAATCCATTCAACAGTACAAGCAGACCTCGTTTTATTGCACTTCACTTTATTGTGATTCACAGATACTTCATTTTTTACAAATTGAAGGTTTGTGGCAACCCTGCATCAATCAAGTCTGTCAGCGCCATTTTTCCAACACCAATTGCTCACTTCATGTCTCTGTGTCACATTTTGGTAATTTTCGCATTTCAAATGTTTCATTTGAAACATTTGTTATAATGATCTATGATCAGTGATCTTTGATGTGACTATTGTAATTGTTTGGGGGCTCCACGAACAGCCCATATAAGATGGCAAACTTCACCCATAAATATTGTGTGCATTCTGACTGCTCCACCAACCAGCCGTTCCACATCTCTCTCCCTCTCCTCAGGTCTCCCTATTCTTAAGACACAACAATATTGAAATTAGGCCAGCTAATAACCTTACAATGTCCTCTAAGTGTTCAAGTGAAATAAAGAGTTACACATCTCTTACTTTAAATTAAAAACTAGAAATGATTAAGCTTAGTGAGGAAGGCATATTGAAAGCTGAAATAGGCTGAAAGCTAGGATTCTTGAGCCAAAGAGTTAGTCAAGTTGTGAATGGAAAGGATAAGTTCTTGAAGGAAATTAAAAGTGCTACTTCAGTGAACACATGAATGATAAGAAGGTGAAACACCCTTATTGCTGATATGGAGAAAGTTTCAGCAGTCTGGATAGGAGGTCAAACCACACAACATTCACTTAAGCCAAAGACTAATCCAGAGCAAGGCCCTAATTCTCTTCAGTTCTATGAAGGTTGAGAGATGTGAGGAAGCTGAGAAGGAAAGTTTTAAGCTAGGAAAGATTGGCTCATGAGTTTTCAGGAAAGAAGCTGTCTTCATGACATCAAATTGCCAGGGGAAGCAGCAAGTGCTGATGTAGAAGCTGCAGCAAGTCATCCAGAAGATCTAGCTAAGATCATCACTGAAGGTGGTTACACAAAACAACAGATTTTCATTGTAAATGAAACATCTTCTGTTGGAAGAAAACACCATCTAGGACTTTCATAGTTGGAGATGAGAAGTCAATGTCTGGTTTCAAAGCTTCAGTGGACAGACTGACTCTCTTGTTAGGGGCTAATGCAGATAGAGACTTGAAGTTGAAGCCTGTGCTCATTTACCATTATGAAAATGCTGGGGCCCTTAAGAATTATGCTAAATCTGCTCTGCCTGTACTGTATAAATGGAACAACAAAGCCTGGATGACAATACATCTGTTTACAACATGGTTTACTGAATATTTTAAGCCCATTGTTGAGACATACTGGCCAGAAAAAAAGATTCCTCTCAAAGTATAACTGTTCATTGACAATGCACCTGGTCACCCAAGAGCTCTGATGGAGATATACAATGAGATTAATGCTGTATTCATGCCTGCTAACACAACATCCATTCTGCAGCCCATGAATCAAGGAGTAATTTTGACTTTCAAGTCTTATTATTTAAGAATTAAATTTTTAAAAACTATAACTGCCATAGACAGTGATTGCTCTGATGCACCTTGGCAAAGTTAATTGAAAACCTTCTGGAAAGAATTCACCATTCTAGATGCCATGAAGAACATTCATGGTTCATGGGCAGAGGTCAAAATGTCAACATTAACAGGAGTTTGGAAGAGGTTAATTCCAACCCTCATGGAGGGGTTCAAGATTTCAGTGGAGGAAGTAACTGCAGATGTGGTGGAAATAGCAAGAGAACTAGAATTAGAAGTGGAGCCTGAAGATGTGACAGAATTGCTGCAATCTCATGATAAAGTTTTAACAGATGAGGAGTTGCTTCTTATGGATGAGCAAAGAAAGTGGTTTCTGGAGATGGAATCTACTCCTGGTGAAGATGCTGTGAAGACTGTTGAAATGACAACAAAGGATTTAGGATATTACATAAACGTAGTTGATAAAACAGTTGCAGGGTTTGAGAGGATTGACTCCAATTCTGAAAGCAATTCTGTAGGCAAAATGCTCTCAAACAGCACTGCATACTACAGACAAGTCATTCATTAAAGGATGAGTCAATTGATGTGCAAACTTCATTATTGTCTTAAGAACTTACCACAGCCACCCCAGCCTTCAGCAACCACCGCCCTGATCAGTCAGCAGCATCACCATCGAGTCTAGACCCTCCACCAGCAAAAAGATTAGGACTCTGAAGAAGGCTCAGATGATGTTAGCATTTTTAGCAATAAAATATTTTTAAATTAAGATATGTACATTGGTTTTTCTAGACTTAATGCATAATACACTTAATAGACTACCATATAGTATAAACATAAATTTTATATGTTTAAACATAAATTTTATATGTACTGGGAAACCAAAAAAATTGTGTGGCTCACTTTATTGTGATATTCACTTTATTGCAGTGATCTAGAAATGAGCCTGCAGTATCTCCAAGGTATGTGTGTACATATTGAACTCACAGTATGAACCAGAGCAAGGGTTACAACCATGAGAAAAATTATTTTAGGCCCCTGCTCTGTCTGAGTTTACAATCTAGAGGGGAGATTAAATTGATCAAATAATCATAGAAACAAGTATGAAGTTATATTGTTAATGGTTGAAGAGCCCAAAAAAGAAAAGAACACAAAGGAGAAAAAAATTAAAATGGCAACAAATGACTTTATAAAGTATTCTGAAATTAGGTCAATAAGAACTTGAAAACATCTACAGAAAATTAAGAGTGCTAGTATTTTTAAATTACCATCTGTTCTGAAATTCTGAAGTATGTCACGTAGAATGAATTCCATAATATCTTAGAGTTAGCCACCATATTTTGGGGGGTCTTCCTGCTTCAACCCCACTTCTGTTTATTCACGCAGTCAACACATTTTTACTGTCAAAGTGCTATGTACCTGACATCCCGCTAGGCACTAGAGACGTAACCCGAGCAAGACAGTTCTTGCCAAGTTAGTCTTGGCTGTGCAATAAAACTTCTCAAAACTTAGTGGCTCAGGGCAACCGTGACTTATTAATTGTCATGATTCTGTGGGTTGGCTGGCTCAATCACATGCTTGCATTCAGCTGGAAGTTTGGCTAGGCTGCAAGGTCCGAGATGGCCTCATTCTAGCACCATGTCCGGCAGCTGGTACAGGCTGTTGGCTGGGCTGCCTCGGTTTTCCTCCACGCGGCCTTGCGGGCAACTATAGGCCAGGCCAGCTTCCTTACAAGATGGTCCCAGGGCAGCATTCCAAGAGGGAGAAAGCAGAAGCTGCAAAGCCTCTTAAGGCCTAGCCTTGGAGGTTATACACAGAGCACCACTTTTATTGCATTTTGCTGGTTAAAGCAAATCACAGGAGCATTCAGTTTCAAGAGGTGGAACAGACTCCACCTCTAAGAAGTGTACATACCAAGGTGGGAGGAATCTGTGGCCCTGTCATCATGATTAAGAGCGTGGATCTGGAACCAAAGACTGCCTGAGTTCATATCCTGCTCTGTAACTCACTCACTAGCTAAGTAACACTGGGCAAGTTTCTTTACCTCGGTGTGCCTCAGTTACTTTATCTATAAAATGACAAACATAACAGTTACTACTTCACAGTGTTCACAGTATCCTCAAGAGGATTAATTAAATAAGTTAACATATGTAAAGCCTTTAAGAGAGTGCCAGGTTTGTAGTAAGCACTGAATAGAGGTTAGCTGCTATTATGATTATGATTATGATTATTACTACTACTACAGTCTATCTGGGGCATAGTCATCAATAAATTGCACATAAAGATATTTAATGAGCATTGTTGTAAGTGCTCTGAAGAAAAAATAGAAAGTAATAAAAACAAATAACACAGGCCATTTTGGGAAGCTTTCCTGTGCAGTGATTAACTGCTGAGGCCTGAATGGGACGTACGCGAATTCAGATGAAGCGGGGAAGGGATTTCCCGGAGGCAGGGTTTGCACATCCAGGGTAGGAAGGATCACATCACACAAGGGACTGAAATTTTAGTCTACTCATTCTTTCTTTCCCTCAGCACTTGCTTACAAGAGTTGAATATTAGTAATTCCATGTTTTCCCAACCTTCCCTTTAAAGTATTCTTAAAGCTATTAGGGAAACAGTGGAAAGGGGTGGAAAACTGCTTGTCTTTGGAATTAGGCCTAGTTCCCAATTCTGCCTTGGCATTTCACCAGCTGTGCACCCTTGAACAAGTTGTTTAACCTCTCTGAATCTCAGGCTCCTCAGCCATAAATTAAAACCAAAGCACTTTAAGAGTTGTTGTGAACAGGGTATGGTATTCAAAATATTTAGCAATCAGAACAGACACCAATGGGCATGCGTGCCAGAGTTTACCACAGTCTTAGGCGTGGTTATGAGGAGTAACATAATAGCCTTCCAGGTGCCTAAAATTTAGTGGGAGCCCAAAACAGTTGCTCTGATTACAGTTGTTTATGTTTAGTGTTCCCTTTGCCCCCCATCTCCCCTGTGGGGCTCCCAAGGGACCGTATCTCCTCTCCCGTCCCAGCACCCTCACTGGGTGACCAGCCCAGGGCTCCACAGTCAGCCGCTGACTGCCAGGCTGGGGTCTGTATCCAGGAGACTTAACCAGCTCCAGCGCCCGGAGATGGCTGAAGATGCATTACACACAGCAGCCCTGCCATGAAAGAAAGGGAGGCTAGAAGTTGAAGGGTTTTAAGGGAATTGGGGCTCCCCTTCCTGGGGGGCTTCTCTCTGCCACCCAACCCTTCTCCCTGCTCTCTGGGGCAGTTCAGCTTCAAAGATCCAGCAGCCTTTCTCTTTACCGCCACACCTCCACGCCTGCCGACCACCACTGTTCTCTCTTTTTCTCTCCCTCTCCCCTCTTTTTTTTTTTTTTTTTTAACATGCAAGTTGCCATGAAAAATTTGTTAATGAAATATTTGCTCAGAAGTCTGCTCTGGGCTAGACTGATAACCTATCTGTGTTTGAGTTTGGCTTCCCATATTCTAAATACTCATCTTCTGTCTATTTAGCTTATTGATTGGTTTGGCAGGAAAAGAAGCCTTGTCATCAGTGACCAAGGTCAAACTAAACAAAATGGGATGGGGTGGGGAGGACGGCCTGAACTGATGGGCCCAGGAGACAAGAGAGGCTTCTCCAAGCTTCCTTGAAGGAACGGTTCCCTCCCATCCATCCACCCCCAGTCCCAGGTTTCAATGCAGCCTTAGCTGGCAAGGTTGATATGTTAGTTAAAGAATAGTTGTTAAACTAAGAAGAATAAAGCCAATGGACAGGCAATATTTATAGCACAAATTCTTGGCCCCAATCATTGATAACCCACAAGCATTTATGGCTCTATTAGGAGCTGAATGCTTTACTTCATGCTTTTGCTTCTGACTTGGTGTCTTAGTTATGCTTCTAAAAGCTGACAGTTAATGAGGGGGCAGTCAGTGAGCATACACTAGCTGGGCGATGTCGGGGTGTCTGGGTGTGTACAAAGGGGCCAGAGTTGGGCTGGAATCCTGTTTCTACCACTATTAGCTGTACGACCAGAGAAAATGTACTGAGACTCTCTGAGACTCTGTTTCCTCATCTGTCAAACATGGGCTATAGTACTGTAGAGTTGTTATGAGGAAAGATAAGATAGCATCTATAAAGTGCCCAGAAATAATGAGAAACATAGAAGCAATTGTTTGAGATCAAACATCTGCTACAAGGATGTTACCAACCCGCTGCCCTGGGTAGCCAAGAGTTATTGCTGTCTGTACCAACTACGTCCACTCACTCGCTGAACAAAAGGGTATGTGTGGCCTGGGAATGCAGGTATAATTAAGACACAGTCCAGCTCTCCAGGAGCTTACAATATTTGCTGGAGAAAAGCACAGAAACACAGAAAGTAAATGGCCACAGACACTGTGGCTGGAAGAACAGCTGAGAACACAAAGGAAGTCTGACCATTTCCCCCTGGTGGGCAGAGGAGGGAGGGTCCAGAAAGGCTTCTCAGAGGACGTTTTGAAGTACGTGCTGCTTGCCAGAGGGACAAGGGAGAAAGCGAGCGAGGGAAACATCAAAGCCATGGACTGCACAGCCTCTTCTGAGAGTTTCATGTGGTCCCTGTGGCTGGAGGGCTAGGCGGGGGCCCAGCGGAGTGAGGGGCTAAAGAGGAGAGTGGGGAACTGGGGCTGCCTGCAGGGGGCTGGGGAGCACATGGTTGGTCAAGAAACAGAAGCAGTGAGTGTGGACTCTTCTTCAGGGCATTTGTCTGCCAATGGGAGCAAGACAGTCAAGCATCAGTTATCGAAAGGACATCGTTAGAGCCTGTTGATTAAGTAGGAGACTTGAACACACACATAGGCTATGTAGGAGGAAGCAGTAAAGATGAAGAATTTGAAATTACAGGAGGGAGAGGAATTACCCAGTGGAATCAGATGCTGGACCATGGGTCATGGGAAGGGATGGGATTGGGAGCCCAGAGCAAGGGTGAGCCTTAGGCATGGAGGGCAACACCTCTTCCTCCCAGCCTGGAGGGATGAAGTGAGAGGGTGGGTGCAAAAGGGAATGTTTATGCATGAAGACAGAGCTTTAGTGCTTTTTTTCTGAGAGCTTTGAATGCTCTATGAGTTAGAAGGCAGGTTACCTGCTGAACAATAGTCTGGGATGAGAGAAGAGAGTAAAGGAACTGTGGAATGTTTTGCTGGGAACTGGGAAAATTAACTTGGCTATATTAAAGGGTTGCCCAGGAACCTGAGGGCCCAGCTGAGACCACAGATCAGACATCTGGGGTGGCCCTAAGATGCCCGTTTGGGGGATTACTTACTCTGAATTCAGTTGAAAGAAGACATGAGGCAAATGGTGAGGTGGATGCAAGGATGAGGCTTTGCAGGATTGTCGTGGTGGAGGGCAAATGTAAAGGCACTGAGGGTGCTGGGGAGAGGAAGGCTGAAGTGATGGATCAGAGGGCTGGCAAGAGAAGTGAAGCTCCCTGGGGAGATTAACAGAAAAATTAGTCAGGAGACGGCTGATCTCCCTGACATCAAACAGCAAGTGGGCTGGGAGAAGGGGCTGAGCCTTCTGATGTGTAGGAGGATGTGACAGCCGAGTCATCCACCAGCCTTCCAGAGAACAGTGGTGACTTCCAAGGGCTGACAAAGCCCAGTGTGTGGCCTGGGAGCAGTGGCTGCAGTGGAGCAAGGATGACACCTGCTTGTCTCTGGAATGTCACTAACACACCTGAGGCTGGGTCACTGAGAAGATCATCACCCGGATGATTCCTTACTTACCAACAGGCCAGGACTCCCAGAGACATTGCACTGAATTTTTGAGAACCGTCTTATTCTGTGCTTGGCCCATAGGTACCAAAAATATCTGCAACAGGGAGATGCATATGGTTCCATTGAAAATGGAAGACCTCAAACATTGATTGAAGCCATGCTTCCCAAATTGTGTGCCTAGGCACCCAGGGAAATGCAGCGAACTCGCTCCAGGATATTATTAATTTTCTAGGAAACCCAGCAATAGCTTTTAGGCAGTACATAAACTACTAGTTTGAGGTTCACAGTTTCAAGACAGATGGTGCTACATTCCTTTCAATGACATCGGATCTTTGCAAAAACTAGGTTTTAGTGGTTGCTATGATAAAAATCAAGTACTGACCGAAATGCAATGTGGAAGAAGAAATGAGAATTCTAGGGTCCAGTTGGATCCCATGGTTTGAGAAGTCATGCTGTGCTCCAAACTCACATTCCCCCATGAGTAAGTAAGCGTGATCATGTAGGAATGAAATAAAATATCACCTTTTCTTTCCATTTATATTTATTATTTTTTCAAATGGCTTAAATTATTAGGACATAGGTACTTATTAACTTGTTTGGACCAAACCACTTAACAAATTGAATTTGGGGGTATTTCTTTTGGCCTCAGTGCACAATGAAAAATATCATTAAGGATGCTGTGAACAGAGAAATGTGAGAATCTTTGGATTAACAGACTGTCCACACTTGGGTATCTGTTATAACTTTCTTAAATCATAGAAAATTAGAGTTGGAAGGAACCTTAGAGATAACTAAGAACAACCTCTGTCATTTTACAGAGGACACAGCTACACAAGGTTAAGGGATATTGTCAAGGGTCATCCGTTATTGGTAGGACAAGAACTAGAATCTGGTTTTATCCTTCCCTGTCTAATGTGCCCTTCCACTGAAAACAAGTAGCTTAATTCACTCATATCATTTGTGTAACAATAATAAAAATGTTCATTCATTTTCTCTCAAAAATCCTATTTATAGAAATGAAAAACACTCAGGCCTGTGCTGACTGTTCTTCCTTGGTGTGAGCCTGTACTGATATCCAGTCCTACTAACTGACATGTCTTCATTCGCTGATACTCCTGCAGGACCCTGTAAGTAAGTGAAAGCAACCTCTATTTTTTAATTTTTATTGAAATATAGTTGATTTACAATGTTGTGTTAGTTTCAGGTGTACAGCAAAGTGATTCAGTCATATATATACATATATATATATGTATATATATATTCTTTTTGAGATTCTTTTTCATTATAGGTTATTACAAGATATTGAGTATAGGCTCTTATGCTATACATTAAACCTTTGTTGGTTATTTTATATATAGTAGTGTGTATATTTGAGTCCCAAACTCCTAATTTACCCCCTCCCTTTCCCCTTTAGTAACCATAAGTTGTTTTCGATATCTGTGAGTCTGTTTCTGTTTTGTAAATAAGTTCATTTGTATAATTTTTTTAGATTCCATATATAAGTGACATAACATATTTGTCTTTCTCTTTGATTTACTTCAGTTAGTATGATAATCTCTAGGTCTATCCATGTTGCTGCAAATGGCATTGTTTCATTCTTTCTTATGGCTGAGTAATATTCCATTGTGAATATATACCACATCTTCTTTATCCATTCATCTGTCAATGGACACTTAGGTGAAAGCAGCCTCTTTTGGCCAAGTCAAACTGAGTTCTGGAAATGAAACTGGTAGATTCTATATATTCTAGAGGGCTACTTTCCTAAAATGTTTCTCATCCCCAGAGTTTTGGATAGTGTTAAACACATAAGGCATTCAAACAAGTAGAGAACAAGGCAAGTGCACAGGACACAGACGTAGGCCATCAGCTCTGCTTATTCACTAGCTCCTGCATGTCCACTGTGATTCAGAAACATTATGAATGTGAACACATTTTATAAGCAGATGAACTAGCTCAAGTCCCTCTCCCATGAACTGAGTGCCTTTCTCCAGATCCCTAATGCTGCCCAGGAGAGTTTGGGGAGGTGCGGAGGCCAGGTTCTCTGCTTGCTTCCTCTTGTTCCTTCCTCTTGCTTGGGTGGAGGGCTGCGTGCTCTCTGCATCTTGACACCCACCATGGTTCTCTCTGCTGTACTGTCTGGCCAAATGGTTCCAACTCTGGAGTACAACTCTTCTCATTTAATTCCCCAAGGCAATACCTGTATCAGACCCAGACTAATGATGGGGGCTGATGGCACAGTCCAGAACAGGAATCTACTTAAATTTCAATGCTAGGAATCACTGTCTGAAAAAGTCACCAGCAATTCCTCCCCAAGGGCTTTCCTCATTAGCTGTGGTCCCTCAGTTCCAGCTATCCACCATCTTCCACAGGCCACTCCCTTTACTCTAGACCATTTATTCCATCTTCTCTTTCAAAGTCCAACCCCTAACCCCAGGCAGAAAATTCCAAATTGCTGTCATTCTGATTATTAGAGAATTTATTCCTACTAAGTAGTCCTGGTGCCTGTGTTCTCACGCCCAAGTAGACCCACCCAAACTAATGAAGGTATTGAATCTCATTTATAAGTATAGCTGTAACACCCCTTCAAGGTGTTGCCCTTTTTTGAGCATTTACTACAAATCCTGGAACAGGGTTGCCTTAAAATATTCAAAACTTTCCATGGTTGAGGGATGCTTTACAAGCTAAAAGCAAATGATGAAAAACAAAGTGATTTTTCAAAACACCAGCTTCAGATGCTGCTGTATTTGTTTCTCTCTCAAGCTACTGATGCCACTGCTTCCAAAGATTGACAGAGTTGTCTATGACAGGCTCAGACCCAGAAACAACACCCAGAAGTGTGGACTCATTTCTTTCTAGTTCAAGATCATGGGAGGTGTAAACCAGAAGCTGGAGCAGCAGTTTGGGCATCGGAGAGCTTTATGAAGATGAGTCGGTGCTGCTGTTGACACATGAAGCTTCAGTGGCCCAGCCAAATTGATCAAATATAAACCCAATTTCCGATTTGCAGGGTTGGGTGGGCTAACAAATTGTATCAGAGGCTTTGTACCGAAGCCTTTAAGAAAACGGAGCTATTGCCATGAACCCATAACTCCCTGCCCCTCCCTCTGCCTCTAACACCTCATTACCACTATTCATACATAATCCAGGCGGGTGCAGACCTTACCCAGGGCAAGTGGATGACACAGAGGAGGGCTACAACCCCAGGGGCAAGAGCTAATGATAGTAATAGGGGATACATTTTGAGGATCCTCTGTTTGGTCCAGGTATCTTTATACACACTGTCTCATTTATTTCTCACAATGACCCTAAAAGGTAACTACTGTTATTATCTCTGTGTCAGAATTGTTTTACAAAATATTTACCAATTGATTTTTCACCTGTATGGTTTTGTTTACCTAGTCGCCCTCTGCTTGCCCCCAAAATACACCTTGGCATTCACAGCACCTGGAGTAGGATTAGGATAACAAAAACAAAAATAAAAAATGAAAACAAAAAAAACAAGTGTTCTTAGCATTTGAACTCCAAAATTTATGCCTACTCCTAAAAGTCAGATTTGGAATTTAGGTAGGTATAGATTTTTTACCTGTGTAGTTGAGAGAGACTCAGGACAGAGAGAGGTCTAAAAGACCTGAAGTGGCCCCTCACAGCTGAGATATGAAAGATAGAGAATGACAGGTGTAGCCTGTAGACCAGAGAACAGCCAGGACCGTGGGTGTCTCTGTGCTGTCAGGAGGATGGATGCTGGCATTGGAGAGCAGAGAAGACAGCCTAGAGCCACAGGTATCAGGATGGTCAGGTGACAACTGAGGGCCACACCTTCCCCATGATCTGATGCCCCATAACTAACGTCTACCCACTCTCCACTTCACCTCCCAAAGCATATGCCATCCAGGAAGAAAAGATGAATGACAGATTTTACTCTCCATTAACTGTGACAAAGTTTTCACCATCTGTAGAACTGAGGCTCAAGGCAGAAATGATGTTCAGTTACAGTAAAGCAAAGAAAATCTCTTAGTCAGATCTGAGTTTGTTACAAATGAAATGAATCCCGACTACACACAAGGATACTGAGGTGTGGAAAGATTAAGGAGCCAGCCTCAAGGACACAGTTGGTAAATGTGAGAGTCTGTCTGATTTCAGAATCCAAGTCTGTGACTGCTCTGCTCAACTGTGAACCAATTGTATCAAATCTATCACCTTTGGGCCAATGGTTCCCAAACTAGTCCAGCTCAACACACTTTGTTGAACTAAATGTGAAAACAAAGTGACAGCAGAGTTGCTTTGGCTGCAGAGCGGGGGCCGAAGCCCATCACCTCCCAGTGGCCCCTGCACACTGTGTCTGGGGGACTGTCCTAGGCAAACACGTTTGTTTCCCATCAGCTGACACTCGTTCCTAAGGCCCGCTGACTCTACCTCCCCAAAGCCTGTAAACAAAACTACTACATTCTTTGTCCTGCCACAGCTGTCATTTAGGTTTCTAGCACTTCCAATCATGATAGCTCACCGTTTCTGACCTTCAGCAATTAATGAGGTCTGAGCCTCAGTTTCCATGTCTTCATCATATGAACATAGACTTGTTCTTAAGATTAAATAAAATATTAACATAAAATACTTTGAATGGGGCTCATAGGAAATATTCACATTATGAATATGATTATTGACTTTATCTAGCTTTTCCTTGAGATGTATTTCTAATGTGAGCCCTGTGAGTTTTCTAAAAGGAATAATATATTTTTTTGCATTTATTTCCACTCCTTCTCTTTTTTTTTAATTTTTTTTATTTTTTTTATTTTTTGCTTTATAACAAATTTAATCAGTTATACATATACATATGTTTCCATATCCCCTCCCTTTTGCGTCTCCCTCCCACCCTCCCTATCCCACTCCTCCAGGTGGTCACAAAGCACCGAGCTGATCTCCCTGTGCTATGCGGCTGCTTCCCACTAGCTATCTACCTTACGTTTGGTACTGTATATATGTCCATGCCTCTCTTTCGCTTTGTCACAGCTTACCCTTCCCCCTCCCCATATCCTCAAGTCCATTCTCTAGTAGGTCTGTGTCTTTATTCCTGTCTTACCCCTATGTTCTTCATGACATATTTTTTTCTTAAATTCCATATATATGTGTTAGCATACAGTATTTGTCTTTCTCTTTCTGACTTACTTCACTCTGTATGACAGACTCTAGGTCTATCCACCTCATTACAAATAGCTCAATTTCATTTCTTTTTATGGCTGAGTAATATTCCATTGTATATATGTGCCACATCTTCTTTATCCATTCATCCGATGATGGACATTTAGGTTGTTTCCAGCTCCGGGCTATTGTGAATAGAGCTGCAATGAACATTTTGGTACATGTCTCTTTTTGAATTATGGTTTTCTCAGGGTATATGCCTAGTAGTGGGATTGCTGGGTCATATGGTAGTTCTATTTGTAGTTTTTTAAGGAACCTCCATACCGTTCTCCATAGAGGCTGTACCAATTCACATTCCCACCAGCAGTGCAAGAGTGTTCCCTTTTCTCCACACCCTCTCCAGCATTTATTGTTTCTAGATTTTTTGATGATGGCCATTCTGACTGGTGTGAGATGATATCTCATTGTAGTTTTGATTTGCATTTCTCTAATGAGTAAAGATGTTGAGCATCCTTTCATGTGTTTCTTGGCAGTCTGTATATCTTCTGTGGAGAAATGTCTATTTAGGTCTTCTGCCCATTTTTGGATTGGGTTGTTTGTTTTTTTGCTATTGAGCTGCATGAGCTGCTTATAAATTTTGGAGATTAATCCTTTGTCAGTTGCTTCATTGGCAAATATTTTCTCCCATTCTGAGGGTTGTCTTTTGGTCTTGTTTATGGTTTCCTTTGCTGTGCAAAAGCTTTTAAGTTTCATTAGGTCCCATGTGTTTATTTTTGTCTTTATTTCCATTTCTCTAGGAGGTGGGTCCAAAAGGATCTTGCTGTGATTTATGTCATAGAGTGTTCTGCCTATGTTTTCCTCTAAGAGTTTGATAGTGTCTGGCCTTACATTTTGGTCTTTAATCCATTTTGAGCTTATTTTTGTGTATGGTGTTAGGGAGTGATCTAATCTCATACTTTTACATGTCCCTATCCAGTTTTCCCAGCACCACTTATTGAAGAGACTGTCCTTTCTCCACTGTACATTCCTGCCTCCTTTATCAAAGATAAGGTGACCATATGTCCGTGGGTTTATCTCTGGGCTTTCTATCCTGTTCCATTGATCTATCTTTCTGTTTTTGTGCCAGTACCATACTGTCTTGATTACTGTAGCTTTGTAGTATAGTCTGAAGTCAGGGAGCCTGATTCCTCCAGCTCCATTTTTCGTTCTCAAGATTGCTTTGGCTATTCGGGGTCTTTTGTGTTTCCATACAAATTGTGAAATTTTTTGTTCTAGTTCTGTGAAAAATGCCAGTGGTAGTTTGATAGGGATTGCATTGAATCTGTAGATTGCTTTGGGTAGTAGAGTCATTTTCACAATGTTGATTCTTCCAATCCAAGAACATGGTACATCTCTCCATCTATTTGTATCATCTTTAATTTCTTTCATCAGTGTCTTATAATTTTCTGCATACAGGTCTTTTGTCTCCTTAGGTAGGTTTATTCCTAGATATTTTATTCTTTTTGTTGCAATGGTAAATGGGAGTGTTTCCTTGATTTCACTTTCAGATTTTTCATCATTAGTATATAGGAATGCCAGAGATTTCTGTGCATTAATTTTGTATCCTGCAACTTTACCAAATTCATTGATTAGCTCTAGTAGTTTTCTGGTAGCATCTTTAGGATTCTCTATGTATAGTATCATGTCATCTGCAAACAGTGACAGCTTTACTTCTTCTTTTCCAATTTGGATTCCTTTTATTTCCTTTTCTTCTCTGATTGCTGTGGCTAAAACTTCCAAAACTAGGTTGAATAAGAGTGGTGAGAGTGGGCAACCTTGTCTTGTTCCTGATCTTAGTGGAAATGGTTTCAGTTTTTCACCATTGAGGACGATGCTGGCTGTGGGTTTGTCATATATGGCCTTTATTATGTTGAGGAAAGTTCCCTCTATGCCTACTTTCTGCAGGGTTTTTATCATAAATGGGTGTTGAATTTTGTCGAAAGCTTTCTCTGCATCTATTGAGATGATCATATGGTTTTTCTCCTTCAATTTGTTAATATGGTGTATCACATTGATTGATTTGCGTATATTGAAGAATCCTTGCATTCCTGGAATAAACCCCACTTGATCATGGTGTATGATCCTTTTAATGTGCTGTTGGATTCTGTTTGCTAGTATTTTGTTGAGGATTTTTGCATCTATGTTCATCAGTGATATTGGCCTGTAGTTTTCTTTCTTTGTGACATCCTTGTCTGGTTTTGGTATCAAGGTGATGGTGGCCTCGTAGAATGAGTTTCGGAGTGTTCCTCCCTCTGCTATATTTTGGAAGAGTTTCAGAAGGATAGGTGTTAGCTCTTCTCTAAATGCTTGATAGAATTCGCCTGTGAAGCCATCTGGTCCTGGGCTTTTGTTTGTTGGAAGATTTTTTATCACTCCACTCCTTCTCTTGATGCCCAGATACTAGATTAAAAACACTACAATAAAAAATTTATAAGCCAATCTCATATATAAGTATAGATGCAAAAGTTCCAAATAACTCATTAACAAATTGAATCTTGGTGTGTATAAAAAAAGAAATTCATCATGACAAAGTAGGGTTTATCCTAGGAGAGCAAGGATAGTTCCACATTAGAAAATAATTAATAGATTTAAAATTTACAAACACCTGAATAAATGCTGAACAATCATTTGATAAAATTCAATATCTATTTGTGAGTTTTAAAAAATTATTAGCCAACATAAATGCAAAACAGCTTCCTGAACTTGATGAATGTTATTTATTAGAAATGTATAGCAAGCATTATTCTTAATGATGAAATGTTAGAAGGATTTTCAATAAAATAAAGATCTTTTCAAAAAAAAAAGATCTTTTCTCTCCTCTCTAAATTTAACTCTATACTGGTATTCCTAATCATCATAACAACAACAAAAAAGGAGAGAGAAAGAGAGTGAGAGAGAGGAAATTAAAGGTATAAAAAGTCATTATTTATGGAAAATATGATCATGTACCAAAAAAACTAAAAGATTTAATTGAAAAACTACTAGAACTAATAAGTACATTTAGTAAAACCCTGGATACAAGATAAGCATAAAAAAACAACAACATTCCCATATACCTAAATTAATCAAGCATAAAATAACATAGAAAAGATACCCTTCAAAATATCAACAAAACTATAAAATATCTGGGTTTATGCTTCATAACATGTATGCAAAATCTTCATTAAGAAAAACTATAAAGCTTACCTGAAGGATATAAAAGGAGATTTGACTAAATGAAGGTATATACCACGTGCATGGATGAGAAGACTCAAATTGTATACATGACAATTTTCTCCAAATTAATCTATAAAGGCAATTCTAATCAGTATCCCAAAGATTTGTTGATTCTAAAATTCATACAAATGCCAGGAACAGTAAGGACAATTTTGAGAAAGAAAAATTGTCAAGGAAGCCCTTGACCTATCAATTATTAAATTCTTCAGCTTCCCCTCTCCATTTTCTTCATTCTCTTGCAACCCCCAGGCAATCCTATGGTGGTGGTGATGGTGGATGGCAATAATAACAGCAGCAATGGTAGCCTGCAGGAACCAAACTTCTAAATGAAGTTTGGCATTCTGTCTATCCTTCTACCACTTGGCCACAGACACACTGCAATTGCAGTGTTGGAAGACCAAAAGGAACTGAGAAGAGAACTGTGAAGTACTGAGAGATGACAGAGAGGGAGGAGCTCAAAACAGGAACCCAGTGAACTTCTGAGCTCACCCCAAACCCACACTTGCTTGAATCTAATCCTAATAAACAAATCAAAGACTTTGAGAACTGAGCTAACAAATAGACTTCCACCCAGGTCCCAGAATGACCAGCTGGTGGTGCACTCATGGGACAGATCTGAATAGCATTGTAAAGGTGAAAACTTAACTGACATTGTAACCACAGCCTACAGAAGGCAAGTGGGAACTTGTGGTCTAAATCTAATCATCAATTAAAACAAAACAAAAACAAAAATATCAATGATATCCATATAATTCAAGCAAAATCCAGAGTCTCATAACCTGATATTCAAAATACAACTCAAAATCATGTGTGAAGAGTCATGAAATTCTCAACTCATGTGGGAAAAGATAATCAAAAGACACCAACAAGGAGATGACACAGATATTGGAATTATCTGACAAAGATCTTTAAAAATTATAAAAATAATTAATAATGCTTAAAAAGTGGTGCAAACACTCTTGAAACAAATGTTTTTTAAAAAGGAATTAGCAAAGAAATAGATGATAAAGACAAGAACTAAATGGAAATTTTAGAACTGAAAAATAATGTAACTAAAATTTTTAAATTGACTGAATGGACTTATTAGCAGATTGGAGATGACAGAAAAGTCTGTGAACTTGAAGATAGATCAATAGAAATATTCTAATGTGAACAACAGAAAGAAAAATGATTTTAAAAACAGAACAGAGTCTTAAGGACCTGTGGGACAGCAACAAAGGGTTTAATATTTCTGTGATCAGAGTTCTAGAAGGGGATAAGAAAGAAGGAAGTTCTGAAAAAGTATTTGAAGAAATAATGACTGGACACCTCTCAAGATTGACAAAAGACAAAAACCTAAAGTTTCAAAAGTACCCCAAATAGGATAAACCTAAAGAAATCCACACCCAGACAAATCATATTCAAACT
The DNA here is from genome assembly GCF_964341445.2 of Mesoplodon mirus. Lineage (NCBI taxonomy): Eukaryota > Metazoa > Chordata > Mammalia > Artiodactyla > Ziphiidae > Mesoplodon > Mesoplodon mirus. The sequence goes on along the minus strand of NC_138978.1, from coordinate 154,253,938 downwards.
GCATGAGCCAATTCCTATCTATATATATCCTATTGATTCTGTTTCTCTAGAGAGTCCTGACTATTACAGTTGTTGTCAGGATACAAATCTTTGGTGGTTGCTGGACTGATGGCCTCAGTTACTTACTGATTTTTGGCTCAAGACCACCTCAGTTATTTGTAATGGAGGCCTCTCCAACATGACAACTTGCTTCATCAGAGCTAGAAAAAGAGAGAGAGAGTCTGCTAGCAAGACAAAAATCACAATCTTTTGTAACTTAATCATGGATATGACATCCTTTGCTGAATCTTATTGGTTAAGAGCAAGTAACTAGGGTCAGCCTACCCTCAAGAGGAGGGAATTACATAAGGGCACAAATACAAGAAGGTGAAGATCATTGGGGGCCATTTTAGAGTTTTCCTACCACAAGAGGTTGTATTAATATCAAAGTAAGCTTCATGGCAAAGAAAGGTCCCAAAGCTAAAGAAAAATAATACATATCATTAAACGTATCAATTTACCAAAAAAGGCACAGCAATCCCAAATGTGTGTATTCCTAACAACAAGAGCTTCAGAAATACATGAAGCAAAAACTGACAGAAATGAAAGAATAAGTAGACAAGCACATAATTATAGTTGCAGACTTCAACACTCCTCTCTCTGTAATAGAACAAGTAGACAGAAAATCAACAAGAAATAAAAGAATTGACCAACATCATCCTTCAGCTAGACCTAGTTATTAACCAGAAACAGCAGAATACACTTTTTTTTCCAAGTGAAGATGGATTATTCACCAAGATAGACTGTATCTAGGTCACAAAATAAAACATTAACAAATTTAAAATAATTGAAATCATACAAAGCATATTTTCTGACCATATTGGAATTATACTAGTAATCAATAGATAGAATTTAAAAAGAATGTCTCCAAACACTGGGAAATTTAGAACTCTTAAAAGTAACCCATGGGTATTAGAGGTACAAACTATGTATAAAATAAATAAGATACAAGGATATAGTACGGCACAGGGAATATAGCCAATATTTTATAACAACTTTAAATGGAGTATAATCTATAAAAATACTGAATCACTATGTTGTACAGTTGAAACTAATATAATATTATAAATCAACTATACTTTAATTTACAAAAAATTTTTAAGTAACCCATGATTCAAAGTTTCAATAAAACTGCATGAAAAAAATGCAACATATGAAAAGCTGTGGGATGTAGCTAAAGCAGTGCTTGCATGAAAATTTATAGCACTAAAATGCCTATGCTATAAAGAGAAAAAGGTATCAAATAATCTAAGTTTCTACCTTAAGCAATTAGAAAATAGAGTAAAATATACACAAATCAAGCAGAAGAAAGAAAATAGTGAAGGTAACTGCAGAAATCAATAAAAATTAAGACAGAAATATCTTCAAAGTAGTGAGGGAAAATAACTGATGACATATTTTTATATCCAGCTACATTATCATGAAAGAGGGAGAAGAGGGTAAAAAAAAAATTTCAGACATACAGTGACTATGAGTGTTTTCCAGCCATAGCCTTTTACTGTAAGAAATATTAAATAGTTTTCTCCAGGAAGATGAAAATTAAACCCTGAGGGGAATGAGATACAAGATATTAAATATTTGTACACAGAAATTTAGTGTGAATTTTTTTATAGATTTCATTAACCATTGGATGTAAAAATAATGCAGAACAAATATTGTGTGTGAATTAAAAGGAAAAGAGTTATATTCTAGGTAGCAATGACAATGTGGGCACATTGTTCTATGGAAAGTTAAAGGGTGTTAAGGTCAATGTCATTCTCAGGAGGAAGAAAGAAATCTTGAATAGCTTCAGATTTAGAAAAATGAAGACCCAAATAAGTACATTAACCAAAAAAAAAAAAAAAATGAGGACAGAAATACAATAGAGAAAAATCACTAAAACTGAAAGCTGGTTCTTAAAGAAAAATCAATAAAATTGATGTCTCTAACAAGACTGACAAAAAAATAAGAGAGAAGAAACAAATAACCCATATCAGGAATGAAAGAGGCAATGTCACTGCAGACCCCACAGATATTAAGAGGATAATATAAAAACACTACAAGCAACTCTGCACAATAACCTGATACCTTAGATTAAATAGAACAATTCATTATAAACCACAAACTACTAAAACTCACCCTAGATGAAGTAGATAACTTGAATAATCCTACAACCATTAAAGAAATTGAATTTTTAGTTAAAATCTTCCCAAAAAAGAATCTCCAGGTCCAGATAGGAGTCACTGTAAAATTCTACCAAACATTTAAAGAAGAAATAACACTAATTCTACACACTTTCCTCTACAAAACAGAAGGGTAATACTTTCCAACTCATTTTGTAAAGCCAACATTACTCTGCTACCAAACTACAAAAAGATAGTACAAAAAAGAAAACTACACACCCATATCCCTCATGAATATAGATGGAAAAAAATCAACAAAATATTAGCAAATAAAATACAGCAATATATAAAAAGAATAATTCACCACAAATAAGTGGGATTTATCCCAGGAACACAAGTCTGATGGAAAATTCAAAAATCTATAATATAATTTACCATACTAACCATCTATAGAAGAAAAACCATGGGTCTTATCAATATATGCAGAAAAGCATTTGGCAAAACATAGCATCCATTTATGATAAATACTCTCATCAAATTAGGAAGAGAAGGGAACTTCTTTAACATAACAAGGGGCAGGATAAAACAAAAAACACCTTAAGCTAATGTCGTACTTAATAGTAAAATATTTTCCCCAAGATGAATTCCCCCTAGGATCAGAAAGAGGGCTAGGATATCTACTCTCAATATTCTCATTCAACATAATACTGGAAGTCTTAGTGCAATATGCAAGAAAAAAATAAAAAGCATATAGATTTTAAAGGATGAAATAAAACTGTTCCTATTCACACATGATATGATCATCTATATAGAAAATCTTAGGGCTCTACGAAGAAACTTCTAGAATGAACTGAGTTTAGCAAGGTTGCAAGATACAATGTCAACACAAAGAAGTCTATTGTATGTCTACATACTAGCAATGTACAATTGGAAACTGAAATGAAATAAACCATACCACTTACAATAGCTTCAAAAAATGAAATACTTACAAGGGTATAAACCTTACAAAACATGTACAGAATCTGTATAAAGAATCAGAATCACTATGAAATGATGATTAAAGAAATCAGAGGACCTAAATAAATGGAAATACATATCATGTTCATGGAATGGAAGACTCAGCATAAAAAATATATCAATTCTCCCTAAATCTATGCATAGATTTAATGCCGTGCCAATCAAAATCTCAGCAAGCCTTTTTGTAGATATTGATAAGAAGATTCTAAAATTTGTATAGCAGTGCAAAGGACTCAAAATGTCCAAAGCAACTTTGAAAAGAATAAAGTTGGAGGACTCTAACTATGTGATGTTAAAACTTACTATAAAGTTACAGTACTCAAATGTGATACACCACACTAACAAACTGAAGAATAAAAACCATATGATCATCTAAATAGAGGCAGAAAAAGCTTTTGATAAAATTCAATATCCATTTATGATTAAAACTCTTCAGATAGTGGACATAGAGGGAACATACCTCAACATAATAAAGGCCATATATGATAAACCCACAGCTAACATCATACTCAGTGGGGAAAAGCTGAAAGCATTTCCTCTAAGATTAGGAATAAGACAAGGATGCCCACTCTCACCACTTTTATTCACCATAGTTTTGGAAGTCCTAGACACAGCAATCAGAGAGGAAAAAGAAATAAAAGGAATCCAAATTGGAAAAGAAGAAGTAAAACTCTCACTGTTCACAGATGACATGATGCTATACATAGAAAATCCTAAAAACGCTACCAGAAAACTACTAGAGCTCTTCGATGAATTCAGTAAAGTTGCAGGATGCAAATTAATATGCATAAATCTCTTGCATTCCTATACACTAATAATGAAAGATCAGAAAGAGAGATTAAGGAAACAATCCCATTTACCACTGCATCAAAAAGAATAAAATACCTAGGAATAAACCTACCTAAGGAGGCAAAAGACCTGTATTCCAAAAACTATAAGATTCTGATGAAAGAAACTGAAGACAACACAAACAGATGGAAAGATATACTGTGTTCTTGGATTGGAAGAATCAATATTGTAAAAATGACCATACTACCCAAGGCAGTCTTAGAGATTCAATGCAGCCCCTATCAAATTACCAATGGCATATTTCACAGAACTAGAACCAAAAATTTTTAAATGTGTTTGGAAACACAGAAGACCCCAAATAGTCAAAACAATCTTGAGAAAGAAGAATGGAGCTGGAGGAATCACACGCACTGACTTCAGACTATACTACAGTAATCAAAACAGTATGATACTGGCACAAAAGGAGACATCTAGATCAATGGAACAGGATAGAGAGCCCAGAGATAAACTCAAGCACTTATGGTCAATTAATCTATGGCAAAGGAGGCAAGAATATACAATGGAAAAAAGACAGTCTCTTCAGTAAGTGGTGCTGGGAAAACTGGACAGCTACATGTAAAAGGTTGAAATTAGAACATTCTCTAACACCATATACAAAAATAAACTTGAAATACATTAAAGACCTAAATGTAAGACTGGATACCATAAAACTCCTAGAGGAAAACATAGGCAGAACACACTTTGACATAAATCAGAGCAATATTTTTCTGGATCTGTCTCCTAGAGTAATGGAAATAAAACCAAAAATAAACAAATGGGACCTAATTAAACTTAAAGCTTTTGCACAGCAAAGGAAACCATAAACAAAAGGAAAAGACAACCTACAGATAGGGAGAAAATAGTTGCAAATGATGCTACCAACAAGGGACTAATTTCCAAAATATACAAACATCTCATACAACTCAATAACAAAAAAACAACCCAATCAAAAAATGGGCAGAAGACCTAAATAGACATTTCTCCAAAGAAGACATACAGATGGCCGACAGGCACATGAAAAGATGCTCAATATTGCTAATTATTAGAGAAATGCAAATCAAAACAATACAATCACAGCAGTCAGAATGGCCATCATCAAAAAGTCTGCAAACAATGAATGCTGGAGAGGGTGTGGAGTAAAGGGATCCCTCCTACACTCTTAATGGGAATATAAATTTTTTAATAAGTTTATTTATTAGTTTGTTTATTTTATTTTATTTTATTTTTTGGCTGTGTTGGGTCTTCATTGCTGTGGGTGGGCTTTCTCTAGTTGTGGCGAGCGGGGGTTAATCTTTGTTGCAGTGCCCGGGCTTCTCATCTTGATGGCTTCTCTCGTTGTGGAACACAGGCTCTAGGCACATGGGCTCTAGAGTGCAGGCTCAGTTGTTGTGGCTCACGGGCTTAGTTGCTCCGCAGCATGTGGGATCTTCCCAGACCAGGGCTTGAACCTGGGTCCCCTGCATTAGCAGGCGGATTCTTAACCACTGCACCACCAGGGAAGTCCCAGGAATATAAATTGATACAGCATTATGGAAAACAGTATGGAAGTTCCTTTAAAAACTAAAAATAGAGTTACTGTATGATACAGGGATCCCACTCCTGGGCATATATCCAGAGAAAACTCTACTCCAAAAAGATACATGAACCCCAGTGTTCATAGCAGCACTACTTACAATAGCCAAGACATGGAAGCCACCTAAATGAAGCTAAATGTCTACTAACAGAGGAATGGATAAAAAAGATGTAGTGTGTATATACAGTGGAGTATTACTCAGCCATAGAAAAAGGATGAAATAATGTCATTTGCAGCTATATGGATGGACCTAGAGATGATCCTACTAAGTGGAGTAAGTCAGACAGAGAAAGACAAGTATTATACAATACCACTTATACATGGAATCTAAAACATAATACAAAACAGAAGATGTGAGTTTTGAGCAAGCCTTTGAGGATCGGCCGGTCAGAGATGGTCAGGCAGGGGAGTAGAGGGACGAGCCCGCCAACATCTGCCTCGACCTACAGAGCTGCTCACAGCACCAGCCGCCTGCTGTTCTTGATAACCTAGGGGCTGAGCAGGTCCGAGGGGCTCCTGGGCCAGTGGTGTGCTGGACGTGGCTCGCACGGGCTTTGGAGAACCAATACTGTGCATCTCTTCTCAACCCACTTTTACGTAGCATCATGTTAGTAGCTTGAAGTCCACTGTGATGGGAATGTTTGCACCACAGACATCAGCACATGCTGCAAATCTGGGAATTATTTTCCCCCTGGATTTCTGACTGATCAGCACACTTTACCCCTGGCCCATTTCCCCCTGTGATTGAATGACAGAATAATAGAAATGATGAATGATAGAAAGGATGGAAATAGGAATGACAAAAGTAAATCATGAATTCCAGGAGAATTCTCAACCTGGATCTGATCAAGATCTTACTTTTAACTGAAATAGTTCAGTAAACAGTTCAAGAGTTCACTTAAAAAAACATGCACTTTTGGGTACCTACCACCTGGCAGGCATTGTGCCAGCACTAGGAACCCAAAGATGAGTATGACACAGGGGTGAGGAAAAGGGACACACAAATTGTTGGCAAAGTAAACTGGCAAAGGCTTTGATGGAGTTATCTGTAGGATGCTACAGGAGCACAGGAGGAGGACTGGAGTGGATGGAGAATCAGGAAAGGTTTTCCCAAGATATCAGCTCTTGTTTTGATTCCTGAAAGACAGTTCCACACAGAGAAAACCTACCAGCAAAAGCAAAGGTATGTTTGAGGGCTTTCTGCTCTGTGCACTCTCATTTATAAGGCTGGGATGTAACAGGCTCTGTTTTTAGCACACAAGTGATGCATTAATACATTTTTGATGTAAAAAAAGAAAAAACCCCAAATCTCTTTAGATGCTCCCAATCCCCTTTAATTCTCAGAAGGCAGTACTGTTCCTAATTGGTTATGTATCTCATAGCCTTTTACTATATTACTATATGTGTGTGTACTTATGAAATACTTCTTTAAAATATACAAATGGTAATACGCTATAGGCACTGATTTGCAATTTGCTTTATTCCCACTTGAAAATATGTCTTGCAGCTCTTTTTATGCCACTACAAATAGATTTATCTCATTCTTCTTAAGTGGTGTATTATATTCCAGAGTGCCGATATGTACTCTTGGCCATCTTTCTACTGATGAACTTAAGGTTGTTCTCAATTATTTGTGACTACAAACAATGCCAGAATTTAGATCTGTCTAAACCTTCTTGGCATGTATATGAGTGTTTTTCTACATAATAATTATAATTACTGGGTCATAAGGTATAAATATTTCATATTCTAATAGTAAATTATCTTTTTACATGACTTACCAATTTAGTCTCCCGCAAGTCTATTTCCCTCAACCACTTACCTTGACAAAGACTATTATCAAATGTGTTAATTTTTGCTATCTCGTTGGGCATAAAAATGAGATCTCACTGTTTTTCTTTTATTTTAATAACTAATGTTATTTTTGAAAATAGAGATTTTTGCCTTGTAAAATTCTAGTATTTAACTTATCAGAGTGAGAAATTAGCTTTTTTCTTTTGGTGTACAGTTCTATGAATTTTAATGCATACCATACAAAATTAAGACAGCTTCTTCTCATTTCTAACACCCGCCAACCATTGGTGTGTTCTCTATCTCTATAGTGTTGTCTTTTGAGAATGTTACGCAAATAGAATTATATAGTTTGTAACTTTTTAAGATTGACTTCTTACTCAGAAGAATCCTCCTGAGATTCATGAGAGTTGTTGTATAATATCAATAATTTGTCCCTTATTATTGCTAAGTAGTATTCCACTATAAGGATGTACCAGGTTTGTTTATCCATTCACTGAATGAAGGACATTTGGGGTGTTTCTAGTTTTTGGCAAGTATGAATACAGCTACTCTAAACATTTGTGTACAGGTTCTTATTTCAGTATATATTTTCATTTCTCTAGAGTAAATACCCTGGAATGGAATTTCTGGGTCAAGTAATAAGTGTATGTTTAACTATAAGAAATTGCCAAATTATTTTCCAGAGTAGCTGTGCCATTTTGCATTCCTACCAGTAATGTATGAGAGTTTCAGTTATTCTGCATCCTTACCAGCCCACTCTTGGTAATGCCAGTATTTTTTATTATAACCTTTCTAATCGATGTATCTTATGGTGGTTTAAACTTGCATTTCTCTAATAGCTAATAGCTAGCATCTTTTATTTGCCAACTTAATATCTTTTGGTGATGTGTCCAAAATTTTGCTCACTTTTTAGTTGGGTTGTTTGTTTTTTTATTGTTGAGTTTTGAGAATTCTTTATATATTATGGATATAAGTTCTCTGTTAGAATTGTGATTTGCAAATATTTCCTCCTAGTTTATAGTTTGTCTTTTCATTCTCGGAGGAAAAGTTTTTAATTTTGAAAGACTCCAACCTATAAATTTTTTTATGGATATGCTTTTGGTGTCATGTCTAATAACTTTTTGTAATAAGGTCATGATAATCTCCTATATTTTCTTCTAAAAGTTTTGCATTTCACATTTAGGTCTATGATCCATTTTCAGTTAATTTTTTAATAAGGTTTGATGTATAAGGCAAGGTTTATTGTTTTGCATATGGATGGCAATTGTTTGAAAACCATTTGTTAAAAAGACTCTCCTTTCTTCATTGAGTTGCTTTTGCACCTTTGTCAAAAATCAAATGGACATATTTTTATGTGTCTATTTTTGGACTCTATTATGTTTCAATGATCTCTTCCTCTATCTCTTTACCAATACCATACTGTTTTCCTGTTTGTTTTTTATAACCATTTTTTAAAATTTAAGTATAGTTAATTTACAATGTTGTGTTAGTTTCAGGTGTTCATCAAAGTGATTCAGATATATACATATTATATATATATATATATATAATATAGATATTGAATATAGTTCCCTATGCTATACAGTAGGTCTTTATTCTTTATCTATTTTGTACACTGTGTATCTGTTCATCCCAAACTCCTAATTTATCTCTCCTTCTGCACCCCACTATCCCCTTTGGTACCCATAAGTTTGTTTTCTATGTCTATGAGTCTATTTCTGTTTTGTAAATAAGTTCACTTGTATCATTTCTTTTAGATTCCACATATAAGTGATATCATATATTTGACATTTGGAATTATTTCATTCTTTTTTATGGCTGAGTAATATTCCATTGTATATATGTACCACATCTTCTTCATCCATTCCTCTATTGATGGATATTTAGGTTGCTTCCACATCCTAGCTATTGTAAATATGCTGCTATGAACACTGGGGTGCATGTATCTTTTTGAATTAGAGCTTCTGTCTTTTCCAGATATATGCCCAGGAATGGGATTGAAGAATCATATGGTAGCTTTATTTTTAGTTTTTTTAAGGAAACTCTATACAGTTTTCCATAGTGGCTGTACCAATTTACTTTCCCACTAATAGTGTAAGAGGGTTCCCTTTTCTCCACACCCTCTCCAGCATTTATTATTTGTAGACTTAATAATGGCCATTCTGACTTGTGCGAGATGATACCTCATTATAGTTTTGATTTGCATTTCTCTAATAATTAGCATATTTTCATGTGCCTATTGGCCATCTGTATGTCTTCTTTGGAGAAATGTCTATTTAGATCTCCTGCCCATTTTTTGATTGGGTTGTTTGGGTTTTTTTTAATTATTGAGTTGTATAAGCTGTTTGTATATTTTAGAAATGAACTTATTTACAAAACAGAAACAAACTCACAGGCAGACATAGAAAGCAAACATGATTACCAAAGTAGAAGGGGGAGGGGGATAAATTGGGAGTATGGGATTAACAGATGCACATTACCATATATAAAATAGATAAATGACAAGGATTTACTGTATAACACAGGAAACTATATTCAATGTTTTGTAACAAACTATAATGGAAAAGAATTGAAAAAATATATAGATATATACACATATATGTATAACTGAATCACTCTGCTGTACACCTAAAACTAACACAATATTGTAAATCAACTATACTTTAGAAAAAAAAAAAAACCTCCTCCAACATGCTTCCCGAGAGAGCCTAGAGCAACCAGGCACCCCTTCAACATTTATGAAATGAGTTGTGTCTGCAATTGCTCTTTCCCAGTTCCCACAACTTTTTGTACTTTACACATATACTCACAATTGTTCTCATATGTATATGCTCCACTTGTTTTGTTTCTATTTACCCTCATTTGCTCAACTGGATTATAAGCACCAGGCCTAAGTGCCCATCTGGAGATTGAGTCACAGGAACTCAGTGACCACATCTGGGGTGTCTGTATGCAGTCACCTCATTGGTTTGTCCAGTCTCCGGCCTCTGGGCTGTATTTTGGGTTCTACCTCTGGCTCTTGCCCCATCTGTCATTAAACTCCACACCTCCATTCTGTTAGCCCCACTCACTATGCTGCTTCTTTGTTTGCAAACACTTTCTAGTTCCTACTCACTGCTCCTTCAGGGTGGGTCACACCCCTGGTGTGCCCCTCACAGCCAAGTGTGACATCTTGGACAGATGCAGGGATGAAGGAAAGATGATTGGTGAATAAACAGAACAGCTTGCTTTCCCTTTAGATCTCACCAGACTTGCCACTAGTGGTAACTGCCACCTACAATGCCTTTGCCTTGCCCTTGCCTCTGCTTATGAATCTTACCAATGCTCCAAGGCTTGTATCTAAGCCCATCTTATTTAGCAATTTTCAACATACACTTAATGAATACCTAAGATGCCTAATAATGAGTTCCTAATAAGGAATTGCCTTTTGTAATTCTTCCGACTCCGTGTGACAGATCATTTTTCTGAATCTCTGAAACACCTCTGGTCAACTTCTCTCATTATATTTATCATACTTTGCCTGGTCTAATCTATTTATGTATTTGCCTTTGCCATCACCCCGATTAGATGGGAAGCCCTTGAGAGTAACTTTTTATGCATTACTATCTTTATATTTCCGACAGCCCTCGAAGGCAGGGTTTTGTGGCTAGTAAGGCACAGTGGGTATTTCTGATTTGACTCAACTCACTAAATTGAATTAAATGGCCAGATAAATGGATGGATGAATGAAACTGTTAATACACGGTTCTGCAAGTCTCCCCACAGTACCCAGTCCATGGTTCTTCACAGAATAGACCCTCAGTCAGTGCTGTTGACAGACCGATTGATGTGTCTGAAAACAAAGAGTGAAGATTCCTGGTGAGTCAGAGGTTTTTATTTGCTCAATATGTTTTAGCTTCAAATCCTAAAACACTCATAGCCCCCGAGGTTTCAAAACCAGAACTGCAATCACCTTCTTTCTAGAGCCAGCTTGCCACAGAGACAGGCCTGGAGAAAAAAGTACTTCTGAATGGATAGGTCCAAGCATATCTGAAGACAGAGAATTCCAAAGGCTTTCCTGGACTGCCTCTAGGCTGGGCTCTATTATTAACCTCCTCTGTGAGGCCGGGCTTCTGTCTGGCCTGTGCGACTGAAATGGTTTTCTCCTGGGCTCATGCCATGGCTTTGTAAGCCACAACCAATTCCTAGAAGCCAAGTCAATCAAAAAGATAAGGGAGGCCCCAGTGGTTCGTGGTTGTAGAAGGCGTTTCCTTTGACATTAAGCCCGGGAAAGGACAAGCAATCCGCAGCAGGCCCAACAGAAAGACAAAGCCTGGTTTGGGATGTCCAGGAGGGCACTTCCCAGCCCCAACCCTTCCCTTCTAGCAGCAAGACCCTCACCAGATTAGTGCCCACTGGGGGCTCGGGGGAGTGAATGCCCAGAGTCCTATGTGCAGCCAACCCCGGAGGTATCGCTGATATTCAGAAAGAGTGTCAAGGAAAGAAGCGCAGCTCAGGCCCACCAAGTCGTGAGCCTGCACTCTGAGAGAGCTGAGGGGGCATGGAAGGGCGGGGGGGGGGGGGAGGGGAGGGGAAGGGAGGGGCGGGGGAGGGGAGGGAGAGGGGGAAGGGAGGGCAGGGAGGAGTGAGAGACAGACTACAGATGTGCAACCAAAATGGAATTCAGCCTGTAGACGTTTCCTGCGGACAGTGTTTAAGCATGTCCTACTGTATAGACTAGGGACAGGGGAGGAGGGGGTGGACCCTCCAGCTCCATTCACAAAAGAAGAGGACGTAACTTGCACCCTCAGGGATAAATGCCCTCAAGAACACAGAGCCGCAGCCTCCACAACTGCCAAAATAAGTGGGTGCCTGTAACAGTGTGATCTCAAGGGCTCTGGGCAAATCTCCCAGCATAAAAAAAAAAAAATGAATTTTCCCATGAACCAGATAATACCTGAAATTCCATCATTGCTTTGCTTGAGGCTTAAATTTCTTTAAAAATACCAACACGTAGGGGGAGCACTCCAAATATTATCAGTCATTTACACCTCAGTGTCTGGAACTTTTTGGATCCTTTCCTGCAGGCAGGTTTTCTGAGGTGCAGGGATGGCAGAGTCAGGGGACTCTGGGTAACTGAGAAGGGAGGAGGCTTGGAGGAGCAGAGGAGGGGGTCACAGAGGGGACACAAGTTCCTAAACGGACTGCTCCCTGCACAGTGTCACCTGGGGCCAGCCTCGCAGGTCACTGTCAGATCCACTAATAAATCGGGCTCCGGGTTCTCCTAACCAGGGCCAGCTTCATGGGCGTAAACCTGCACAGCCCCACACGGCCCCGCACTAAGAAGGGTCCCATGCTTTGTTCAATGCTTCGCTGTCACCATCTTGATGTTCTTAAAAATGTTTAAACAGGTGGCCCCTGCATTTGTAATTTGACTGCACCTCGAAAATTCTGAGTGGGAACTGCTCCTAATTACTCCCTAGAATATCACAAAAGCCCCCTGAAGGGCACAATTCTCTCTTCATCACACGTGTATTTCCTTCAGTCTATTTTTACACATCAGGGGATATTTGAAGAAATGTCCTTAATTCCGAGCACTTTAATTCACCTCCACCAACTAAGCCTCTTTCGAGGTGACTTAGGTGTCATGTGATCCATCCTATTATTAGCACATGCCCAACCCCCAAACTCCTGCTTCCTTTGCCCTTATATACATATCTCTCTCTTAGCAGAAAAGTGGCACATGACCTCCTAGCCTCAAGAATACTTGGCACAAGTCCCTGTTTCTCAGCCGTGTCCATTGTTCTCATCCAGAATGACACTGATTCTAAGCGTCTTGCTGACATTTCTGACTTTTAGTAGGGAGTGCCATTAATCAATCGGCTGCATCTGTTTTGGAAAAATTAAATAGCTCAAGTCAAGGCAAACAGTAAATAATCTGTCAACAATCCAGGAGAGTAGTGGGGGCAGTGAAGGCAGGGTTTTGTCTTCTCATTATTTGAAATGCATTTAATCTGCTGCTGGATCCTCCACACCCAGGCTAGGGTTACTGGATGCAGAAAGAAGAGATCAAAAGCTCTTTAAAAATGTGGAGACCAAACCAGGGTATTAACAGTGTAAGTGGGCTATTCAACACATGTGTCATGGAGAATGAGTTAGCCAGCAGGAGGCTCACGAAATGGCTCTTCAGAGAAAGGAGCTATAACCTTCCTTATGGTTTAAAACTATAGAAACATACTCTCTCTAAATTCTTTGGTATGTGTGGCCTTCCTCAGAAGAGACAATAGTGGAACTGTGAGTAAATATGGTTTCTGGAGCCAGGCTGACTGGGTTCCAATCTTGATACTCTCTCTTACTAAACATTGACCTTGGGCAAGTTACTTAACCACATCACGCCTCCATTTCCTTATCTATAAACTAATTACTTGTAACTATCTCCAGGTTTTTGGGGGAATAAGTAAATTAGTATTTGGTGGATTAAAGATTGCTGCAAATTCTTTGACGTTCTTCCCACTGAAAGGTGGGAATCTCATTTCCCCTCCTCTTGATTCTGGGCTGATTTATTATGGCTTTGGCTAACAGAATAGGGCAGAAGTGAAATTTGCCAGTTCTTGGCCTAAACTTGTGAAGAACTAGTAGTATTCACTATCTCTGTCTGACTGGAGAAGCCCCATGGAGAGGCAGTAAGACTACAGGAGAGGAAGAGGAACACAGCCAAACCCAGCCTTCTAGTCACTCTACCAAGGCACCAAGCATGTGAGTCAAACCACCTTGGACCCCGAATACCAGCTCAACCACCAGTTGAATATCACTGAATGACCCCAGGTGACACATCTGAAACAGAAGAATCATCCAGCAGAGCCCTGCCCAATTTTCTGGACCATAAAATTGTGAGACATAGTAAAAGGATTGTTGTTTCAATGTTTTAAGTTTTAAAGTAGGTTGTTAATTAGCCACACATAAATGAAAGAATCTCTACAGCACTATACAGAATGACCTACATGCAAAAACAGAACAGTGCTTGCAACAGAGTATGCATTCAATTCACTCTTCCAAATTCTTCAGGGACATACTTGTTTTGATAAAATTGGGTGGATTTAGTTTTATGAATATTTTAAAACACTGGAACCTGTATCTAAAACTCCACAACTTTGAGCTCCTTGTAGTCAGCCAAATGTCTTATATTACTTTTTCCTCCACTATCTCTGTTCAGGCAGTTCTCTCTTCCATTTCCTAGCTCCATTCCATTTTCAAATACTTTTACTTGGCTACCTTCTATTCAGGCTTTATATCAGTGCTTCTCAAACCTCAATATGTACATGGGTCACCTGGGCATTTTGTATAAAGGCAGATTATGATTCAGTAGGTCTGGGACAGACCTGAAATTCTGCGCTTTTTACAACCCCCTAGGTGATGCTGATGCTGCTAGTCCACAGTCCACACTTTGAGTAAGAAGGGTATAGTCTCAGCTCAGGTATTACCTCCTCCAGAAAGCCTTCCTGGTTCCTACTCTTTCACCCCAAGGCTGAGTTAGATGTTGTTGAAGATTCTTTTGGCTGACTGCCTAAAGACCAACTTTTATTTTCTTTAGTGCTGTCAAAGCCCCAGTTTTATTTAAGGTCTCCTCCTTCCCCCATGACTTGGTAAATTTTAATAAATCTAAATGCTGTTTTTGACATTGCCCTTCTTTTTACTGTAATTTTTTCACAAGTGGGCAGGTGACTTGGTTAGAAAATGTTAGGAGCAGCCTGCTGTTCAGGAAGAGGTACTTCTTAGAAAGTTTCCTTCACTCTTAAAAACTGATACATAAAAAAAAAAACCTGATACATAAGGAAGAAACAAGTCTTTATCTTTCCCTTGGTGTTAGTCTGTTGCTACTGTTGATGTCTGGAGCTACTGCAGCCATCTTGTGATCATGAGGGAAGTCTTGACAATATACTGAATGAGGATAGCAAAGTGAGAAGATGGAAAAAAAATGTGTCTGTGTTTAGTCACTAAATGACCCAGCTCTGGGCTTTCCTAGGTTAGGATTTCTTTTTACGTAAAATGCATCTCTTTATTATTTAAGCCATTTTTAGTCAAGCTTTCTGTTAAAAGTGGCTAAGCGCATCCTACTGTGGAGTCCTATGCCCTGGCTCTCTTCTACTCAGAAGCCATATATATCTCCTTATCATTGCACTTCCTATATTATTCTTTGGTTACACATCTTCTTCCTCTGGTCAGGGACCTCTTGAGGTATATTATTTGCATTCCCAGCACCTGGTGTAGTGTAAACGGTATGAACTTTTATGAACTAAAGTGAACCCAAGGGTTTTCAATTAGAGAAAAATTAAATTTTAGCCACTTCAGGTACTGCCTCCTGTCAAGGTTTAACCTTGAAGAACTGCCTCTTGTTGCTTTACACTCCTTAGCCTTACCTCCCACGAATAGTAATAGTCCTGGAACACAATCTCATTTTGATACCAACCCGAATGAAATATCATTAAGAAGGTTACAGAAAGGCCACATGACTCATTCTAAGACTGAAAATAATTTTTAGAAAAATCATTATAATGATGATAGTAATGTCTTGCCTTTGCATAATAATAATGGTTACCATTAGCTGAGTCCATCATATCCCAAATACTCCTCCATTCCCATAACTCCCAACTAACAGGGATAAATAACTTGCTAAAGGCCACAGGGCAAGTACATAATGATGTCAAGATTAGAACCCAGGAGTCTGGCCCCTGAGCCTGGGCTCTTCCCATTTTGTTCCCCCAAAATCCCTTTCTGAGCACTGCATACTCGTCAAAGTGATTTTATGCACATGATCTCATTCAGTGCTCTCAAAGGAGCTGTGGGTATGATCAGCCACATCGTTCTGATATTATTCAAGCTGCTCACTAAATATATGTTACGCTGGGATCATTATAGAGCTTTTTTCCCCCTGTATCTTCCAGTTTATTGTTTTTAAAATCCATTTCAAATAAGAAAACACTTTTTGGAGGGGAAAAGAACCTAATGTGACTGAATTGGGAAACTTTTTTTTAGTGCTAAAGGAAAAAAAATTAAGTTGGCCCAGTTTTTCATAGTGGCATGTTGATGAAATGCCATGAATGAAATGTGGGACGAATGAATGAAATATTTCAAAGTGGAAAAATAAATCATGAGGAAGAACCAATTCTCCAAAGAAACAAGGCTGCAGATAGCAATTCCCTAATTTCCAGCCCTATGCACATTTTTCATTCTGAGAAGACCCCTCTGTCAAAACCTCTTTGATGGAGACATAGAGCTAAAGCAATAAGAGAAATCTCATTCTTTAGAGCATCTCTTTGCTTCCATCCCAGGCTTTAGGATGCTGGAATGTCTTTGTTCCCATGGACCAGGTGGTCAGCACTCATCACAGCTACTCAACGGGTCCCTTAGAAGTGAAGACAGAGCAGGTATCGCTCGATGCCTGTGAACAACAGACACAGTAGGGACGTGCTTTCATTTCTCACAAGAGCACATGAGTTTTCCCACTCAAAGCTCCCCTTAAGAACAAAATCCTCTTTTTATGGATTATCTAAAGCATAATATTTATGTTTTCTTAACTCACTCATAATAAGCTTCTAATAGTTAACTACCTGATCAACTGTTGAATGGCTGTGCTTCCAATACAATAACAAATAGTGATGGAACAATTCTAAGCACAGAGAAGGCACTCAGTACATTTAAAAAAAATTAAACAGAATGAGGCCAGGTTGACGTTCCTCCTTCCATCTCCACATCCAGGTCAATGCTTTGCCCGTCCCCCCCATCCTCTGGTGTCAGTTGCACACATTTGATTGATGCAGACCTGTTACTTTAGTGGGACCCAGCAGAATAGGGTTGTTGTTCCCATCAGATGTGGTGACCCTCCTGTCAAAGAAGGGGAATGGTGCCTGATAGCCACCTTGTGTTGATTTCATGTGACACACCCTTGGGTGACCTCTGGGATAGGGCAGACTTGGTACCATCCTGTCATTTTGCATTAGCAGGTAGGAGCCAGGCTAGAGAAACAGGAATTGAGTAGTAGTAGTAGTAATAATGATGATGATGATGATAATAAAAATAATAATTACTCCATTAAGAGCTGTCTCAGTTTGTTGAGCTGCTAAAACGAAATACCACAGACGGTGGCTTGTAAACAACAGAAGTGTATTTCTCACAGTTCTGGAGGCTGGAAGTCCAAGATCAAGTTGACAGCGTGGTTGGGTTCTGGTGAGGGCCTTCTTCCGGGTCACTGACTGATGACTTCTCACTGT
This sequence comes from Mesoplodon mirus, assembly GCF_964341445.2. Lineage (NCBI taxonomy): Eukaryota > Metazoa > Chordata > Mammalia > Artiodactyla > Ziphiidae > Mesoplodon > Mesoplodon mirus. The sequence goes on along the minus strand of NC_138978.1, from coordinate 154,236,338 downwards.
GTCCTCACATGGTGGGAGGAGTGAGGGAGCTCTGTGGGGTCTCTTTTATAAAAGCACTAATCCCATTCATGAGGGCACCGCCATTATGACCTAATCACCCCAAAGTCTCCATCTCCAAATACCATCACATTAGGATTTCAACATATGAATTTTGGGTTGGGGGACACAAACATTTGGATCATAACAAGGGTCTAAGATTATGCCAGACCCATCACATTGCCATGTGACAGTTTCCTGCATGGACTATTGTGTTGCCTCCCTTCTTACAGACGAGGACACTGAGGCCCACAGAGGTTATCGACATCTCATGGCTCGAAGCTGGCAGAGCAGGGGTATGAACACAGGCCTATCTGCTTCCAGAACTATTTCTGTTCACCATGTCCAGCTGCCGCTCACAGATCTGTCCTCCTGGAGCCAAGGACTCCCAGTGGCCTCAACCTCTGGGAGTTTGAGTCCAGTTCCATCGGATATCCTGCAGTGGCTTCCCAGCCACAGGTACACACTTCCTGTCCTGGTTCCACCTATATCTGTTGCACAAGCCACATATGTCCCAGAAAGATTAAGCCTCTATGTTTTATAAATTTATTTATTTATTCGTTTATTTTTGGCTGCGTTGGGCCTTCGTTGCTGCACGGGGGCTTTCTCTAGTTGTGGCAAGCAGGAGCTACTCTTTGTTGCGGTTCCCGGGCTTCTCATTGCGACGGCTTCTCTTGTTGCGGAGCATGGGCTCTAGGCACGTGGGCTTCAGTAGTTGTGGCTCGCGGGCTCTAGAGCGCAGGCTCAGTAGTTGTGGTGCACAGGCTTAGTTGCTCTGCTAAGTTGCTCTGCAGCATGTGGGATCTTCCCAGACAAGGGCGCGCAAACCCGTGTCCCCTGCATTGGCGGGCGGATTCTTAACCACTGCACTATCAGGGAAGTCCAAGGCTCTGGATTTTCAGTTCCCTTGGGACATTTATCAGTCTGGCATCAAGGATCTCCAATGACTGCCTCACCCTCCATCATGACCCTACCAGGCATCTGCAGTGCCCATCACCCTAGGCTTCTCATTTCTCCTCACCTCCAGGCCTTTCCCTGGCCACCCACTGGATGGCCTCCCTCCTCGCTTCCACCAAGGCCTCGATGAGAGCTGCCTGACCAGCTCAGTGCCCCCTCCACACCCCACAGACCTTCCCTTTCCTGAACTCCTGCAGCGCTCACATTCTGTCCCACTTAGCATTTGCTTACAGTCTCACATGTACTGTGCCTTAATAGCTTTCTGTTTTTAATATCCTTTTTCTGATTGGATTGTAAGCTCCTTAGAAGCTGGGACCATGCCTTGCACTTTGCTGACATGGCTTTTCCAATCCTGTCCTTACCGAACTCCAGTCTATTGCAGTGGGGAGTGGAGGGGACACTGGAGGGGCACCTAAAATAAAAGGATTCCTTTGAGCACCTGATCCCCAAGGCACTTTGCTCACTTTGGGTGTGGAACTAGAGTTGGTCAACTAACCAGCTAATTTTCCTTAATCATTTGATCTCTCCCTACCCCACAGTCACAGAGGTGGCATTCCGCCCCACCCCTAACAGTCACCCCTTGCAGAGAATCGGTCTCTCCCTCCCCGGTCCCCATGGAAACAGGCAGAGCCAGGCTCAAAGGGAAGGGGCTGGATGCCTCCTCCTGGACACAGTGTACACTCTCACAGGGACACATTCTGTCTTAGCAGCAGCTCAGTTAGCTCCCAAAGTCCCAGCCATGCCCTGCATCAAGGCCCCCAGATGGCATGCTCTTTGTGGAGCATGCGGTGATGGAGGAGGCATGAGCGCCACCAAATCATGTGTCCCTCTGTCTCGGCCCTTCTGTAAGATGTCTTGCTCTTAACAGCCATCCTGATGGCAAAAGAAAGCCTGGGCCACATCCAACCTGTGACTGCTGGAGGCATGTTAGCCAGAGGAGGTTTCTTTGCTTTCTTCTTTCTCATCAAGGCTTCCTTTCTTCCTCTCTCAGGGTGAGTTGGAAAGCTCTCGAAAGGTAGCAGATTGCAGGCACTGAAGGCTGGTGTGTTCTGTTTATCCACAGAACGAGGACATCGGCCAATGCAAGAGCCCCTGTACTGTCCCTTCCATGTGCTCCTGGCTCCAGAGCCCCCGAAGCAGCCCGCCTGGGCTGTCTAAAGTTCCAACTCCCCCCATCCCCAGTCTCCCCCTCCTCCAGGCTGTTTCAGAGGGAGCTGAAGGTGTGTTCTCTGTGGCACTGGTTCTCAAATTGTAGGATCATGACCCATCGGTGGAACAAGGCAACTTACCAGGTCACAGCTAGCAATTGTTTTAATGAAATAGAATGGAACAGAACATCTCAGTGCATCGCACATAGGAATGGTACTGTTTCATTAGGTTATTGCTACACACACACACACACACAATGATGTCAAATGCCCCTTTTCCTGTGGCTTACAATTTCAAAGGTTTGTAAGTCCTTGTTTCACAGGCTGGATGAGCCAAGTCTTGCCCTTGACCCTGGTTCTGGCACGGTGAACTTCTGAGGCAGTGTGGGATGCTTCCTTAAAGCTGACCAGCCCTCTCTCCCTCCCCCATGTGGAAAAAAAAAAAAAAACACCTGCTAAGGGTGAGGCATAGGAACAAGAATGTAAGAGACCAAGAAATGGTTAAGAAGTGATTGCTGCCCTCCAAGAGTATAAATTGGAAACAATGCTTAAATAAGGCCAGCAGACTGGAAGAAGATACTTGAAACATCTGATAATATGGTGGAGAGGTGTTAATTCCCACGACCAAAGAGACCCTCATAGTTCTGGTTTTACCAAAAGCAGCAAAGAAGTTTTGCTGTCTCAGGTGTGGCCCTCAGAACTAGGGATGTGCTGTCAATTTGCCTCCAAATGCCTACATTTCCCTTAAGCTAGGTTTGTAGCCCTCCATGGCCCACCCTCTCTAAAGCCAAACTGGTGCACAGGACTCTCAAAAGATACCCCTTTTGCCCGAAGGGAGTCTTTCCTGTTCTAGGTATCCATATTTCTATGCAATGTCTAGAAAAACTAGAATGGGGACCAGAAGACTAGACTTTACCCAGGGACTGACATATTTTGCTCGGTGACTTTGGGTGAAACCTCTCACCTCTCTGAGAGATAGCTCTTCAGCTATGATCATGGAATGCGGACAAAAGTGACTGTAGCCAGTAAATGGCTTTGTAACTTGGTGAACTTGGCTGAGGACAGACACATGTCCAGAAAGAATGAGGATAAGACAGGCTCTCACTGGTCATTCCCATAAGATGGAAAGATCTTTCCTCTACCCAGCCCCAGTCAAAGCCAATTCCCTGCTGTCTGGGACATTTATTCCCTGAAACAGTGAAATGCCTGTTTTCCGGTGAAACACAAAGGATTATGGAGTACAGCTGACTTGAACTAACATTCCCACATGAACCAACCACATTGGTCTTAGGGATGGCTTTGCTGGGTAAGAGCTGGGTGAGAGCAATCCTGCCTGGGCAAGTGGAGTGGGCACCTCCTGTCTGGCACCAGCCTGATCACCCTTTGCCCAGAGATGTGATTCTAGCACAGAGACACTGAGGCACTATGACTTCATGTACAGCAAACTTACAGTTACTCCACAAGCCCTTGTTTGTAATTAGAGGTCCCCTGCCTTTAAAATTACAGCATCATAATTCAAAAAGAGTCATGTACCACAGTGTTCATTGCAGCACTATTTACAATAGCCAGGACATGGAAGCAACCTAAGTGTCCATCAACAGATGAACGGATAAAGAAGATGTGGCACATATATACAATGGAATATTACTCAGCCATAAAAAGAAATGAAACTGAGTTATTTGTAGTGAGGTGGATGGACCTAGAGTCCGTCATACAGAGTGAAGTAAGTCAGAAAGAGAAAAAAATATATACCGTATGCTAACACATATATATGGAAGTTAAAAAAAAAAGGCACTGATGAACCTAGGGGAAGGACAGGAATAAAGACACAGATGTAGAGAGTGGATTTGAGGACACGGGGAGGGGGAAGAGGAAGCTGGGACGAAGTGAGAGAGTGGCATGGACATATATACACTACCAAATGTAAAGTAGATAGCTAGTGCGAAGCAGCCACATAGCACAGGGAGATCAGCTCGGTGCTTTGTGACCACCCAGAGGGGTGGGATAGGGAGGGTGGGAGGGAGACGCAAGAGGGAGGGGATATGGGGATATATGTATACATACAGCTGATTCACTTTGTTATAAAGCAGAAACTAACACACCATTGTAAAGCAATTATACCCCAATAAAGATGTTTAAAAAAAGAAAAGGAGGTCAATAGATACATCTTTACTGCAACACTGTCTGCTGCCAGTTATCGTATCAGTCTTAAAGCCAGAGATAGTCTTTCGCGACTTTGACAAGTGGCTGGAGGCTAAAGCTCACCGCTTTCCCTTTCTGGACATTTTCCCCATGTTTTTTGTCCCAATTCACCTCAACTGGATCCGGCACCCTGCTCCAGGACCCTTCCTCTCACTCTAAGCTTCCTGTAGCCCCAAATCTAATACCCTCTAAGAGGGGGGTAGTGCTGGTGCTACCTTTTCATGGTGGATGGTGAGGAGTGACAAAGGTTAACCTACAGGAGGAATGATCTGGTGGTGGAGAGTCCAGCACAGTGTGGCGGGTGGGACCATTTGGGATAGAGAGAATTACCTCAGTAGTTATTCTATCTGGTCCTTCCTGCTACTAAAGGCAAATTTGCTCATTTCCGCCGTCCATAATAATGCCCAGCCGAGTAAAAATGATGTGTTACCATCTTACTGAATTCAAACCTTCTTGGGTGGCTAGGGAGAGTGAGGTGGGAGGATCAGTTATAGTTGCTGATGACATGAGCAATCTATACAGTGGCAAAAGACACAGAAGTGATGATCGTCACCATCCCCAGGGAAAGATATATTGATTTCCTTCATCTTCATCACCGAGGGTTCAGTTTGGAAAATAGCATTAAAAGGGAGAAACTACATTTTCTCTTTATTCTCTAAAGGAGAAGCTAAAGATGACATTAAGAATAATTTGATACAGATATTTTACACCTTCCCTTGCTAAAGCAAATATCCTCCATGATGGATGTTGGAGGGAAAGGTCTCCCAATAGTCTCATTAAAACCCAAGTGATTATTGTAAGGTGAAGTCTCAGTGTAAAAGCAATGCCTGAATCCATAACAACTTTGGATTTTGTACAGACACTATAATTATTCATTGGAAAGGGAGACTGTATTTTGCCTAAATCAGATTCAGAGAGTATTGACCCAACATCAATCTCTACACACATGAAGCACTTTACAGATGTCCAGTAACTTTACTTCCATTTTTCAATTACCTTTTACACATTCTGGTGAGCCATGCAGAGCAGGTTTTAATCCCTCAACCTTACTGACGAGGAAAATGAAATGAATTGTTGGAGGCCCTCAGCAACCAATGCTTTAATTGGGGTCTCCTATCTCAAGCCCTCAGTTCTTCCCTCTATGCCATGTGGTTTTTCAAATTTCTGAGGTCCCTTTGTTCACACAATTCATCTCGAAACTGGTAGTGACCAGAGTCGTTGATTATAGAAATGTGAGACGTAGAGGTTCTTACTGAATCAGGATACAGACTTGGGTGTTATATGAACCAAGTGGTTCTCAAACTTAACCACATTGCTGGGTCTCACCCCCAGAGTGTCGGATTCAGAAGATCCGGGGTGGAGCCAGAGAATTTGCATTTCCAACAAGCTCCCACATGATATTCATGCTTCTGGCCTAGGTCACACACCTGGACAACCACTGACCTAGGGATTTTCAACTGAAAGCACCTGAAGGACAGAGGTAAGTCTTCCCTCTCCCTCTGCATCTGTCTGTGGTCTGGTCCATCCATCTGGCCTCTGCACAGGTTTATCACAAGATTGTTGCCTCATCCCTTAGCCCCTCTATTTCTGAGGTTTTCCCAGGAAGGAGCCTGTATTATGAATGCCATGGGCCTCCTTCCCTGCCACATACTTTATATCTATACTAGTGATGACATTGCCCCATTGTGGTCAGATTCCAGCCTGATAGCTTATGATTATAAATTGCTACCTTTCACTGTAGGTTCTGAGAAACATCAAAGACTTTAAGACAGGGCTTCCCTGGTGGTGCAGTGGTTGGGAGTCCGCCTGCCGATGCAGGGGACGCGGGTTCGTGCCCCAGTCCAGGGGGATCCCACGTGCCGCGGAGCAGCTGGGCCTGTGAGCCGTGGCCACTGGGCCTGCGCGTCCAGAGGCTGTGCTCCGCAACGGGAGAGGCCTCAACAGTGAGAGGCCCGCGTACCACAAAAAACAACAAACAAACAAACAAAAAGACTTTAAGGCAGAAATGAGGAACACAAGCTTTAGCCACAGGAGTAACTTGGCTAAGTAGCTCCAGGGGCTAAATACTATCCCATACCATAGTCCCCCAGCCTCCCTACATGATCCAAAATGCACATTAGTACACTCAAGGCTCTGAGAAGTCCTGCAGTATGTAGACTGGTTTAACTTTAACATAGATCTTTCCAGTTTTACATGACTACAGCCTCCTTTTCTTTTCCTGATAACACTTCCTATCATTCATAGAGTAAAAGCTTTCTGATAAATACTCATTAGGAGATACACCCATTAAGGGGTGAGCTGCAGATCTTATGGAGTTGACGGGATAATTCCTCAATTTCAAGTTTACTCCTCAACCATCCCTTCCCCAAAGGACACACATAGGGAGGCTGTCTTGTAAAACCCAAGGCATGGGGGTTAGAGGAGGAGGGCCAGAGCAGAACACCTGCTTCATGTGGGCAGCTGGATCCCAAGAAGAAGGAGGGAGACATTTCTCTCCAATTTACAAAGCAGATGGATCATCCCCCCTTTCCTGGAGAAGACTGAGTGAGGAGGCAGGAGGAGGCCAGGTGTGTTACACAAATGGAGCTTCCCTGGGCATAAAGGACAGCAAGGCGGGGAAGGAGCAGCTCCTCTGGCCCCGCCACCAACAAAGCTGATCAAGAATCGAACAGACAGAGACTTGCCCCCAAGGAGCCTTTAAGACCGTCAGGGAAGATTCATGCAGGAAGCAGTGCAAGATATCATAAAAGCACTGATGGTGTCAACCCCTACATGCAACCCAAGAAGAGAGCCGTCATACACAGGAAATGCTTTACACATTTCGAGGTGGCTGGTGCACCACCCCTGCGCATGGGATCCTGAACAGGAAAGTGCCTAAGCTGCTTCTGCTGGCAAATGCGGGTGACTCCAGAGGATGGATCTGTGGAGTCCTCCTCGCACAAACAAATAGGATCCCACGAAACAAATTAACTCTCAGAGAATGACGTTTTCCTACCTGAATGCGTCACACGTGGTCATCAGCCACCATCTGTCATGTATTGTCTTCCTGCAATCCAGGATGAGGGAAGCGCTGAAACAATTCCTGCCCCCACGGAAGTGTGTTCCAGACATAGTCACCTTCCGTGATCCGAATAACCTCAAGGTCACCAGCCAAATTCTATTTTCCTGAGGGAGAAGGACAGAATCATGATATAGGAAGCCCTAAGATGGCCAGGGGTCAGGAGACGAGTAGCGTTTCCTCTGTGAAGGCAGGTCTCGTGCCCCTCATAGTAGGAGCTTCAGCCCAATATCCTTCTTGCTCCTACACAGAGATGCCTGGTTCCTCTCGTGTCCCTCTGGGGACTCTTCCATGCCTCCATGCTCTCCAGCAAAGCAATAGTTCTTGACCAGCAGTGAGGATGGGGTGCCTCAGCTCCTCATCCATTAATAGCCCTCTGCCATCTCTCCTTTCTAAAGGCTTTGAAAGCATTCTCTAACGCCTTTGAATCCATAGGCCAAGGATGTGAAGAGACAGTGCGTCGAAAAAAGACTGGTTCGTGAATATACGGAAACGTGTTCAACCTCCCTATGGCTCAATAAAATGTCACCATTTTGCTTATCACATTAGCAATTAAACAGACATTAAATGCTCGGTGTGAGCCAGGGTGTGGTTTAAACTGATGAGCACCTTACTGGAAGAGACTTTACAAAATCTTAGTAAAAGTGTTCATGCGTATGTATTGAATAACCTGGAAATATGTTCACAAGGTGTCTGGTTTTTAAGATGAGTGTATTGGGTTGGCCAAAAAGTTCGTTCGGGTTTTTCCATAAGATGTTATGGAAAACCCAGAATGAACATTTTGGCTAACCCCAAATAAAATAGCATGTACAGAATCATCTTATCTGTGGGTGTGCAGGTATGTGTGTGTGTGGAAATGTATTTGGAAGGATAAATTCCCAACTTTTTGTTCTGATTTTCTTTGGCTCTATACTACCCTTAGGCTTGGGTCCTTCCCAGAGCCCCATAATTTAGAAGGCCTCACTCTGGCCCTTCTGCAATCTGCCCCTCTCCCTGAGGCAGAAACTCTGCAAGGCAAAAGGGATGAACCCACCTGAAGCCTTAGCTCATTCTCCTTCTAGTACACACTCTAAAACCCAAGACCCTGGAATTCCCATTTCCAGGGCTGCACAAGCTTCCTGAGTCCTTTTCCCTGAGTGGATTGTGTTACAGGTGAGCACACCCCAGACACAATGGGTGGCCAGGAGGGAGCTGTTTGCAGGGGTGCAGATGGTGCTTGCACCTGGGACTTCAGCATCCACACGTGCATCCCAGGGCCCTCGTGGTGAAGGCTTGAGTCATGGCTGGGACGAGACAGGAGGCGGCCAGGAGCCTGGGGTCAGCTCTCCCCAGGCTACCACACTCTTGCTCAGGACTTCAACAAGTCCCAGAACTCTAAATTTGAACCTGTATTTTCAGATTGTTTCAAGCATAAGGATAGAAGATATTTAATAGTCTGTCAGCTGGGTTTTTTACTTCTAAGTATTTAGACTTTCTCAACTTTCTAAATATGGTATGTGGACCTTCACTTATACACTTACCTCAGACCACAAGAGTGTTAGGGAATGGACCTGTTTTGGATAGTAGAATTAAGGATATTTTAATTCTCTCACTCTCTCCCCTTCTCTCCTTCCTCCTCTCCTTCCTCTCTATCTCTCTATCATTTATTATCTCTCCCTCTGTTCTTTTTTTTTAATTTTTTACTATATACTAACAAATTGATGTTCTTTGTTTTAGTAATTACAAGTCTATGAATCTAATCTAAAAAAATTATTAAATGTTGACATGTTGACAAATATTTGCACATCTAGAAATTAAAGTAACCTAAATGCTAAACAATGGAGAAACAGCCAAATGAATTATGGTACGCCATATGGATAAATACTTTAAAATTATATTAGTAAATCCATGTTACGCTGATGAAGAATTTTAGTGAAAAATGCTCAACACAACATTAATTGAAAAGCAAGTTACAAAATATATAGTATAAATATAATTTAACCTATAAATATACGAGATATAAATATATGTAAAAGATAGAAAACCACCAGGATATTAACTATGCTTATGTTAAATGAAATCCTGGATGAGGATTTTTTTCTTTATATTTTGGGGGTTTTCCTACAATGATTAGGGGTTACTTTTATAATCAGGAAGAACTTGTTTAAAAGTCTAAACATGTCTGTCCCTGCGACCAGGTTTGTGTTTCCATGAGGAAGCCATACCCTGGTGGCCTTTGACGTAATCTACAAATGAACCCTGCATCCTGTTGCCACCGTGGAATCCTGATTTCCAAGTGCTATTTCCCTTCTGTACCTTCTAACGTTTGGATTCCTAGAGCAGCCCTGGGACCTCAGCCTAATCACGAAGGTGCCTTTTACCTGGGCGGCCAGGAGGGTGGCCTCCCCAGGGAAGCAACAGTTACAGGATGCTCTTACAAAAGCCGAGCAGACCCGTCTGCCTTTTCCCTGTGGGAACCTGGCCTCTATGAGCTGTTGAAGGTCCCGCCTCATACATCGCAGCTCCCCACACCACTGCCACCCCCTCCCTCCCCATACTCCACAATGCAGGTACTTTCATTATCTCTCACTTCCTGGGAAAAGTTCTGATCGATCACTTCACACAAACAGTTACCCTCCTAAGCATTTCATTTGTAACAGGGAGATGGCACACTTAGCCTAGGGAAGGAATCTCCAAAGGCAGGATGTCCAACACGTGACTTCTGAATGTAAAGACATTCGGGAACAGCAGTGGGAAGCAAGCTACCTGGTGCCTGGAAACCAAATCATGTCAATCACCTCCTTTCAGCGAAGGCCACTAATACCTAGAGGATGCAGGATTGAGAAGACCTCCGCTGAGTATCAGAAAACTGAAACTGGAAGCCACGCCAGTTGAGCCCAGGCGCTTCTTACTCAAACTAGAAATCAAGCACAAAGATTCAGATGAGAACTGCTGGGAACTCCCAACCCTCAACCTGGACCTGACATTTCTAAATGTTGAGACCAGAGAAGAGAGCATCTCATTGTAATTGCTCTAACCATTATCAGTGTTCCAGAAACGCTTCCAAATAACAGACTAGCATCCTATTATGATTTCCCCTGGTATGGTATTTCCCCTGGTATGAGGAATCCTCCTCACTGCCCTCCACCTCACGCACAGAGCCTCACCTTTGGATGCTGGGCAAGGGCTTCATCAGCCCCTGCGTTTTCCGGTTCTTGGCAGCCAGTCCAGGAGTCACGAGTCCGTCTGGAAGTTAGTTGTAAATGCTAGAATACAGACCACCAGAGACAGATATCTACCAGCAAAATCATGTGACAATCATTCGGACCCCTAATTTCCACCTCTTAAAAAAACAAAGGATTATACTAAATTTCCAAATCCTTTATTCCTCTATATCATTAAGCCTAAATATGGCTTGTATCCTATTTTCTTTTTTTCTAAAATCTGAGATCAATTTTCCAATTTGTAATAATATAGCCATGCTTTAAAACTTTTTCTGAAATTGTACTTATTTCCAGCCTGCCCGGTTTAGCCCCTCATTTGATGCTTGTTTCTTCTGAGTTAGTTTTGTCTTCCCAGTAAATTCCTGGAGGGGAGGGCTCAGAGGAGAACACGTCATTCTCCTCTGCGTGGCCACCTCGATGCTGAAAACATTGTTCACCCATAATATGTGCTCAGGAAATAGGAAACCTAACTGGGCTGGCTGGATGGTCTCAGCATCACTTCCCAGGCAAAACCTAAGCTTAGCAAAGCCGGGCCTCGGGTGAATCCTGCTCTCAGCTCCCTCATTTGTAAATGGAGATGACTGTTTAATGAGTTTTAAATGAGATTATACGCAAGTGTTTATTACAACGCCTAGCACGGAACAAGAGCTCGGTAACATCAGCTCTTATGTTTTATTGCCATTGTGAGAATTTCTTTTCTCTCCTTGAAGAACAGAGCTTAAAACCATAATCCCCACAAGGAGAAAAACAGTTGGTGTCAAATCCACCTCCGACAGTTTGGGAGTCTCTGGGAGGCGTCGCGCACAAACTCCGTACTTGGTACGGGTTTCGACCTCAGAGCTGCAACCCGGGCTCCATCAGCCTAAGAAAAGCTTGGCTTGTTGCCTTGGAACTTATTGGCACAATAAGAGATAATGATTTCCCTGTACACACTCCCTCAGAGCAGTTATTGTTTAAGTATTTCCCTTATTCCTCCTTTACCGGAAAACAATACCTTATAGAAATCAGCTGAGGAAGACACTAATAGCAACTTCAAAGTGCAGCTTTCGCACTGCCCTGACTTGGCAAGGAAGCCTGTTTGGAGCAGCTCGCCTCAGACCCAGGAACAGAAAGCGACAAAAATGAGTCCCTGGGGACTGATGTGGGCACCAAACACTTGGCAGCTTTGGGGCCAGCAGGGCCAGCGAGAAGAAATCGGTTTCCTCAATTGCCAGTCCCAGAAGGTCACAGCCATACTATGAAAATAAGGGTTTTCTTTTTTTTTTCTCTTTTCCACTCACTCTTCTTGCCTTCCATGATATTTCTTCTCTGTCCCTTGGGAAATTTGTGTCTTTGTGGGGTCTGTCCTCTGCCCTTCTTTTGTGAGCATACCAAGGCAAAGATTCATTTAATTTTCAGAAACTGTGTCTGTCAATAAATTGCTTTTGCTCTATCTTAGAGGAGGCGCTGCCACCGTCCTCCCTGAGCGGACATTCCTTATGTATGGGAAGCGTTTCTCATTATCTGTCTTGACCTCTTGTGCAATCTTCTTTTCATCCTCTCCTTGGGCTTTTCTTATCGTGGTTTGCACTCCCTCACCCTCGTTCTGTAATCGGCAGCATCCTCCTTAGCACATGGCGTTGTATCCCTTGTATATGTCCTCTGGTATAACCTTGATTAGCTCCCCTCATCATCCGCCAGGCCTTTTAAATTGGGAATGCTGTCCTTGCACTCACCAAACCCAGCACTTCAGCTAGTTTGCTTCTAAACCCTCCAACCTTGCCTCGCAGAGAGATCAGGCATGAGACATTGATGGGCTCTGTTCCTCCACTGCATGGGCATTTATTGAGCACCTCCTACATGCCAGCGTTCTTCTAGATAAACAAGGCAGATATGCTCCCTGTCCTCGTGGGGCTTACAAGGGAACAAGAAAGAGACAAGTAAGCAGACGATGCTGGGCGATGAGCCCGAAGAGCCCAGACCATCACAACAAACTCACAGGGCTCTGGGGATATTTGAAGTCTTTGAGCATCACACAGCGCTACCCTCCATCTGCCGGATACAACATGAACTACTGGCTTGAGATAGTATCTATTTCCACATTAGATCACACCGCTTTCCTTTCAAGGATATATCTAGAAAGCTGGTTTTTTCAGCATTTACTGTGATAAAAGAGACACTTGCGTAAAAATCAAATGCAGTGCCTGATCTGATCCTAAAGTTTAAGAAGGTGGATACTGTCCCGCAGCTCTGTACACCCCATGAGTAGGTAATTGTGGTTATCTAAGAATGAATTTTAAGTTCTATATTTCCTTCTATTTGTGAGAATTATTTTTCAAATGGTTACTAAGGCATTAAGGTATAACAACTTATACTACATTGTTCAGATCTAACTACTTAATCAGAATAATTGCTAGGGATTTCTCTTGGCCTAAAGCTCATGAAAGCTGGGGAATCTCTGATCTAAGCTGAGACCTTAAGGATGAGGATTTGGTATTTGGGCTGAGAGGAAAGAATGTTCCAAGTCAAGTAACATGATATCCAAGGCCCAGATATGAGAGAGAACAGGGGTAGTAGGGGAAATGTAAATCGTCTAGTATGTCCTGGATTCCTGCTCCCTGCCTGCCCATCCCCGTCCATAAGCCACCACTTCCACCCAACCACTAGCGTCCCCATGCCCACTCACTCACACATTTGCATACCCCTCCCCTTCCCAAGTGCCTGCCCCACTCTCTCCCCTCCCTCCAAGGCCTGAGATCACACCTGAGCAGGGAAAATCAAGACCTAAAGATGTGACAAGCATACTGGAGTGGGGCCAGGCAGATGGTCGCCCAGGAGTGTCGGGTGGCAGACAAGAGTCGGGGTGTCGGCAGCCCACATGGCAGGTCTGGCAGCAGGTGACAGAGACCCGGCCAGGGAGAGACTGGATTTCAGAGACAGGAGTCCAGTCCCTGGAAGGAACTGAGGCCCCAAGCAGGAAACCAAGCAGGGACACAGTTCCCAGAAACGGGGCACCGGGTGGAGGTTCAGTAACAAAGGACAAAGTTGGAGCCCAGTTATAAGAACAGGCAGCAGAGCTGAGAGTGACCAGCTGGGAGGAAGTGGTCTATTTATAACAGGAGAAAATCAGAAACAACTTTAACATCCAAAAGTAGGGGATTATTTTAAAAATTATGATAAAACTACACTGTGGAATAAAGTGAGGGATAAAAAAAACATGTTCTGTAAGACCGTGTGAAAATAGGGAATGCTTCTTAAATCATGTACGCTACTAAGCTGGGGTGTTAAGTTGCCCTCTGCCTTATAAACTAGAATGCCTATCTGGTGTATACACTTAGACACCCCAGAGAGAAAAGAAGAAATTGAACAACGGCTGGAAGAGGATAGAACCAAATATTATCTAAGTGGGCAGAGTGTAGCTGATTTTAATTTTTCTTTTTTCTATTTCTCTATATTTTCCAAATTTTCTAAAAAGTTAAAAAAAACTATCACCTTAGTTTCTTTAATAAAAATTAAAACAAAACCAAAAGCTACTTGGAGTCATCATCTTTCCTAGTGCAGACCAAAGCCATGGGAGAAATGGATCTCTCCAAATGGGTTGGTTCTCCATACAAATATGGAAAGCCAACAATTAGAAGGCAAGAGATGGGGCTACCTGGATGTCTGATAAAACACCAAGGCCAGCTTGGAATTAGGAAGAATAAAAAATAAAAGACCAACAACCCAGTTACCCCTGTTCCTGCTGCTACCTCTTTGTATGGTTCCCTTTCTTTTCCCTCTACTCATGGCCAGGTATTTTGTCTCTCCCCAGTTGTAACCTGCTGCCCAAACTACCTCTGAAGCCCTGAACTTCTGATGAGGGGAAATCAGTTGCAGTGGAGCATCAGGCAGGACAGCACTGTCTGGGCCAGTGACACAACACAGGGTCTGGGCCAGCAGCCCTGGGTCTTGACAATGTCCAAAACCAATGGTGTGACTTTGGATAAACCATTCCTGAGCCTATTTCTTCACCATAAAGTAGGGAGAAATAATAATATTGGCTCTACTGGATTACTGTGAGGCTAAATGAGATAAATCTTCCTGGCCGTGCTTTGTCAACTACAAAGTGCCATGCACGTATCAAATTTACATTAATAACTGCTAGTTGGAGGGTCTACTAACACAACAAGATAAATTTCTGGAGCATATCAGAGATCTCACAAAGTGCATTAAACACATCATCTTTATTCACTGCAGTTATGTCTCTGTACTTGCTTCTTTGTCTCATAGAGACAGACCACATGGCTCTGATTTCCATGGGGAAAATGCAAATGAGTGCCTCTTCTGTCTCCATTAGGGAAATTCCACAGAATAAAGTCCCAAGACTATGAAGCTATAAGAGAGCTAGAGAAAAACTAATGACAAAAGCCCTTGGTCATGTTGGCTTGGCATTCAATATTTCTAGCTAAGACATCAATACGTCTCTACTTTCCAATGATCCTAATCTTGATCAGAGCTTCAGGTCATGACCTGGGAAATACAAAGCCTCAGAAGATTAAATGAAAAGATCAAGTCTAAGATGACCTCTTCTTTCAGGATTCCTAAGAAGCCTCAAAGAAGGCCATCAAATATTCTCTCATTGAATTCAGAGATTTTATGTTGAAAGATGAATGAATTAATAGACAAATGAATAAATGATGAGCAAATGAAGACAGGAAGTTTTATTTGGAGGAATGAGAATTATTCTCTAGTCCCTTAGGAGCAAAAAAAGAAGAAGAAAGGATATGGCCATTTTAACTACCAAAGAACCATAAAAAGTGGACAGAATCCAATATGGGGGCCTGGAGTTCTGAGAATACTTTCAGAGAAAACCATTAAGTTCTGAGAAACTATTAAGCTTCCCAGCCAAGGAACTCCACCCTCAGAGAGCCACATGAGGTTCTGAATGAAGCTGTCACTAACCCAACAGACCAGAGTCTCTGCTCCATCCTCCATCCGGCCGTTGCTTCTCTGAAGACACCCAACACCAGCCACTTCCCTCAAACTGCAACCTGCCAGATTTTGACTCTCTCCTAAGCCAGCTCCCACCCAACCTCTTTCTGTTCCCACTTCTGCTACACACTCAGTCACTGCCTGACCCAGGGCGCCCCACGCTGCCTGCTCAGAGCCCAGCCCTGAAGCCCCAGCCCCAGGCCAGGCGTGGGAGCAGCGTGAGCTCAACAGCTCCTGCATCTGAATGGAAGAGAGCTTCCTTCTCAATCCTGACTCCTAAGCTCTGAGAAGTCAAGGCCCTGGGATCTGTGGCCGCCTTCTTAGTCCTTGACTATCTGAGACCTTTTCATGTGTCTTAAGGACTTTTTAAATAAACATATTCAACTCAAATAGAAATATGAACCACCGCCTTGAACTTAATTCACGTCAACTGAATCAGAGTTTTGTTTTGGAAAAAGCAAATCAACTCATTTTGTGGAATTTTCCACCTGTTTCTGAAAACCCTGAATCTGGCCCCATGCCAGGGTGCAAGGGCTCAGGAGGCAACCATCTTGTCTCGCTGCTTCTTTGTTCTTGCCTTGCAATTTCCTTCCATCTTGTAAAGCACTGCTTCACGCGGAGTGCTTCACAGGCGAGGCACGCTGCCACATCCTCCCGCCCAGCCTGGGAGGCCATGAATCTTTCCCTGGTTTCCCACAAAATCAGCCAACAGGTGGAGCCATATAATGCCCTACCCCTTATTCATTTATGTATTCATTCATTCATTTAACAAACATTACTGAGTAACTAGTATGTACCAGCCATTATATTTAAGACGATCTCATCAAGGAAAATGATCTTATCAAAAATATACATACTGTGGTTTATTTTAAAAGTATAGGAAATTCCAGTCAAAATTCTGGTGGGTGTCTTACTAGCGGGGAATAGTAGGGAATGAATAGGGGAATGTTCTTGCTTTGCCACCTCCTAAAACAGGCACCTCTCTCATCACTTTGGGCTTTATAAGGAAGAAAGGAAAGGCAAAGAGGAGACTCAAGGGTCCAAGGAACTGAGTTAGAAAGGATTCAAGTGCACTCTACCATAGGCCTGAGTAGAAAAACAAGTTATTTTCCCAGAAAAGAATCACCAAAATGATAATGACACTTTATGCCCCTATGTCTGTTTAAAAAGTGATTTTCAACTTAGACAAAAGGGGTGGAGAGGGACCTGTTGGATGCTTCTGCAGTGTGTGGACTGTCCTGAGCTTTCTGCCCCAAATGGAAAGAAGCTTCTGAGATGTGGCTGAGCATCCTTCATCTACACAGCTATAATCCCGAGCCAGTTCAGGGTTTCCCCAGACCCCGCTGTGGCGAGGAGGAATGGGGGAGAAGAAAAAGAGAATTCTGATCTGTTTTGTGAGTCACAGCTGCTTTCTCTACCATGCGCTTCAAGTCCACCTATGAGTCAAGAAATTCCACAACTGGTACAAGTGACAGATTTGAGGAAAAAAAGTAATCATGCAAAACCGCCAACTAGAACAGATTTCCCTGTGATTGAAGATGGCAATAATAGGACAAAAGACAGATTTTTTGCCTTCAAGAAACTCTCTCTTCACTGCAGCCAAGGCAACACAAAATTCAAGGCAAGCATTCCAGTATTTTCCCCCCACTGTTTGGAAATATGGAAAAAGAAAATCTTGCCATGATTTTTTTTTCCCCTAGTTCTACCAGAAGTGACACTTTTTTTTCCTCCAGCGTTAACAAATGACAGAGTATGATTCTTCTGGTGCTTGGAACGGAGGAGAGATCCAGCAAAGAAAAGAGCCTGGATGGGAGACAGTCTGCAGGAAATTGTAAACCTGCTAAGAAAACACAGGCCCCCTCAACAGGCTGTCTTTACAACATTAGTCTTTTTGAATATGATGAAAATATTATCTGCCTTATTGATCACCAGCTCCCTAAATAGAACAGAGTTGTTTATAACAAATGCAACCAGCTATCATAAATGTGCAAAACAATAACACGTTACCCTCATATCCTGGCTCCGTATCCACTGCCAAACACCAAGCAAGGCAGATGAAACACCATGCATATTGTTTATAAGGAATCTGGGGAATCATAAGAATCTAAAAATGTCACAAGATTCTAAACGTAAGATGCAGTCTGTTTTGAAGCATCGAAACACAGAGTCCCCAAATTAGCCTTTTTTCCAGGAGAGTTCTGAATTTTGTTCTACTCTTTTGGTTTCCCTAACTGTAGATTGCTAAAAGTAAATGGGACCCTGGAGATCATTTAATCCAATCCACTCATGTTATAGGTAGGACAACTGAGGCCCCAAAGAAAGGATGTGTCTTTTCCAAGGTCACATAGATAGCCAGTTACGGAGCTGGGAATAGAATTCAGATCTAACTCTAGATGACTCAGTGCCCTGGTTAGGTGAGTTAAAAGCCAGTTCAATTTTGGGGTGGCTTTGCACAGCAAGAATTCTATTTGTTAATATGAGATTGTGTATCCTTTAAGCCAGCTGGTAACTGTACATGTTGTTATGACTTCCTTAGCTCCTTCTCCCACCTCCCCATCCATGTCTAGGGAATACAGAAGATGGGTCATAACGATATCCGTAGCTCTGAAGGACAAAGATACACTTCCTCATGGATATTCTCCTGGCACAGGTAAGATTGTGTTTCTAGAAGTTTTTTGTTTGTTTGTTTTCATGCATCTTGGGACAAGCTA
The DNA here is from genome assembly GCF_964341445.2 of Mesoplodon mirus. Lineage (NCBI taxonomy): Eukaryota > Metazoa > Chordata > Mammalia > Artiodactyla > Ziphiidae > Mesoplodon > Mesoplodon mirus. The sequence continues at coordinate 154,218,073 of NC_138978.1, read as the reverse complement.
TCTTTCCGTGTCACTTTTTTTTTTAAACAACCTTGAGTTTGAAAAGTGACTTCTTAAAGCCTAACTTCCTTTAGAATCGGGCTTATAGTCATCATATTATCAGCTCATTTATGTACTTAGCAGGGCAGGCATTCAGTGTCTCTTTAAATGCTCCCTGGGTTCACCTGACCCTGGTCTCAGCCCTGTCCTTTAGTTTTCACATTGTTCATTTCCTACATTGTTCTATATGTATATTTCCTAATTAACAACAAAGTAACTGGATCTTTCCATTGAAGTAGCTCTGGCTTCTCTGCAAGGAGCAGGTTCAGGTGAAACAGACCAGTGAGCTTCAAAAGCGTATAGAGGGAATTCCCTGGTGGCGCAGTGGTTGAGAGTCCCCCTGCCGATGCGGGGGACGCGGGTTCGTGCCCCGGTCCGGAAGGATCCCACATGCCGCGGAGTGGCTGGGCCCGTGAGCCATGGCCGCTGAGCCTGCGTGCCCGGAACCTGTGCTCCGCAACGGGAGAGGCCACAGCAGTGAGAGGCCAGCGTACCGCAAAAAAAAAAAAAAAAAAAGCGTATAGAAGTCAGAGCTGTCTCGGTCACCCAGCGCTGGTCCCAAACTGCCACTGACCCTCTGAGTGATTACTCATGCAGCCTCTCTGTTCTTCAGTTTCTTCTTCCTGTCTCATCTGAAATGGGCTGTGCAGCTAAACTAGGCATGTAGTTACCCTTCTCTTCTCAAATACCCTCCTCGTGGTTTCTACAACATTCTCCTCTGAGTCTTCCTGCCTGGTCTGTCTCCATCTTCTTCTCTGAACCTTCTTCCTCTTGATGCGCTGAAAGATTTCTTCTCCCAGCTGTGACCTTGGCCCTGCTTCTCTCACTCCTATGCTGGCTGATGAGACCCAAGCCCAACTCACACTGGAGTACTAACTTGCATCTCTTCATGTCTTTGGAAGGTTATCACTTGGATATTCAAATATCAATTTTACATTTTCTTTTTTTGTGTGTCTCTGAATATATCAAATTCATTTTTTAAGGAAATTCTTGGTTGAGATGTAGCTCACTGAATTTTTTTTCTTTTTTTTCCACTTTTTTTCAAATGGAAATATAGTTGATTTACAATGCTGTGTTAGTTTCAGGTATACAGCAAAGTGATTCAGTTATACATATATATATTCTTATTCAGATTCTTTTCCATTACAGGTTATTACAAGATATTGAGTATAGTTCCTTATGCTATACACTAGGTCCTTGTTGTTTATCTGTTTGTTTGTTTTTAGAAGATGTTGGGGGTAGGAGTTTATTAATTTATTTCTTTATTTTTTGGCTGTGTTGAGTCTTCGTTTCTGTGCGAGGGCTTTCTCTAGTTGTGGCAAGCGGGGGCCACTCTTCATCATGGTGCGCGGGCCTCTCACTATCGTGGCCTCTCTTGTTGTGGAGCATGGGCTCCAGAGGTGCAGGCTCAGTAGTTGTGGCTCACGGGCCTAGCTGCTCTGCGGCATGTGGGATCCTCCCAGACAAGGGCTCAAACCCGTGTGCCCTGCATTGGCAGGCAGATTCTCAACCACTGCGCCACCAGGGAAGCCCCTGTTTATCTGTTTTATATATAGTAGTGTGTATATGTTAATCCCAAACTCCCAATTTATCCCTCCCCATCCTGCATTTTCTTAACTAGAAGAAAACACAGGTGAATGTTTATCTGTTTTCTAAACCTGTAAATGCAAAAGAACTTTCTAAACCTAAAAACAAGGGAAGAAATCACAAAGGAAAAATAGATTTAATCATAAAAATATTTAAACATCTGTGTGTTAAAGAAAAAAACCCAACATTTCCATTCCCTTGGATATGCCATCCTCTGGGGCTCTCGGTTTGTACAGCCTCTAATCAGTAACCTGGTTTTTGAACTGTCTGTCCTGACACTGACTTTGGCTCCACTTGGAGCCATGCCCCTGCCCAGCTGCCATCACTGCGCTCTGTCCACGCGGCCAGACAGGGCCAAGGTATCAAACTTAAAGTTCATCATCCTCCTTGGTAAATCTCACTGTTTTGCTTGACCTGCATCTCAGTATTTGACTTCATAAGGGCAAAACCTGTGTCTTCAGCTCTTGGCATGGTGAGAGATTTGAGATTTACTAAATGATTGACAGAACGAGAGAATGACAATTATGAGGCCAAGCGAGAGGAAAATAATTAAAGATTTGAATTCTTCAAAAGTAAGTCTTTATGATCAGGTGTCAATTTTCAGCACTAATGATTAGCCAAAATAATGTGAAAGATCAAACCCCGAGTGATGGAAAAGCCCACCATCTGAGGAGCAGGGTGTTCTCACCCATGGGCCCGCTTCTGGAAGAAGGGGACACATGTTGATACGCTGTGCACAGCGAAAAGCTGACCCTTTGTTCCATCATAGCCAAACCTACGTAAAACCAGCTCTTCCAGTGGCTGGTTTTACTCTGCTCTCTTCCCCAACTGGACCTCATTTATAAGGCTGGTGGAGAAAGTCCTTCAGAGACAAGAGGGTGACCACCTCTTGCTGGACTACGGGAGCACAGGAGCGTGTGTGGCCATGGAGCCACCAGGCAGGAAGGGCCCTCCCACACTGACTCCCATCAGCCCACGGACAGCGCCCCCAGAGCTGGCGCCCAGAGCATGACGGAGGAGTGACAGAAAGCTCGTTACTCCTTTTCACTAAGTTGCCCTAAGCCTCTCTATTCCCTCCCCATCACTTATCTGAATTGGCAAGGCTTTCCAGTTGACTTTGCAGTGTCGTTGTCTTCATCCTTCTGATCGAGCCAGCCTTTGCCAATTCCTACCATTTCCATAACTCAGACAGTCTTAAGCTATCTGGCATTTATAATGAATTTACCTCCTACAGTTATTGTGCCATGTCTTTTTCTCTCTACACTTCTTTCTTTCCAGTATTTAAAATACAACAAAATAAAACAAGAAAGAAAAGAACTTCCATATAACACAAACTGGGGGGAACTGGGCATTTTACCATGTCATTCAGGAATCTCTATAAAATGTGGAAGCTCCCACTAGGCTACAGCACACACAGTTCCAGATGTTATTTTATTTTATTTTTATTGAAGTATAGTTGATTTATAATATCGTGTTAGTTTCAGGTGTACAGCAAAGTGATTCGGTTATGCATATATATGTATATATCTATATTCTTTTTTCCATTCTTTTCCATTATAGTTTATTACAAGGTATTGAATATAGTTCCCTGTGCTATACAGTAAATTCTTGTTGTTTATCTATTTTATATGTGGTAGTGTGCATCTGTTAATCCCATACCCTCAACTTATCCCATCCCCTCCCTCCTGTTTCAGATGTTATTAGGTTAAAAATCTATGGAAATTACCATTTTGGCAGATCAAAAGTGGTTGAATATTGAGACTGTCCCATGGTTCAATGTCATATTATAAGCAGTCTGTTCAAATTTGGCTTCCCTATGACTCCTAAAGTAAAGGATTTGTGCATGTCCAGCAAAAAGTCAGCAGAACTGTTATATGGTGTTCTGAGCAAGGCACGAATTGAGGGTCTGGCAGGATAAAGCCATCGGCTTCTCAAAGCAGCTGAAGAAAGTGTCAGGGGACTGATGGTCTGTGTCCCGGCCATTCATGGTCAGGAAAAGGACACCTGTGTGCCTGTCTGCTCCTTTCTCCCGCCTGCCCTTTGCAGAGGAAATGCAGCTGTAATGTCCTCTCACCACAACAATGAGGAGAAGTGGACAAGAGGCTGTTTCATCACCTTTTCCTCTGCCCCGATGCCCCGCTGGGGACTGGAGAGCAAGCGTCCACTGTGTTTTGGAGGCTGCAAGAGGAAGTCGCTGTCGTTAACCCAACGTGGGTCATTCCTTCCGGGGTACAATGGTTGGAGGTGGAAACTTTAGCAGGAAAGCCAAAGGAGTTCTTTGACCCACGTGCTTGTGTCTGGGTCTATGGGTGAGGTCGCAGGCATCCATTTGTGTCACCGTTTATGATACAGATCACGGTGGAGTTTTACCCTGAAAGTGAAGACGAAAAAGAGGAAAAGTCTGGGAGCTGGTGTTGGTGGTGTCATCACAGCCCCAGAATGGGGTCCAGTTTTGTTTTCATAAACAGGAAATTTCTCTCTTCACAGCTTAAGATGGGATATAAAGAAGTATTGTTCTGAAATGACCTCTTCCTTCTTCTCGTTGATGTTTCTAATGCATTACTCCACCCCTCCAAAGGCCAAGAGGGCCAAGATTTTTTTCAACAAAACCAGCCCCGGGCCACTTCTCCAAGCAGAACGGGCTTCACTTTGACACCGTCTCTACCCTTGCTCACTTCTATGCCAGCAGTTCTCTGCCTTCCAGCAACTTATCCCTGGTCCTGCCAGGTCCTTCCTACCAGGAGTAATGCATCCCATTTGGTCATCCGTGCCAGGGTCCTTAATGGGTCTGCATGTTGCATTGAGGATTAAATGTACATGTATCTGTATAAGGAGAGTACTTAGAACCACACTATATAAATAAGCATTCTATAAATGTTAACCAATAGTACTGTAGGAGGTGATAATTAATGGAGCATTATTGTTATGAAGACTGGGGTGGTATAAGCAATCACTACTTGAGGACTTTGATTAAAACTCAACTCTAAATTACTGGATGAGAAATTACAGGATCTCTTCAGCTTGGCTCTCTAAAGCAGTGCTGTCAAATAGAAATGTTAAATTTTCTAGTAATCACATTTTTTGAAGTAAAAAATAAAAAGATGAAATTAATGTTAATAACATATTTTATTTTATCCATGAATCAAAAATATTCTCATTTTGACATGTAATCAATGTAAAGTTTTTAATGAGATATTTTACTTTTTTGAATGCCGTGTCTTAGAAATCTGCTGTATAGTCTACACATACGGCACACCTCAGTTTGGATGCTAGGTTTTCAATGATTAAAGTCAAATATAATCCTACCAAAGCACTGAAGTTTTGTTTAATGGGGAAAAAAATGGTCCTCATTGCTTCCTGTTTTAAATTTGAATTTGAATTTAAATTAATTAAATTTCAAATTCAGTTCCTTAGTTTCACTGGCTACATATCAAGTGCTCAGTAGACATGTGTGCCTAGTGGCCAGTGTATTGGACTGGGTAGGTCTGAGCTGCCCACCAACTTCCTCCGTTGCCCTCATACCTCCTGCCTGGCCCGTGCACACCCTGGCCCCCACCTTGCTCTCCTCACTCCCCTGCACTACTTCCTGCCTATGCTGGGCCTCTGCTCATACCTTTCCTTTTACTGGGAATGCCTTCCCCTCCTCTAATACATGGTCTCCTTCAACTCCAAAGTCACCTCCATCATGAAGCCTTTCCCAGTAGCTTCCTCTTAGAACTTATCAGCATTCCCTCCAACCTGGTGTGCTCAAAGCTCTGTTATATGCAATATGAACGTGTTTGCATCTATTTGCTAAACGTGTATGTGTGTGTGTGCGTGCACACACATGCATGCAAATATTCTATGTTCCCAACTTGACTGTAAACCCTTCAGGAAAGCATCCCTGGCATTACAAACCATTTTCCTCTCACCTGGGCTATCACAGTAGCCTCCTAGCTGGTCTCCCTACTTCCTCCCCTGGCCCCTTGAAAACCCACCCTCTACACAGCAGCCAGAGTGCCCCTGTTGGAAACACAAATGATCATATATCTCCCCAGCTAAAAGCCTTCTGGTGACTTGCCGCTTTTCTTAAAATGAAGTGCACATTTCTCAGCCTGGCCTCTACAGCTTTACTGGGGGGGGCGGGGCAGGGGCAGCCATCCTCTGTGGCTTCATCGCCTCCCTCATCACAGTGCCCAGGTGCCTAGCTACACTGGACTTCCTTCTGCTGTTTGAGCACCTCGAGTTCATGTCCACCTCAGAGCCACTACCCTTGTTGGACCCTCTGTCTTTCATGCTCACCCCAGCCCCAGATTGTGCTCAGTTGGTTTCGTCTTGTCATATGTAAGGTCTTACCTGACATCCCATTAGTCTCCACTCCCACCCCAAAGCCCCAGACTTACTCTTTCACAGCTCTCTGTTTGATTTTCTTCATCTGTTCTTACAACTTTGTTGATCTTTTCTTACAACTATTTGAAATCATTGTTCATTAATTGACTGGCTTGTTTAATGTCTGCCTCTCCACTAGAATGTAAGCAGGGAGTTCACCCCTTCTGTTCACTACTGTACCTTAGGGCCCAGAGGCTCAGCAAAATGGAAGTCTTCAATTAATATTTCAAATTAATGAATGAATAAAGATCTCAAGAGGAGGTAGGGCTGTTGTTACAGAATGGGGATGGAGAAGAATATGCTTAGGCCCCCGTGATGCATTTGAGCATGTCTTGGTTCTTTCTTGCCCAATTTTGACAGTAAATGGACAAATACAGCAACACTCATCTGAGAAAGACATAATGTCCAGTGACTCAGATTCTCAGAGACAAGGCATCAGTTAAGCCAACAAGACCAGCAGAAACACTACATGGTGGTGAAGGGAATCCAGGCTCGAGGGAGCAGGGGAAAGGTGGGGTATCAGCTATAGCCCTGAAACCAGCTGCAGTGACTGGGGCTATAATTTATCCCGTAACTGTCCTCTTCCAAATTTTCCTCAGGAAGAGATGAAATTCCCATTGATTCCTGGAGGAGCTGCTCCGAGAACATATATGCAGTGATTCCAAAGGGCACAGGGTGGACTGTAGTGGACACTGTAATGCGCTGCCCAGACCTCCCTTCAGGAATGGACTGGCCACCACCCGCACCAGCCAGCTGCCAGGCGTGCTGCCAGCAGACTGTCCCAGGATGCCAGTCAATTCTGGGTATGGCCTCAGCTGAAGAGAGCCACCTCACTCAGGGTCACATCCCTTCCCAGAGCAGCCCACTTCCTGTAACTCATCAGCACAGGGGTATAAAGGCTCAGTCCCCTCACTCTAACTCAGGACATCCCTGAAGGGTCATCCCAGCTCAGAGCTCCCATATGTCATCAGAATTCTCAGCTAAGGCCACATCACAGTTCAGTGCCTCTCTCTGTCCAATTCTGCTTCTTTATCTTCTCTTCTACTGGTGGGTTAATTCCAAAATCCTCCTGGATGTTAATCTTCTTAGGAGCTACTTCTCCAAAGATTCAGCCACTGACATGCTGACTTTTCCTTCTTGAAGTCCCCCTTAATTCTCAAATGCTGTATTCCTGCTACCTGTCTGATGGCCTCTACCTCCATCTCTGGACACCCCTCTTCTTCCTCCCAATCCTTAAGGGTAAAGGTAGCTTATCTTAGTCACTGCTCTTTGAAAGAGGATTTTCTGATAACAGGATGCTACCTACTAGCAGAAGATCTACACCCACACCTACATAAATGGATTGCTGTGGGATATTTACCTCTCCTATTTTTCACATTTCCTAAGAGTAAAGCATCAGTTCCTCTTGTTTGGCCCCAGGAAATATAACAGAAGGTGATATATATGGCAAATGATCTTCCCAAGTCAAGAGGGTACTAGAAGTTTCTCTAATCCTTTATAAAGATTTACATTTTGCAATGTTATACCCTCTCCCTCATTGCTGGTCTACACACACACACACACACACACACACACACACACACACACACACTCTCACTCACTCCCTCTACTCATCACAAAGATAAGGCAAAAATACATACCCATAGACTATATGTGAATTCCATCTTACTGCCCATCTTTTAGTCCATTGTCTGATAACCTCCAGGCTCTGGGCAGCAAGGCCAATTCCCTTTTCTGGTTCACATTAATTCTTTGACTCCCATATGACCAAAAGAATCTTATGAGACTAACAGCTGGTCTAACATAATGGAAAACACAATGATCTGAGAGCAAAGAGACCCGGGTTTTAGGCATGGTTTGCTGCTTACTAGCTATTCTTAAGCAAGTTCTTTGTTTCCCCGCTTACAAAAGGAAGACAATTGTCCTTGATTAACCAACCCCCTTCCTAGGACCATCAAGAAGCTAAACTAAAAATTTATATGTGGAAGTGAATACAAAATGGAGACACATCCATTAAGGCAAATTTCCCCTTGAATGTTCTCTGCTGATGTACATCCTGCCTAAAGGAAATATCTAGATTTAAGCACGGGCAGATGAGTCCAATTCAGGGGTCCCAGGGCTCCTGGAAACCCACAGATGACTCAAGTCTGAGTTTTCTGCTCAAGGCTGCTGATCTACTGAGGAAGGAGGTCTCTGGAGGAATTAAGCCTCTGCTGAAACCACCCTCTGCCTCCCTCCTCTGCTCTAAAAGGCCAAAATAAGGGCTGTTCCTTCCCCCAGCAGCTGCTTCCCCATGTTCCTGAGAGATCTGTAGGAAAGTTGCCTGCTTTTGAAATTCCCTCCCCTCTGCTTACTTTTGGGAGCCTCCTCTGGGAAGTTCATTCTTTACGAGGCTCATCTGTGCCCCTAACCTGAGACTGAGTGGGGATGACCACCTGCCATGCTGCTCCCTAACCAAGTACAGATACCTCCTGCAGAGGAATCTGCTCTTTGCTCTATTTCCACTGGGGAAAGAGAGTCACAGTGTACCAGTGACTAGAGCCCAGGGAGATGCTGCTTTGGGGCACAGGCATGGGGGGGTTGGGTGCCACCAGCTGCTTGGAGGAGCCCTCTAATTCAGCTGAGTATAGGGCAGAGAGGACTGCTGAATGGAACTTCCAGAGATTAGCTTGCTCAGACTTTTGCCTTCTTGCAGGAGGATATCTAAACTCAGACAAACAGGCACTTAATATTTTCTGGATGATCTTCAGGGATGGGATCTTCTCAAGCTCCCCGGGCACTGAAATAACAATGTTTGAACATTTCAAAGATATGGAAGTTTTACCATCTAGCCAATCAAAATTTCGATTGCTTTACCTTAAACCCATTTAATTCATTCATTCTTTTATTTATGAAACACTCTAACGCCTGCGGAGGCCAAAGCATTAGGAGAGCTATTTCTCTTGCAGAGTTATTGGCAGGCATGAATCATGGCAGCTCACCGTCTACCTCATGAAAACCCTTCGTCTTCTTGAAGACATCTTGCCCGGCATCTTGCGCGCCACCTCTGTGCCTCTTGCCCCATTCCATCTTTAGCCTTTCATACCTTCCCAGTGTTTAGGAAGATCAATGAGAGGCCACAGCAAACTGGATGCCACCTTTGATATTTACAGCAGGAACCCAGGGCTGCTGCTCCTTTCCTCCCCCACCCCACCACCCCATCCTCTTGTGGAGTATTGACTTATTTCCCTTTGGGTCTCTAGCACTCAGCACAGATCTGGCACACAATAAATAGCTGATATAAATAAAACAGCCCGGTTCCTCACACAACTTCCATGCCTGCTTGGGGCTTTGTCAATCCCTGGGTGGGTCCCAGAAAACATAAAGGCAAAAGGAGATCCTAACATCAAACACCGCAGACAATGGGAGAAAGGTGTGGGACACGTGAGTTATCACCAAGGGTTTCCAGGGATACAGAGAAATTGGCTTGGAAGTGAGTCACCCCCAAAGGGCTTGGAGAATTAAGGCACACGTCCAGGCTGATGGGAACAAGGGGAGTTGGCACACACCTTCCACCCTCTGAAAGTGTGGGAACATCGACTGGGTCAATAAGGGCAGTGTGGGAATCCCCCTGGGAGCTGAGAAGTGGCCATGTGACCTCTCAAGGCCATCACCAGGACGCTCACTACCTGTCTCTCAGCACGCAAGTCCCTGGCATCTGTATCACCTACTTCCTGGTTTTGAGGCCCAAGGAGGTGGGAGAAGAGCCACAAAGCCAAAGGACTGAGTGCCCGGAGCCTTAGAAGGATGGTGGCCTTCCCCTCATCTGTCTCACTCTTTTAAGTTGAGTCTCTTCCTTCACTTTGCTAATAATGTAAAGTATCAGCTAAAAATTGCAAAGCATGCATTTCATTTGAGTTTTATTGCCCTAACAGACAGCATTAGATTACAAAAGAGGACATTTTTCTTCTCAGTTTTAGCTTATTCTGATGATTTATGATTAGATACAGCAAGAGTTCATAAACTTCCCTGACCTGCTGACAGTTTTTACAGGCTCCCAGATTTATTTCCATCTCAAACTTAACAGCTTTCATGTGACTGATATTCCCAGCATCGCAGCGTGGCCGAGCCAGGGGCTGGGAGAGCGCCTCTAATCTCCATGTTACTAATTTAAATGAAGTCTTGGTCTGTTGTTTAAAAAAGACATCAGTCATCCTGGGGAGGTTTACAGATCCTCTTGTAATGTAATGTCAGCCCCTTCTGAGATATGAGGTTTATAAAGCCTCACGATGTTGAGTGTTGGCAGACACGCCAAGGTCACTGTGTATGGCAAAGGGGAGGGGAGGGGAATGCACTTCAGAGCAGGAGCAAAGAACTCCAAAGAAAGAGTGTTCTCCTGGAGAGACGGGGTGTGACTGTCAAGAGAGGAACCTGAGGCTGGTGTCTGGGGGGGACTGGAGAGAGGAAGGCGGAGTCGAGTTCTAAGGGCGGGACCCCTTACTCTCAATTCAGCACATCTCAACTCCCTCTGAGGCTGAGAAGCCCTGAGAAAACACAGCCTCTGGCCCCTGCCCTGAAGATCATCCTGGGCACCCGCTCTTTGTTGGCAAGGGACCCGCTGCACAGGGCAAGTTGAGCTGTGCCCCCAAGTCTGGGTAGAGAGACCCTGAAAAGTCTGCTCCTCTCTACCTGCAGACAGTCTCCTGGGCTTGGGAAATCTCAAGAAGGAAGGCATGTTTGCCCAGCTCTGGGAGGCCCCCCAGAGGCGACGAGGAGGAGGAGGACAGGACCCCATCATCAGAGTGAGGCGGAGCTGGGAGAAGACAGATTCCTTGTGCCAGCCTGGGCTGTTCTCACACATTCACACGCCCGGGTGTCTGAAGGTCACTTCCAATCAGACTTTCACTGGGCAGGAGTTGCCTTTGTGTTATTTGGAGATCAGATAAGAAGTGACAAGTAGCAGTAAGCTCTGGCTCACTAGGGAGATGGCTGAGGCCCACAGGGCTGAGGGCTTGGGGGATGGGGGGGCACTTTTCATTCCCCTGGGAGAAGAGGGAGGTGTGGAATAAATGCTTTGCCCGTGTACTCTCTTGTTAGAAGGGGAGAAAGGCCAGCCTTGTGTATCTCTGAAGGCCCAGGTTCTCCAGAGGGAAAGTCTGCATGATGAGGATTCACCATTTGCAACCCTGGACCAGAAGAGGCAGGTGACATTGCTGTTCCTACTGACATTCACCCAGTGCTAAGTATATGCCGGGCTCTGGGTAGGATCTCAGTCAACCTTCACAGCCATTGACAATTGAGAAAGGTGCATGAAGTGGATGTTTTTATTGCCATTTTACAGATGAGATAACTGAGGCTTAGGATACTACAGGACTAGCCCAAGACCATACAGCTAGTAACTGGTGGAGTTGAAGTTCCAATTCTAAGGTCCAGTTTCTCACCCACTACATCCTAACACCAACTAAGAAGACTACAGATAATAATAGTAATAATAATAATAATAATAAAATACCAAGCTTCTGTTTGCCTATAATCCTCTGGAACCCAGACAGTTGACCATTTCCTCTTGCCCTGGAGGGAGACTGAGAAACAATGGTTTATTTCAGTGTTTCTCAAAGTGAGGTCCAGTGCCCACCACCATCATGGGCTGTAACTGGGATGCCCATCAAAGGCAGTTTCCTGATGGGAGCCCTTCCAAGCTCTGCATATCAACACGTGCCCTGGGAGATTCGTGCTCACTGAACGTTTGAGAACCACTCATCTTTTCAAAGCATGTAGTTGGTGTCCTGGAGCACTTTAGCAGCAAGGGAGATTACACAGTTTCCCAACAATTCCTGACTTCTCTCCTCAAAATGCAGGCTCTCTATTTGCTTGACATGAATTTCTAGAGCAGACTATTAGAAAAAATAAGCATAAACATACGTTTCAAAGTCACTTCAGAAAGGTTTGGAAATTATCCACCAATCTTTGTCATTCATCTCTTCATCTAGAGCATCCATGAAGATAATGGTGATAGAGAAACAGCTGGATGAGCCAGATGTTGGCATTTGTTAACTGCAGCCATTTCCCTGTTAGAATACCAGATGTCTCTGTTTCGGGGGATTTTCTCTGGAAAATGTGGTGAACCACATAGCACATTTTCTCCAGGAGTGTTCTATGGACCCCCAGCACCCCAAACTTCTGGGGCTGTTTGTTAAAAATGCAAATTCCGAAGCTCTACTCCAGGCCTACTGAAGTGGTTACCCTGAGGGATGGGATCCTGGAATCTGTATTGTAACAAACTCCCTGGATGATTCATACATACACTCAGATTTGGGAATATACCTGGTACACCTGGGAGAAAGGACCTGGGTTTCACAATCAGATGGGCCTCAGCTCAGAGCGAAGCTCCACGGTCAAACCCTCATACAGTGTTGCTTGGAACGGAAAATAGTGCAACCACTTGGAAAAGCAGTTTGACAGTTTCTTGTAAAATTAAACATATACTTACCATACAACCCAGCAATTCCACTCCTAGGAAGTTACCCAAGAGAAATGAAACCATGTTCACACAAAAACTTGTACACAAATGTTCAGAGCAGCATTACTCATAGTAGCCCCAAATTTGGAGCAGCCCAGAGCCCATCACCTGGTTACGGAATGAACAAATGTGGAACATCCACACAGTGGAATGCTCCTCTGCAAGAAAAACTAACAAACCATTGATACAAAAGGGTGAATCTCAAAACAATACGCTAAGTGGAAAAAATCCAGATATGGATGACTACATACTATATCATTCCTTTCAAATGAAATTCTAGAAAAAGCAAAACTAATCTCTAGTGACAGAAAGCAGATCACTGGATGCTTATGTCAAGGATGGGAGAACTGACTGCAAAAGGACATGAGGGAACTTTTGAAGGTGATGAAAATGTCTTGTATCTTGATTTTGGAGGTGTTACATATGTGAGTGTATTTGTTAAAACTCATCAACCTCTACACTTAAAGTGGGTGCACTTTATTGTATGTGAATTGTAACTCAGATTGATTTTATATATTTTTTAAAGTTCAAAAAGCCCCATCAGGGCTTCCCTGGTGGCGCAGTGGTTGAGAGTCCGCCTGCCGATGCAGGGGACACAGGTTCGTGCCCTGGTCCGGGAAGACCCCACATGCCGCGGAGCGGCTGGGCCTGTGAGCCACGGCCACTGAGCCTGCGCGTCCGGAGCCTGTGCTCCGCGGTCAGAGGGGCCACAACAGTGAGAGGCCCGCGCACCACAAAAAAAAAAAAAAAAAAAGCCCCATCATTTATGAACTATGTGACTCTGACCAAATTACTTAACTTCCCTGTTCCCTTCTCCTTATCCCAATCCAAAGTAGTTTCCAATATTCCATTGTGCCTCTCACCCTAAAATCATCCTTCCTACTTTAAAACTCTAGAAGCCCCATTGGTTATATAAAGCTGTCTTTTATAATAAATAGGTAAGTGTCACGGTTCAAATGTTTATATCAATTTTTAAATGCTCTTGGTGATTTAAGGACGTGTTCACCATCAATCATGTGATCCTGGCTGACAAAGTTTGGCAGTAGTGTTGCACGCTGTCAGGGAGGATTTTAGGTGTTTTGGCCAATAGATGGAGGCCATGTTTGCTTGGGGTTCATTTTCCCTGGCAGGAGGATCCCAAAGCTACTGGAGAACAGGACTGAGCTGAGGCTGTCCAAGGGCTTACATATTTATGGAGAGTGCATTACAGCCCAGAAGAATTAAGCCATTTACCCACAACACCCACATGGGTAGCACCCTATGCGGGAAACACGGGCTCCCTTCACCTTTCACTTGCACCTTATGGTTGCAGCCCCTTCATTCATGTACTTAATACATTCTCATTAAGCACATGTTTAGAATATGTGCCAGGCACAAAGAACAGCCACTGGGGGTTCAAAAAATGAATTTTAAAAAATATATATTTCCTGCCCTCGAAGAGCTCAAAGTGTATTCAGAGCACAGATACATAAGAAAAAAATAAAAACAATATTTTGTAATGCTATGGTACAGGCAGATGCAAGATGCTGTGGGTTTCAGAGGAAGTCAGGCTCAGCTCTGGTTTGGGAGGAGTAAGGAAGGCTCCACGGAGGAAATGACGCCTTAGCTTCATCTGAAATGATGAATAGATGTGCAACAGACAGAGAAAAGGGGAAAGAAGCTTTCTGAGCACAGGGAATAGCACATGGAAGAGCTCAGAGGCCTGAAAAGGCCTGGCAAAGCCTGCTAAAGCCAGAGAATGCAAAAAATCGATGGTGGGAGTGAAGAGTGAAGTAGACCACAGTAGGTAAAAGCCTTGTGTGAGGGGTGGCCACCCATCACTGGGAGCTGCTCTGTTCCCACTTGCTGCAGAGAAAGTGTGGCTTTTAAGTGCTCACACTTGCACTCTTCGCTAGAGGTTGCCCTTGGCTGATTGGAGCTGCCTCATCTAGAGATGCCTGGGCGTTCAGACACCCCTACCTCTGGAAGACCCGCAGCCAGTGGCTAACCTGCCTTGCCTCTGGACAGGACAACTTCCTCCTTGGTGCAATTCTTGCTCCAGAGCGCCCCCTGGGATCAGACAGGGGTTGCGCAGCTCCTGAAACATCGGTGTCTGGCTTCTTCTCCAGCCGTATCCTGCTTCTTTCAGCCCCTTACAGGCCGCTTCTGAGAGCTCTTCCTCAACAAATCACTTGAATGCTGCTTAAGGAAATCCAACCTAAGAATCCAAGCCAAGGACCCTGGCCTTCGGTCTCTAACCGAATCAGCACAGCACTGGTGCCTTTGCTGTATAGCCCAGGGCTGCCTATATTTACTGTTTGTGGTTTTCTTTCATTTTTCCCTCACTTGTGCCCCCTGCAGACCCCACCGTGGAGAGAAAACAAGAACTTCTCTGAAATGAGTCGCCTCCACTTTAGATCGTGGCTTTCTGATTGCCATCTCTCTGCGGACACATCTACTTCTTGGGCTGCAGGGGACTCTTGAAACCATCCCTCGCTCCTTCCCTCCTCTGCCTCCCAACCCTTCAGCTCCTGGCCCCTCTTCTGTTCATTTCACTTCCGCCATTGGTGTGTCCCTCCGCCGCCAGGCTCGCAACCTTTCTGGCCATCTGCTTCCGTTCCCTTCTCCTCCTCTCTGCTAGTTTCCCCTCTGCCCTTTCTAAAGCAGGTCTCTGGCCGCATCCCTCTCCTACTTAAGAACCTCTGCTAGCTGCCTCCTGCCCTCACCTTAAGGTGACTTGACCTTTCAAGTTCCTTTTCAATCTCGCCACAATATAAGCTTCCAGACTCTCCCCTACTATTTCCTGATACAAACCATTGAATAGAGGTATAGTGGTGAGGAAAGTCTGGGGCATGTAGTAGCTGTATCACCTTGGACCAATTACTAATACTTCCTGTAACTCAGTATACTTATCTATAAAATGGCAATAAAATATCTATCTTTGGTGGTTTCTAAGGATGAACAAGAAGTGAACTAAATGGCTAGGTCAATTTAAAGTACTTGATCAATTATATTCCAGCCAAATGGCACGACTTGTTACTCAGCAAACACCATCTAGAACTTCTTTCCTCTGTGTTTTTCCTCAAGCTTCTCTCCCCACCTAGGACAACTGTGACAGTCAAACTACCTCAGTAGTTTGTAACTCCTTAATAACAGATTAATATCCAAAATATATAAAGAATGCAACAATTTAATGGCAAAAAACAACTAATCTGATTAAAAAATGGGCAGAGGATTTTAATAGACATTTTCCAAAGAAGACTGACACATGGCCAATAGGAACATGAAAAGACGCTCAACATCACTAATTATAGAGAAATGCAAATCAAAACCACAATGAGGGCTTCCCTGGTGGTGCAGTGGTTGAGAGTCCGCCTGCCGATGCAGGGGACTCAGGGTTCGTGCCCCGGTCCGGGAGGATCCCACATGCTGCAGAGCGGCTGGGCCCGTGAGCCATGGCCGCTGAGTCTGCGTGTCCAGAGCCTGTGCTCCGCAACAGGAAAGGCCACAACAGTGAGACACCCCCGCACCGCAAAAAAAAAAAAAAAAAAAAAAAAAAAAACCACAATGAGATGTCACCTCATACCTGTCAGAATGGTTATCATCAAAAAGACAGGAGATAACACGTATTGGTGCAGATGTGGAGAAAAGGGAGCCCTTGTGCATTGTTGGTGCAGCCACTATGGAAAACAGTATGGAGGTTCCTCAAACAATAAAAAGAGAACTACCATATGACCCAGAAATTCCACGGCTGGGCATTCAGCCAAAAGAAACAAAAACACTAACTTGAAAAAACAATCTGCACTCCCATGTTCATTGCAGCATTGTTTACAATAGCCAAGATATGGAAACAACCTAAGTGTTCATCAATGGATAAAAGGATAAAGGAAATGTATACACATACACAATGGAATATTATTCAGCCACAAAGAAGAATCTTGCCATTTGTGGCAACATGGATGGACCTTGAGGGCATTATGCTAAATAGGCCACACAGAGAAAGACAAATACCATATGATCTCACTTACATGTGGAAATGAAACGAAAAAAAAAAAAAAAAAAGGCCAAGCTGATAGACACAGAGAACAGACTGGTGGTTGCCTTGGTTGGGGGGTGCGGGTAGGCAAAATGAGTGAAAGTGGTAAAAATGTACAAACTTCCAGTTTTAAAATAAATAAGTCATGGGGATGTAATGTAGAGCACAGTGACTATAATTAATAATACTGTATCGTATATTTGAAAGTTGCTAAGAGAGTCGATCTTGAAAGTTCTCAAAAAAAGGGACCTTGTTTCCTTCCTTAGATAAACAGTTCCTTTTCCTGGCTTTTCAGCCCCATAAGAGGCTGTCTTATGACCCAAAACAATGTAGACATGTGGATAGACTCTGACTGGCAACTAAGGAAAAATGCAACAATAAAATGTCATTTTAATGACAGGTGGGGTGGGGAGTGGTTGTAGGGGAGGGGAAGGAAGGCGGCAGAGATGAGCAGAAGTGGACGCCTTGAGGACACTTCTCTTTCAGAGGGTGACAGTTGACCTGTCATTGGTGCTTTGGAGCTGTGAGCAGAAAGCAGAGGCTTCAGGTGCGGAAAGCATCCCCCGGCCCATGTGGTCACCATGCCCTGCCTTAGGACGTGAGACCAGGCAGCTTGGTGAGCCAGTCCCACTCACCCCACCCCACCCTTCAGCCAGTCCTCCTCCAGCCCACCCCCAAGGGGCTGACAACCCATTTCCATCTTGGGAATGACGATCTAACAATCCCCATTCACTCTTGGGAAACACGTCCTGTAGCCTGTACTTCCTGTGTCTAACTGCAAGTTGAGCCCATTTCTACCTATTTTCCCCCAGGTGGGAATGTGAGGACAGAATTGAAGATCAGTGACTTCCTACTGAGCTTGGTGCTAAATTCTGACAAAAATGTCCACTGACAGTTCATAGGCTGCATCGGGCTTCTGTGGCAGCATGCCCCTCCTCAGCCAGATCCATGAAGTTCCCCATGTAGGATCTGAAGACCCAATTTCAGGTCATATGAGGCTGTTTCATCAGCATCACCCCTGGTGGACACCGGGGGCCTGTGCTTCCCCTCCTCACATTTGGATACAGCAATAAATGCTAACACGGACATCACATGTACTGTGTGCCAGGCACAGATCAGATGATTTACATGATAAAAAATACATATACTAAAATTCATTTCATCATCACAAGAACACTGAGAGATAGATTACCAGTATCATCCCCATCTTACAGAGATGCTGTGACTCAGGTTAAATAATCTGCCCAAAGTCACCCAACCATAGGATGGCAGGGCTGGGTTTGAAGCTGGCAGTCAGGCTGTAGAGTTGTGCTCCCAACATCTCACTGTCTTTGAGGACCTTCCCCAGCCCATCTCCCTGTCTCCCCCTTCCCACTACCTCCTCCAGTCTAGACTGCGCACTGTGGCTCTCAACAGACAGAAATGTCATCGTGTTCCTCTCTGGGCTGGAGCCCACAATGGCTTGGTCCTGCCAGTCCCACACTCCAGGCATGGGGATCAGGACCCCCCTTCTCCCTTTCCTCGTCCAGCACCCTCGCATGGTTTGTCTGGCTCTGCCACCAAGTTCACCCACATGCCACTTCTAGAAGTGCCCATATGCCCTCCTTATCATAGACCTTCCATTTTCATATCATAATAGGACCATGACCTGATTTATCCATAAATGTTTCAGATAAGAATTCTGGGTCTCTTATGGTTTTCTTCCCTATTATTTTTCAAGCCGACTGAAGAAAAGGACTGTTTATCTTTCCTCAGCAAGGTTAGTATAATTCCAGGGAAATTAAATTCTGCCCCTGAATGCCTAAAATTCCACCATTAGAGATTCATTTCTTTGACTTAAACTTTGTCTTCCCTCTTCCCTTAAAATGAATAGGCTCTTAATAGGAATTACCAATTGAGCATTTCTAGCCATTATTCTTAGAATGGGTAAGCTGAAAAGATTCTAATCCTGTATCAGCATTTGAAGGAAGGGAGGACAATAAGGAGAACAGAAGAGTATAAGCACCAAATTTAGGAATTGGGAGAAAAGAAAGGTACCAACAAGAGAGGAAAAGATACAGAAAGGGGAGGCTAGCGATGCCACAGAGCAACTAATCTGCCCAATGATTTTGTTGCCCCATAGCACACCAACTTGCCCCTGCACTATCACTGACTCGTTGAGCTCAGCATTTTGGCAAAGATTTTCTAGGTGTGGGCTCATGTTCTTTTTCCTTCCGACTTTCACTCCCCACTCCCCTAACAGCTGATGCATCAGATCTACAGCCACAGAGTCAGGACTTGCAACTGGGACTACCAGCCATTGGTTTGCAGCCGATCTGCTTGTCTGCCCACCTACCTTTCACCAACATTCCTTGGACCTCCACATACCTCTGACATTTCCAGAAGTGAACTCTCTGAGGTGAAGGCTTTTGCTGCAAGTCAGAGTTTGGGGCACAGAGCCTGGCATCTGAGGTCCTTCAGATAATCCATTGTTTAGATGCTTTCATTTCTAGGAACAAAGGCTCTCCCACCCCCACCTCTCCTCTCTGTCCCTTCAAAGGGCACCACTATGTAGCAGCAGAAACGCATCATGATATCATTTCTGATATCCATAGGTTTCAGCAATCAGTAACGGTTTTATTCCAGGAAAAAGCAATATTCTTTGACAAATAAGCCATTTGCAGAGCAGTTTAAATGACATTGCAAAGAGTGACACTACAAACCAATGAGCCGGTTTTCTCTGGTCCTATTCACCGAGAAACAGCTAATGTCCCAGATAAAGAATGTAGATCACATGTGACTTATAACATGAATACAGCACTGGATAAAGAGCCACAGGAAGAGACCACCCTGGTCAGCCACTGCCCTGATGAGACATGCAACCAAGCTGACTCTTTTTCCTTCCTATCTTCGAATGGGAAAATATCATCACACCCATGTCCTTGAGGGTTTTCTTAAAAGACTTCCATTCCTTAAACATTTCTCTTCTAGTCACTGATGTGGCCAAACTTGGGTCTCCACTAGCCCTGGAACTATTGTAACCTGCTTGAATGTGGGGCGTTTCCAGGAGGCAGATGTTTTAACTAGCAGGGGAAAGAAAGGTCTGTTTCTTATTGATGGAACCCTAGCATGTGTAATAGAACTTCAAAGATGCAAGGCCAGATTGGGCAGGCAACATCAAAAGCTTTTGACTGGTGCTGAGTAAA
Source organism: Mesoplodon mirus (assembly GCF_964341445.2). Taxonomy (NCBI): domain Eukaryota; kingdom Metazoa; phylum Chordata; class Mammalia; order Artiodactyla; family Ziphiidae; genus Mesoplodon; species Mesoplodon mirus. Next base: position 154,198,380 of record NC_138978.1, on the reverse strand, counting down.
CTTTGTATTCTGACATACAAGTTCTTATCTATTCTGCTCCAGACTTGAGAGAGGGAGGCTGCATCTAACCAAATCACATTGTTTTTCCTCACAGCTGCCAACTTGGAAAAATATCAGGACACAAAGGGACCATTAAAAAAAAAGAAAGAGAGAGAGAGAAACACACACACACACACACACACACACACACACACAGACATGTTTTGTTAGTTCCTAAGCAACACAATATTGCCAAGATGGGGGCTCTTCGGAAAATAAGAAGACATTTGCTACACTACCCATCGACGCCATTCACTAATCCTAATTTTTATCTTTTTATAAAGAAATTAACAGTATGTATTTGGATAAAGTCTGCTACTCCCTACCATCCACTTCACTTCACAGTGTCTCTGTCTCTTTGATAAACATTCACTTTCTAATGAGGCCAAATCAATGGTTTAATTATATCTAAACTCAAACAATGAAGCTATTTCCTTATTAAATTTTTTTTAAATAATAAATTCACTTATTTTTTAAATTGTTTAAAGGAATTATATTCACTTCTTTGGATTACCTGCTTTTTCCATTATTAAAAAAAAAAACTTTAGAATGTGTTTCATTTCAACATAACTGAATAACATTTCCCCAGTCTGGGAACCAGAGTAAATCAGGAGGGCCATCTTTCTATCAAAGCCTGTATGTGCCTCCCTCATGTGGGTTTGTTTCAAGGCACCCAGTTATTTCCTCTGAGAACATCAATGTGTATCTACACTGGGGAAAGGAGGAAGAGCCCCACAGAAGGCAAATTAGTTTTAAACCTGGGGTTTTCCTCCTACGTTAAGAGCACATTTATTTAATCAGAGAGGGTCCTTCTGAGCGTCTTGTGCATGGGTTCTGTCAGGGACAGAATCACAAATCCAGCCCACCTGCCGCAGAGCTTGCCCTCCAGGACCTCTCCAAAGCAGGCAGTTCTGCCTTCTCATCCCTCCGCTTTGAAACTCAACTCCATAGCCCAGCCCCATCCTGATTATTTCCTGCCTCTCAGCTCTGTGCCTCTGTGGTCACATCCATATTTAGAGAAGCTTAAACAGGAGACCCTGTAGACCAGTGCCATGATGGTCGACCTTGAGTGCGGTTCAGAAACCCAGGGCCCTCCTAGCCGAAGGATGGACCAGGGACCCGGAGTGTCAGCCCCACCTGGATGCTTGTAAGAAATGCAGACTCTCGGGTCCTGCCCCAGACCTACTGAGTCAGAATCTGCATTTTAACAAGCTTCTTAGGAAACCTGTGTGCACATAAGTTTTGAGAAGCGCTACCCCAGAGCTCTTCAATGTACACCTACCTGCCCAGGCTCCAATCCTGAGGTTTTGGGGACGATCTGCAGTGAATTCATGGATTCTGTGTCTCAGAAGTGCCCACAGTGATCTGCTGCACCCTAAGTCTAAGAACCAGTAGTGAGATGCTCAAAGGTATCAGACAGACCCAACTTGCAATTTTGGCTTCTTTACTTATTAGCCTGTGACACTGAGCTGCTTAGAAATGAGCTAAAGGGACCCAGAAATTCTTACCGTTCAGGGAACTACGTGTAATAAGGCCCCTCAAAGAGCGCAGGGAATGGCCATCTCTGAGGTCCCTGATTTTCCTTCTATCCTTCCCCGTCCTTGCCATGTCTTCAACCCAGAAAACTTTTCCACTCTCCTGTCTGCTTCCAAGGTCTGGCCATCTACCGGAGAAGGCATTTTGAGAAGGCTGTTTTCCTCTGATGCTACCCCTCAAGGCTCTTTCTGCCGCTTTTTTTTTTTTAAATAAATTTATTTATTTATTTAGGCTTCATTGGGTCTTTGTTGCTGCGTGTGGGCTTTCTCAGAGTCACCACAACCCCTTCCCTTCTCTGCCCCTGTGTTCCCTTCAGTGGCTGGCCCTGTTCCTCATGCTGAGAGGATACCCAATAAAAATCAGTTAAGTCTAATTGAAGTCATTCTCATGAGTTCCTTGAATTGCCATTCCAAAAAACCCTCTCTTTTATACATCAAGGCCAGGAGAAAAGAGGTATTTCTATTGAATATTGGTTTATAAAGGCCACATCTTTACAAGCAAAAGTAAGCAGAATATTGAGGCAATTCATTTATTCAGTGAAGCAATTATTAGACCAATAACCTATAATTGAAAGAAGCATAAGCATTTAAAGACTAATTTATTTAACATATTCCACTGTCAAGCCTGATAGTATTAATTATCAGAGTAAGACATTATTTTGACTTTGGTTTCTGACAGAAGAGTGACTTTACAGTATCTTTCACTCATTGGTACTTTAATTAAAGAAGTCCAATGGGGTCCACCCATTCTCATTAGGCGGGTTTTACAATGACAAGGAAGTGGGTGGGATCAGGGTTGAAGGGGGTTGTGTCCCCGGAAGTGGTGTAGGAGGTGGAGCTAGACCACTCAGATTCATTGGATAATCTCTCACCCTCCACACCATTTGCCCTAGGTCAATACATTCTTGACTCACTTGATTAAAAAGTGGACAACTGCCCTGGATGATTCATAGGCCAGATGATACTGACCCAATAACCCAGAGGTTCCACTTCAATTATAGAGGCAAATGAAAAATTCCTCGCTGGCAAAGGATGAAGTATTTCTCAGGGAGAAAACTGGTAGCAAATAGTCTTCTATCCTGCACAGAGAATGCCATCATCTCCATGACTCTCACACACAATGGGATTCTTCTTTGAGGACCATAAGAAAACAGGGGTCTCTTTTTCAGCTGGTAGACAGGTCGATAGCAAGGGCAGGATTAAGTGCTCACAGCTCTGTCCCCTGAGCAGAGTGGGCTGATACCCCCAGTGAGAGTGGCACCCAATCCTTTCATGTGGGCCTGTACTACAAGCATCATGGCCATTCTTTATTTTTTTGAGAGCCCACTCTGTGCCAGGCGTTTCACATACAATATCTCATTTAATCTTTACAATCACCCTGCAGTAAATAGTCCAATTATTCCTTTTGACAGATGAAAAAACTGGAACTCAATGAGGTTAAGTAACTTGTCCCAAATCATTCAGTTAATAAGCTACAGAGCTGGGCTGAGTACCAAGTCCCCTGGCTCTGAATATGTCTTACATCATAACTGGTCTTCTCGAGGCAGGGTCTCCAGGGTCTGATCCACGTTGCCTCCTCTTCCTCACTCTATGCTCTCCTAAATAAAACTGTTCAGGTTACCCCTTCTATTTCTGGTTTCATGGCTGGTCACTTTGTAAGAAGCCCACTTCCCTCAAGCTTACATTGATCCATCAAAGAGGGCAATGACTTCAATTCACTTTTTATGGAAAGGATTTGATAAAATCTTTGGTCTCCTTGAGGGTGCGTGTTTTTGTGTATGTGTGTGCCTGTCTTTTTATTTATTTTTTTATTGGAGTATACTTGCTTTACAATGTTGTGTTAGCTTCTGCATGTTTTATATTTCTTTGTAGCCCTGCCCACCACTTAGATACTATGTCTCAAACTCACCTTGGGTTCTCCATACCTGTTACTGAATGATTAAATGAGGGAAAGACTGCTAAATGCTACTGAGGTAGTAACCCCACACTTCTGCTCTGACCACAAATGATCTATTTAATTGATTTTAGTGACTCTGCAGTAGCTGTTACATTACCTCAGGGCAAAATTACTCATTTCTTGTTTCTAAGACCTAGGAATTTATATGCAGAATATGTAATAATCTATTATATCAAATACCCACTCTTATTTAAATAAAAATAGCTTGCTGCACAGTGTAACAGCTCTGGATACACAAAATAAGGACAGGTGACTTATGAGTCTGCACAAAAGAGCCTTCTGTCCTGGACACAGCTGTTTCAGAAAAACACAGCTAAGTGTATAGAAGGAAGCCGGGTAGGTAAATATTAGAACAGGCCTTTTAAAAGCAGCCCTGGCTATTGTAAATAGAGCTGCATTGAACACTGTGGTAACCTAAGTGTCCATCAACAGATGAATGGATAAAGAAGATGTGGCACATATATACAATGGAATATTACTCAGCCATGAAAAGAAACGAAACTGAGCTATTTGTAGTGAGGTGGATGGACCTAGATTCTGTCATACAGAGTGAAGTAAGTCAGAAAGAGAAAAATAAATACTGTATGCTAACACATATATATGGAATCTAAAAAAAAAAAATGTTCATGAAGAACCTAGCGGCAGGATAAGAATAAAAAGACACAGGCTTACTAGAGAATGGACTTGAGGACAAGGGGAGGGGGAAGGATAAACTGGGACAAAGTGAGAGAGCGGCATGGACATATCTACACTACCAAACTTAAAATAGATAGCTAGTGGGAAGCAGCTGCATAGCACAGGGAGATCAGCTCGGTGCTTTGTGACCACCTAGAGGGGTGGGATAGGGAGGGTGGGAGGGAGAGAGATGCAAGAGGGAAGAGATATGGGGACATATTTATATGTATAGCTGATTCACTCTGTTATAAAGCAGAAAGTAACACACCATGGTAAAGCAATTATTCTCCAATAAAGATGTTAATAAATAAATGAATAAATAAATAAATAAAAGGCAGCCCTGATCACTGGATCCTTAGGATGTGTTTGTTAGACAAGGATACCCTAATAATGTTTAGTATTGATATAGCATTTGACAATGCAACAGACAGGCAACGAGAAGGCTGTTCTTCTAAACATGAGCAAGTGGGGACGTGAGAGACCAAGCTCATGACTTCAGACCAGGCAGTAAGTCACCCAACAGCAAGGAGCAAAGACCCAGGCTGGGACTGCCTGCATGATGGTCTACAAACAGCAGAGCTGACAGGAAAGGAATTTTTATCTCCAAGCCCAGCATCTCAACCACTCCATCAAAGCCGACAGTGGGTATAAGTATATTGCAGAGGGGAAAAAGAAAAGAGAGCTGGATACTGGCAGAGAGCACCCTGTGCTCTCCTGCCCACTTCCCTGAATCTCTCTGGCCTGATGGTACCACTGGAGCAGTGTCCACTGTCTGCTACTTCCCAATAGTAGGTGGTGTTTGCAAGGCCCATAACACTTTTCAGTGCCCGCCTCTTTTTCATCCTTCCTCTTCAGCCCCCAACTCCCTAAATTAGTGCTGGCATAAAGAGCACTCCTCCTCATCCCCTCACTGTGGTCAAGTTAGAAGAAGCCCTGGCTTTGGGGTCAGGTCCACCTGCGTTTGAATCCAGGGATAACTATTTGCAATCATGTGATACTGAGCAAGTGACTTCATCTTGCAAAGCTTCCTTTTCCTTCTCTTCAAAATGGGCATAATATCATCTGCTTCATAGTGTTCCAGTCGGGACTGAATGCTAAGATATAGACTAAGAATCATGGGGCCTCCCTGGTGGCACAGTGGTTGAGAATCTGCCTGCCAATGCAGGGGACACGGGTTCGATCCCTGGTCTGGGAAGACCCCACATGCTGCGGAGCAACTAAGCCCGAGTGCCACAACTACTGAGCCTGTGCTCTAGAGCCTGTGAGCCACAACCACTGAGCCCATGCACCACAACTACTGAAGCCCACGTGCCTAGAGCCCATGCTCCACAACGAGAGAACCCACCACAATGAGAACCCACCGCAAGGATGAGTAGCCCCTGCTCGCTGCAACTAGAGAAAGCCCGCGTGCAGCAGCGAAGACCCAACACAGCCAAAAATAAATAAATGAAAGAAAGAGAGGAAGGAAGGAAGGAAGGAGGGAAAGAAGGAAGGAAGGAAGAATCTAACCAAACACCTGACATAGACACCCATGCTCTGTAAATCCTAGTTCGTTCCCTGTTGCTCTTCCTTCTGTCCTTCATAAGCTGCTCCATCTTCTGCTGGGATGTAAGTAGGAACAGCTGGGAAATACCTGGTGAGGGTTTGCTTCATTCCATATGTCCTTGAAATGAATCTTCTGTCCTCTGTGTTCCTCTTCTCACCATTAAACCCCTTTCCTTTCATCTCTGGGGAAATCTGGAAACCAGAAGATGCTCTGGCCTCCTATGGCAAAGTACTGGGATTGATCTGGGTTAACAATGTCCCAGAGTGGTCTGCACTGACTGACAACCCAGTTTCCCCAGAATTCACCCAGTATTAGCACTGAAAGTCCCATATCCCTGGAAACACTTCATCCCAGGTAAACCAAAGCTGTTGGTCACCCTCACTGTCTGCAAGGTAGTTTCAGAGACAAACAGAAAGCTCATAACTTCTCAGATTTGCAGATAGGAGCAAATGACTTAAATAAAACTCAGTCAAAAATCTATCTGAGACACAGGAGCCCCATGTTCCTGTGGCTGAGTGTTCTTGTCAGGCAACAGAGGGTCACTTGAGAGTGGCCTCATATGGGACCTCAAACACCATTCTTTCAGATGGCCCACAGGCTGGACGTGACAGGCAATGGAAGAGATTCAAGACACCTTTTTTTTTATGGTACAAAGAATACTCTTCAGGCCTTGCTGCTGAATAAGAAGATAGCAAATGCATACCCAGAGGTGAGGTTGTTTCAGTACTAATCTACTGACACTGCTGACCCAGGCAAAGCAATGTTCCCAGGCCAGGAAGTGGGTTTCTCTATCCTTGCCACATAAGAGAACAAAAGTGTACACACCAGAATCATTTAGACATTGAGGGAATCTCAACTCTTTCACACTTTCCGGCTTGTGAGACCTGGAAAAACTGCTTAATCCCTCTATACCTAGATTTCCTGGACTAATAGTATGTATATTATATGGTTGTTGTAAAGAATTAATAAAATAATCCATGTGAAATGCCTAACACAGCTTTCATTTCTGGTATTATGAAGATCAGATTACTTGAAGACTCTCCCAATATGAAACACCTAGAAAATACTGAATAGATTATAATAAAAATCCTTTTAAAAGCAATAACTGGATTTATAAGAAAGTGAGGGAAATTTCCAGAGACACAAAATGAAGAGAGAACTGAAAACCAGTGTAGAAACCCTGAGCTGATGCTGTAGCTGCCAGTGGGAAGGCTGCCAGATTTGGTAATGCAAGGGCTTGGGTGTGAATGTCCACATGGGGTCAAGGAGATTAGACCTAGAGTCCATATAATGCAAAGAAGTGAAATGCAGACACCTCCCCCTCCTCTTCCTACAGAAAGCCAGAAGCCTTGATGTGCTACCCTAGTTGTAGGAAGGAGTAAACAAAATCTACATTCAAACTCAGGAAGATGACCAAGTAGCTTAGCTATCTCAAACTGAGCCTGGATAAAGAAAAGAAATGGTCTCCTCTGATAATTCATGAGCACAGGCTTGCCTTCATATGGGTTTGGGGTTCAACTTTGCTCTAGATACATGATATAGAAAAATTAATATAAAAAGTGATTAGGGCCTATGACTCTGATGTGCCTGGCAGAAACAAATTAAAAAATTTCCTTGGAGGGACATAATCTTTCTCAAGCTGGAATAGTCCCTCAGATAAATGTCCACTACCATAGTGACAATCCAAATTTATGAAGCAATCCACAATGGGCTAAAGTCAGCAAGTTCAGCAAATAGCAGAATTTTAAACCCTGATCACCCTAACCTAAAATAAACTATCAGAATTAAGCTAAAAACTAAAGATGATTAAAATCATTAAATACATTAAATAATTTTTTAAAAGACACAATAAAATGATGATTATTATGGGAAAAGATTTAAATAGAATTTCTAGAAATGAAAAGCAGTCATAGTTTAACCAGAAAATTAGATATAGCCAAAGAGAGAATCAGTAAACTGAACAATGAATATGAGGATGAGATATCCGAAGGTGCAAAGTGAGGGCACCCAAATTGCAGCCAAGAGAGACAAAGATACGTGAAACAGAGGCTAAGATTTGAGGATGATAGGATGAGAAATTTCAACACAGATCTAATGGGAATTCCAGAAGAAGAAAAGGAAGACAATATTCAAAAAAATAAGGGCTGAGAAGTTTTAAGAATTAAAAAAAAAGGTAAGCTCATGAGCCTTGAGTGTAATAAAAATTAATTTATACCTAAACACATTACAGTGAAAATGCATAACATTAAAAACACAGATTTTTAAATAAGACTATAGAAAAAACACAGAATACTTTAAAAATAATTATTATTAGATGAACAGCAGCTCTTCCAACATTGTATTATGAATTTTTCAAACTGAGCAAAGTTGGTAGTACTTTACAGTGAACACCTATATTCCCATTACTTAGATTCTACCATTTATATTTTATTCAGTTTAACTGTATTTGCTTTATCACATATCTATCCTTTATCCACCTCTGTATTCATCCATCAGTCCCTCATTAGCTTTTTGTTGTTGTTATTATTTCATTTGGAGATGTTTTTCATATGTGTGCATTTCAAAGTAAATTATGGGTGTGACTACACTTCTCCCTAAATGCTTCAGTAAGAATATCATTAAACAGAGTTCAAACTTTGTTCACAGGTGCTTTATTTTTATGTCAAATTTACATACAATGAAACACACAAATCATAAGTGTAAATTTCTGTGTGACCTAAACCTCTATCAAATATAAAACAGTGCCATCACCCCAGAAAGTTCCCTCATGTGCCTTTCTAGTCAATCCCCATCCCCATCCCCTCAAAGGTAACCATTATACTGATTTTTTTTTCTGTCATAGATTAGTTTTACCTATTCTGAAATTACACATAAGGGAACAGGTACATTTTTTGTATAAGGCTTCTTTCACTTACCATACTGATTTTCATTGTCATCCATGATGTTGTCTGTATCAGTAGTTCATTCCTTTTTATTTCTAAATAGTTTTCCATTATATGAATACCCCAGTTTGTTTTTCTATCCCCCTACTGATGGACACCTGACTTCTTTACATTTTAGAGATTATGAAAAAAGCTGCTATGAACAAGGCTTTTTGTGAACATATTTTTTTGTTTTTCTTGGGTAAATACCTAAGAATGGAATTGCTGGGATCATAGAATAGGTGTGCATTTATATTACACTACCAGACCTTTCTCCAAATTGGTTGTACAATTTCACATTCTCAGTGATGTATGAGAGTTCCAGTTGATACACATCTTTGTCAACATTTACTGTTGTCAGTCTTTTTAATTTTAGCCAATCTAGTGGGTGTGTAGTGGTAGTTCATTGTGCTTTAATTTACATTTCACTGATGACTAATAATGTTGAACACTTTTTCATGTGCCTACTGGCCAGTTGTCTATTTTTTATGAAGTATCTATTCAAATCTTTTGCTGACAACAGTCTTTTGCATGGCAACAAATTAAAACAGAAAACAACAGAATAATATTTCATCAGTGAGGGTCCAGTAAGAAACCACACCAGCAATTTAAGCAGTGAAAGTTTAACATAATGAATTATTAACTAATAAAATGTGGTTAACAACTAAAACAAGCAAAACAAACACTAAGGCATAGATAGATAGAAACTACAGGAAAAAAAAAAAAGTGCTACCCTGAGGGATTGAAGGAAAGTGAACAAGAACGGAATTTTAAATCCCAGAGGACAGTCAATAAAAAATAATAATAATAAAATCTCAGAGAACAGGAACCTGCAGAGCTGAAATTTAGACATCTAAGGAGAGGGTATGGACGCCATTGAAGTGGTAACAAAGAAATTGACCACCAAGTGAGCCAGTAAAGCTAAGAGACACCCTCCAGTGTGGTATCAAAGAAACTGGCTGGAGGGTGCCACAAATAAATAAGGATCTCTACACCTTGATCTGCTCATCCTGTTGAGACAAAAAACAGAACACCAGAAGGAAAAAAGTTTCCTTTTCCTCTTCCTCTTCCAGCATTGTAATGTCCCTCTGGTGCCCTCTCTTGGCAGAACCTAACATGGAACCTTCTGGCAAGGGAGAAACATAATCTACAGAGTTGAGGTGTGATATCACAAAGTATGAAAAATAAGGGTAGGTTTGGAGCTGAGAGGCAAGAAATTAAAAACAGGCACAAAGATCTTCCAAGTGCTGAGAAAAAGAAATACCTGTGAACCTAGAATTCTATACCCAGTTAACCTATCATTCAAGAGTAAAGACATAACAATGACTAAAAATGGTTTTGCTTTGTTATACTTCATATAATACATACAAGAGAAAATATGAACAAATAGGTAAATTAAGACTTTTTCAGTAGGGGGCTTTAACACACCACTTACACCAATGGACAGATCATCAAAACAGAAAATAAATAAGGAAACCCAAGCTTTAAATGACACAATAGACCAGATAGATCTAATTGATATTTATAGGACAGTCCACCCAAGAGTGGCAGAATATACTTTCTTCTCAAGTATACATGGAATGTTCTCCAGGAGAGTTCACATCTTGAGTCACAAATAAAGCCTCAGAAAATTTAAGAAAATTGAAATTGTATCAAGCATCTTTTCTGACCACAACGCTATGAGATTGGAAATCAGTTACAGGAAAAAACTGTAAAAAACCACAAATACATGGAGGCTAAACAGTGTACTACTAAACAATCAAGATATCACTGAAGAAATCCAAGAAGAAATAAAAAGATACATAGAAACAAATGACAACTAAAACAAAACAACCCAAAACCTATGGAATTCAGTAAAAGCAGTTCTAAGAGGGAAGTTTACAGCAATTCAATCTCACCTCAAGAAACAAGAAAAATCTCAAATAAACAATCTAACACTACACCTAAAGAAACTAGAGAAAGAAGAACAAAGAAAACCCAAAGTCAGTAGAAGGAAAGAAATCATAAAGATCACAGCAGAAATAAATGAAATAGAAATGAAGAAAACATTAGCAGAGATCAATAAAACTAAAAGCTGGTTCTTTGAGAAGATAAACAATATTGATAAACCCTTAGCCAGACTCATCAAGAAAAAAAGGGAGAGGACACAAATCAATAAAATTAGAAATGAAAAAAGAGAAAACACAACTGACACCACAAAAATACAAAGGATTATAAGAGACTACTACAAACAACTATATGCCAATAAAATGGACAGCCATGAAGAAATGGACAAATTCTTGGAAAGATACAATTTTCCAAGACTGAACCAGGAAGAATTAGAAAATATAAATAGACCTTTCACAAGTAATGAAATTGAAACCATAATTAAAAATCTTCCAACAAACGAAAGTCCAGGACCAGATGGCTTCACAGGCGAATTCTATCAAACATTTAGAGAAGAGCTAACACTGATCCTTCTCAAACTCTTCCAAAAAAATTGCAGAGGGAGAAACACTCCCAAATTCTTTTTACAAAACCACTATCACCGTGATACCAAAACCAGAAAAACATATCACAGAAAAAGAAAATTATAGACCAATATCACTGATTAACACCTATGCAAAAATCCTGAACAAAATACTAGAAAACGTAATGAAACAGCATATTAAAAGGATCATACAGCACGATCAAGTGGGATTTATCCCAGGGATGCAAGGATCCTTCAATATGTGCAAGTCAAACAACGTGATACACCACATTAACAAATTGAAGAATAAAAACCATATGATCATCTCAACAGATGCAGAAAAAGCTTTTAACAAAATTCAACACCAACTTATGATTAAAATCTCTCCAGAAAATGGGCATAGAGGGAACCTACCTCAACATAATAAAGGCCATATATGACAAACCCAGAGCAGACATCAAACTCAATGGTAAAAAACTGAAAGCATTTCAACTAACATCAGGAACAAGACAAGGGTGTCCACTCTCACCACTCTTATTCAACATAGTTTTGCAAGTCCTAGCCACAGCAATCAGAGAATAAAAAGAAATAAAAGGAATACAAATTGGAAAAGAAGAAGTAAAACTGTCACTGTTTGCAGATGACATGATACTATACATAGAAAATCCTAAAGATGCCACAGAAAACTACTAGAACTAATCAATGAATTTGGTAAGGTTGCAGGATACAAAATTAATGCACAGAAATCTCTGGCATTCCTATACACTAACAACAAAAAATCAGAAAGAGAAATTAAGGAAACACTCCCATTTACCATCACAACAAAAAGAATAAAATACCTAGGAATAAACCTGCCTAAGGAGGCAAAAGACTTGTACTCAGAAAACTGTAAAACACTGATGAAAAAAATTAAAGATGACATAAACAGATGGAAAAATATGCCATGTTCTTGGATTGGAAGAATCAACATTGTGAAAATGATATAGTACCCAAAGCAATCTACGGATTCAGTGCAATCCCTATCAAACTACCAATGGCATTCTTCACAGAATTAGAACAAAATAATTTACTATTCATACGGAAACACAAAAGACCCCAAATAGCCAAAGCAATCTTGAGAAAGAAAAACGAAGTTGGAGGAATCAGGCTCCCCAACTTCAAACTATCCTACAAAGCTACAATAATCAAGACAGTATGGTACTGGCAGAAAAACAGAAATATAGATCAATGGTACGGTATAGAAAGCCGAAGGATAAACCCACGCACATATGGTCACCTAATTTACAACAACAAAGGAGGCAAGAACATACGACGGAGAAAAGACAACCTCTTCAATAAGTGGTGCTGGGTAAACTGGACAGCTAAGTGTAAGAGAATGAAATTAGAACACTACCTAACACCATACACAAAAATAAACTCAAAATGGATTAAAGACCTAAATGTAAGACCAGACACTATAAAACTCTTACAAGGAAAATATAGGAAAAACACTCTTTAACAAACCAACAGCAAGATCTTTTTTGACCCACCTCTGAGAGTAGTGGTATTTAAACTTCAAAGCTTATGCACAGCAAAGGAAAGCATAAACAAGACAAAAAGACAACCCTCAGAATGGGAAAAAATATTTGCAAATGAAATAAAAGACAAAGGATTAATCTCCAAAATATACAAACAGCTCATGTCAAAAAAACAAACAATTCAATTAAAAAATGGGTGGAAGACCTAAATAGCCATTTCACCAAAGACATACAGATGGCCAAGAGGCACATGAAAAGATGCTCAACATCACTAATTATTAGAGAAATGCAACTCAAAACTACAATGAGGTATCACCTCACACTGGTCAGAATGGCCATTATTTAAAATTCTAGAAACAATGAATGCTGGAAAGGGTGTGGAGAAAAAGCAAACCTCCTGCACTGTTGGTGGGAATGTAAATTGATACAACCACTAAGGAAAACAGTATGGAGGTTCCTTAAAAAACTAAAAATAGAAATACCATATGACCCAGCAGTCCCACTACTGGGCATATGTCCTGAGAAAACCATAATTCAAAAAGAGACATATACCACAATGTTCATTGCAGCACTATTTACAATAGCCAGGACATGGAACCAACCTAAATGTCCATCAAAAGATGATTGGATAAAGAAAACGTGTCACATACATATAATGGAATATTTCTCAGCCATAAAAAGAAGTGAAATTGAGTTATATGTAGTGAGGCAGATGGACCTAGAGTCTGTCATACAGAGTGAAGTAAGTCAGAAAGAGAAAAACAAATACTGTATGCTAACACATATATATGGAATCTTAAAAAAAAAAAAAAGCGGTATTGATGAACCTAGTGGCAGGGTAGGAATAAAGACGTAGATATAGAGAATAGACTTGAGGACACAGAGGTGGGGATGGGAAAGCTGGGGCGAAGTGAAACTAGCATCAACATATATACACCGCATGTAAAATAGTTAGCTAGTGGGAAGAAGCAGCATAGCACAGGGAGATCAGCTTGGTGCTTTGCGATGACCTAGAGTGATGGGATAGGGAAGGTGGGACAGGGAGGGTGGGAGGGATGCTCAAGAGGGAGGGGGATATCGGGATATATGTATGCATATGGCTGATTCACTTTGCTGTACTACAGAAACTAACACAGTATTATGAAGCAATTATACTCCAATAAAGATCTATTTAAAAAAAGACTTTTTAGGCAATGAAAAACTGAGAATATATAACTAACAAACTCTCAATGCAAGAACCACTAAAGTACTTTCCTTCAAAAAAAAACTTTGAATCCAAAAGGAAAAATAACATGAAAGAAAAAAATGGTAAGCCAAAAATTGGTAAACTTATGAGTAATATATAAATAAAAAAGGACAGTATAAATCAATAATGATTTTAAGAACACTAATTCATGGTATAAAAGCAAAGCATAGTTGAAATGTTGGACAATAATATGGTGGATGGAAGGAAATGTTAAAATATTAAAATGTTTTAAGCTCCTTGTATTTTTGGAAGGAGGATAGCGATCAAGGCCTTACCACCTAACAATCCAGAAAACAGTATTACTGGTACTCCCTGGAGGTGTACAACACAATCTTGGATGACAGCTTCTAATATAATGTGCTATAATGTTAAGGTTGCCTCTAAATAACAAAACTAAAATGAACAGTCTTAAAATCAGTAGAATAGAGAAAAGAATAAAGAGAGCTTGATCAACTCAAAATAAAGTAGGAACAGAAGGAAAAAAGAAAAAATTAAACCACAAAAAAATGGAAAACACAAAATCTTTGGGAGAAATAAATCTAAATATATTAGTAATTCCAATAAATATAAATGAAATAAACTTCCCAAGTAAAAGATGAGATTTTTTGTTGTCTTTTCAAAAAATCAGTTATATATACTGTATAAAAGACATATAACAGCATAGAAATATTATAAGTGAAAGGATGGAAAAAAGACATCAGATAAATACTATCTAATAGAATGCTGCTGTCACCATGTTAATATCAGATGAAATAGATTTCAAGAATTATTAGAGATAAAGAGACACTTTATAATGATAAAGAGAACAATTCATCAGAAAACTAAGAAAATTTACAAACTTCTGTTGACATAGCTTTGAAATATACAAAACAAAAATTAATAGACTTTCAAGAAGAAATTGAAAAATCCATCATCACAGTAAGAGATGCTAATATACTTCTTTCAAATTAGTAAATCAAGTGGATAGAACAATCAATAATGACATAGAAGGTTCAACAACACAATTAACAAAGTTTACATAAAGTCATATAAAGAACTTTTCAGGCAACCCTACAGAATATATTTTTTTCAAACACATGTAAAACACTAACAAAACCTGGTCATATGCTAGGCTGCAAAGCAAGTTTCAATAAATACCAAAGTATTGATATCATACAGATCAAATGCCTTGACCATTACACAAGTAAGTTAGAATTACAAAAAATATTTGATGATGTTAAAAGCACACTTCTAAGTAAAATGGGTAATATATCCCTTTTCAGTAGTGAAATTAGTGGCCGCAGAATAGAGAGAAAGAACCTGGCCTCTAAGCATATTGAATGTGCAATCTTGATTCCCCTAAGCTTGTCTGACCAACAATTGACTTCCAGGAGCTTAAAAGCACTTTCACCTGAAAAGTTTGGCTTATCATAGTCACCCGGAGCAGACATATCCAGGTGGAAAGTTTCCCTTTCACTCTTTCAAAGGACAAAATTACTGTCTTAAAGCTGAATTGGGCTGTCAGTTCTCCAAAATGCTTGAGATAAGAGGATGCTCACTGGGATTGGAGTGTGTAACTGATGGGTGAGGGGAACCCTAAGAACAAACATGCTTCAGTGTTTATCCAGAGCTGTCCCCAAGAAGAGACAGTGCTGGTTTATAAGCCTGTCTTCTATTGAAGTTCTAGGCCCTAGAGCAGGGGTTCCAGTCTGGCAGGACAAGAGTCTAGAAAAGAGAAGTAAGTGTACACTTCATGCAGCAACATGGACTGAGGGCAACAATAGCAAGGGTGTCTAGCTCTCTGGATCCTAATCTGCACACCCCAGCATCCCATTGCTCTAACATGACATACCATGAGAGCATCCCTGTACAAATGGCAGAGTAAATCATTCTACCTTAAATGAAATATGGTGGCAACCTAACTTATCAGTCTGCCTCTGGCAAGTTTGGTGAATATAACTCTAGTTCTCTGGAGTGTACATTCTCAGCAGGGGCAATATTGCCCCCAAGGGGGCAAAATTTGATTGGGAGGGTAAAAATACTTAAACATTACAACTTATAGCCTTCCAAAGGGCCATAGCACATAACATACAGTATATAAAATTTCATGGGGGAGAGGAGACAACTAGGGGAAAATTTTAAGTCTAAAAAGGCTCTATAAGGGGGCAACAATTTAAAAAAAGGGGGGGGGGTGAGAAATACCCCTCTAGAGGATAATATCTGTGAGTAGACAGATACATATGAGTCTGACAAGCAGATTCTGCCCTAAAATAATATTACACCTAGGCACCAGCCAGACTAATTGACCAATCTCTCCATCATTAACAGCTTTTAAACTTCAGGAAAAGGTATCAATCACTTTGATAAAAGGCCACAGAACTCAACTCTCAATTTTCCAATCAACCTCTCAACAAATATTTATTTGGTAGTTTCTACGTCTGTACAATTTATTAGCCACTAGCCACATGTGGCTACTGAGCACTTGAAATGTGGGTGGTCCAAATGGAGAAGTTGAGAGATACTCCTTCACAAACCTCTCCTACTGCTGAGTGTTTTGCTTGGTATGAGTTATATATTTGGGGCTTTTATAACAAAAATACCATAGACTGGGTGGCTTAAACAACAGAAATTTATTTCTCACAGTTCTGGCACCTGGAAGTCCAGGATCAAGATGTTGGCAGATTTGGTATCTGGTGAGGGCTCGCTTCCTGTTTCATAGACTGACATCTTCCTGCTGTGTCCTCACGTGGCAGAAGCGGGTGAAGGGTCTTTCTGGGGGAATTTTTATAAGGGCACTAATCCCACTCATAAGGGCTCCACTCTTATGACCTAATCACCCCCCAGAAACCTCACATCCAAATACTATCACAATGGGGACTCAGTTTCAACATATGAATTTGGGGGTACACAATCATTCAGTCTATAGCAGTATGCCAAGAATGTGAGGCACTCATGCTTTTTATGTGGGACATTTATCAGATTTGTGTTTGCAGTAAGCAACCTTGAAGGATGAGATAATATCTCCCTCTGGGACAAAGTGCGGGCTTGCCTGCTGCTCTCTATTAAAGAGTAAGGTTCCCAAGCTCTAAGTTCCTCGACTGTGATATAAACTCACGTGCAGTATCTATCTGGGCCCTCTGTGTCACCTTCATGGGACTTATTAGTTTTCTATTACAGAGTAATAAATTATCACAAACTTAGCAACTTAAAATAATACTCACTTATTAGCTCATAGTTCTGAAGGTCATGAGGCCACACAAAGTTCTCTGCTCAGGGTCTCAAAAGCTGAAATTAAAGTACTACCAGGCTGAGTTCTTATCTCGAGATTCAGGAAAAATCCACTTCCAAGCTCATTCAGGTTGTTGGCAGAACTTAATTCCTTGTGATTGTATAACTGAGGTCTCCGTTTTCCTTGCTGGCTGTCAGCAGGGGCCACTCTGGGCTCAGAGAGGCCACCTGCATTCCTTGTCACGTGGCTCCTCCATGTCAAAGCCAACAATTTCTTACCGTAAATCCCTCCTGTGTTATTAATCTCTCTGACTCTCTCTCTCTCTGACCTCTAGCCCCATATTTAAGGAGGTCAGACCCACCTGGTTAACCTCAATCCTTAAAATCTATTTTAAGGTCAACTGATTTGAGGTCTTAATTATATCTGAAAAATCCCTGCACAGCAGTATTTGGTTGAATAACAAGGAGAAAGTGTGTGTATGTAAGGAGATGGGGATGTCTCGGGCCATCTTGGAATTCTGCTGATTACAGGGGACCAGGGCAACTGAAGCAAAGATGTTGATGCTCACACTGCTTGCTGTGCCATGAGTAATAAAGTCCTTTATCTCTGACCTAAGAATCTCATCTCTTCTGTCAGCATCCGTGAAATAGGGTAAGTAGCTTATCAGAAGGGTAAATTCAAATCCCAGACCTGCCATAAAATATACACTGGATTTGAAATGACAATATTTTGGATATATATGATTAAGTATGGTATATTATTAAAATTAATTTTACCTGTTAATTTTTACTTTTTAATGTGGTTCCTAGAAAAATTAAAATTACATCTGGAGGAGATTTTCATTATATTTCTATCAGGTACTGCTGGTCCATATGCCTGGCTACTATTGAAATCTGAGGCTCTTTGGCAGGGGTTACAGTCTGGCAACACATCTGTGTCCTACAAATATTTTGTTTGGCCAGGACAGTGTTCAAATTCTTTATTATTTAGATGCCTTTAAGAGGGGTATGTACCTTCTAGTATACCTCAGGCCCCACCACTCCGCATTGTTTTTCACCTGGTCCATTTAAGCATTTACTTTACCCACTGACTTCTGTAAGTATTTCGATTGTGTGACTCTTGTAGTCACACCTATACTTTTGTTGGGTTTATTAAAAGATACTAACACAGGACGGCTACCAAAGAACAGCATTCAACCAAAGGTTAACCCGCATGGCCCAAAAGGGCTGTAAGAGCTTCAGAAGGAAGCAGTCCTTAAGGGCAGGGTGGTGGCCATGAATCAAGAGACCTGGTTCTAGACCCAGCTCTGTCACTGATTTCACTGGGAGACCTCGAGCAAATCAGTTCCCCTCTGTGGGTTTCCATTCCCTCAATGACAGTGAAGGATAGAACTAGAAGGCCTTAAAGTTCTTGTCTGAAGACCTACAAGTGATGGCTTGCCGGCGAAAGCAATCAGAGAGAGCTATGCGGAAGGACAGGACTTGAAAATACTTGCTTCTCTGTCCTTTGCACATCATTTCCTTGCTATCATTGGCCCTGAAAGAAAGGAGAGAGTCAAGGAGAAGACTCAAAGTCCTACAAAGCTCCAATGCATAGTTTGTCAAAGAAGGAAGTCAAAACCCTGGGCTGCGCTGTTGTTTTGTGTTCTCCACGGATGTAGATCATTTGAGTTTTGGCCCTGTACCCCACATGGTAGGTAATCAAGTGCTGGCAGCGTCCTGCTCCCCTCTCCCTCCCACTCCTGACAGTGGCATTTAATACAATCCAGAAGCAGATGCTGCACATTGGGGTTGGTGGCTGGCAAGTTCCCATTCTCTCTACCCATGACATCTATTTCATAACCTGAATTTCTTTAATTAAAAAACATCTGCCAACTCCTGTTACCTGCAAAGATGTGCCATGGCAACTCTCTTTGCAAGCCCCTTTTGTAGCCGATGCAAACAGGTAGAAGCAAAGCCTCCGTGGAGTCTCTTGAGTGTAGAGAGAGAAAGGCAGGGAAGGAAGTGCCTCAAATTGTATGTGGGCAGGGGGGCACGGAGGGTGGAAAGATTTCTCTTGCAATTTATCCTTCTTCAAAGCTCTCCCTCTCATCAGAGAGGGTTAGAGGAATTTGGGAACATGAGCATCACCCCTCTCTTATGCATTCCACAAAATAAGGACTGGTGCCTTGTGACAAACCAAACACGCAGAGTGAAGAATTCATTGAGATGGGCCTTCCTTGTGAGGGCTCATGTTGCATTTTGCCCAGAATGAGTCCAATTTGTCAGTGGGAAGAGGAGGCCAGATGCCTTTGTCTTCTGCCCCATGAACTTCTGAAAGAAAATCCTTCACAATAATCTTGAGGAAGAGAGGGAACATTTGCACACCCAAGGCAGGTATACAAATGGAGACAACACAGGATGTGTCTAATAGGCACCAAGCTAATAAACTGTTAAATAAAATATTTTCTATCCTCAAACTCTACACATACACTTCCAGATCGACCTGGAAGGCCAGTTTCACATTGAGAATTCTCAGACTCCTTAGAGTTCTGCCTGGGATGAGGAGATGCAGAGAAAGCCAATCCCAGGATTCCAACCTGCTGCCTTTTCCCTTGCCATCCTGCCCTGCACAGCACAAGCCTCTCCTATACACAGATACTCCAGTCCACACACCCAAGTCCCAAATATGTCTTTTTAAGCCACAGCGCCCCTGGCAAACCTGCAGGCCCAGGGTGTGCATGAAAGTATTATATTCTGTGCTCTGGAGGACTGACCCAGGAAAAAAGGTACATCAGCCCTGAAGGGCCAAGGAATTCCAGACCTTGGAATTTCTCAACCCAGAGCATGATCTAGAACGTGGAGGTGGAGAGGCATGAGTTCAGGGTGGACACACGTCCTACTGCCACGATCCTTCATCTTCCATAGAGCACAGTCAGAAGAGAGACAAAGCAGGGCCCTAAAAGGGCATCCCTCTGGCTGGGTCTAAGAGCAGTGCTGATGTCAGCCACTCACTTTCACTCCTGGGCCTCCTCTTAAGATGGATCCAAGTGTCTCTTCCTCCCCTATCCACCCATGCATGGTCCTCTCTTCCGCTGTCCACCCCATTACAAACATGCTACCTTCTCTAAGAAGAGTGTCACCATACTTAGAGAGGAGGTAAGTCCCTCTGGTCCCCAACCCACGTGGATTAAGCCTGAGCGCCACTGAATCTAAAAAGGAGGTACTGAAGGCAATAATGAATGACCTCCTCTATCTCAGGGTTATCCTCCTCCAAACCTGACAGTTTCTAGAGGGAAGGGCCTTCGTGCTTGGGATGTTCCCACAGCGCATTCCCTAGCATGTCTCCATGTGGACAACGAGACAATCGATGCCTTTTAAAATTATATTTATTATTTTTTCTGATCATAAAAGTATAAAAGATTGAGAGATGTCTTCAGGTAGTAATAATGTCTGGCATGTTTTGTTAGCAATCCTTAGCACAAGCCTCTAAATTTGCAGCCCGAAAGTCACTTTCCTCCAGGGTGGCTCCTCAGTTATCAGACAAGGCTAACTGCTCAGCAATTTCTTCGTATTCTTAATATCTGCCTTCTTGTAAGTTCCATCCGTTGACTCAGTTTCACTGGCTCGCTGCAGCAGCCGAGCTCTGTGGAGCAGCACACCTGCTCCCTCAACACAAATCTAACAGCCCTCATTCCTTAACTCCTAGGGTCAGATGTGACAGCTAGTGCCAAGCGCCTAACACCGTAATCATTACATAGTGAGCACCTCAATAATTTATTCTCATTATTATCGCTTTATTTCTTTCCACTTCTCATTAAGAGGTTAAAATTTTTTAATAAATAAATACAGCTAACCTCCATTCTCTGCATATTTCTCCACCTTTTTTTCATTCCTACTTTGCCTCCCCTGCCTCCTCTTCCCCATGTAGTCCAGGTCAGAGCAAGGAAAACAGGAAGATGAAAACCATAAATGCTCCTTTCTTAAAATTCCATCTCAACCCTGGCTAAAGACAATATATTTACCCCCAAAGTGAAAATATCCAATGAACTATCTGCATTATATTTTGGATCTTTTAGCTACCAGGTGTCAACTATCCTAGTCCTCTTCCAATCGTCTTGAATAATGACCCAAACAATGAGGACATATCATGCCAGGTGGTGGCTCAGAGTTCTGAAGGAGACTAAGCTGGGAGAAGACTGAAGACGTGGAGTCTTGTATCCTGTTTTGGCCACAACGATGAAGAAAACCCATAGCCGGCTTTCCCAAGCCTTCCCAGATCATGGCATGAGGGTTAGAGAACCAGGGACAGGGTTAGAAGAGATTCAAGGTTAAAACAGTTCAAGAGAAAGATGTTGTGGTAGAGGAGAAGTAAACTGTTGATTTCACTTGGAGAGAGTTAAGTGGGATGAGTTTACGTCAAATCCAAAATAGCACCTCCTTGGATTTGTAAGTGCACTTAGGAGCAACCACATTTCTCAGTACTCAGCACAACATCAGGACTTGTAGAAAAGGAAAAAAGGGGAAATATATACTATTCACAATTAGCAATCAACCGAATGTTGGTAAACGTTAATAAGAAATAGCAATCATGAAATATTCGAGCAATCCCAGAGTTTCCCAGCGTTCTAAATTGTATAAATGGCATGGTGTGACGGTTCTCAACAGATGGATATCTTCAGCCTCTTTTCCTAAGAGATGGACCATTGGGTGTTCTTGCCAACACCGTCAACTGCCAAGGGCCTTGCTGCCAGGGAGGAGGGTGGGCATGAGGGGAATGGGCCCCTGGTTTGTTTGACTCTTCAATGATACTTTCAAATTGCAACATTTTCCTTTTTTTTTCTTTGTGACAGCCCTTCGGAGGACTTTCTGGGTAGGCTGTCCCTAAAATAAGCTGAAGACCTGATTTTAGGATGAGATTTCTTCCATGAATAGATGTGCTTGTGAATGGCCATCATGGATAAAACATACCACTTCCTGTCCCCAAAGTGGACGTGGGGTTCACTCAGCCTAGACCAGGTGGGTTATTTCTAATTTTTTTTTTGTGGGATCAGCCATGGCTAATAACAAGAGGAGAGGTGACCCAATTGGTAATATTTACTTTCCTCTGTCTAGAACAGGGTGGTTTCCTGGACTAAATAGAAGGACCATAATTCACTAACATAGATAAATTAATGTTTAGAATGCACTAAGATGCTATGTTGCTAATTATTAGTTTTTTTGTGTGGCTAGGAAATTGTCTTCCCTCATATTATCTCCCTAAGAGTAAAATTATCCCTGTCAACCTCAATCTCAGAAAAGTTGATTAAAACAAAGTGTCCCCTAATAAGACTGCAGGGGAAGCACTGCAAATTCCCAAATGTTCCACACCTATCCACTCTCTTTACCTATCCCCACAAGACTTATCTAGAATACAGGTCAGTAAGGGTCAGGTAGCCACAGAGACCTAATTAGGTATACTCTGTGGCTCAGGCTTTATCAAGAATCTTATAGTATATTTAAAAATATACATACAGTCAGGTTTTCCAGGGTCTAAAGACTTTCTAAAGCTGTGTGCATGTAAGTGTGTGGATGGCAATAAATGACAAATGGCAATTTTGCTAGATTTAAAAATTATTGTATTTTAAATATTTAAAAATATTACCATATTATTATTTTTCCAAGTAAGTGTTCCTTTTGATTTATGTTTACTACACAGTCATTCAACCAACATTTACTTAAAGGCATATCAGGTAGGTTATTTCTACACTTTTTTTTTACCCTATCCCCATATCACACTTGGGAAGATTATCCTACAAAGGTGAGTGAGGGGATATTTTAAAGGTGAGCACTAGAAATTCTGAACAAGAGAAAGTATATTATGTTTGGATGAAATGCCTAATGGCTTATTTGGGTATGAAAAGATAGAACGAAAATTATGTTCTAGAAGGAGAGACCAAAAGAAAAAAAGAATTGAATAAATATCTCTGTGTCAGGAAGTGAGAGGAAATTTTTTATACCTATAATCAGAAAAGGGGGAAGGCCAAAAGGTTCAGAGCCTGGAGAAGTTTCGGGAAATATAAAAGAAGTCAAACAGAGAGAAAAGATGTGGGGGGAAAGGCAACATGCAGGGAGAGGAAACGGTGGCCACTGAAATATTCCAGATGCTGGGTATGGCTGAGAAACTTTGAAGAATGGCTGTAATTAATGTTGCATTTTTAATTATTACACAGAAGCATGCTGTAACCTCCCTCCTATGCCCCAAACCTTCAGTGGACCCACGGTGCTGGGAGGTGGGATGGAGGGAGTGGCAGTGGAGATGAAAGGAATTACAAGAAAAAAGAGGCCACATTTCATGTTTGCATCTACTCTACTCAGAGTAGAGGTCAAAAATTCTCTGGATACAGGAATCTTAGCTAGAAGTGACTAAGAAAAATGTAAGTCCCTCCACTTCCAAGAATCTTTGGAGGCATTGAAGGGAATATTAGATTTCATATGGCAATTGAGACTTTGTTTTAAAAATATGTCAAAGACAAGTCACAGACTAGGAGAAGATATATACAAAAGACATATCTGCTAAATAACTGTTATCAAAAATACACAGGGCTTCCCTGGTGGCACAGTGGTTGAGAGTCCGCCTGCCGATGCAGGGGACACGGGTTCGTGCCCCGATCCGGGAAGATCCCACATGCCGCGGAGCAGCTGGGCCCGTGAGCCATGGCTGCTGAGCCTGCGCATCTGGAGCCTGTGCTCCGCAACGGGAGAGGCCACAACAGTGAGAGGCCCGTGTACCGCAAAAAATAAAAAAATAAAAATAAAAATAAAATACACAAAGGGGCTTCCCTTGTGGCTCAGTAGTTGAGAGTCCGCCTGCCAATGCAGGGGACATGGGTTCGTGCCCCAGTCTGGGAAGATCCCACATGTCGCGAAGTGGCTGGGCCTGTGAGCCATGGCCGCTGGGCCTGCGCATCCGGAGCCTCTGCTACACAATGGGAGAGGCCACAACAGTGAGAGGCCCACATACTGCAAAAAAAAAAAAAAAAAAAAAAAATACACAAAGAACTTTTAAAATTCAACAACAAGAAAGCAACAACTTGGCTAAAAAATGGGCAAGAGACCTAAACAGACATGTCACCAAAGAAGATATACAGATGGCAAGTAAACGTAAGAAACGATGTTCAACATTATACATCATTAGGGAATTTCAAATTAAAACAACAGTAAGATACCACTGCATATATCAGAATAGCCAAAATCTAAAATATTTGGATAGATGCCTAAACAAAGGACAACACCAGATGCAACAGGAATGCTCAGTCATTGCTAGTGGGAATGCAAAATGGTGCAGCCACTTTAGAAGACAGGTTGGTAGTTTCTTACAAAACTAAACATACTCTTACCATCTGACCCAGAAACCATGCTCCTTGGTATTTACCCAAAGTAGCTGAAAACTTAGGTCCACACAAAAACCTACACACAGATGTTTATTATAGCTTTATTCGTAACTGCAAAACTTGGAGGCAACCAAGATGTCCTTCAGTAGGCGAAAGAATAAATTAGCTGTGGTACATCCAGACAGTGGAATATCATTCAGCACTAAAAAGAAATGAGCTAATCAAGCCATGAAAGATATGGAGGAAACTTAAATACATATTACTAAATGTAAAAGCCAATCTGAACAGGCTACATACTATATGATTCCAACTATATGACGTTCTGAAAAAGGCAAAACTATGGAGACAGTAAAAAGATCAGTGGTTGCCACAGGTAAGGGGGAAGGAGGAATGAACAGACAGAACACAGAGGATTTTCAAGGCAGTGAAACTATTCTGTATGATACCATTAATGATGGATACACATCATTTTGCGTTTGTCAAAACCCATAGAATGTACGACACCAAGAGTGAACCCTAACTATGGACTTTGGGTGATAATGATGTGTCAACGGAGGCTCATCAATTATAATAAGTGTACCACTCTGGTGGGGGATGTTTATAGCTGGGGAGGTGGGGTGTATATGGGAAATCTCTGTACTTTCTGCTACATTTTGCTGTGAACCTAAGACTGCTCTATAAAAATTAAGGCTATTTAAATTTATTTATTTATTTATTTATTTATTTATTTATATTTCAAAAGGGTGACTTCAGAAGTCTGTAGGCCACAGGAGCTCCCAGATGGCTGACATCTGGGTAAAGTGACCAACACTTCAGGGTGAGCAGAGAGAAACAGTTGTCAGTGGTCCAAAAGTTTTCACTCTCGTGGAGCAGTGTGGACGGCTCATTTACTTCTGGGTGCACTTTCCCACCCTCTTGTGGTTTGGTTGACCATGGACCAGTCCTGACCAATGAAATGTTCCTGGAAACGGTCTGCGACACTTCCTTGCCAAAGCATGGAATTGTCAGTGCCTGGATCTCCAGGCTTCCCTTCCCCTGCCATGGCCATGGGGGAAGTGCACATTGGGAGGGATGGAGGAGCTGAGAGGTCAAAGGAGGCTGGAGATCTGGAGGGAAACTTTTGTGGAAAACCAGTAGCATATACAGGGAACTTTGCATGGAGAAGAAATAAAAAACTTCTGCTGTATGAAGCCCCTGAGATTTAGTTTGCTTCCAGTGCCCAAACTGGTCCATCCTGACTGCTATGCCAAGTTACAGTTTCCAGTTCAAATTCATTGAGGCCAGACTGGTACAGGTGTGCAGAGCAGGAAAACCAGGAACAAGGGAAGGCTGAAACTTTTGTGGAGAATATTAATCATTTTAGGTGAATTTAGTTTTGAGGGTTTTCTCCAAGCTGAACAATACTTAGGTCAGGGCTACAGTGCCCATTTTGCTTCTCCCAGTTTCCTGGAGAATGTATTCTTAGGGGAGAGCAGAGAGGGCTGCCATCCATCATTTTGGAAAGTCAGGAGATGTACAGAGATAGATGCCTAAACAAAGGACAAGCGCATTAACAAATCTCGCTGTCCAAAAGTCAGGGCTAATGTTAACCCAGATGAGCATTACCGCGATTCCATCAAGATGTCCTGTTATTTATTTAACTTTTCCATTTTCATTTTTTATTTGGGTAAGATAATTGCTTGTGATAAGCCTCGGGTGTGGAGGTCTGGTGCATACAGAGTGGTGAGGCGAGATTCAGTTTGTAGTCTCAGGAGGCACTGGGGAAAGGAAACGATGTATTAACATATTGAAATGATCTCAAGTCATGTCCTTTAGCAGCTTTCTTCCGAGAAGAGAACCTCTCCAAAGCAAATGGCCTACTCACAGCAAGAAAAAGGCCTGTTAGGAGGATAATGTGTTTACCTGCTTAAGGAAAGAAGATCTCTTATGAGTGCATTTCATAAGAAACAAAGTATAAACATATATAGTGTTTCTCTCCCCGGGTCTGATACCACAATGTCACGTATGCATTTTACTTCATAGCACCTACACCAGTGCCTCCCACTGCTTACTGGCCAAGACCCTAAACTGGACAAACACTAGGAGCCACAAGTCCTAAGGTGGAGCTTCAGTCAATGAGTCCTGTTTATATAAATGATGGCTTAGCACACTCGTAATCCTTTCAATGGGAAAACAACCATGACCTCAGCCTCTTGTGTGCCGCTGTGCACTCCTCTCCCTACTACCTGCTCTGTTCTGGCCTGAACACACCAGAAGCTTCTGCAGAAGCAAATCTGGGTGTGGTCTCTGTTTCTGAGAGGCTGGTAATGGCTGCAGGCAAATTCAAGAGCTCTGTTGGATACGAATGAAAATAGCCACCGGGGGCTTCCCTGGTGGCGCAGTGGTTGAGAGTCCGCCTGCCGATGCAGGGGACACGGGTTCGTGCCCCGGTCCGGGAGGATCCCACGTGCCGCGGAGCGGCTGGGCCCGTGAGCCATGGCCGCTGAGCCTGCGCGTCCGGAGCCTGTGCTCCGCAACGGGAGAGGCCACAACAGTGAGAGGCCGCATACCACAAAAAAAAAAAAAAAAAAAATAGCCACTGGTATAGTGTTCACAACAAGCCCCAGAAGTGGTCTGGCTAGCTTCTTCTTTTTCAGATGAGAAAAATGAGGTTTAGAGGTTAAGTGACTGGTCCATGAAGCTTCATCCCCAGAACTCAGGACCCCCTGCTCTACCTGGAAAACTTCTGCTCAGCCTTCAGAACACATTTAAAGGTAAACTTTCTGGTGAAGTTTCTTCCAGGCCCTCCCATTTGTGCCATCTCTTTGCAGGCACTATTATCATACTCGTGCAGTGGATTCATACCGGTCTTACCTTCTCCACAGCTGTCTCTCCCACTGGACACAGCACTCCTTGAACAAGTGCCCTGAGCCCCATTATAACTCTGGATTCTCAATGCTTTACCCAGGGCTTTGAACCTGATTTGGGTTGTTATAAAACTGTAAGCTTCCTCAGAGGACAGTGTCAAGGCATGATGGATTTAAAAACTCAATTAGCACTGTGCACATTTTCTAACTGGGTAAACTGAGATTCAGAGTTCTTCATCATGTTGCCGCAATCACAGGTCCAGTGGGGCTTATGGATCCAATGGCTCGATCTAGGGGCTCCAATGCCTTCTGGTAGTAGCATCGCTTCCTCTCCTGCTGTCTTCCCTAGAGGTGGCTGGGACGCTAGGCAAGAACAATACTCAATCCACGCTTTATCACGCTCTGCTATCCCTTGCTCCAAACGGCACGACCGCAGCCTGTCCCTGCGTTCATCTGCTTCCCATCTCACTCTGCGGAGATGCCACAGGCAGAACTGAGGGCTCGATCTGGAGCAAGGCCCCACAGAAAGATGACCTCCCCCCCCCCCCCGCCCAAAACCCAGTTTGCTCTCCAACTGGAATGGCTTGTGATAAAGAAACCGCTGTGCTTCAGGTCAGGCAACAGTGCCAACCACAGAGACGGATGATCATTCCTCTTACTGACAGGGAGCCTCTATCGTTTTAGAATGTGCTTATTTTTCTGCAAAGAAACCAGGCCAATTTATTCAACCGTTTACAATGTCATCGTGCATTTGTGGAATGGAAGCTTTCTCCGGGCTCAGTGTGACAAAATGCTGATCACCGACTTTTGGTGGTTCTGTCACCAGGAAGCTGGATGGATGTCAGGGCGGAGGTGAGGGGTCCAGGGCAAATAAAGAAAACAGGCTTGCCCTCTTGCAGATTACATGCTGGAAGAGGAGACTTGCTGGGTAGTCTGCATTCACTGAGTATCTTCAAGTACCTGACACTGCAGCAGGCAGAACAAGCTGGAGGGGAAGAGCCAAGGGCTGTGTCCTTTGGTGTGTCACCGCAACTTTCAGAGTCTCCTTGTCTATAAGATGGGGATCATACTATCTGCCCTGCCCACATCAGAGTTGTGGTATAGATGAAATAGTGGATAAGAGAACTCTTTGTAAACACAGTGTTCACAGCATCCCATTTCTTTCCTTTATGGCCTTTATCATACTCTAGAAGTATTTTGTTTCTATTCCTGCTTTGTTTAATGTCTGTCTCCTCTAGCAGAATGCAAGCTCTCTGTAGGCAGGAATCTAGAACAGTGGGGAATGCACAGAATAAACTCATACTTAGTAGTTATTATCACCCTCCTGCTATCCCACCTCAAGACATACTCGTTCCTACATCTACAACTCTGCTCAAGCTGTTCCTTCACTCTGAAAACACCTTCCCCTCATCTTTTTAGCCACTTACACCCTATCTTCCTTGAAGGGCCACTTCAAGGCCCACTGCTTCTATGAAATGATTTTCTCATCCCTTCTTAAAATCTTCCTTTGCCAGGCATTTCTTGACTAAGGAGCACACTGTCTGCAGCCTACGGTCACACACTCATTCACACTGTCACTTGGCATGGGTGGGGTCACGTGGTAAGTTTTCTGTCCTCCTAAACCCAAGGTCATGCTGGGTTCAGCTCTGAGTCTGAGTATTCCCTAATAAGAGACATACTTCTCCCACAAAGGGCAGAAAAGTATGCCCTAGCCTGGGAATTAAAATCCCCCCTGATGTGGCCATCCCCCCAATTTCCTTGGATTCCCTTGACCCGGGTGGATGGATCCCAAATTCAGAGATTCAGCCAACTCAAAGCCAATCCTCGGCAGACACTAAGTATCCTACAATTCAATTCAATTCTGACACTAACTACCCAGAGTTAGCACAGGCCCACAGGTTAAGGGCTCAGTCCCACAAAACAGCACTCCCCGAACTTTAGACACCCATCGCAAGTAGTGGGTCCCCAGTTTACCCACAGTTTTGTCCAACTGGGCTACAAATTAAGAGTTCCCACCTCCCCTCCCCCAGTTTGTAATTTGCTAGAACAGCTCACAGAACTCAGGAAGACTCTTTACTTATGTTTACCAGTTTATTATAAAGAATACAACTCAGGAACAGCCAAATAAAAGAGATGCACAAGGCACGTTATGGTGCCAGGTAGCAAACGAAGCTTCCATACTCTTTCTAGGGGCATCGCCCTCCCAGCACGTCACTGTGTTCACCAACCGAGAAGCTTATCACGTCTCCTTGTTCAAGAGTTTTTATAGAGCTTAATTTCCAGCCCAACTCCACCCCTGTTTCCTGGAGGTCAGTGGGTGGGAATGAAACTACCATCCCTCTAATCACTTGGTCTTTCCGGTGACTAGCCTCATTAGCATAAACTCAGGTCTGATCAAAAGAAGCTCAATATAAATAACAAAAGACACTCCTCCTCTTATCACTCAGGAAATTCCAAGGGTTTTAGGAGCTCTATGCCAGGAGCCAGGAATAAAGACCAAATATACCTAGGATAATGCCTTCCAAGTCCATCCATGTTGCTGCAAATGGCAAAATTTCATTCTTTTTTATGGCTGAGTAGTATTCCATTGTGTGTGTGTATGTTTTTGTGTGTGTGTGTGTATCACATCTTCTTTATCCATTCATCTGTTGATGGACACTTAGGTTGCTTCCATATCTTAGCAATTGTAAATAATGCTGCTATGAACACTGGGGTACATGTATATTTTTGAATTAGTGTTTTTTTTCTGATATATACCCAGGAGTGGAATTGCTGGGTACACCTGTAACTTACATAATATTATACAGCAACTATACTTCAATTAAAAAACACAAGACCAAAAAAAAATACAACACCAAATATATTTTGTATTATACCATAACAGCCAAGTGTAATAAAGGCATCTCTCTTGACTTAGATGAGTTGGAGGCCCTCTGAGGAGTTATTATGTTGTCTCCTTTCCAATAACGATGGCTGTATTACTCTGCTTTCCATCTTGCTCTGGCTGCTAGGAAGCAGAATCTGAAAACTGTTGCTTCATCACAACAATTGTATTAAGCTATATGATTGGCAATATTTCTCCCTCTTCTTTGTCTCAATCAAGATTTTCTATTTTTCTATTCTATTAACCTTACTGTACATGTACATAGATTCTTCCTGAGAAGAGATGAGGTATAAATAAATGAACTGATAACCTACCCATAGGACCAGTGTCTAAAGAGGAATTAATAAAATGAACCTCCAGATGGAGCCTGCTGACCTAAGCTGATCGGCTTTCTCAAAGCCAAGTACACAAATCCCCATGAAGTCAAGCTTTCAGGGTCAGTAGGATACTGTTTAGAACTCTACTCAGTGTCAACATGGAATGTCCTCAGTGAACTTAATCATAGGATTAACCATGACAGGGGGGTGGCAGTGAGGCTGAGCATACAGAAGAGGAGACCATCAGCAGCAGGCCCAGGAACGCAGACTGGGCTGAAATCAGGGTCAACTGTTGAAGGCAGAGACTTCATGAATGAAGCGGGACTTCAGATGGGCCTTTTCTCTTCTGAGGTGTGAGCTTCTTAAGGACAGCAACTGGGCAGGACTTATTGATTTCTGACTCCTCAGCTTCTAGCACAGAGCTTGGTACACCCTAAATACTCAATAAAGTGTTGCTTCTCTCTTAACACTATTCTTTGTTCTCCTTCCACACATAACAATGAACACTGGGGAGCATATCAGTTTGTTTCCACGGGAGAAAAGATCTCTGGGCTGGAATCAGGAGACCCGGGCTCTGGGCACCACTAACAGGAGTTATGTGATTTGCACAGAGTGAAAGAGCAGCAGTTGAAGGACGCAGCTTTAGTCAGATTATTTGGATTTGAACCCTGACTCCTCTTCCTGCTCTGTGTGTTTCAGCAGCCATTTAACATCTCTATGTCTCCTGCTTCCTCCTCTGTAATATGAGGGTAAATACCTAGGAGGTTTTGGAAGGATGAAATGTGTTTACTATGAAGTATTGAGACAGAATACTCCCTAGCACATACTCAACATTCATATTAGCTTTTATTATCTTTAATCAGTCACAATGTTTCTAGGTCTTAATTTTTACATCTCTCAAGAGTCAGGTTCAAACTAGATGAGAGATGTCATATATGTACCTTTCATCGCTACAGGCACACCTCAGAGATATTGTGCATTTGGCGCCAGACTACCTCAATAAGGGGAAAATCACAATAAAATGAGTCACGTCAATTTTTTGGTTTTCCAGTGCATGTAAAAGTTATGTTTACACTATACTGTAGTCTATTAAGTATGAAATAGCATTATGTCTAAAAAACAAATGTGCATACCTTAATTTTGAAATACTTTATTGAAGAAAATGCAAACCATCATCTGAACCTTCAGTGAGAAGTAATCTCTTTGATGGTGGAGGGTCTTGCCTCAATGTTGATGGCTACTGATTGATAAGGGTGGTGGTTGCTGAAGGTTGGGGTGATTGTGGAGATTTCTAAATAAGACAACAATGGAGTTTACTGCATAGATTGACTCCTCCTTTCATAAATTATTTCTCTGTAGCATGCGATGCTGTTTGATAGCATTCTACCCACAGTAGAACGTCTTTCAAAATTAGAGTCAGTCCTCTCAAAACCTATTGCTGCTTTATCAACGAAGTTTATGCAATATTCTAAATCATTTGCTGTCATTTCAACAATCTTCACAGCATCTTCACCAGGAGTAGATTCCATCTCAAGAAACCACTTCCGTTGCTCGTCCATAAGCAAACCTCATCTAGTCAAGTTTTATCATGAGACTGCAGCAATTCAGTCACATCTTCAGGCTCCACTTCTAATGCTAGTTCTCTTGCTATTTCCACCACATCTGCAGTTACTTCTTTCACTGAAGTCTTGAACCCCTCAAAGTCATCAATGAGGGTTGGAATCAACTTCTCCCAAATTTCTGTTAATGTTGATATTTTGACCTCTGTGAGTGTTCTTCATGGCATCTAGAATGGTAAATTCTTTCCAGAAGGCTTTCAATTTACCTTGCCAAGATCCATCAGAGGAATCACTGTCTATGGCAGCTACAGCCTTATGAAATTTATTTCTTAAATAATGAGATGTTAATATCAAAATTACTCCTTGATCCATGGGCAACAGAATGAATGTTGTATTAGCAGACATGAAAATAACATTAATCTTGTTGTACATCTCCATCAGAGCTCTTGGGTGACCAGATGCATTGTCAATGAGCAGTAATACTTTGAGAGGAATCTTTTTTCTGGGCAATGGGCTTAAAATATTCAGTAAACCATGTTGTAAACAGAGGTACTGTCATCCAGGCTTTATCGTTCCATTTATAGAGCACAGGCAGTATGATTTAGAATAATTTCTAAGGGCCCTAGAGATTTTCAGAATGGTAAATGAGCATTGACCTCAATGTCAAGGTACCAGCTGCATTAGTCCCTAACAAAAGAGTCAGCCAGTCCATTGAAGCTTTGAAGCCAGGCATTGACTTCTCCTCTCAAGCTATGAGAGTCTTAGATGGCATCTCCTTCCAATAGATTTCAATCTACACTGAAAATCTGTTTTTTTAGCATAACCACCTTCATTAATTATCTTAACTAGATCTTCTGGATAACTTGTTACTGCTTCTACATCAGCACTTGCTGATTCCCCTTGCACTTTTATGTCATGGAGATGGCTTCTTTCCTTAAACCTTATGAACTAGCTTCAAACTTGCCTTCTGCAGTTTCTCCTTCTCTCTCAACCTTCATAGAATTGAAAAGAGTTAGGGCCTTGCCTGGACTAGGTTTTGGCTGAAGGAATGTTGTGGCTGGTTTACTCTTTCTATCTAGACCACTAAAACTTTCTCCATATCAGCAGTTAGGCTGTTTTGCTTTTTTACCATTCATGTGTTCACTGTAGTAGCACTTTTAATTTCCTTCAGGAACTTTTCCTTTGCATCCACAACTTAGCTAACTATTTGGCACAAGAGGCTCAGCTTTCAGCCTGTCTTGGTTTTCAATATGCCTTCCTCACTAAGCTTAATCTTACTTCTAGCTTTTGATTTAAGGTAAGAGACACATTTCACTTGAACACCTAGAGGCCATTGCAGGGCTATTAATTGGCCTAATTTCACTACTGTTGTGTCCCAAGAAATAAGGAGGCCTGAGGAGAAGGGAGAGAGATGGAGGAATGGCCAGTCGGTGGAACAGTCATAACACACAGAACATTCATGGGTGAAGTCCCCATCTTATATGGGCATGGTTCATGGCATCCAAAACAAGTACAATAGTAACATCAAAGATCACAGATCACCATTACAAATATAATAATGAAAAAGCCTGAAATATTGTGAGAATTACAAAAATGTGACACAGAGACACAAAGTGAACAAATGCTGTTGGAAAAATGGCACCAACAGAGTTTCTTGATACAAGGTTGCCACGAATCTTCAATTTGTAAAAACAAAAACACAGTGTCTTCTAAGTGCAATAAAGTAATGCACAATAAAATGAGGTCTGCCTGTAGTTTCTCTGCCCATAACAGACATCACTAATTGATTACAGCACTCCCTCTTACTGGATGCAGTTATAGCCTCAAAATCTTTCCCAGGGCAATACTCCAGGCAACCATTGCCTGTCTTTCAGAGTCAGCACAAGAAATGAAACCAATTCCTTATTCTGCATAGAGATTATCTTACAGATTCTGTGATTCTGTGATTCTTAATGAACAGATGTGAGAAATCGGTGAGGAGGTCAAGGTAAAGGAAGGGAGTCTGCCTGGACAAGACCTTCAATGTCATTCCAGGTACCATCTTTGACTGACAGACCCCTCCAGATACACAGCTTTGAGATTCTGCTATTCCTCAGCTTCCCCTGGGACAATGACTGGACTGTTGTCTCCCTTTGCAGTGTAATTGCAGAGATAAAATGGTGTGTGGCTAATTGCTGGGTAGGCCACAAACAGAGCAACCTCACATGTAATTTCAGATTGGCGGAGACTGTAAATTATTCAACATGATAACCAAAAGATTATAGCAATGTGTGGAAGTGGAGAGAACGTTTGAGGGAAACAAAAGGATGGCTTTGAAGCCAGGGTAGTCACAAACAACCTTGTATACACATGAAGAATATACTTTGGGACGAAATACAAGGGGACAGCTGAAACTCGGACCTGGGAGAGAGGCCTGAGCGTTCTCACTCTCCAGGAGCCTTTGTTCCTATAAGAATAATAAACTATTAGAGAAAGTTAATACTTAGTTACCCATGAAAGTCCACAAACAGTACAAAGTAAAATGTGCCATGTTGATTAAAATAACCCAGCTGAAAGATTTTTCCATCAAGCCAGAGCCTCCTCCAACTCCCCTGTCTCCATTGACGGCCCCTCTATTCTCTCCATTACTCTAAAGTCTTCTTTCTCTCATCCCTCTTCCTCTAAGTTCTCATCCCATCATCACTGTATCCTGGTGAAGGCCTTCCTACCCTACTTTTCTTTCCATTCGCATTGCCATTGCCTTCACTCAGGCATGAACCATCATGGCAGCCTCTGAGCTCCAACTTCCAGGCTCTTGGTCTTCCGGCACATCACCACTTTTTCTAGGTTTCTCAGAGAAAGCTCTGATCAGAGCACTTATCTACTCAAAACCTTCCATGGTTCACCCCATCTGTCAAGTGAAGCTGAGCTCCCAGCCTGGCATATAGGGTCCCGTATGGCTCCACCCACCTTTCAGGCTTAATTGCTGCCACTTCCTTCCCCTCCTTCTGCTCTCCCTGGACATCCTAGAAGCTGTTCCTGAGACATACTCTCTCCTTGAGGAGCCTTTGCTTGGCTGTTCCCCCACCTCGATGGCCTTTCCCATGGACTCTGCAGGCCAGACCTGGGTGACTCCTTCAGGATGTTTGAATGTGCTGACAATCACCTGCTTGAGCTCCAAAATCATGACACAGTTCCTGGGGCAGTAGGAGGGCTGTGCATTCCCTTTGAAGGGCTATAAGGAGCCTGCTCCTACCTCCTAGGATCCCTTGGCCTGTGCTACCAACCACCCACAGCACGGGCTCCTCCAGCCTTGACCACAATCCGGATTAGCCTTGGCCTGGGGGCAGTGGACGTTAGCCTGCTGTTAGGATAGTTGGCATGTGGTAGAGAAGGGGTTGGCAAAGAGCTTATAGTAGGTAAAAATCTCTTTAGAAGCCTCTCTGGTCCTTCTTTATCTCCCACATTCTTCATTGTTGTTCTCTGAGTTCCCAAATTCCCTTTAAGTCCATTAGAGTCAAAGTCACAATATTTTGACAGGATTCAAGTCACATTTTCCTCCTCAAAACAAACTGCAGCCAGCAAGGTCCAGGAAACCATAGACTTCATCCCCCTTTAACTCCTGTCCTATCAGTCTAAGGTGGGGAGATCATCCTGACGTCCTCAGCTGACAATCAAACTCTCACCACCTCCACTTCATGCACCTCCAGGATGGGCCTGCCTTGGCCACTCCCCACCACTTCAACCCATCTGCTGGGATGGCATGGCATCTGCTCACAAGTTGGTTGGAGCCTATGGAGGTGCCAGGCAACGATGTGTTTTGATGGGCAGCCTGCAGAAGGTGGCAATTGCCATCTCTGGTGAGAGAAGGCCGTAAGCAGGGCCAGCCCTGGCATGCCAGGTCTGTACACTTGTTCACACCTGTTGACTCTCCAGTGCCAAGAAAAGCATACTTGAGCCAGGGACAAGGGTTGTGGGAGAGGACATTCTCAGAGCACCAGCATCTTTGGGTGTCCTTGTGGGGACAGACAGAACCTAGAGAGATTTGGTCAGTCAGACCCAGGGCCACATCTGTGTCCGGCACTGGAACTGCTTTGTCTGGCCCTGGAATATGTCCTCTACCACAATCTGCACTCACTAAGGAAAAGGTACCCAGCAGGGAGACTGCAGCACAGACACAATTCAATGCAGAGACACGCCTTAACTCCAAGCCAGAGAGGAGATGCAGAGAGAAGGGCAGGTTAAGGTTAGGAAAGTTCTTTCCACCAATAGCCTAAAATACTTTGAACCCTGATAAGATATGTCCAACGCAACTGGAGGCCTCTGATTACTCACTCCCTCACCTGTCTCAGAGAATTGCTATTTTCTAGGTAGGACATGAGTCCAGCTCCAGAGTCAGACAGAGCTGGCTTTACAGCTCAGCTCCACTGACTGACTGACTGATCTTCAGTGAGTTACTGACCTTACCTTAGCCTCAGTCTTCTCTCTCTAAAATAGCGGTAACTCCCCTACCTCCTTGGATTACTACAAGAGTGAGACAGGACAACATAAGTCAGGTGCCTAGTGTGGTATCTAACACATAGTAGGTGCTCATCAAATTGAGTTTCCTTTTGTGCCTTGCCATTCCCTGTCTTCCTTCATTCTCCATTCCAAATAGGAAAGGCGTTACAGGAGCCAAATGATATTACAGATGTCAGTCTAGGACTAAGCCATTGGAACTAAGTAACAGAAGAGATTGCAAGGTAAACACAGTGGGAGAGAAAAGGGAGAAGAGATGGAAATGGGAGAGAGGGAAACTGGGGTTCCCTTTCTAAAAGGCCCCTTCCATCTCTGCACTCCCATGTCGATGCCTCGCCCCAATAACAGCCCTTGCTCTGTACCCCGTCCCCACCTCAGCTCACCAAGACCATCCCATCGCCTGCTTAGGCAAATTCAAATTAGGAAAGAAAGTACATAGTGAATTTTCATCACCTAGAAACTCTATCTATGTACACAAGACGCTCCTACACCAAATCCTTGACCTTCTTGCTTGCTATTCTATGGTGCCTGCCATGTGCTGATGGCCATGCTGGGCAGAGGGAGGGTGACACGGGCATGAGTCCTGCCTTCAGTCTCTCAGTGCAAGAGGCAGAAACAAGCTCAAATAACCCTTAAACAAGACAGAATGGATGGATGCACCAGCCAAGACGTAAGCAAACAGCTTCAGGGAAATATGGCTTTAATTTGCCTCTACCTTCCTCGTTTGGCTGGTGTTCATGTGCCGACCACATCCATCAGGCCTGTCTCCTGCCATCAGGTCCTTAAGAGTAGGACCCACATGCACTGCAGCTTGGGGCCATCATGGAAGGTCTCACTAACCCGGACACACTTGTTTGCATTAGGAACTATGAGCAGCCATGAGAAGTTTATTTGGGTGGCTGGTCTGACCCTGCTAGTTTCGTGCCACTACTGTAATGGGGGCCCATTGGATTTTAAGGTTGGATGGCATACTTGGGGACAGACCTGGATGCTGGAACATCACGTGCAGGAATAAGATCTCAAGTCCATAGTTGAAAGCCTGAAAGACAGCTCAGATCTGCCAGAGACCCCCAAAGGATTTCCCTGAGGAACTGTCCTAAGCACTGAATGACATATGTGAAAAAGGAAAGAAAGAGTAGAAAACAATTGGAAGAAAATACACAGGAAAACCTCCACCTGCTTCCCAAGGTGAAGAGGAGAGATGGGACCTGCCAGGGATGAGAATAGAAGCATGAATCTTGGAAGTGGAAGAAAATTCTTGTAGAGACAGTCCCTGGATGCCTCAGGGCTATCAATGGAGTATTGACCCCTAAAGCTCCAAGGGGGACAAAAGGTTGAAGAGGGACAAAGGGTGCTTGAACAGGGTGGATCGGATGGACACCCAATCCCAAGAAGAATCTAGCTTTCATGTCCATAAGACAGCCAGAGAAGAATTGACCCACCATAAGGAAATCAAGTCAATTCACAAAACATATAATATATTCCTCCTGTGAGTCTCTTTCCAGAGGTCAGTGGTGAGCTAAAACATAGTCCCCCAGCCCCCCATGGAGCTTAAAGTCAAGAAGTCTGCATTCAGAGCCTAGCGACTTCACTGAGGAGCTGGGTGAAACTGAGCAAATTATA
Source organism: Mesoplodon mirus (assembly GCF_964341445.2). Taxonomy (NCBI): domain Eukaryota; kingdom Metazoa; phylum Chordata; class Mammalia; order Artiodactyla; family Ziphiidae; genus Mesoplodon; species Mesoplodon mirus. The sequence continues at coordinate 154,160,210 of NC_138978.1, read as the reverse complement.
TAAGCTTAGTCTCCCCATCTGTAAAATGGGAATAAAAAGTAATACATAATTCAGGGACTTCCCTGGTGGCACAGTGGTTAAGAATCCGCCTGCCAATGCAAGGGACATGGGTTCGATCCCTGGTCCGGGAAGATCCCACATGCCGCGAAACAACTAAGCCCGTGCGCCACAACTACTGAGCCTGTACTCTAGAGCCTGCAAGCCGCAACTACTAAGACCGCACGCCACAACCACTGAAACCCGCACGCCTAGAGCCCGTGCTCCGCAATAAGAGAAGCCACCACAATGAGAAGCCCGTGCACCGCAAAGAAGAGTAGCCCCGTTCACCACAACTAGAGAAAGCCCGCACGCAGCAACAAAGACCCAACACAGCCAAAAAATAAATAAATAAAAAGTAATACATAATTCAAAGAGTTGTTGTGAGAGCTAGATCAGGTGGTACGTGGGAAAGCGCAGCGGTACGCCTGGAACGCAGGCTCAGGGAATGGTAGCTGCTGTTACTGTTGTCACTGTTATCCTTACCATGGTCTTTATTATTATTGTTAGTTGCAAAGTTTAGGTGGGGAGAGAGTAATGAAATATAAGCACAGAAAATATCATTTCAAACTGTGAAAAGTAGTAAGTAATAAGCACCCTAAGCAGAGGTCGCTTATGGTGATTTGAGAGTGAAAACTAGAGCCCTGACTTGGTCAGGGGATCTGAGGGAACAGCCTTGAAGCTGAGAACTGAGAGCTATTTAGTGTTGACAATGGCAAAGGGAGTAAGGGGATGTGAGTGGGTGGGTGAGACAAGGGCTCCAGGCAGGGGAAACAGCTTGTGTCAAGTCCCCGAGACACGTCCAAAGTCATGGCAAGAAGCTGATCCCCACAGGACAGATGGTGATTCCCAAAGGGCAAAAGATGGAAACAGGAAACCCCAGAAGGCAAGAAAACACAGATCTATGCTCCCTCCTGTGTGGGTGTGAGGTTGAGAAAAGATTGGGAGAATCAGCTTTTCTGCCCACAGCAGACTGATGACTGCTGGAGACATCAGCACAACTCCACCATGATCTGGAATCCATAAGTCACCTAAGTGCCAGCAGAGCCCAGGCACGCTGCCAAACCTGGGAAAAAACAGTACTGTCCATGTCCCTTCCCACTCCTCACCATCACCCAGGAGGCACGGTCGGTGTCCTGCCCCAGGCCATCCAGCTCCACGGTGCTTTCACTTCTGTCTGACAGGGTCACGTGGCTCTCGTCAGCCAGCTCCACCACTTCCCTGAAAGAACAGCCAACTCTGGCACCAGCCCAATGGTGCCAGTCTCTGACTCAGCACATCCACTAACCTCCCTTCTGAGAAAAGAAAAAAGTGTTGAAGCCAACACCTGAGGCTCTCCTCCCTGGCTCCACCTGAGTCCCTACCTCACCCACTGAGTGTCGGTCTGTCCAATGGGAGAAGTCGGGGCTTAGGAGTTTCAAAGACCAATGTATAAATCTCATCTCTATCACTTACTGTGAAGTAGCCTCAACCTCCTCATCTGTGAAATGGGGCTAATACCATCTACTCACAAGACTTTCCCAAGAGGATAAAAGAGATGATGTGTAAAGCATTTTTTGCAGTGTCTACCACATGCACTCCATGAAGGGTCAGTAGCATGGCTATTACTATAAAATTGATCTACATGGGGCAAGGAGAATCAATCATTTTGGGAAGATGGCACTAAAATCCCCCACTTTGAGTCTCTCATAGTCACCACGCACCAAATTTTCTCCTAAATTACCAACTGTGTGGCCTTGGGCAAGTTATTTAACCATTTTCTGCCTTCGTTTTTGCATCTGCAAAACATGTATAATAATAAATCCTACCTTGTAGGGTTGTTATGAGATTTAAATAGATTAATATAAATAAAATACCTGGCACCCAGTAAATATTTACTGTAATAATAATGATTATTATTTCAACTTGGGTAATAAATAGGTCACATTGGCTGCTATGGAGCCAAAGTGAAAATAGAGAGACCAGTTAGAAGTTCACTATGATAAATCAGGCAAGAGTTAGCAGCTTGGATCAGAGTAGCAACAGGGTTGGAGAGAAGCACTTGGATTCCAGATATATTTTGAAGGTAGAGAGACAGTTATTTGCTGAAAGATCAGCTGTGAGGGTGGGAGAGAATGGGAGGAGTTAAGGATGAGCCCCAAAGGGCAAGGCCCAGCAACTGCAAGGATGGAGCTGCCATTTCCTGACTAAGAGAAAAGCCAGGTATGGGAGGAAATCAGGTGTCCCTTATTCCAGGGGAAATTAGTCATATGACTAAAGATATCAACTAGGTATCAGGATGTGAAAGTCTGGATTTCAGAGAGAGGTACCAGCTGGGGATATAAAAAGTCAGGGGACTCAGATGAAATTATTACAGACTGGGAATGGATAAAGAGAAAATGTCCAAAAACTAAGCCCTGTCTGGGTTTAGGAATTTCAAAGACCAGAGTATAAATCTCATCTCTACCACTTACTGTGGAGAAGCCAGGGTGGCAGGAGGCTAGAGAGAAAATGTGTCTCAGCAGATGAATGCATAAAGATGTGGTATGTATACACAGTGGAATAGTACTCAGCCATAACAAAGAATGAAATAATGCCATGTGCAGCAACATAGATGGAACTAGAGATTACCATGCTAAGTGAAGTAGGTCAGAAAGAGAAAGACAAACACCATATGATATCACTTATATGTGGAATCTAAAATATGCCACAAATGAACTTATCTATGAAACAGAAAGAGACTCACAGACATAGAGAACAGACTTGTGGTTGCCAAGGGGGAGGGGGTGGGAGAGGGATGGATTGGGAGGTTGGGATTAGCAGATGCAAACTAGTATATATAGAATGGATAAACAACAAGGTCCTACTGTATGGCACAGGGAACTACATTCAATATCCTGTAATAAACCATAATGGAAAAGAATGTGAAAAAGAATATATATATATATACACATAATAGAATCACTTTGCTGTACCATAGAAATTAACACAACATTGTAAATCAACTATACTTCAATAAGATAATTTCTTTTTAAATGTGTCTCAGGCTACAAGTGAAGCAAGGATTTCCTGGCAGAGGGAGTGGTTGATCATCGATGCCAATGCGGGGCTGATGGCCAAGTGGGACGGAGCTGAGGGTTAACATTGCACTTGGCAGTGTGGGGTCATTGTATGCCTTCTTTAGTGGAGTGGTGGGGGGAAGCCTCAATACAGCTGAGATGCTTATCATACTTTACAGAACAGGGAGACCAGGGCTTGTCCAGAGACCCAGAACCAGTAAGTGACAGAGCCCTCTTCCCAGACCTATCATCATTCCATTACCTCACGGGGTTTGCGGGCACATGGGACTAGAACCCAGACTTCAGGCAGACAAGCAGCAGGTGAGGATTATATATTCAAAGAGTAGGCAGCACGGTGCTAAGGAAGCTACACCCTGCTGGGGAGGGTAGAGATTACTCAATAGAAACTGAATGCAATTCTCAGAGCATTCCCATTCTGCAAATCATGGCCTATCCTCAGTCCCCACTGAGTCCACTTGACATCTGGAAAAAGAATAGAAAGGGTATTGGCCCCAAATTGAGAAACTTTGGTCATCATTCTGCTTCTACCACTCACTGTGGTGTTTTCCTCTTTCCATGTCTTAGTGGCCTCATTTGTAGTATGAGGTTGGCTTGTGACATCCCAGGCTCCTCCATCTCTGACTCTACAGTTCATCTGTGCCTCCTCTCCCAGAGCTGGACAGGTGTTTGCCCCGGGTCCTCACAACAGCCTCATCACTGAGGAGCATGAGCAACAAAGAAACCACAGTGGCTCTGGGTTACTGAAGTGATGAAGGAAAAAACTTGGGGGTGCTGATTATCCAATGGTCTGTTAGAAGTCTCCTGGAAAATGCACTGGTGTTAGGAATGTAATTAAAGCAAAACATTCATTCCTTCCTTCGCTCATGCAAGTTATAGAACAATGGGCCAGGCACTTGGAACCAGGCATTGGGACCATGCTGACCACATCACTGAACAAAATCAGGCACAGTTTTTGCCTTCCTGGAGCTTGTGGTCCACTGGAAGAGACAAACGGTAGTCAGCTAAGAGCAGAAATATGTATAAAGTTACAATTGTAAGTGCAATCAAAGGGAAGTACACGATGCCTTGAGAGCATATAGTGGGGGATTTAACCCCGATGGAAAGATCAGGGCAACCTTTACTGAGGAAGTGACAATGAGGCTGCCACACTAAGGAGCTAACAAGGCAAAAAAAAAAAAAAAAAAAAAGGAAGAATGTTCCAAGTGAGAAGAATGAAGTGGGCCATCTCCTTGGTGGGAGTGAGTGTGACAAATTCATGGTCTAGAGGGGCCAGAGTAAAGGAATTACTGAGAGCAGTGGGGAGCATGGTGAAGGATGGGACTGGGATGCAGGAGCCAGGCCAAGAGTACCTCTAAAAAGTTTTTAACGTGTGTATTTTTTGACCCAGCAATTCCAGCTCTAAGATCTGATCCTAAAAGTACTTGCACAAGTCAACAAAGATATACATGTACATGTACATATACATATACATATACATAATGAATCTTGGTACATCTATTGAAATAAAATGCTATGCAGCTATTAATGGATAACAAGGTAGATTTACATGTACTAATGTGGAAAGATATGTTATTAACTGAAAAACGTAAATTGCAGAACAGAATGTATAAGATGAAGATAATTTGCTTTTTAAATACATATGCATATTATATATTGGGTATATTCCATACAATTCACTAAGCATAGAAATGAATCCAAGACTATATACATCAAGCTATTAAAAATAGGTACCTCTGAGAGGTAGAAATGGAGGAGAAGGCCCTTATTTTTCTTATGTGTCTGTTTTGTTTGAATTTTTTTAATATCCAGTAACTATTTCTTTGGCAATGAAAGAATCTTATATTTTGTTCTGTTTTTGAAGAGACAGAGTACCCACCCATCTCCTTAAAATTCCCCCAATTAACCCAAAACAAAAATTAATCCTAGACATGTGCTTACTTGGAGCAAGGAGACAACCATCCTAAATTATTCCTCGCCACCAACCTGCCCTCTCTCTTGCTTTCATCTTCTCTTGGATTTAGTGGGGAAGAAAAAGTGACTATGGGTTAAGTTTGATGAAAAGGAGGAAGGAAGAGAACTAAAGAAAGGAAGAGGGGGAGGGAAGTGCAGAGGAGGAGGAAAGGAAGAAAAAAAAGAAAAAGAAAGAAAGGGAGCCCTTCTCTTTCCCTCTCCTCTCCATATGTCCCTCCAAAAGTCTAAGCAAGAGCCCTCAGGAGTGAGAGAAGCGAATCCAGGTATGAGGATGCACCTGCCAAGGAGACTGGCAGAATAGCCCCGGGTTTGGACACAGAGCACAAGAGCCATAAGAGTAACAACTCCCATCATCAGGTGCAGACTCCTGAGTTGGACCCTTTTACATACATTAACTCAAGATTAAGGACCTCAATCCCTAATTCTGCATTTAAAAAGCAGAAGCCCTGGGCTTCCCTGGTGGCGCAGTGGTTGAGAGTCCGCCTGCCGATGCAGGGGACACGGGTTTGTGCCCTGGTCCGGGAAGATCCCACATGCCGCGGAGCGGCTGGGCCCGTGAGCCATAGCCGCTGAGCCTGCGCGTCCGCAGCCTGTGCTCCGCAACGGGAGAGGCCACAACAGTGAGAGGCCCGCGTACCGCAAAAAAAAAAAAAAAAAGCAGAAGCCCTGTGACCTCCCAGAACTGTAACTTCTCTCATCATCTCAGTGTTCTTAGCTGGATCATGGAGGAAACTTCCTAGCTTGTAGGGCTTTCTGAGGATCAAATGAGAGCCTACATAAGTATACATATTATTCATTCTATAATTGATATGATTATTGTCACTTCAGCTACTGAGCCAGAACAGAGAATGCTTATGAGCATGAAGTGCAGTAATCCTGTTATCCAGTGGTTACTATGTGGTAGCTCTTTAGATCTGCTGAAAAACGGTGACTGTGGAAATAATTTTAGTCCCATTCACAGATTTTTTAAATAACTGACTGTATGCAGGGGAGAGGATTTAGCTGTGCAGAGGGGTGGTCGCTAGTACCGCGCAGCTGCTATGGCTGTGAAAATTTAACCTCAAGCAGCCTAAACATTCATTTTACAATGTACACTGCTGATTACTTAATTATGTCTAAAATATAAGTCAGACACACTACAAACCCCAGGGAGTAAATTACACAGATCTATGAAGCAATATGCACTCATTCTGGTCTCACATTTGTGAATTATTTTTTCCCCCAGTGAATTTGAAAAATCTCTTCCTTTTCTGCAAAAGGTATGGCTATTGCAAACAAATGATCATTTTCCCAGTATTATGAGCTCAGTGAAGGAGAGCCCATCTTCAACCTAATGTTTCAGACTCTTACCAACAGGTTCTTATCTTTATGTATATTTGAACTAGGAGATCTACATATGCTTGATCTCAGCATGAACCTGCCTATGACCTGATTTTGTTACCATAGTCACCAACTAGATGAGTCTTGTTGACTGCAGAACAACAGTCAAAGGATTTCTATTAAGTTCCAGGGTGGAATAACAGTCATAGTTTGTGAACACACTTTATAGATTATTTTTCCCATTTGCTTGCCCCAAGGTCTGCCTCCCTCTATCTGCTGAGAATGCAGTTGTTACATAAAATGCAAAGAAAATGCTTCCTGGGGCCAGTAATTAAATTTTCCTATAAAATGAATGGATCAGCTGGACTCCTATTTCCCTCTTCTCCCTCTGGGATATAGCAATGTACATCTTACTCAGGACTCACCTACAGTCATCCTTTCCTAAAATAACTTTACCCCCACTCCATGGCCACACATGTGTACATGTGCGTGAAAATACACTATGACCTTTACAGACATCAGCTATCCTATATATGAAAACACTTAAGGGTAATTTTGAAAGGTTTAGCTGGGTGAGGTTTTTCATATAACCATTCCAGCCAATGAGTGTGGTCAGTGATTCAATGATCTCATGAAAACCATGCTTGATGATTTATAAATGTTGACATTAATAGGTAACATGTACTTACTCTATGTTTTATGACTATATGAGTTTCCAGTGGCCACCGTAACAAATTAACAAAAAATCAGTGACTTAAAACTACAGAAATTGATTCTCTCACAATCTGGAGGCCAAAAGTCTAAAATGAAGGTGTCAATAGGGTAGTACTCCCTCCAAAGGCTCTAGGGGAGAATACTTCCTTGCCGCTTCCAGCTACAGGTGGCTTCGAGCATTCCTTGGATTGTAGCTGCATAGCTCCAATCTCTGCCTCCATCTTCACATGGTCTTCTGCTGTATCTGTGTCTTTTTTTCTATCTCTTATGAAATACTTGTCATTGGATTTAAAGCCTACTGGATAATCTAGGATGAGTTCATCTTGAGAGCCTTAATTACATCTGCAAAGACTCTTTTTCTAAATAAGGTCATATTCACAGGTTCTGAAAGTTAAGATGTGGATCTTTTGGGGGACCACCATTGAACCCACTATAATAACAACATGCTTTTCCAAAGGTTTTATAAAATTAAGCTTAGAATTTTTGTATGTGCAACGTCAGATACTTATCACCAATTTGAACTTAATACAATGCCAAAGACTATTTACAAGAAAATATACTTCCCTCAACACTTATTTATTAATCAAAGGTTAAAGGTTCGATTTTAAATTGGCAAATCAGGTGTAAGAATGTTGAGAAGTCATTAAAAAATCCTAATCAAATACCTTAGGATTTCTCAAAATGGCTCTAAGACCAAAATAAAGTCCAAACATGAGAGGCATTCTCAGGATAGTGAAGAAACAGAAGAATGACTAAAATTGAGAAGACCACTGAAACAGCTCAGAACTAGTCAAATACATGAGAGTTAATATAATGGGTGAAAACAGTCAACAAGCCATAAGCAACAGGGAAGACATGGTAACATATCAGAGCACTTGAGTGCAAAATATCGGGAGCAAGGGCCACCATGGGATGTATTTTGTTGATGGCTGTTAGGATGGCTGGACTGGTATTGGTGTTACTTTGTGTCACTGCACCACTTCACCATGCACTTTGTGCAATATTATTTTGTTCTTGTGATGGCTGCTCTTGATCATGTAGCTTCATGTTTCAAGCTATTTCAGGTGTCAATGTATATCTCCTCCCTTGTTAAAATGCTGTGCATGCCACAGAGTTTGGGTTGGAAAGCTTGGAGGTTTTTTTGTTTATTTTTGTTTTGTTTTTTAGCTCCTGCTAAAGCAACATATTAAGAAATGAGTTACCAGTAGGGAGAGGAATGGGGGAGGGGCAAAATAGGGATAAGGGATTAAGAGGCACAAACTACTATGTAGACAATAAATAAGATACAAGGATATATTGTACAGCACAGGGAATATAGCCAATATTTTATAATAACTTTAAATGGAGTATAATCTTTAAAAATATTGAATCACTATGTTGTACACCTGAAATTAATATAATATTGTAAATCAACTACAGTTTAATTAAGGAAAAAGAATGGGGTGAAGGTTTAAGTTTGTACTCTCCAAATATTGTTATAGAAAACCTGCCTTATGTGCCCATGTCCTGCCACCCCAATACCTTAAGAAAAGGGATTACGTTCTCTGTCTCTTCAACTGCCCTGTCACAAAGTCTACCGACCACCTTGGGTATTGCTCAGTTTCCTATGCTGTTGCAACAAATTTCCATAAACGTGATGGCTGAAAACAGCACAAACAAACTACCTTACAATTTCAGTCAGAAGTTGGAAATGTGTCTCACTGGGCCAAGATAAAGTGTCAGCAGTACTGTGTTCCTTTCTGCAAGCTCTATAAAAAGAATCCTTTCCCTTGTCCTCTCCAGCTTCTAGAGGCTGTCAACATTCCATGGCTCATGGCCCTCCTCCTCTGTCTTCAAGCCAGCACAAGAGGTCTCCTCACATAGCATCACTCTAAACTCCTCTTCTGCTTCTCTCTTCCACACGTAAGGACCTTTGTGATTACACTGGGTCCATCAGGATAATACAGGCTGATCTCCCCATCTCAGGGTCCTTAATCGCTTCCGTAAATTCCCTTTTGCCATGTAAGGTAACATACTCCCAGGTTCTAAGGATTCAGACATGGTCATCTTTGGGGGGTCGCTATTCTATCTACCACAGGAACAAAACAGATCAAGAATCATGGCAGAGGCAGTGTGGGAAGATGTGGAGTTAGCATCTCCCCACAACTAGGACACCTGCCAGCTGCTGGGGGGAACTCTGATGCCTAAGGAGATGGGAGGAACCCCAAAGTGAACCAGTAGGATGTAGGGGGACTGAGGGGGGAGGAGAAGTGGAGGCCAGACAGGATCGGCACCCCTGAGGCCAGGGAGATCAGGAGAGGCAGGCAGGAGGGACTCTCCGGGAAGAGCGGGAGAGGAGCAGAGGGCGATCGCCTGGCCCACTCAGGCCAGGGAGCCTGCTGAGCTCCCAGGCTGGTACCACCACTCCAAAGCCCCATCCAGGCCACGTGGGTCCTGGGGGCAGAGGAGGGAGGACAGGGAGATCAGGAAAGGCAGGTGGGAGGAGCCCTCTCAGACTGGAAGAGCAGGAGAGGAGAGGAGGGCGTTTGCCCCACACACTCGAGTCTAGGAAGCCTGCTAGGTGAGGTCCCCTGCCCTCTGAGACCAGGGGTGGGGGGCACACCTGGGCCCCTTCTGTTCCATGAGCCTAAGTCCCACCCCCGACAGCCCCCAGGGCCTTTTCTAGCCCTGTGGGTCTTGAGCATTGGCCCAATCTCTCTGCCCAAACATTGCCCTTGCTTAGGCCCTGCCCTCCACAGCCAAGGCCTATCCCTCCCTGTCTTTTTTTTTTCACTCTTCTTTTTTACTATTGTGGTACTGTTGTACCTTTCAGTTATTGATTCATCTATATTTTTATTTGTATATTCTTCCTAACATATCTGTTAGTTTCCTAGTCTAATTTTACTTTTTACTTTGTTATTGTTTTTTCTTTGGTTTTGTTTGGTTTGGTTTGGTTTTTGCCACCCCAGGCAGCTTGCAGGATCTTGGTTCACAAGCCCAGGGTTGGGCTGAAGCTCCTGCAGGTGGCAGCTCCAAGTCCAAACCACTGAACTAACAAAGAACCTCAAACCCCAGGGAATATTCATCAGAGTGAGGTCTCACGGAGTTCTTCTCAGCACCAAGACCCACCTCTATGCAATAGCCTACAAACCACAGAGTTGGAAACCTCAGGCCAAACAACCAGTAAGACAGGAACAATCCCACTCATTAAAAAAAAAAAAAATGAGATGGCAAAAAAATATGTCACAGATGAAGGAGCAAGGTAAAAAACCTACAAGACCAAGTAAATGAAGAGGAAATAGGCAGTCTACCTGAAAAAGTATTCAGAGTAATGATAGTAAAGAAGATCCAGAATCTCAGAAACAGAATGGAGGCACAGATAGAGAAAATAGAAGAAATATTTAACAAAGATCTAGAAGAACCAAAGAACAAACAGAGATGAACAACATAATAACTGAAATGAAAAATACACTAGAAGGAATCAATAACAGAATAACTGAGTCAGAAGAACGAATAAGTGAGCTGGAAGACAAGATGGTGAAAATAACTGCTAAGGAGCAGTTTAAAGAAAAAAGAATGAAAAGAATTGAAGACAATCTCAGAGACCTCTGGGACAACACTAAACGCACCAACATTTGAATTATAGGGGTCCAAGAAGATGAGAAGAAGAAAGGGTCTGAGAAAATATTTGAAGAGATTATAGTTGAAAACTGGAAATAGTCACCCAAGTCCAGGAAGCACAGAGAGTCCCATACAGGATAAACCCTAGGAAAAACACACCAAGACACATATTAATCAAACTAAGAAAAATTAAATTCAAAGAAAAAATATTAAAAGCAGCAAGGGAAAGACAAAAAACAACATACAAAGGAACCCCATAAGGTTATCAGCTGATTTTTCAGTGGAAGCTCTGCAGGCCAGAAAGGAGTGGCAGGATATACTTAAAGTGATGAAAGAGAAAAACCTACAAACAAGATTACTCTACCCAGAAAGGATCTCATTCAGATTCAATGGAGCAGTCAAAAGCTTTTCAGACCAGCAAAGCTAAGAGAATTCAGCACCACCAAACCAGCTTTACAGCAAATGATGAAGAAACTTCTCTACACAGGAAACACAAGAGAAGAAAAAGACCTGCAAACACCAACCCAAAACAATTAAGAAAATGGTAATAGGAACATACATATCAATAATAACCTTGAATGTAAATGGATTAAATGCCCCAACAAAAAGACACAGACTGGCTGAATGGATACAAAAACAAGACCCATATATATGCTGTCTACAAGAGACCCACTTCAGACCTAGGGACACATACAGACTGAAAGTGAAGGGATGGAAAAAGATATTCCATGAAAATGGAAATCAAAAGAAAACTGGAGCAGCAATATTCGTATCTGATAAAATAGACTTTAAAATAAAGACTGTTACAAGAGTTGAGGAGAGACATTACATAATGATCAAAGGATCAATCCAAGAAGAAGATATAACAATTATAAATGTTTATGCACCCAACATAGGAGCACCTCAATACATAAGGCAAATGCTAACAACCATGAAAGGAGAAATTGACAGTAACACAATAATAGTAGGGGGCTTTAACATGCCACTTACACCAGTAGACAGATCATCCAAACAGAAAATAAATAAGGAAATACAAGGTTTAAATGACACAACAGACCAGATAGATCTAATTGATATTTATAGAACATTCCACCCAAAAGTTGAAGAATACACTTGTTTCTCAAGTGCCCATGGAACATTCTCCAGGATAGATCACATCTTGGGTCACAAATCAAGCCTCAGAAAATTTAAGGAAACTGAAATCATATCAAGCATCTTTTCTTACCACAACGCTGTGAGACGGGAAATCAATTACAGGAAAAAAACTAAAAACCACAAATACATGGAGGCTAAACAGTGCGCTTTTAAATAAACAAGAGATCACTGAAGAAATCCAAGAAGAAATAAAAGAGTACATAGAAACAAATGACAATGAAAATATGACAACCCAAAACCTATGGGACACAGGAAAAGCAGTTCTAAGAGGGAAGTTTATAGCAATTCAATCTCACCTCAAGAAACAAGAAAAATCTCAAACAATCTAACCCTATACTTAAAACAACTGGAGAAAGAAGGACAAAGAAAACCCAGTGTCAGTCGAAGGAAAGAAATAATAAAGATCACAGTAGAAATAAATGAATTAGAAATGAAGAAAACAAGAGCAGAGATCAATGAAACTAAAAGCTGTTTCTTTCAGAAGATAAACAAAATTGATAAACCCTTAGCCAGACTCATCGAGAAAAAAAGGGAGATGATGCAAATAATAAAATTAGAAATGAAAAAGGAGAAAACACAACTGACATTGCAGAAATACAAAGGATTATAAGAGACTACTACAAACAACTATATGCCAATAAAATGGACAACCTCGAAGAAATAGACAAATTCTTGGAAAGGCACAATTTTCCAAGACTGAATCAGGAAGAATTAGAAAATATAAACAGAACGTTCGCAAGTAATGAAATTGAAACCACAATAAAAAATCTTCCAACAAACGAAAGTCCAGGACCAGATGGCTTCACAGGCGAATTCTATCAAACATTTAGAGAAGAGCTAACACTGATCCTTCTCAAACTCTTCCAAAAAATTGCAGAGGGAGAAGCACTCTCAAATTCATTCTACAAAGCCACCATCACCCTGATACCAAAACCAGAAAAAGATATCACAAAAAAAGAAAAATATAGACCAATATCACTGATGAACATAGATTCAAAAATCCTGAACAAAATACTTGAAAACATAATGCAACAGCATATTAAAAGGATCATACAGCACAATCAAGTGGGATTTATCCCAGGGATGCAAGGATTCTTCAATATATGCAAATCAATCATTGTGATACACCACATTAACAAATTAAGGAATAAAAACCATATGATCATCTCAATAGATCCAGAAAAAGCTTTGACAAAATTCAACACCCATTTATGATAAAAACTCTCCAGAAAATGGGCAGAGAGGGAACCTACCTCAACATAATAAAGGCCATATATGACACACCCACATCAAGCATCATACTCAATGGTGAAAAACTAAAAGGATTTCCACTAAGATCAGGAAGAAGACAACGATGTCCAATCTTGCCACTCTTATTCAACATAGTTTTGGAAGTCCTAGCCACGGCAATCAGAGAAGAAAAATAAATAAAAGGAATAAAAATTGGAAAAGAAGAAGTAAAACTGTCACTGTTTGCCGATGATGTAACACTATACATAGAAAATCCTAAAGATGCCACAGAAAACTACTAGAACTAATCAATGAATTTGGTAAGGTTGCAGAATACAAAATTAATGCACAGAAATCTCTGGCATTCCTATACACTAACAAGAAAAAATCAGAAAAAGAAATTAAGGAAACACTCTCATTTACCATTGCAACAAAAAGAATAAAATACCTAGAAATAAACCTGCCTAAGGAGGCAAAAGACTTGTACTCAGAAAACTGTAAAACACTGATGAAAGAAATCAAAGATGACATAAACAGATGGAGAGATACACCATGTTCTTGGATTGGAAGAATCAACGTTGTGAAAATGACTATACTACCCAAAGCAATCTACAGATTCAATGCAATCCCTATCAAACTACCAATGGCATTCTTCACAGAATTAGAACAAATAATTTTACAATTCATATCGAAACACAAAAGGCCCTGAATAGCCAAAGCAATCTTGAGAAAGAAGAACGGGAATCAGGCTCCCTAACTTCAAACTATACCACAAAGCTACAGTAATCAAGACAGTATGGTACTGGCACAAAAACAGAAATATAGATCAAAGGTACAAGATAGAACATATATATACAATGGAATGTTACTCAGCCATAAAAAGAAACAAAATTGAGTTATTTGTAGTGAGGTGGATGGACCTAGAGTCTGTCATACAGAGTGAAGTCAGTCAGAAAGAGAACAACAAATACCATATGCTAACACATATATATGGAATCTAAAATATTAATAATAATAATCATACTGATGAACCTAGTTGCAGGGCAGGAATAAAGAGACATAGAAAATGGACTTGAGGACATGGGTGGGAGGCCAAAGCTGGGGCAAAGTGAGAGTGGCATCGACATAAATACACTACTGAATGTAAAATAGTTGGCTGGTGGGAAGCAGCAGCATAGCACGGGGAGATCAGTTCGGTGTTTTGCAATGACCTAGAGGGGTGGGATAGGGAAGATGGGAGGGAGACTCAAGAGGGAGGGGATATGGGGACATGGGTATGCATATGGCTGATTCACTTTGTTGTGCCACAGAAACTAACACAGTATTATGAAGTAATTATACTCCAATAAAGATCTATTTAAAAATTAAAAAAATAAAAAGAGTCACGGCAAGCCAACTTCTTGCAGTCTACACACAGGCCACACCACCAGGTTTGAGCACATCTCTTCTAATCACCAGGGTTTTTAGTTAATTCCTACATCAGTAGAAGTAGCTGGCAGGGGAAGGGAGTGGCAATTAGAGGTAGGTGGCTAATGGTCAGGTCATCAGCAGCTGAGTGTTTACAGTTTCCAAGTACAAAACTATCCCTTTCCAAATGATTACCCTAAAAATTCTGCCCCAGATGGGAATGAAGTACAGGTGTGCCTCATTACAAGTAAATGCCACATAAGGAAGCCTGCCTTTACATAGATAATTTGCCAAAGCAATGTGTCACTGCACTGATGTCAACCAACCCTCACCCTGCTGGAACTCCCAGCAGTTTGTACCACTTAAAGGTCTACTAATGGGCTGAAGCAGTTACTACTAGGCTAATAAGCTAGCCATTAACAGCTTCTTAAGTAGCAGGCTGGGGGAGCTGTGAGACTCTAGTTACAGCCACTGAGAATGTGTTGTCTTCTCAGGCTAAAAAAAAACCTAAATTGGGACAAGAACTGTTTCCCTAAAGGTTGACTTACTTGGCTCCAAATATGGAGGCAGCAATTGTTCAAGTTACAGAGGAATTTCTCCCTTTATAAAGATATTCACTCTGAAGTTCCCTGCCAAGTTCTTCCCCTGAGCACTGAAATTTTGGTTTATAGACCATGAATTACTTCCAGAGACTCTAAGGAATAGAGACATCTTGTAATGGAGCCTTAAGACATAACTTTAAAAGTCAGTCAGAAATGAAGAACTTTAAAAATCAGTCAGAAAGGAAGATAGAGCCTGGTTACAATTGTAATATGAATGTCCCAAGCATAACCAGCTAAGAATGCAAATGAAGTCAGGGTCATATAAAAAGCTGATTAACCCTACCATGAATCTAGACCCTCTTATTCACTCACTCATTCAATACAGACTTATTGAGCACACAGTGGGTAGTGATCTAGGCACAGGAGAACATTAGAAAATAAAAGGGTGAAATTCTGTGTTATAGTTTACATTCTATAAGTGGAAAGACTGAAAAAAAAACAATGAAATTATATAATATATTAGAAGGTGACAAGTGCATGGAAAAAGATAGAGCAAGAGAAGGTGAATCAGGAGTGCTGGGCGAGATAAGAAGTAGTAAAGGGACACCTCCTTGAAAAGGTGACATTTAAACAAAGGCTTGAAGTGGGTGAAAGTAGTAAGGCAGGAGGAAATCCAGGCATGGGCAACAGCTAGTGCAAAGGCCCTGAGGCAGGACAGTATCTAGTTTATTTGAGGAAAAGTAAGGCAGTCCATGTAGCTGGAGAAGGGAGATGAAGTCATAGGGGTAACAGGGGCCTGGACTGTATGGGTCTTAATGGACTTTGTAAGGACTGTGGCCTTTTTTCCAAGAGGAATGAATTACTGTTGGTGGATTTAGAGCATAGGAGTGAAGGAATCCCATTGTCAGAAGTCTCCCTAGTTGCTTCTGGGGAACCCCAGGACAATGTCCACAAGCTGGCTTGTTCTCCTGTGGTACCCTCCTCATCAAGAAACGTCTTCTCCTATCCCTCACCAGTGTCCTCTGTGAAAATGCCAAAGCCTGGCCTGATGCTCTCTGATGCTCCTGAAGGGCCAGTCCCAGCGTGCCAGAGCAGTCATGCAGGTCTTCCCAGCCCCATCCTGCCCTAGGAGAACTGATTCCCAAAGCCACACAGCTTCCACACAGATGCTTAGAGCCTTCCAGGAGAACACCTCCTTCAGCTTTTGGCCCTTGTGCTGGGCTAGTAAGCCATGCCTATTTCTAAAAAAGACATTCCCCAACATTTTCCAATTTTCAACAGGTATTCTTCTCTTACAATTGAAGGTTTTTCTTGAATTATGTCTTCTCATAGCTCCATTTTCCATGAGTATCTTATTCCTTTGAAGTCTAACTATATGAGTTTAAAATATAGCCTCTTTTCTCACTTCTCTTTTGGATTAAGCCTATCTTGGAAACCCTTCTGATGGCAGGGAATATGTTTTTTATTGTATTTCCCCCCAATACTGAGCACCAAGTTTTGCATACAGTTAAGTACTTAATCAATATTAGCTACATTACTATAGCCTATGACCTCAGCCCTGTACTAGGCACTAAAGCCATCATAGATGTGAAAGGTACCCTCTTCTCCCCAAATAAGCTTATAATATGTTTGGTAGACAAGACAAGTCTGGGAAACAGCATCAAATAATGGTAGAATATGGTTAAGTACAAGAATTGAACATTATAAACTCTGGCTCTGTAAATTCAAGGAGGAACTGGGTGGGGTCAGAACAGTGGAGAATGGTTTCCCAGGGCAAATAGGATTTAACTGGAGACCCCAAAGGATGAATAGGGTCGAACAAGACATACAGAGCCACCACTCTCCATTGAAGAGGAAGCTATAGAACAATTTGTGTTACTTAGACTATTTTTACAAGCATCCTTGTTAATGCCTATGATGTGGCCAGTAAACCCTGCCTGGTTTACAATATTAAGTTTGGGAATGTAGAATAGACCTCAGCAGAAACCCTATCAGTGTCCCATCAACAACAAAAGCAAACTATACTATACTTACCTCCATTAAATGAGCTCAAAAAACAAAGATAAAAGTATGTCAAACTTTGGGGTAAAAAAATATCAGGCAGTTGGGGACACTGCAGGGTTTGTTGTAGGTATTCAGCATCTGGTGACTGGCACTAGGAAGCACCACAAATACCTAAGGGAGGAAACTTGCTTACGTACAGATGGACAGATGCAGGTAATGGATGGGGCTTAGGAGCTGACAGAACACATAATTGAAGGTGCTGAGCATTACATCAAGGGGCATAATAATGTTGTTCCTGTCACCTCACCAATTAGCCCTCCAGTAAATGAATTAGCACCCTATTGTAAGCAGCAACCCAAGAAGTAGTTGGGAAACAGGCAATTCAAGATACTAGAAGCAGAGCTGTGAGAATCAGTCTGTCCAGATGGGAAAGAGACCAGATATTCAGCTGTTTGATACATGTATAAAACAACAAACTTATTGACATTCTTCTTCCACGAATGAAAAAATATGTCAGAGCACATGCTTCAATAAAATACATCTATGGACATAATAAAGGAGCTTAAAATGGCTGCAGGAACCATGGGATATTATCATAAAAATTGGTTATCCAAGAGATGAAATGTTTTTTGTATGCTAGCATTAAAGTTTGTAGTCTCTGGGTGCTGGGGAGAAAATTATAAAATTCATTAACCAACATCCCACTTACCCTCTAATACCTAAGAATTGGTACTTATTGGTTTCATAACCATATATGTGGATCCCAAGCGTCATCATTTGACTCTGTTGACTGAGCCCAAGTCCCTGCTAAGAAATTAAAGTTGTGTTTAGTATAAAGGCTTCACATTTGTGCAACAGATATTCTCTAGGCAAGACTTGAATAAATCAGATCACATACAAAAATAGGTTGCTGGCTAAGAATCTAGTAGGTCTTTCCATTATAGAATAATTATTTTGAAAGTGAACAACTATTGCCTAATTTACCTACTGTGTAAAAGTGGCCTTTTGCTAACTGTGTTTTCTGAAAGCAGAGTTTACTTGCCTTTGTGGGTTCTAATTCCTCAAAAAAGATCAACTGTTTTTCTTTAAACATAAAACAATGACCAACCTCCAAAGAAGAGTGTAGTCAGACCCTCAAGTCACTGTCTTTTCACTCCCCTTCCTTGCTTTAAGTCTTAGCCAGATTTTTAGCCATGTGAGTTTAAGGCAATCATATATACAGGTTTGCTCAGGACAGTGCTATTTTACACTTGATGTGCTGGCCTAACTATTTAATGAAACTCACTCCCAAAATGTCCTGAGTTGTGTGATAAATTATATGGTTACCCTATGTATTACAGGTTCTAAGGAAGTAGAAATTTATTGTATGTTGAAATCAATTAAGAAGGTAACACACAGCAAAGGAAACCATAAACAAAACAAAAAGACAACCCACAGAACGGGAGAAAATATTTGCAAATGATGCAACTGACAAGGGATTAATCTCCAAAATATACAAACAGCACATGAAGCTCAATATCAAAAAAACAAAGAACCCAATCAAAAAATGGGCAGAAGATCTAAGGAGACATTTCTCCAAAGAAGACATACAGATGGCCAATAGGCACATGAAAAGATGCTCAACACCACTAATTATTAGAGAAATGCAAATCAAAACTACAATGAGGTATCACCTCACTCCAGTCAGAATGGCTATCACCAAAAAGTCTACAAACAATAAATGCTGGAGAGGGTGTGGAGAAAAGGGAACCCTCCTACAGTGTTGATGGGACTCTAAATTGGTACAGCCACTATAGTGAACAGTATGGAGGTTCCTTAACAAACTAAAAATAGAACTACCATACGATCCACTCCTGGGCATATACTTGGAGAAAACCATAATTCAAAAAGATACATGCACCCCAATGTTCACTGCAGCACTATTTGCAATAGCAAAGAATATTACTCATCCATAAGAAAGAATGAAATAATGCCATTTGTAACAACATGGATGGACCTAGAGACTATCATACTAAGTGAAGTGAGTCAAAGACAAATATCATATGATATCACTTATATATGTGGAGTCTAAAAAAAATGATATAAATGAATTTAATTACAAAACAGAAACAAAGAGGAAAGGTAGGGGGGAGGGATAAATTAGGAGGTTTGGATTAACAGACACACACTACTGTATATAAAATAGGTAATCAACAAGGACCTACTATATAACACAGGGAACTCTACTCAATACTCTGTAATAACCTATATGGGAAAAGAATCTGTAAAGGAATAGATATATGTATATGTGTAACTGAATCACTTTGCTGTATACCTGAAACTAACACAACATTGTAAATCAACTATACTCCAATGTAAAATAAAAATTAAAAGACAAACAAACAAAAATGAAGGCAGCATTTTGGACATTATTCACATTACCTCCAAGGATGAAGTCCCAGCTCTTTTATAACCCACTTGGAAGGTTTTGCTAAGAATTTGGTGAGTGTACATTTCCAATCCCAAATGAAAATCCTATCATTACCTCCTTCTCTCTAGCACCCGCTCTCTTTTGTCTGTGGTTCTCTAAACACTGTGGATAATATTTGCAGGTTAGCAACTGAACTTAATCAACACGAACTTACTAACCCCCCCCCAAAACATACCTCAGGTAATGCAAAACCCCTGGTATATCAATCATTTGATTAGATTATGATTCCTCACCATTTTCAATGCCCTTATACTCAAAAATTTGTCTTCCTGGTTTACATGTGGAAACTAAGGCTTAAGAAAAAAGGATAACTCATTGGGGACATAGCCTAGTAACAATTCCAAGCTTTTCCCAACAACCACTATCCACAAACCCTGCCCCAACACACACACACACACACACACACACACACACACCTTCCCAGTGATAGCAGAAAACCTTCAAAAGAAACATTCATTCTACAAATGTCCTATTTTCTGGCTCTCTATTTTTTATATGCTGAATTGGTAACAGAACTAATAAAGGTTCAAGATTGCTCTTTCTCGGGGCCAAATTTTTCTTTTCTCCATGTCATGCTTTTTATTTAGAAAATAATTCTCTTTGCATTGTTTTCACAGAAGCTTTCCAACACCCCCAAATAATGCAGAGAAATTGCTTTTATTTTGAATGGGCTTTTTCAATGCACACTGTATCTCTCAGCATATCTATTGTATTAATCTAAGCCTTAATGATACAATGGGTAAAAACACTGTACGGATGTGTATAAATGAAAAATTTAATAGATTTCCCTCTTAATGTAATAGAATTGGCATGAGGCATTGGGAACAGGAGTGAGAGTAGTCACTCAAGCATTGTGTTTACATGATATTTAAATACAAGTGGCTGGGGTATAAGTACTCCTAAGTACACCTGAAAGGGATGGTGCCTCCTAATCATTGTTTCAGCAAGTGACAGTTGTTTACACAACAGCAGCACATTCGCTGCTGATTTGAATAATCAACATGCTTAAATACCAGCTAGATAATAGAAGGATAATTGAAACATAGTTTAAAGCTCTGATTTATAGGCATTGTAGCAACACTTTTATTTGCTGTACAATGCAACGCTTCTGTGCAGTCTCTGAAAAAAAAATTTAAGGCATTGTTTCAAACATTGGGATCTATTAAACTTGATTAATATGTACCTATATGTACCCATAGCTCAAGCCATGCCTGGGCATACTTGAGACAGCTATTGTACAATATGTTCTAGCAAAACACTTGAGGCTGTAATAGAACCATTCAGGAGGCCGGCAATGCAGTGTGTCCACCAGGGCCCTGAACGGTGGATGGCACCACAGGTACCTGAGACAGAACCAGAGAGCATCACCTAGGTCTCATGATTCACAGGTGAAAATCAAGAGGGTTGACCTGGTAACCTCTAAAGGTAAAATTTTACAAAGTTATGATTGTAAACTCTAGCAAATCTTTCTCGGTTTCTTCACACATCCATTTCCTTCTTTCCATGCTGATTGCCACCATCTTAGTTCAGGACAGTTTTACCTCTTACCTGGTGAATGCAAGAGGCCTGACCTGGGTATCTGTTCCTAGGGCAGCCCTGTTTCAACCAGCTCACACAGCATCACCAAGTGAATAGTCCCCTTTCAGATAGAAGCTCTGGAGTAAGACGGCTGCCTGTCCAAGTTGGCCCTTATGGGTAGGCAGCACCTGGCAGGTGTTAGTTACCACCCAAGTCCTTACATTTGGAGACCCTGAAACGTGATTGCACCAGTTCACTTAGAATACGTCATACCTGGGGAAGTTCCTCCAGTAACCAAATCAGCAGGAGCCTAATTTGCCAGCCAGAATGCTAATGTGTTCATTGATTTATCAGTTTACTAGGGGAAATATCTCTTAGAAGATAATTCATATTGGTCATTCAACACTCTCTTCTGGAATGATTGCCTCAGAGGAGAAAATTACTTGTCAGAAAGTTGCTTAATGAACATAAAGTAAGAGCAAAGGAACAGAATGGATTGCCACTTTTTACTCCAGAGAAAATGTTGCCTAAAAGTAATGACACCCAGACACCAAGCCAGATCTCTATTATATCTAATTCTTACAAAATCCCCCAGGAATTATTACTCCCTTTTAAATATAAGGGACTGATCTAAGGCCACACGGTTGCTGAGTTATAGCTTTGAAGACACACTATTTGCTAACGAATTACTAATCATATTGCAAGCTCTCTCTAACTCCCCCCACTTCCCCCCTCCCTCTCTCTCTCACACACACACATTGGGCTGAATTTTTAAAAAAACAGATGTATATTTTCTGACTCCTTTTTCAGTGAACCACTTGCACCAGTCACAGAGGCTGTCTTACACCCCTTGCAGTTGGTGGGTGCCCTATAGATGTGGAACGAATGACTAAGTGAAAGGTTAAATGAACGTTGGATGGTTACTTAATGTTAGACATGTCTTTCTGAGACCACAGCTTGGTTCACGGTAAGAGAGCTTGGGCAATCATTGCATCTCTAATCTATTAAGAAATGGTGTTGCTCCTGCAAATATCTAATCTCATCTGGTATGAGTGGCTCACTAAAATTTAGTTTCCATTACAACCACATCCTGAAATTCTGAAGACACATTAGCAGCATCCTATTTCTAAGGCCATTGGTTTTATTGTTACTCACCCATTCAAAACCAGGAGGTCCATTTTCAGAAGAAAGAACAGCAGTGCCAAAAGCCTTTCCTGCAGGGCCCTCAGCAGGTCAATCTTGGTGCCATCTGGCCCTCAGATCGCCTTCTAAGAGAATTTGCTCCAGTCACTGTCACTGTTGAAGTAGGAACTTTCTACTTCTCTCTGAACCCCAGCTGAGTGGAGGGGCAAGGGCAATGACAACAAGGACAACAGATGCAGGGGTCAGCCAACAACCTACCACATGGCCGGACACAAAAGAAGAGCTGGGTCAATCATCTCAAGTTCTCTCTCTCTCCCTCCCTCTCTCTTACTCTCAGATTAGAGAAAACTTGGGCAGTTGGTAGTGAAGCCAAAGGCAGAAACTATTCCCAAAGAGAGAAGCCCTGTGGTACCATCAGGGCCATGAAAGCAAAGCCAGTTACAGCTGTACAGAAGTAGGAATTATGAAGTAGAGAAACTAAAAGAAGAGCAGAGGAAAGTGGTCAAGCTTGTGGACTCTGGAACCACTGCCCGGGTTTGAATTCCAGTTCATCCTTGTTCCAGCAGCGTTACCTTGGGCTACTTACTCGCCTCTCTATCAGTGCCTGGCACATGGTCAGCACCACACATGTGTTAGCATGTTGGGACTGTCACTGAGCACTTAAAATGTGCCAGCCAGTGCTCTCAGTCTATTACATGTATTAACTCAATTAATCCTCATAACAAGCCCATGAAGCAAATTATCATCCCCATTTTGAAGATCAAGAAACTGAGGCACAGAAAAGTTAAGTGCCTTGTCCAAGGTCATGTCACTGGTAAGTGACTGGGCTGGGATTTGAATCCATGCAATCCAGCTCTAAAGCAGTCCTACAGAAAAAGCACAGACATCCTCAAAAAGAGAATAGGTGATCTGCAACAGAGAAATAGCACACTAGGAGGTACTTTGGCCAGAGACCTAGTCCTAACTCACAAGCATCCTCCAAGTCACCCCCTCTACCCTTTGCCTCAGGTGGCCTGCATGGGTCTCTTTCTTGAAACTGAAAGAGTCTGACTAAAACTGAAATTGGTCCTGTGGTGGGTTGGGGAAAAGTGCCCTAGAGGAACAGAACAGGATCTCAGAAGACACGTGGGGCAGACGTAAGTGGACAATGCACAGTGACAGGGTGAAGAGGGCAGGAAACCCCTATAGCCCCACACACCAAGACACTGACAGAGTGAACACCGGGCTTTCGTTTACAGAATCTCGGGACCCTGAGCCACTAGAGGGTGGCTTGTGGAAGATGTGGAGGTCTTGGTCTTAACTCAGTTTCATGGGGTTAGGAATGAGGTAAATGGACCTTCCCTGGGTGTTGTATCATTATTTATGATGCTAAATGTTGATATAAAATAAGTGATCTTCAGCATGAAATGAAAACACATTTACATTCTTGGGAAGAGTTGCTTCATTTTATCAAAAGTCTTTCTTGCCATTCATTAAAATGATGTGTGGGGTTTTTTTTCTTCAATTTCTGAACTATTGTGAGTAATTATATTAAGAGGTTTCTTAATATAGTTATACAGGAAAAATCCTGTATAACTAGAACAAAAATTCTTGACTATAATCTATTTTTTAATTTGCTGGCATTTTATTTTATTTTTATTTTTAGCAAATTTTATTTGCTGATATAACACATTTCTTTTAGGATATGTTCATCATATATGATCATGATGGATATATTCTCAAAGAAATTCGTTACTAATTTTGGTTGTTAATTTTATCAGGTTATGGTATGAGATTATGCTCGCTCAGAAAATAAAATTATAAACTTTTACATTGTTTTCATGGTAGAAGTAATTTTAAAGGATGAGAATCATCTATACTTTAATAGCTTGAAAATAGTTAACATAAAAGAGCTTGACCCTTTTCTTACTTACGGTAAACTTTTTCAACTTTTCTGGTCATTAGTTTATTCAGATTTATCTTGACAAAATTTTTACAATTAGTAATATAAAACTTTGATCAGTAGTCTCTCAAAAATTTTAAAACTTTTTCTACATATTTAGTTATATCCCATTTTGATTCCTACATTATGAGTTTTTCCTTTATTATATTTTCCAAGTTTTAATAACTTTTTAGTCTTCTCAAAATCTTAGAACTTGAATCTATTTACTAACTACACTACTTTATAACTGTTAAAGAATTTATAAATCTCTGCTCTTACATTTAATTCCCTCAACCTGCTTTCTTTGGGAATTTTTTTTAAACTCTATTTCCAGTTTCTTAAGCTAAAATATAATTCACTCATTTACATTAACTTTTTAATATTAAAAGCACTTAAGGCAATGAAGTTTTTAATTCTGTCACTGCTTTGGTTACATCCAATAAGTTTTGATATGTAATGTCCTTGATATTATTTTCTAAATTATATGCAACTGAAATTTTAATATCCTCATATCATTTAGAAACTGTTGGGGAGGGTTGAGTTATTGTTTTCTAATTTTTTGGTTTGATTGGAGGTTTAATTGCTGCTTTTTGTTGTTTGTTTGGGGCAAACTTCTAAGTGGTTGAGTATGTTTTCTTAAATTAAATTTTGTGGGTAATTTCTAGGTTTTTTTACAGTACGACCAGAGAAGACAGTCTGTACCATATACAGGCTTTTTGGAGTTTGTTAAGATTTTTGGTTGAAGTTTAGAGGTTGCGTGTATGCTAAAAAAGGACTAACATATTTACTAAATCAACTCAATTCCCTTTGTAATTCAAATTCTCTACATATTTATTGTTTGCAGACTTATTCTACTAAAAGAAGGAAGAGAAACATTGAAGTTGCTTGTTGATATTGTTTCTCTGTTGATTTCCTTAGGTATTTCCATCAATTTCACTTTATATATTTCAATTAAATGTAATGGTGCATCGAAATACATGATGTATATCTCCCTTGTGAATTTTACTCTTTATCAATACAAAATAACAAGTGGTGTGATGGTAAACTGGCTCTCTGAAGAAAAACTGTTAAAGCCATGATTGTAGCATTTGCCAGTTGTCATGTAAATGCTCCTCCCATCATGGCTAATTTCAAGTTCGTGATGTAAGGTCACTGAACTAAGAGTTGGAATGAGATGGACACAGTTGGCTCTCATGGGCCAGCACATGCCAGCTCCAGAACACCACTGAAAGTAAGCATCTTTATGTTTTATGATCTTTGTCTTTGATTCTGTTCTAGTACTAAGAATACATATATACTTTTTTTTGCTTTTGTTTGTTTGCATCTGCCTGATATATTTTTGCCCATTCATTCATTTTTAGCCATATTATGTCCGTTTTTTACATCTATGTCTCTTGTGAACTATATCTTGTTTTAAGGACCATTCTGAGAGTCTTTATGTTATAATAGACAGGCTTACCACATTTATATTTATTGGTTTTGCTGATATATTTGGTTCTACATTTTTTGTTTTATTTTTCTTTTGCTTCCTTATGCTTTCTATCATTTATTATATATTTCACGTTTACTTTTCCAGTTTTGATTTCTAGGATTTGTTATCTTGTGTTTTTTTTCAAAAGCATTCTGAAGTGTGTATTTCTCTAATCGTCACCTTCAAGAATGAAAAACTATCTTTTGAGCTCCTCATATTTAAGATCAGAAATTTAGGGCCCAAGAAGAAGGTTGTGATTTCTTAAAATGCTAAAAGAGAGAGTACTCATAACACATAGATGTCTTAATATTCAATTATATTATCCAAGGTTTGAACTCCAGATTATTATCATCACTTTATATTATGTTATTTTATATACTTTAAGAATAAGACATTTGCATTCATTTTTATAATTACATAAAAATGTAATTTATGCCTCTCTGTAACTTAAATAATTTTAGAACTGACTCAGCCTTTTAAAACAGGAAGATAATAGAGCATGAAGGTGAAGAGAATAGACTCTGGCACCACACTTCCTGAGTCCAAATACTAGCAGCACCATCAAGAGGTCATGTAACTCTGGGTAAAGTTATTTAACCTTTCTGTCCCTCAGCACCTCATCTGTAAAATGGGCATATTAACAGTATATACTTCATAATGCGGTATAAAATTTATACCAGGTAATGTGAATAAAGGTCTTAGAGCAGTGCACTGTACATACTTGCTTTATCATCATCATCATCATTATATTTTAATGTTGCACTCTC
Source organism: Mesoplodon mirus (assembly GCF_964341445.2). Lineage (NCBI taxonomy): Eukaryota > Metazoa > Chordata > Mammalia > Artiodactyla > Ziphiidae > Mesoplodon > Mesoplodon mirus. The sequence goes on along the minus strand of NC_138978.1, from coordinate 154,133,882 downwards.
TTTCTAAGGGGTCTCTCAAGAAAACATCTTGGAGTAATTTTTCAAGATGGACATATGTAGTGTATTTTCTAGACCTAGTATAGCCAAGGCTGTCTTTCTGTTACCTTCACATATTAAAGACAATATTACTAGGCTTTAAATTCTTGGATCACATCTATTTCCCCTCAAAATCCCATAAATGAAAAATGCCAGTTGCAGTTTGATGGGGATTGCACTGAATCTGTAGATGGCTTTGGGTAGTATAGTCATTTTCACAATGTTGATTCTTCCAATCCAAGAGCATAGTATATCTCTCCATCTGTTTGTATTATCTTTAATTTCTTTCATCAGTGTCTTATAGTTTTTTGCATACAGGTCTTTTGTCTATTTAGGTAGGTTTATTCCAAGGTATTTTATTCTTTTTGTTGTAATGGTAAATAGGAGTGTTTCCTTAATTTTTCTTTCAGATTTTTCATCATTAGTGTATAGGAATGCAAGAGATTTCTGTGCATTAATTTTGTATCCTGCAACTTTACCAAATTCATTGATTAACTCTAGTAGTTTTCTGGGAGCATCTTTAGGATTCTCTATGTATAGTATCATGTCATCTGCAAACAGTGACAGCTTTACTTCTTCTTTTCTGATTTGGATTCCTTTCATTTCTTTTTCTTTTCTGATTGCTGTGGCTAAAACTTCCAAAACAGTGTTGAATAATAGTGGTGAGAGTCGGCAATCTTGTCTTGTTCCTGATCTTAGAGGAAATGGTTTCAGTTTTTCACCACTGAGGGCAATGTTGGCTGTGGGTTGACATATATGACCTTTATTATGTTGAGATAAGTTCCCTCTATGTCTACTTTCTGGAGGGTTTTTATCATAAATCGGTGTTGAATTTTGTCAAAAGCTTTTTCTGCATCTATTGAGATGATCATATGGTTTTTATTCTTCAATGTGTTAACCACTGGCATTTTTCACAGAACTAGAACAAAAAGATTTCACAATTTGTATGGAAACACAAAAGACCCCGAATAGCCAAAGCAATCTTGAGAAAGAAAAATGCAGCTGGAGAAATCAGGCTCCCTGACTTCAGACTAAACTACAAAGCAACATTAATCAAGACAGTATGGTACTGGCACAAAAACAGAAATACAGATCAATGGAATAGTATAGAAAGCCCAGAGATAAACCCACACACATATGGTCACCTTATTTTTGATAAAGGAGGCAAGAATATACAATGAAGAAAAGACAGCCTCTTCAATAAGTGGTGCTGGGAAAACTGGGACAGCTACATGGAAAAGAATGAAATTAGAATACTTCCTAACATCATACACAAAAATAAACTCAAAATGGATTAAAGACCTAAATGTAAGGCCAGACACTATCAAACTCTTAGAGGAAAACATAGGCAAAACACTCTATGACATAAATCACAGCAAGATCCTTTTGGACCCACCTCCTAGAGAAATGGAAATAAAAACAAAAATAAACAAATGGGACCTAATGAAACTTAAAAGCTTTTGCACAGCAAAGGAAACCATAAACAAGACAAAAAGACAACCCTCAGAATGGGAGAAAATATTTGCAAATGAAGCAACTGACAAAGGATTAATCTCCAAAATTTACAAGCAGCTCATGCAGCTCAATATCAAAAAAACAAACAACTCAATCCAAAAATGGGCAGAAGACCTAAACAGAAATTTCTCCAAAGAAGATATACAGATTGCCAACAAACACACAAAAAGATGCTCAACCTCATTAATCATTAGAGAAATGCAAATCAAAACTACAATGAGGTATCACCTCACATCAGCCAGAATGGCCATCATCAAAAAATCTACAAACAATAAATGCTGGAGAGGGTGTGGAGAAAAGGGAACACTCTTGCACTGTTGGTGGGAAGGTAAATTGATACAGCCAGTATGGAGAACAGTATGGAGTTTCCTTAGAAAACTAAAAATAGAACTACCATACAATCCAGCAATCCCACTACTGGGCATGTACCCTGGGAAAACCATAATTCAAAAGGAGTCATGTACCACAATGTTCACTGCAGCTCTATTTACAATAGCCAGGACATGGAAGCAACTTAAGTGTCCATTGACAGATGAATGGATAAAGAAGATGTGGCACATATATACAATGGAATATTACTCAGCCATAAAAAGGAACAAAACTGAGTTATTTGTAGTGAGGTGGATGGACCTAGAGACTGTCCTACAGAGTGAAGTAATTCAGAAAGAGAGAAACAAATACCATATGCTAACACATATATATGGAATCTAAAAAAAAAAAAAAAACAATGGTCATGAAGAACCTATGGGCAAGATGGGAATAAAGATGCAGACCTACTAGAGAATGGACTTGAGGACATGGGGAGGGGGAAGGGGAAGCTGGGACAAAGTGAGAGAGTGGCATCGACATATATACACTACCAAATGTAAAATCGATAGCTAGTGGGAAGCAGCCACATAGCACAGGGAAATCAGCTCGGTGCTTTGTGACCACCTAGGGGGTGGGATAGGGAAGGTAGGAAGGAGAGAGATGAAAGAGGGAACAGATATGGGGATATATGTATATCTATAGCTGATTCACTTTGTTATAAAGCAGAAACTAACACACCATTGTAAAGCAATTATACACCAATAAAGATGTAAATAAATAAATCCATAAATGAGTCTCCATAACTTTCTGAAATTTAATGTAGCTAAAAAGTGTAAACCAAACTTATTTTTGTTTCTTTGTAGATAATCTAGTTTCTCTATGTGAATTTTTGTATGCTCTTTTTATCATTATTGTAATTCAAAATATCTGTCAGAATATCTAGGTATGGTTTCCTTTTCAGTAGTTTTATCTGGAATAGTCTTTAAAATCTACTTACAAGTCTTTCTTCAGTTCAAAAAAATTTTTCTTTCATCACATATTTATGTATTGGGGCTTTGCTTCTTTCCATTTATTCCATTCCCAACTTCAGAGGCACCAATTATTCATGTGCTGGCTCTCCATTCTGTTCTCCACTTCTACCATTTCTCTCTCACAGTTTTTATCCACTTTCTCCTTCTGCATTCTTATAGAGCTTTTGTCTTTCAAAACAATATGATTTTCTAATATATCATTCAGTGCCCTTCACTGACACCATTTTGTCACTAAATACTACTATTAAAACTTTGGATTTTTTTCAATTCTTAATCTCTCTCCATCTTTCTTTTTACTTCATCCTACAGCACGTTTCTGGTACCCATATTGATTTGGCCTCTATTGAAGATGTCAAAGGATTTTCTGAGTTTTAAATCTGCACCCTAACGTTGATCATTCTTAGCAGTATGCATTTCCTTGAGTTTTTCTTTATTCGTAGTGTTTTAATAGGCCTTCCTTATCCTTGAACGAGGTGAATATCTACCTTTAAGATTTGCCAGAAGACATGGTGAAGTGATTGCACTAGTCTCAATTTCTAAATGTGTTTGGCAACCTCATCCCAATCATTTCTATAGCAAGGGGTCAGGCTAATGTGCGTATCTCCATGTTTAATTCCCAAAGACAGCAATTTCACCTCTGCTAGATCACCTCTGTTCTCCAAAATAGCATCATTTACGACAGTGGTTCTCAAAGTTTAGCATGATCAGAAAGCTTGAACCCCATCCCCAGATTTCTGATTTTGCATTTCTAACAAATCTGCTCCAGGACCACACTTTGAGAATCATTAATCCATGAAACCTCTGTCTGGTTCTCTGATCCTTTGCAATGTTGTAGTACGTGAAATGCAATGATTTGCAGCACAAGCTTCTCTTAGGTTTTTCCTCTCTGTGCATTGCCCTCCAGTGTTTCACATCAGAGTTCTTTAGATACAATGAACCTCCACAATCCTTCATTCCACTTCCTACTCAGCTGTTTTTGGTGAATCTCTGACTTCAAGGAGTTATAAAAAGATGAAGGAGGATGGGAAAAATATGAGAGAAGACATGAACTCCTCTAACGTCTAAATTGTGGGTTGAAACACATTCGCACCTCAGAAGCATGAGAAAGAGGAGGGCGTAAAGCTCCTTTCTGTCACTGTTCAGGTCATCTCTGTTTCATGCAGCCAAGAGTATGTCCATCTTTATTTAAGCAGTTCTTTGTTATGGTTAGTGTAGCTTCATCATAAATTTTGGCACTTGGTTGTTGGCACTCTACTTTTAATTTCCAGAAATTTTTCAATAGCTCTCTGCTGAAAGCTATATCAGGCTTTACTGGCCAGGCACCATTTTGAATTGACACCATTTTGCACCAAAACTCTATTTTTTGCACAACTTGACCAAAATAAAAAGTTCAGGGATCCTGACTTCTTACTTTCACATCCATCCCAATTCCTGACTCCATAACACTGATGGAGAACCCAAGAACATAAGCCTTATGCAACCAAAGATTCCTGTGACTAAACGCCAACTACCACTAACTTCATAGCTGAAGCTACTTAAATATAATCCTTTATGAAAAATGTAGTGTAATGTTCTTACAGAGCCAGTCATACAGGCCATGTGACCATGACTACAAAGTGCGCCTCCTCTGGTATTTTTAGACCCCAGCATCCCCACAAACATCACCACTCTTTCTACTACCACTATTTCCACCACATGACTCCTCCAGAATGTGGCTACTCTTAATTTGCATTAAGCAGCTCACAGCAGTACTCTACCTCCTATCACATGCCCAGCTGAGCTCTGCTTGGAGCTCTGCTGAAGGGACCAGTCACAAGCGGTTTCCCAGGGGAACAGCAGTTCCCACACAGCATTCCAAGGACATAATATGCTTTAAAAAAGTGTGCGGCAGACATTTTCAGGAATTGTTCACAGCCACTTTATAAGAGGGAGAGAGTACACACATGCAAGAAAGATGGTAAGCATCGGAGTGCTCAGAAACACAGAAAAGGACATTTCTCTATTGGTGATAATGCCTATTATATGACATTCAAACACCACAAGTGCCATTCAGCTGCTTGTAAGTCACAAAAGGTGAGTGAAAACACTTATCTCCGTTGTCGAATGGGAAAAGGAGGTGGAGAATCCTTCACACAAAGATCCACTTTGACTTAAAATACAGGGTAAGCAGTACTAGAAATCTCCATGCACAAACCCACCTATTAAGATTCTGAACAAACAGGGAGCCTCAATACCACAAGGCTCTGTTGTTAATATGTGGTTAGTTATGTCAAGGACACTAAACAAAGCTGCTTTTCAAGTGTCGGTTTGAGCTCTCCCAGTTGATAACCATGGGGACTCCTGGGTCACAACCCCAAACGGGCGGCCATTGTGCCGGAGAAAACAGCAGATGGGCCCCAGTGCAGACATAGCCACTGGGAGACCAGGACTTCAGCCACCCGGGCTGGGTCTTAGCAAAATTCAGAAGTCGATGAGGTTTTACTGGGAGGTCTGTTCGTTCTCCTTCCCGCACCTCCTCTGTGTCTGCTTCCCCAGCTCTGAGGCTCACCTGGAGCCTCCCTCCTCCCAGGCAAGCCCCGCCCCTGACTCGGGTGCCCCATGAAAGCCTTCCCTCAGGACCCTGGTTCTGCCAGTCTAATAATCTACTTGATGCTGAGGCTCTGAGGGCTGCTGATAGATAAACCCATCTCCTTGCCAGGTAACAGATACATTTTGTTCCAGATAAAGGTAGCGTTTGAACAACTACCTTCAATGCCTCATCACCACTGGGCTGGGAGGTGAATGGTGGGGTGGGTAAGGAGGAACATAGTTTGTTTCTCCTCAAATGACGCAGCTTCCCTTCAATTAAAAATAGATACAGGGCTTCCTTGGTGTTGCAGTGGTTGAGAGTCCGCCTGCCGTTGCAGGGGACACAGGTTCGTGCCCTGGTCCGGGAGGATCCCACATGCCGCTGAGCCTGCGCGTCCAGAGCCTGTGCTCCTCAACAGGAGAGGCCACAGCAGTGAGAGGCCCGCGTACCGCAAAAAAAGAAAAAAAATAGATACATATATCAAAGAAAAAGATGCAGCTTCTGACTCCACCCTAGAACAAGCCCAACCCTGTTTCTGCCCCCGTCCCGTAGCACTGAGTTTGAAATAGTGTTTCCTGGATCCTTTGCTTCACTTCCCATTAGCAAGTTCTGAAAATTCTATGAAGGTGAGGAACAGAGGGTGAGGTCCCATCCCAGTCGGCCATAAGCTGAGCTGTTCCGCAGCCCCGCCCTCTCTAGAGGACACTCTCCTCCCCCACTGCTAAGATAAAGACAACCGGCTGCCGCCTTTTAAGATCTTGTTTAAAACAAGCTGCTTTTCAGATGCCCTTGAGAGCAATTAATTCTCTCTGTCACAGCACTTCTACGACACTCATCCTCCTGCCATCTTGAACCTCCCATCCCAGCCAGAGAGGCAAAGCACTGGCCTTGTCCAGGCAGCCAAAGGCCAATGCATCTGCCCTTCCTCTGAGAACCACGGAGAACTCCGAGCCTTCCTAAAAGGGGCTGCCAACTGCGCTGGAAACAGAACCATTGTCTGACGCCCGAGCACAATGAGCCTGTGAGTGAATGGATGTCCAGGCAGAGGAAACAGATGCCCGCTTCACCTCGCAACGGAGTCGAGGTAAACGAGAGACGACTGGCCTCGGAGAGCCTCTCCTAGCAAGTCAAAGGTGCATTAATGTTGGCCTCTCCCGCCAGCCCCGCCGAGAGCCCACATCGGTGACTCCTCGCTTCTGACTGCAAGTCATTGTATTTACTGCCATATTAAGCCGCTTTCAAGTTCTATAGGGCAAGAAGGGGTGAAGGCTGAAGGAAAGGGACCTGAATTTGCATTCAGTAGGAAATTAATGGAAATAGGAGTGAAAGAGCTTCTTCCGGAAAAAGTAGAAAACACACCGAGCCAGGCTTAAGAAATGATCCCTTCTCCATTCCCCCTGCCCCAGTCCATTTCAAGCCCATTGTCACTCAGTTGCTGCAATTGTCACAAAACCCTTCTTCCTAAACCGCAGTCCCTGCCCCAGGTTTTGTCTGGCTCCACTCTGTCCCTCACAGTATTTCCAGAGCTCTGGTCTTGGAAATAAATGCCATCATGCTGCTTCCATGTTGAGATGCCTAGCCAGCCCCTCTGCCTGCAGAGTGGAGGCTGAGTGTCTCCACCTGGCTCTAAACTCCTCGTCCGCCTTCATGTCCCTTTTTCATGACCCATTCCCATTTTCCCCTAAGAACCAGCCACCCTGAACTTCTTGCTTTGCCCCTCGAATAAATTAGGCTCATTCACAATTCTTAAGCCATTGGGATACCATCCTTTTGGCCTGAAATGCCTTTTTATGGCTGTGATGCAGCCCACACGCAATACCTCTTCTATGAAGTCGTTTCAGACTCCCTCCTTCTCCGGGTTGCCCCTGCACACCTCTGTTCTCATCTGCAGCAGATTGTATTGTAATTTTCCATTCCTGTGTCTCCCCCACTCAACTCTGGACTCCTCCGAAGTAAGGATGGTGTCTTATGATCATTGTATCTTCCGTGACTATCTTGGAGTCTGAAATCAAGTAGATGCTCAGTGTTTACTGAATGAAGGAGCCTGGAGGAAAATCAGCCTTCTCCACTCTTAGATCTGGGACATCATCCACATACCCAGCCTGCCAGGGAGAGTGATTGCTGAACACCATGACCTTGACCTCACAACCACAACCACCCACTCCCATTTGATTCTCCCTCCTAATAGCTTCTCAATCTTTCACCTCCCACACAGCCCACTTGTGCCCTCCCCAGGACCCTTCTCCACACCTAGAATACCACCGCTCCATTCCTACAAAGGTGCTGAAAATTCACCTTCTTCTGTCAGACTTCTTTAAGCAATTGCACTCGGGGCTGGTCATTCCCTTTGTCATGTCCCACCAGAGTAAGAGGCCTATTTCACACTATATTATTCTACCCTTGGATTCTTGAAATCTTTTTTTTCTCTTGGATGTGTATGTCACAGCTCCCAGATGAGAGCTCAGGCTCCCTAAAAGCATAAACTTCCACATCCTCCCAAAGCTTCCTGCCCACTGCATCGCAACAGGTGTCATCATGTTAAGCAGGAAGGAGAGTGAACACAAAACCATGTGTTCTTTACTTCATATTTAATTTGGAGACAATTATATGAATCACCAAAATATACGCTGCAGTGTTGCACTTTTATATGGAGTATTTAATTTTTTTGGACAATTCACAAGGCAGAAAGTTCTAAGGTCACTACTCTGTTAAGAGCCAAACTCGGAGTCTTTCCATACAAAGATCAAATCTTTGGAAAGACTATATGTAACTTTGGGACAAACAGAATTCCTTGTTCCCAGTTGTTTTTTATATACAACTTTTCAGGAAATGAAGTATTCTTAGAGCCTGGACTGCAATTATGATGCCCAGGTGCCTAATATAATTTGCAAAGTCCTTGCTCCAGTTCCCTGGGGTAGAGTCCATCTACTCTGGAGGACATTTAAAGGCCTTCACTTTCTTAGGAAAGTTCACTCTTTAATGTAAGAAGTTGTAAAAATCTGATGGGCTTGAAGAAACAGACACCACAACAGCCCACCGCCACCACTACCAAATAAAACCCCTACTGCGACCCCCCTGCCACTGGGAAGTCTGCTGGAGGGTTGGATGTCTATCAGTAACTCTCAGCAGGACACTTTTCATTTTTTCTGGACACAGCTGAACCTCTAGGAGGCTCCCATAATAGTTTATATTATATAGATAGTTCAGCTATGTTTTATTGCTAATACAGTCATCCAGTGTCAGCTCACCCCCTGCATGAGCTGAGTATACTATAGTGAATAAGGTACATGGCATCCCTGACTCAAGGAGCTTGGATCTTTCCAAGAACAGAAATTATTTAGGTGACCACAAGGGTGATGAACATTATGGAAGAACTATGGATTTTGTAAGTGCTATGGGCACACATAATAGAGAGAGAAACTAGTCTGGGGAGGGAATCAGGAAAGGCCTCTGGGAATATATGATTTTTAAATTGAGACCTAAGGATTAACAGAACATAGTCAAAGGAGGGGGAAGGGCCTAGAGAGAGGTTACATCTCACACCCACAACCTCACAGCACAAACGGCAGAGCCAGGATGGAAACCCAGGCAGCCTGAATGCAGATGCATTAACCACTAGGCCCACCTGTGGGCTGGGGGTGTGGGAGAGGGTATGTCAGGCGAGACCTTGTAGGATTTTAGTACTAAGAGAAATGAAGAGGAATTACAGAGTTGTAAGCTGGGAACTGTCATGATCATTCCTATACCTTAAAAAAAACAAAAACAAACAAAAAAAACACTCAGGCTGCTACCTTGAGAATGGATTGGAAGAAGACAAAGATGAGTTCAGAGAGACTACTGAGGAGGAGAGGGGATGGTGACCAGGACCAGCTAGCAGCTGTGGTGGTGAAGCAAAGCTGATAGTCTCCAAAGATCCTCAGGTGGTTCAGGTAGTAGGAATGTCAGTACTGATACATTGACGGTATATAGCCAGAAGGCAGAAATTATCACTCAGCTAGATGTTCTCATATGCCTTAACTTAATATTTCCAGTAATTCTATATATTTATCTTAATTTTCTGCATAAAACAATGAAGATCTAAAGAAATGGTCATTTCAAAGTCAGAGAGGCTGTAAATGGTGAAGACAGGATTTGAAATGTATGTATATAGATCTATCTTTCCTGCTGTTTGAGGGCAAGGCCCATGTCTTGGTCATTTTGTATTCCAAGCTGGATGGGGCCCATGCCTGGCTCATGGCAGGGGCTCAATAAGTTACTGAACTAATGAGCAGGAGGAAGGGTGTCCATGGGCTCCAGCTCTGCCCATGATGTTGCCTCTTAGGACATCATCAGACAGTGGCAGGTCCCACTGTCCTCAAGCAGCACCATCAGAATTTTTTAGACCTACTAAACAAAGAGGTTCACCCCAAAGTACCCAGATGTCACCTTTCTTTGCCTGCCTCTCAGGCCCCACCTGTTGACACCTGCCCACTGGTTCTCTCTCACCTGACGATCTAGAATCCTGAGTCTGCACTTCAAAGCCTCATCAATTCCTTAAGTAAAAACAAACAAACAAAAAAAATTAAGCCAAATTAAGCTGGACAGCTCAGGTATTATTTAAGTTCCTACAAAGTCTTAATAAATTTCACAAATATTTAACAAGGAAATTAATTTATGTAAAGATCTGCACATATTTGATAGACTTGAACTAATTTAATAAATCCTGTCCTGTTTTAATAAATGATGGATTAGGGTTATATTTCCTACAAACAGTAAATACATAAAGAAAATATTTGTTATGTGTGTATCAAAGATCAAGAAAAGATTATCTTCACCAAAAGGACTTTAAAGCATTGTGCTGTCTGTGTGTTTGTTGGGAGAAGAGAGTGAACTAACACATGCTCAGGCCCTCAAGCTGAAGATGACTTCTTGGACGAGATGGCATGCCAGAGAGAACACCAAAAGCTCAGACTGTGTAAAATTTGAGTAAAGACAAGAATGAGAAAGGATCTAGAGTACCTATATGCTCAGTTTTTAAATAGAAAATGCCTCTGCCTCTCATTCTTTCTCCTGGCACTGCTTCCTGACTTTCTTCAATCAACGAAATCCTATCCATTCTTCTTCAAGACTCAGCTCAGACTTCCGCTCTTGTGTGAACACTTCCTTAGCTTCATCTCCACCTTCAGGCAGAGGTAGCATTTACTGCCCTAGACTCTGATAGCAAACCCGTGAATATCTACAGAATAGCACTTATCCTACTGCAGTTATCAGTGTGCCAGTCTGTCTCCCTCACTGCTCTGTGAGTTCCTTCATGGCACCATCATCAATGACGCCCATTCTCTCAACAAGTATTTGTTGAGCAAGTTTGTGCTGGGTGATATGCTAGATAATGACCATGCAATGAAAAGAAAAGGACAGGCAGATGATTCTTGCCTTCATGAAGCTTAGAGTTCAGCTGGGCATAGTGGACGCTGTTGGTGTCCCTCCCATATCCTTTCAGCATTTACCTCCATAGAAAGTAGGATTAGAGGTTGGGGGTGGAGATGGTAGAGGATACTACTCTTAACATATATAGGACAAGCAGGAGTGCCAGAGAATGATTTCCCCCACAGGCAGTCCTCAACCAATGATGGATGGAAAGTTTTTAGTTAAATACCCCAGCTTCCTCCATCCTTGGCTGGGATAACACTGTGGCATGTTCTACATTGTTTCCCAGATCTCCCAGCAGGATTGAGCTCCAGCTGCCCAGAGCAGTACCTAGCTTGAAAACATTCCCTTTATGGGTTGCCTTTCCTTTCCTATCTCACATCCCCAATTGTTCCCAGATTTTCCTGGGATCATCTTGCAAATTAACTATTCACAATTGAATTCTTTCTTTGGGGTCTGCTTCTGGGAAAACTCAGATCAAGACACTGGAGAAGAAACAATTAAGTAAGAGATTGTGTGGTCCCTACCTCCTGGTATCCACACTCTTGTGTAATCCTCAACCTTTGAATGCGGGCTTGTGGGCTGGACTTATCGACTTGTTTTTAGTGAACAGAATATGATTCATGTGATGCGATGTCACCTCTGAGATTAGGCTATAAAAACACAGTGGCTTCCATTTCAGGTTCTCTCTCTCTCTTGCTCACTTTCTCTAGGGAAAGACGGCTGCCATATTGTGAAGCAGACCTGGGGAGAGGTCCACATAGTGAGGAACTGAGGCTTACCAGCAACCACATCAATGAGCTTAGAAGCAGATCTTCTGAGACCTGCCAACCAACAAGTGAATGAGCTTGGAAGCAGACCATTCCCCATTCAGGACTTGAGATGACTGCAGCCCCAGCCAACACCTTGACTGCAAACTCCCGAAAGATGCTGAGCTCACCTGGCTGAGCAGCACCTAGATTCCTTAGCTATTGGAGAAAATAAATGTTTGTTGTTTTCATCTGCTAAGTTTGGGGTAATTTGTTATGCAGCAGTAGATAACTAATAGAAGTGATATGATAGAATTCTAGGAAGATGGTGATATAATTACATCATGGGCTGTCGTCCTCCTTTTATTAATTCTCTCCCTGAAGCGATTCAGTTAGTGTAAAAGAAAATTTTATAGCATCACTGAAAAGAAGAAAGGGGTCTCACCTACGTATCTAAAAATTTGGATTCCTATAAAGACAGGATCCTAAAAATAAGGAGGAAAGATTGCCACTGGCCTATCATGCCTTCACCTGAAAGAGACCCTTCTTCTATGTCAGTTTTTCAGAGCCCCTGCCCACACTCTCACCGCACTTCAGCTAAGCCTTAGACTCTGCCAGGAAGGCAGCTACAGAAAAATGGGTTAAACAATGCAAAGGAGAAGTTCCCAAAGCCACCCTCCTTCCCTATGGTGTTTTGTTTGCATCCAATAACTCCACAGATGCCTTCTCACTCACCAGGAGTCACTCTTTATTTAGGAGCCACATCCATTGTGAACACAATACCTGTAGAGATGCTGATAGGGGACAGAAGAAGTTGCCACAACTGCCCTTAATTGGGCCTGATGCCCTTCCAATAGCTTCCAACTTAGATTTTTTAAATGTTTTGAAAGACGCAAACTACCAAGGCTCACTCAAGAATAAATGGAACTCCCATTCATTGCTGATAGGAATACAAAATGTATAACCGCTTTGAAAAATATTTTGGCAGTTTCTTACAAAATTAAATATGCACTTACTGTATGGCAAATCAAATACGAAACTTTATACACACGAGTTGTACATGAATTTCCATAGCATTTTTATTTATTACCTTCAAAACCTGGGTTCAGGAAGGAGTGTCCATCAACTGGTGAACAGATAAACAAATTGTGCTATATCCCAAAAAGGAATACTGCTCAGCTATAAAAAAGAACAAACTATTGATACATGCAACAACATGGATGAATCTCAAAAGCATTATGCTAGGTGAAATATGTCAGACACCAGAGAGTACAGAATAATTCCATTTATAGGAAATTCTAGAAAAAGCAAAATTAAAATGATAGAAAACAAGTCAGTGATTGCCAAGGGTTAAGATAAAAGAAAGGAATTAACTACGAATTGGCAAAAGGGAACTTTGTGGGATGATAGAAATATTCCATATGATGATTACAGTGATGATTACACAACTGTATACATTTGCCAAGTCTTGAATTATATAATTAGAAATGATAAACTTTATTGTATGCAAATTTTGCTTCAAGGAAACACATTTTTTTAAATAACATCAGGTTTCTATTTTTTATAGCATAGGGACAATCTGAGAAGAGGAGAGTTATTGGAATTTTTTTCAAATCACAAACATAGTAACTCAATGGAGGAAGTGAATCACAGAATTCATGTTAACGAAAGCTGATGTGATTTAAAAGACTGTCTTGAGAAATTCATCCAAAATACAAGGCAAAAGACAAAATATTGGGATTTAAGAGAGAAATGGTAGGACTCATGGAGGATAGAGCCAAGAGAACCAATATCGATACACAAAGATGTCTAAAAGAAAAAGAATGTAGTGGATGAGAGAGAATAATAATGAATTGTTCCATAGATAAGGTTGGGTCAGTGGACTTCTCTTACATAAAAAAGAATTGATCCTACCTCCATAGTCATAAAAAATTCTACTTAATTGAATACCAAGATAGAAAGAATAAATCTCTAGAAAAGAATGTTTTTATGAATTCAGTTTCTTCTAATTGGATATGGCATCTATTTTGATTGGGAAATACTCATGCTGCACTGGTGTTTCAAATCCCACTGTTTCATATTTTTAACATCATCTCTGCCAACAAAAACTTCATATCCTGAATACATGGATAACTCCTATAAATTAATGAGAAATAAAGAGCCCAATAGAAAATAGGTGAAGGGTGTGAACAGGCACGTAACAAATGAGAAAATGGCCAATAAGTATGAAAAATATTCTGCCTCAGTAGTAATCAGAGAGACGCCGTTTAAAAAAGCAAATGAAACAAACAAACAAGCAAAATTAATGAGATGCTAGTTCCCATCCTTAAAACTGACAAAAATTTAAAAATCTGGCCACACCAATTGTTGGTAAGAATATGGAAAAATTAAAACCTCATATATTCCTTGTGTATACTGACACAATTACATTGAAAAGTAATTTAGCAATATCTAGTAAAACTGAAAAAATCCTGCACATCCTATAACTCAGAAACTCCACTCCCAGTTTCATGCACTAGAGAAACTCTTTCACACAAGCACAATGAGACTCTAAAGCTTTTGTTCATAAGAACAAAAAATTAGAAATAATTTAAATGCATAGGGAAATAAATATAAAATGTGTAATATATTCATGTAATAGGATACTCTAATTAAAATGAGTAAGTATATCTATATGCATCAACATGGGTATATCTTTAAAAACACATAGATTGAGTGGGGGGAAAGGTCTTAAAATGTAATGTACAGTATGAGGTCTTTTAAGTAATATTTAAATGAACAAAACATTACTTTGTGCTCCCAGTGAATACAGGTAGTAAATATATAACAGTCTAGGCTGAATACACACTAAATTCATGATAATTGTTCCCTTTGAGGAGGGACAGAAGGGAATTGGATTAGAGAGGGACATAAAGGAGATTCAAGCTTCATCTGTGATATTTTATTTGTTTAAAAACAAATCTGTCGTAGACTAAGAGAAAATATTTGCAAAAGACATGTCTAATAAAGAACTGTTATCCAAAATATAGAAAGAACACTTAACAGTAAGAAAACAAACAACTAGATTAAAAAATGGGCAAAAGACTTAAACAGACACCTCATCAAAGCATATATACAGATGACAAATAAGCAAAAGAAAAGATGCCCAACATCATACATCATTAGGGAATTTCAAATTAAAATGAGATGCCAATACACACCTATTAGAATGGCCAAAATCCAAATCACTGACAATAGCAAGTGCTAGCAAGGATGTGGAGCAACAGGAATTCTCATTCATTGATGGTGGGAATGAAAAACAGTACAGCCACTTTGGAAGACAGTTTGACAGTTTCTTACAAAACATCCTTTTACCATATGATCCAGCAATCAAGATCCTTGATATTTACCCAAATACAGTTAAAAACTTATGTCCACACGAAACAACTACACATGGATGTTTATAGCAGCATACTCATAATTGCCAAAACTTGGAAGCAACCAAGATGTCCTTGCATAGATGAATGGATAGATAAACAAACTGGAATATTATTCAGGGCTATCAATCTATAAAAAGACAGGAAGGAATCTTAAGCTACTTTAACCTATTATTCAGTGCAAGAAGCATATCTGAAAAGGCTACATGTCAACTGATTCCAACTATAAGACATCTGTAAAAGGCAAAAGTTATGGAGACAGTAACAAATCAGTGTTTCCCAGGGATGAGGGAGGAAGGAGGAATGAATAGGCAGAGCACAGAGGATTTCAGGGCAGTGAAACTTCGTGTAATACTAAAATGGTGGATACATGTCATACATTTATCCAAACCCATAGAATGTACACCACCAAAAGTGAACCCTAATGTAAACTATGGACTTTGGGTGATAATGTGTCAAAGTAGTTCATGGATTGTAACAACTGTACCACTCTGGTGGGGAGTTTGATGGTGATGGAGGCTGTGCATTATATGAGGGCCAGGCAACAGTGGGAGTGGGGGAGCGGTAATTTAGGAACTCTCTTTACTTTCTGCTCAATGTTGTTATGTCCTAAAATTTCTCTTAAAAGTAAAGTCAGGCTTCTCTGGTGGCATAGTGGTTAAGAATCCGCCTGCCAATGCAGGGGACACGGGTTCGAGCCCTGGTCTGGGAAGATCCCACATGCCGTGGAGCAACTAAGCCCGTGTGCCACAACTACTGAGCCTGCACTCTAGAGCATGTGAGCCACAACCACTGAGCCCGCATGCCACAACTACTAAAGCCCGCATGCCTAGAGCCCGTGCTCTGCAACAAGCCACTGCAATGAGAAGCCCGCACACCGAAACGAAGAGTAGCCCCTGCTCACCGCAACTAGAGAAAGCCCGCGTGCAGCAACGAAGACCCAAAGCAGCCAAAAATAAATGAATTAAATAAATAAATTTATTTTTTTAAGTAAAGTCTATTAATTTTTTTTAAAAAATCTCAGGTACACATGAAAAATTTAACATTTGTTCATTTGGGGAGGTGAGTATCTAGGTTTTATTACATTCTCTTTTGTAATTTTATTTTTGTTTGTTTATTTTTAATTTTCAAAAAAACATTTGGAAGAAAAAGTGATCAGAAATATATATCAGAAATTATAAACTAAAGAAAATAAAGATGAATATTTAATAGTGATGAAAGGTACAATCCACAAAGAAAATAAAATCATCATAAACATTTACATTTCAAAAATATCAGAGAAATTTATAAAGTAAAATCTATTATATAAACACAAAGAAGCACTGAGAAAGCCTCAATAATAGTGGAGATTTCCCCTTGCCTTTCAAAAAATCAATGGGTGAAATAGATAACAAATGGGGATATGGCAGATATGAAAAACCACTGCAAGCCCAATTTAATAAATGTGCTTTGAACTTTTAAAAATATAAAACATATTGCATAGTTTGAATTACATATTTGAAATTCTTTTCAAATATCCTTGGATCATTTTTTTAATTGGGTTTATATTAGACCACAAAAAAATTTGAAATACTTAGAAAATAGAAATATGACAAACCTGCTGTCCTGGCCCTACGCTAGTTCACATTCGGAAGGAGTCAGGCTATCAGGGAAGGGCCCCCCTTGCCAATCTCAGCACCAGGAAGTCCCTCAGCACAACCCTCAGATCTTACCCCAGGGGCAAGGTCTCAACCACCACTCCTATAGGATTGCCAAAGATGCCTGGAGCAACTGTGTCCCTCTCTGGAAATTCCCCTTCTGAGGAGGACGAGGAAGGGGCTAAGCTGAATGGAGAAAAGCCACAAGCTGGCTTCTTCTTGACCTAATTTACATCAGTCACAAATTACAGCCTCTAAAACCTTTCTTTTAGAGCAACTTGCATTGATTCTTTATAATATAAAGATATAAATTTCCCATGATATTAGTTGGACTTATGGAGTGAAAGAGGTGAATGAAAAAAGAATACAAAGGGGCACAGTTAGAGAAGAGAGGAAGGTAAGGAACTGGTGAATCTCAAAAGCCAAAGGGACGTCCTATCAGCAAAGCATATGCCTCAGGCTTCCTAGACAAAGTTTTCCTCTGGCTAATTTAACACATATGAGCTGGGTTTGCTACCATTACAAGCACTACATGTCAGGTTTCCACGGCCATACGTGAAACCCCAGAACAGACTAGGTCTGCACCCTCTCATAAACCTGAGTCAGAATAAATGGGAAGATTTACAAAGGGGAGGTGCAATTCTTCAGCTACATTGGTTTAAAGATGGTGAAATAAATGAGTTAAACCGTTCACTCAGAGTGTTTCTTGAAGCAAATCTAATGTGCAGTTTCATCACCTGATGTGACTTTTACTCCTCAGTAAATCAAAAAGCTTAACAAATATTAAGATGGCAAAGATTCCCTGTGTGGGACGGATTTGCTCTTTCATCCATTATCATTTAGGAAACCAAGGGCTCCAGAAGAAAGCAGCCAGAGGGTCATGTGACCAACGGGGGACTCTGAGAGGCAATGGAAGCAGAGGCCAAGCCCCAGTCAAGGACTTCAAGGTGAACACTGATCTCTCCCATGCTCCAAGAAGATTTACAACTGCAGAAGTTTCCAAAAAGTGAGGTCTGCTCCTTAACTCTTGACACTCTCTCAAAGCTGACCAGTGACACCCCTCACCAGCTACAGGAAAACAATATGAGTATTGCCTTGGGACCCCCCAAATCCCTGGGAATAGGCCATGTGGGAGAAGACACCCCCAAGCATGCGGTTCTGAGAGATTGATTTACGAGACCCCCAAGTTCCATCCAAAAAGAGTCAATGAATAGGAGGGCAAAAGCCAACAGCCTCACCCCCTCTTTTCAGTCACACACATCAAAGCCAACACCAGAGGCCAGAGATGGCCATTCACCCATGAAACACCTAGAAGCCCCAACTCTGGAGCTGGAAACACTTAGCAATCGTCCCATCCTGGGGATTCAAACAGTGACTGTGGACCCCTGGACCATGTCCTTGTGGGCCTCGGGGACCATCAAAGAGACTTAGGGAGAAACAGGTAAAAAGGGGCCAGTGGGATTCCTCGCTTGATTCAAGCAAAGCAGCTCTACTGGTACATACTCTATCCAATGACATTTTGCATAAGATATCTTGGGAGAAGAAAGGCTGCCTCTGCTTATCATACAGATAACAAAACTGAGGTGCAGACAGGAGAAAAGCAGGGCACAGCACTTAGCCAAGCTGTAGGAGTTTACTGCCATAGGAGTTCAAAGAAAGAAAAAATGATTTGATGCCCAGGGGCTCCTGAAGCCCCTCTCAGTTAATATGCCTTTAAAAGGGGAGATGAGCAAAGAAAAGTCAAGATTCTGGATCCCCAAGGTAGATCAGTGTCTATGACTGAAAAATTACACCAAAATTTGTGAGTGGTGAAAGGGGACACATGGCAGAAATCCTCTCCAGCTCAAAGGCATCACGTGCCTGCCTCGCAGGCCCCTACAGTGCAAGGGTTAAGTTCACCCAAGACCATGTGAACCTGTGCTTCCACAAGGTACCCATCCAATAAAACAGCCGATCAGATACCTCCCCTCTGAATCACTCCCTCCGCCAGCACAGCTACGACCAGAACTGATGCTCAGAACAGAACTGCTCCTCCTCATAGCATCCGGGGAGCCCCAGTTACAGGAGACATTTTGCGTGATAAGGCTTAGAGGCCTCAGCTGTTCCTCAGAGCACAGGAAGAAACTTCCTCATGTATCCAGGGATTTGCCTTGACTGAGTTAAAAGGGAAAGAAGGGAGAAAGAAAAGAGTTGTAGAGGTTTATGTTGAATTTTGTCCTGATACCGAACCAAAATGACCTCTTCTTCTAAATTTTGAATTTTTAAGGTATTAGCCTCTGTTATTATTTGTCTGGGAGTCCATAATAGTCCCATTTTATTAGATCCAAATTTCCTGTTTAGACAAGAGAGCCTAAGAGCCTCTTCAGAACAAGTAAATAATATGCATTTTCTAAAGTAATTTGCAGAAAATATGCGCTCTGCTCAGATTACCAAAAGGATAAAATCACCAAGAAGATGATCATGTTGTTTAATAATTTCAAAACGAAGTATTTCTGCACCCAAACTGAAATACTACCGTATCCTGGAAAGGTCCCCTTCAGCCTGCTTGATAAATTATAGCTCATTTTACTACCCTCCATATGCCATTTCGGATGGCTTTGAAAAAGCAGCTGAGAGAAAGTCATCTTCAAACCTGCACTCACTGTTTTTCAGCAATAGAGTTCTCCCTGTCCCTCTCCCACACCCATAGTCAACCACATGAAATATCCTTGCATGCACGGTCAGAAACAGCCTTCAGGAAGGGATTGGAGCACCTGTCCGCTGCAAGCTCCAGGCCCCGTCTGCAGGCTGTCTCCAAGCTCAGCTCTGTTTGGGGTGGGACCTAGCAGAGGAGAGCCCTGCTAGCAGCTGTATCCCCCCAGCACCAGCCAGCAGACCGTTAGGAGCAGTTGCTGCATCCACCCTGAGCCCAATAACAGTTGGGCTAAAATTAGTCAAGAGGCCCCGGGGCAGACTGCCTGGAAGGAGACTAAGCGGTGGAGAAGGAGAGGTGAGAACAGCCTGGAAGACCAACCTTGGAGAAGCAGCCGGGGTCTCTCCTAACTCTGTCTGAAGAGAGGAGGGGGAGGTGCTGGATTCTCAGATGGGGGCTGGATGGCAGCTGCCTCAGAACCTCAGGACTTCAGGTCAGTTACTCCCTCACTCCTCACTCAGATCCAGTTCTATGTCTCCCCTCTGAGATGCCCTTCCCACTCCTCGCTGCTAAACCCTGTCTGTCTAATTCTTAGAACTCTCCTACATTAACTACGAAAATTCCCCTACATTAATCCTGGTCCGTTTTTTGTTTGTTTGTTTTTGTTTTTTTATAAATTTATTTATTTTATTTATCTTTATTTTTGGCTGCCTTGGGTCTTCTTTGCTGCACGCGGGCTTTCTCTAGTTGCGACGAGCGGGGGCTACTCTTCCCTGCGGTGCGAGCGCAGGCTCAGTCGTGGTGGCGTACGGGCTTAGTTGCTCCGCGGCATGTGGAATCTTCCCAGACCAGGGCTCGAACCCGTGTCCCCTGCATTGGCAGGTGGATTCTTAACCACTGTGCCACCAAGGAAGACCCTGGTCAGTTTTAGAATTCACTTTTTTAGGCCATAGTCTAAAAAAGTCAAATAGAACAGATGATTAAAAATCTGAAGTGGTACATCTCAATCAAATTTGGACCTGTGCATATATTCCCAGAGTATTGGATTTGGAGGTGGGAGGATACATCTTTCAGAGCTGGGAATTTATCGTAGTCCTTCCCTTAGATCTCTGGGATTCAGTTTTCCTCTTAGGAATTTGCTTAAAGCAAAGTAATGATCCTAACTGCGTGTCTCTTTGCAAGAGGTTTACTGCTTTCAACAAACAAGCAGAGCTGGGTGCCAACTTGTAGAGACTTCAACAGACTGTCACAGCTCCACGGCGATGGTCTAGAGTACATATTCCCACTCCATCCTCCCCCTCCCATAGGCAAGAAAGGGAAGCCAGGGACTAGGGTGAGGGGAAGCGTTTGTACCCTCTACAGTTTATTGGGATCCATTTTATGGTTAATGCAAGTCTGAAAGGTCCTTGGCCACTATCCAATGATGCAGAATTTTTCACCAAGTGCTGATTGGTGAATCGGTAATCAATGAGAGATTGGTTGGCACTGACTGCTGCTGTTGCCAGGCTGATAGTGTCACAGTTAGACAAGGGAGGCTGACCTTCAACTTTAACTGTAACTTGCCCAGTATTTCTTGGTTCTGTGCACTAGAATCATTTTCCTGGTTACAAAAGCAGAGCAAATGTTCCATCCTAGGCATTTAAAACTCTGAAGACACCTCCCAAAGCCAAGTTCTTTAGGAAAGGTGTCCAGATTGCCATGCTGATATTTTGAAGAAGATAGCATTCGAGAGGGTATATAAATTCTGATGTATTCTCTAAGGAAGAGGTCACAGAACTTTAGAGTCACATCTTGATTTGGTCTGTAAAAACTACTTCTAGTTAAAAATACTGAGGATTTCTTTGGAATGGGTATCCTTTATGCTTTCTTATAAAGATCTATTTTTTCCATTAGACTGTGTGCTCCCCTAGGAAAGGAATCATGCTTATTTCTTCCATAGCCAGCCCACTACACACCCACCCTATGGATCAGAATCCAGAGTACCTTATAGATGGGTGCTCCAAACAGACTATTGACACTTGATGGGGTTTTCCAGCTCTTGAATTTGGTACATTTTCCATCTCATAAACACATGCACACACAAAACCAAAGGTCCCAAAAAACTGACTGTAGATAAGGACACCCATTGCCAGACATCAAGCATCACTAATTTCCCAAAGCCTCTCAGGCTCCATCAGAAGGCCAGCATAGTCACAATGGCTACTTAATGATAAAACCCTTCCAGGCGCTTTCATATTAACATGGTCTAATGTAATATCAAGCTGAGAAGAATAAAGGTTAATATATTCTATTAGTCCCAATTGTCATAAAAATTTTACCTAACAATATGGTTCATTAAATGCTGAATCTAACAATTATGTTCACCATAATAGAAATCATTCAGACAGATATGATCTGAATACTTGTGATTTATTAATTTAGACACAAATTTAATTAGCAATTGATTTCAGTTGTGTCTCCCCCGAACAATAAGTTTTGTGGAAAAGCATGATGGAAAAAAAAATGTCAACTAAGAAATATCAGATAACAACAAAGGAAACAACCACTCTAGTTTCAGAAATGCTATTATAGCTTTCCCCTGAAACAATAACAACAAAAATGATTCCAGGCAGCTGGAAGAGGTGACTCTCTTCCATCCAATCAGAAACACTGCTCCTGACCTGAGGGGTAATGACATCCCAGTGAGTTGTACAGCTGCTGTGATGCAGAGTTACTCATGGAGCAAAGGGGATGTTACAGTCCCAGGTTGTTCTGGATCCACTGGAAACTCTATCTCCAACTCCAGGTCTAAATGGAGAACTATTGCTATGGCTTCCATCTCCGGTTCCCTGGGGTCCTGGAGAAAACCCAGTGCTACCCTTCATCATCTCCACAAGTTTCTTCTATCTCATACTTGGAACCAAACTTTTGCATTCCTTCTTTGGTATCAAACTCAAAAGAATGCTATCCATAATCCAAAAGAAAAAAGAAAAATACAGACAGAGAAATATAGAGAATTCCTTGTTTTTAAAAAGGAAAAATGTAATTTTTCTTTCATTGGTCCTTTAATCAATTCTCCACACCCAACTCCATTCCTATCCCAACTAGATCTGACAGACCAGTGGTGATTTTCCATTTAGAAAAAGGAAACATTTGGCTTCTCATGATGCTCCAAGAGTTGGGGTAAGGGGATGACAGGGCAGGGAGGATGGGAGGAAGAAGAGGAAGGAAATGGAGGAGATGTCTTCCATCTCTTCACTCCTCCTTCCACTGGAAGAGTGAAGGAGCCAGGGGCCACAAACTTAACTGGCTTCCCTCCTACTGGTTCCATGCTTTGGACCATCAAAGATTGTTAACTAGGGCTTCCCTGGTGGCGCAGTGGTTGAGAGTCCGCCTGCCGATGCAGGGGACATGAGTTCGTGCCCCGGTCTGGGAGGATCCCACATGCCGTGGAGCCGCTGGGCCCGTGAGCCATGGCCACTGAGCCTGTGCATCCGGAGCCTGTGCTCCACAACGGGAGAGGCCACAACAGTGAGAGGCCCACGTACTGCAAAAAAAAAAAAAAAAAAAAAAAAAGATTGTTAACTATATTCTGTTAACAAATACCTATATTAATAATAGAAGTAGACATTTGGGATCCTGGATTTAAATCTTTTTACATTCAGATTTTGATCCCTTAATATAATTCTCCACTAAAAGAAATCCAGGCTTCTTGGTGGACTGGCTGATTCTAGGTCTAGGGTGTGAAATATACAAGATAATAAACCTGGAACATCGAGTCATACCAGGCAACCAGCAAGACTACCAGGTCTTGTCAAAAGGACTCAGGTGCCAAACTAAAGGGGCTCCAACTGAAAACAGTTGGAACGACTTTATTGAAACCCACCAAATACATTATAAATCCATGATTTCCTAATGATACAAAACAACAAACCTCACTGGTCATCTTTGGAGAATAAAAGAAAATCAACTCATCACTTGAACACTGATACATAAAGGGAAAGAATCAAGCATTTATCTGGCTTTTCTGTAACTCTAAGTCAAAAGATAATTGGTGAGAAGTTTCTCTATATAGAAGTATTCCAGCTGACCAAAAAAAGGAGGAATAGTAAATTTTCCATATCACTATTTTTTGACTCTAATTAAAGTAATGAAACTAGGCAATGCTCTTCAATGGTTGCTGACATTACAAAAGGAAAGATGACCAGACATTATGTGCCTCTGGGAGGATGTACAGAACATCTATAAAGTATATTCTATGAAGTGTCCTTGCAAATACATTGAATCTGGTTGCAGAAGACTGAATGTGGCCCCCCAAAATCCATGTGCTGAAACCCTGATCCCCAATGGGATGATGTTTGGAGGTGGAGTTTTGGGGAGGTAATCAAGTCATGAAAGTAGAGTTCTCATGGATGGGATTAGTGCCCTTATAAAAAGAGGCCAGAGAGCCAGCCAGCTCTTTCTGCTAAGTGAGGATAAAGCAAGAAGTCAGCAGTCTGCAATTCAGAAAAGAGCCTTCACCATAACCCAACCATGCTGGCACCCTGATCTCAGACTTGAGCCTCCAGAACTATGAGAAATCAATTCCTTTGTTTATAAACCACCCAATGCTCTACTTTTTTATAGCACTTTGAACTAAGACACTGATCAAGCTTCTAAATCTAGTTACCAGTTTATAGGACATACTGGAGGCAGAAGAACATGTTCAATGATAGCACACAAATGCATCTGGCAAAATTAAGAATGTAGAAACTTTACAAGGACAAGTCACCTGTTTTTCTTTTAACCCATAAGTCACAAGGAAAACTGAAAACAAAATAACAACAGAAAGAGGAATGGGGAAACCAATGGACTGAAAGAGACTTTTTTTGAGCCGTATTAATCAAGTGCAATGTGTGGACTTTGGATAGTCCCTCAAACAAACCAACCTAAAAAAAAAAAAGCTATGAAATAGGGATTCCCTGGTGGTCCAGTGGTTGGGACTTCACCTTCCAATGCAGGGGGTGTGGGTTCAGTCCCTGGTCAGGGAGCTGATATCCCCCATGAGTTGGGGCCAAAAAACCAAAACATAGGAATATTGTAACAAATTCAATAAAGACTTTAAAAATAGTTCACGTCAAAAAAAATTTTTTTTAAGCTATGAAATAACCAGGGAAATTTGAATGCAGATTGGACATTCGATGACATTAAGGAATTGTTATTTTCAAGTGTAATAATGGTAATGTAGTTATGTGGGTTTTTTAATAAAAGAGCTTTAGTCTTATACAGACACAAACATACTGAAATACTTACTAGTGAAGTGATATTGGGTTGGCAAAAAATTCGTTCAGGTTTTTCCATAAGGTGCATCCAAAAATCCGAACGAACTTTTTGGCCAACCACATATGACACAGAACCGGGGCTGGGATCAGGTCCTCAGGTGATGCAAAGGCAGGGTCAGCACCTGAGGCAAAGCGCCCATCAATGTTGCACCCTAGACACCTCACTTGCCTCTCCCTAGTCCTGGCCCTCATGTGATGTCTGTAATTTGCTTCAAAATAATCCAATATTAGGGACAGAATAGCAGGTGGGAATATAAATGAAACAAGATTTGAAACGTTCTATAACAAAAAATATAATTTTTTTAAATCCTTAAAATTGGTCATGCTAGTTTTTTAAATTTTTAAGCTGACAGTAAATTTTGAAATAACTGACAGTAATTACTGTTTTCAAATGTACTGCCACTCAGCACTAGACTGTGAGCTCTTTCACATCACGGCTTATTCAGCTTTGATTGATTGACTCAAAAACACATATGGCATATCTCTGAGAGCCAAGCTCTGCGCTAGGAGCTGAAGATGCAACATTGAACAAGAAAGTCCCTATCCACAGGATGCTTACATCCTAGCAAAGGATGACACCACAGAAAAACAAACTGACACAAAAGGGAGGGGTTGCTAAGACAGAAAATCACAAAAGGGGATGTATTTGAGGACAGGAGGCTAGAGAAGGCATCTCTAAGGTGGGGCTGCTTGAGCTGAAGCCTAAAGGAAAAGGAGTCACCACATGAGGAGAGATGGGAGGACCCCAGACAGAGGCAGCAGGAACCCACGGACAGAGGTCCTGAGTCAAGAAACACCTGGCACGTTCAAGAAAACAAGAGAAGACAGGTGGGGCTGGCACATAATCAGCAAGGGGCAGGGAGGAGCAGCTGAGGTTGAAGAGACAGGCACAGGCTATGTCATTTAAGTCTTTATAGCCATAATAAGATGTTTGCTTGTTTGTTTTTTAATCTTATATCCACTCTAACAATCGGAGTGTCTGGAGCATAATGAACTCAATGTACTGATCTAAATTAACTCCTTTTATATTTGGAAAGTTGCTCGGTTGGAACCTCAGACACAGATTTATTATGGATTAATTCTTAAATCTGTATTAACCCCAGTTCTGTTGATTTCTCAAGTCTCTCTCTATTTACTTCAGGAAACCTATTGAAACTGGCTTATTTAACTCCTTCACTGCTTCAGCACAGGTTTGGCTGAGAATGAAATGACAACGAGTCTGAAAATCCTTCATGCTTTTCCACAGCTTGAAGTGAGTTGCAAGGTGGAATTAATTGGGGTTGGCAGGACTGGAAATTGGACATAGCCTCTTAGTTCCAGGGGCATGAAGCCTTCCCAGTTTGGCTTCCTAATTTGGTTTGAAATAAATTTCTGGAATGTCAAACATGCCCATATTCAAAGGTAAGTGTATATGTATATTCCAAAGCCAAATAAAAATGTCTTTTGGATTATCTGCCACTTTCTATTAACTGGTGATACAATTCCCCTCATTTGGTGCCTATGATCAAGAATTAACATTACACCTCCAATACAAATGAGTGGGAAAGGTAACAGAGAGGAGAGGCTTTCAAAATAGCCTGAAATAGAAGCAATTTGTCTATATCTAATTTGTTGGGTAAAAGGACTTTCACGTATTAAGAGAACAAGGTAATCTAGTTTGAGGTCTTGAAAGAGAGAACAAATGGAAGGTTCTTTTTCTTCATAATTGTTCACATTTAATGGCATTACAAGGGCACATTAGCTATTCCAACTGAAAGCAATTTAGTGAAAATGTATGCATCTTGGTGGCATAGATATGTTAATGCTGGACATGAAATATAAACCTTTAGGGAACTGAATACTAAAGAGGGCACCAAGGGGCTTTGTTCACCAACTCACCTGGAGTTGGGCTCCAGAGAAGAATAACCTGGAATACATTCTCCCTTCCTGCAACCTACAGGCTGTGGATGCAGGGAGCACAGGGAGATGGAGATGGGAAGATGACCAGCTGCGATCTCCATGGTCTGAAACCACCCCAGAAGGGAGCAGATCCCGCCACCTGGAATTTAACCCCTGTCTTCAACCCCAATCTATGACTTCATAGGCCTTAAAAAATGTAAAATCCATTTTTAGCAAGTCTTCCCTGATGAACCCCCTCCAGATTGGTCACTCTCCTTGGGTTCCATCTACATTTGCACGTGTTGATGGGTTGCTCCAAAGAACACACAATTTACCAATACATTGTTCCAGATCATTTCATATGAGTATTTTTGTGTTCATTTGAGAAATCAGGTGCCTGGAACTTTTCCCTCTCATTTGGGAATTCAGGTACAAAGTCAATTTTCTATAATTGTTTGTGGCGTTATTCCCAGAAGGGGAACTATTGGATGACATTTCCATCAGAGATGAAAACTGACCAGCCATTTTATTTAAACACTGTTTGGTAACTGGAATTCCAATTCAGTTGGTATAATTTGTATTGATTCCTCCCATATGTTCCTTCACCAATTCCCAGTATCTCCACTTCCTTCTACTGCCCCTTTATCAGTAGGCTCTAGACACACAGACATCTGCCTGGAGGCAATCAATTCTGCTGCCAATATGGAATTTCACACTCACACACACAAAAGTAAAAGCAAAAGTCTAAAAGAGACTAGTAAAAAGAAAATAGAGAAACATAGGTTTTGACTTATTTCCTTAAGGCTCCTGGGCCTGCTTTCTATTAAATTTGTGTACTGATTTCTTCCGGTCTGTAGACAGGGCATGTGGTCATTTATTTTCATGGTTCACTGGGCATCTTTTCATATGAAACCAATGACCTGTCTGTTAGAGAAAACCAGAGCCCCTTCAGCAGTCTCCTCATTACATCCTTACCTCTCCCCCAAAATCTCGGGAGAAAGGATCCTAAGACTATGAACCAAAAAAACAGTGTTGCTGATGCTAAAGATGCATAAGGGTGACACTAGGCCTTATCTGGAGCAGATTCCAAGGCTTAGATCATCTTGAAAAGCTGACTGTGATTTTAGCATCATTCATTTCTCCACATGAAGAAGCAGGAAACATGTACAACCAGAATCAGAATAAATAATATTGACTTGTCCCTTCCTTCTCTTTCCCATACTTCTGGTGCCACCTTGAACTCCATCCCCTCAGTAAGGGCTCCTTTGGCAACCCCAGGACTGATAAGCCTTCACTCCTGACCACACCTAGAGCTCTCTGTCTGGAGCATGCTCCTGGTGTGCCAGGTCTTGCCACCAGACTGTGTACTTTGAGGGGACAGACAGAGTCTCATTCAGTTTTTATTCCCATAGTTACCAGAATAGCATCAATAAATATTTTTTCAATGAATATTGATCTAAAACCTTAACTTTTAAAGGGCCAGATCTTTGTTACTTATTTTGTGAGATATCTCAAAGTAGAACTAAATAAAAACTATTACATAAGAATTAATGAACACTTTCTCTAGACAGGAAGCGAGAAGTTAGAATTTAAGTTAGGTGGAGTTTGGGAGGAGCGGAGTGAGAGAGCAAAGAGAATACAGAAATCCACCCTAGTCTTCCCCCTTCCAACCTCTGGACATTCTCCTACTCTAAGCCTGACTCCAAGCCCCTATCAAAGCAAAAGATTTTTTCTTCCTCTAAGAAGAGACATGATGGTCCCTAAGGTATGACTTCAATGTAGGCAGTGGTAGCATGAGGATGGTGGTAGAAGGAGGGGTACGGATTGAACTCTGGGAATCACCTGCTGTCAGAGTGGATAGAACCTAGGAGATTCTCTTAGTCCAACTTCCATATTTAACAGAAGAGAAAAGTGAAAATCAGAGAGGGTATATGACTGACTCTAAATTATAGAGTTGATCCTGGGCAAAATAGGGATTAGTATACAGGTTTTCTGACCCCCTGATCCTATATTTTGAACTAAGTCAGTCAACTATATCTCTTTAATAAAAAATGATATTAATAATGGAAGTGAACATCTAGAATTAATCTCTTAAAAGCTGGGGACTCACAGATTGAGTTTTTTAAAGCTACCTATAACCTATCTATGAGAGATACAAATAGAGTGACCTATGAAAGTTATAATAAAGGGATGATAATATAGAGTGTTAGCAAGGATGTGAAGGACACTACTGACAGGAAGGCAAATGGGCACAGTCACTTCAGAGAACTAGTTAAAATATCTGGTAAAGTTGAAGATGCAGATTCCCTTTAACCTAGTGATTCCACTTCTAGGTATAGAAACTCTCATATATGTGCATGAGAAAAAAAATGCTCATTGATGGGGCTTCCCTGGTGGCGCAGTGGTTGAGAGTCCGCCTGCCGATGCAGGGGACGCGGGTTTGTGCCCCAGTCCGGGAAGATCCCACATGCCACGGAGCCGCTGGGCCCGTGAGCCATGGCCACTGAGCCTGCGCATCCAGATCCTGTGCTCTGCAACGGGAGAGGCCACAACAGTGAGAGGCCCGTGTACCGCAAAAAAAAAAAAAAAAAAAGCTCATTGATGTAAATGACATTCGAAATAACCAAAAGATAGCCCTGTTAGAGATCAGATTCCCCAGGATACAGGCTCTGAGATGAAAATCTCTGTGCAGGAGCAGCTCTCTTGGAAGCCAATATCTGTAAGACACTGACACAAGGAGGACTGGGCAGAGGGCAAAGCTGAACAGCACTGCAGTAGTAACGGAGGTCTCAGCCATTCCTACAGAGAACTTTGGATCTGAGACTGCCCCTCAAAGTTGTACCAAATTGAGGCAAGAAGTTCAGGCCTTTGTCACCCTCATCAACTAGTCACTGGATGTGAGCTGCCCTGGGAACCTAAGAAGGGGTGTGACTTTGGGTCAGTAGCTCCCTTGGCTGAAGGCAATGACTACAGAAAGACTCAGTTATGACCCATCAGCAGCCAACACTCACTGCACCAGGGAGAATGGGTGTCTTGGTCCTCAAGAAAGAACTAGGTGACACACCACAGCATCCACTATAACATGCCTCCACCCAAAAAATACGCAGCCAGAAATTTAAACACATTTCTGAAAAAAGTATTGGATTAAAAAATAAGTAGGGGACAATCGAAGATGGCAGTGTGGGAAGACACCTAGTTAGCGTCTCTCCACAACTAGGGTGCCTTCTGGCTGCTGGTGGGGGACCCTGATACCCAATGAGATGGGAGGAACCCCCAAGTGAACCAGTAGGATGTGGGGAGACAGAGGGGGGAGGAGAAGTGGAGGCCAGACAGGATCAGCGCCCCTGAGGCCAGGAAGATCAGGAGAGGTAAGCAGGAGGGGCCCTCCAGGAGGAGCAGGACAGGAGCGGAGGGCATTTACCCCACTCACTCGGGCATGGGGAGCCTGCTGAGTTCCCAGGCTGCTCTCCTATCCCCCCAAGGCCCACCCTCCCCCAGCCACATTGGTCTTGGGGGCATAGGAAGGAAGCTGAGGGGAGCTCAGGAGAGGCAGGTGGGAGGGGTCTTCCAGGACCAGAGGATCAGGAGAGGAGAAGAGGGCATTTGTCCCGCCCACTTGAGTCCAGGAAGACTGCTGGGCTCCCAGGTGAGGTCCCCCACCCTCTGAGACCAGGGGTGGGGGGCATGCCTGGGCCCCTTCTGTTCCTTGAGCCTAGCCCCCCCCCACAGCCCTCAGGGCCTTTTCCAGCCCTGTGGGTCCTAAGTATAGGCACTGCCCACCGCCCAAACCTCGCCCTTGTTTAAGTCCTGCCCTCCACAGCCAAGGCCTCTTCCCCCTTTTATTTTTTTAAATTTTTTTTCTCTTTTCCCTCCTCCTCTTTTTTACTATTGTGGTATTGTTGTACCTTCCGGTTGTTGATTAATCTATATCTTTATTTTTATATTCTTCCTAACATATCTGTTAGTCTCCAAGTCTAATTTTATTTTTTACTTTGTTATTGTTTTTGTTTGTTTGTTTGTTTTTTGTTGGGTTGTTTTTACCACCACAGGCGGCTTGCAGGATCTTGGTTCAAAAGCCCTGGGTTGGGCTGAAGTGCTGTGGTGGGAGCTCTGAGTCCGAACCACTGGACTAACAGAGAAAGTCAGACCCCAGGGAATATTCATCAGAGTGAGGTCTCATGGAGGTCCTCATCTCAGTACCAAGACCCAGCTCTACCCAGTAGCCTACAAACCCCAGAGTTGGAAACCTCAGGTCAAACAACCAGTAAGACAGGAACACAATCCCACTCATAAAAAAAAAGAGATGGCAAAAAAATATATCAAAGATGTAGGAGCAAGGTAAAAACCTATAAGACCAAACAAATGAAGAGGATATAGGCAATCTACCTGAAAAAGAATTCATAGTAATGATAGTAAAGAGGATCCAGAATCTCGGAAATAGAATGGAGGCATGGATAGAGAAAATACAAGAAATGTTTAACAAAGATCTAGAAGAACTAAAGAACAAACAAACAGAGATGAACAACATAATAAATGAAATGAAAAATACACTAGAAGGAATCAATAACAGAATAACTGAGGCAGAAGAATGAAAAATTGAGCTGGAAGACAAGATGGTGGAAATAACTGCCAAGAAACAAAATAAAGGAAAAACAATGAGAAGAATTGAAGACAATCTCAGAGACCTCTGGGACAACAATAAATGTACCAACATTTGAATTATAGGGGTCCCAGAAGAAGAAGAGAAAAAGAAAGGGTCTGAGAAAATCTTTGAAGAGATTGTAGTTGTAAACTTCCTTAACATGGGAAAGGAAATAGTCACCCAGGTCCAGGAAGCACAGAGTCCCATATAGGATAAACCTTAGGAAAAACACACCAAGACACATATTAATCAAACTAAGAAAAATTAAATTCAAAGAAAAAATATTAAAAGCAGCAAGGGAAAAACAAAAAATAACGTACAAAGGAATCCCCATAAGGTTATCAGCTGATTTTTCAGTGGAAGCTCTGCAGGCCAGAAAGGAGTAGCAGGATATATTTAAAGTGATGAAAGAGGAAAACCTACAACCAAGATTACCCAGCAAGGATCTCATTCAGATTTGATGGAGAAGTCAAAAGCTTTTCAGACAAGCAAAAGCTAAGAGAATTTAGCACCACCAAACCAGCATTACAACAAATACTAAAGAAACTTCTCTAAGCGGGAAACACAAGAGAAGAAAAAGACCTGCAAAAACAAATCCAAAACAATTAAGAAAATGGTAATAAGAACATACATATCGATAATAACCTTGAATGTAAATGGATTAAATGCCCCAACCAAAAGACACAGACTGGCTGAATGGATACAAAAACAAGACGCATATATATGCTGTCTACAAGAGACCCACTTCAGACCTAGGGACACATACAGACTGAAAGTGAAGGGATGGAAAAAGATATTCCATGCAAATGGAAATCAAAAAAAGCTGGAGCAGCAATACTCGTATCTAATAAAATAGACTTTAAAGACTGTTACAAGAGATAAGGAGGGACACTACATAATGATCAAAGGATCAATCCAATAAGAAGATATAACAATTATAAATGTTTACGAAGGGGCGGAGCCAAGATGGCATACTAGGAGGACATGGAATTTGCATCTCCTCGCAACTAGGGCACCTACCAGGCACCGGTGGGGAACTACAGACACCTAAGGGGACAGAAGGAACCCCCAGCAACTAGGTAGGATGTGGGGAGTGGGGTGGAGTGAAGGGGGAGGAGAAGTGGAGGTGGGATGGGACTGGCGCCCCTGAGGGGTGGCTGGGGGAGGGGAAGGGATCCCTCACCCAAAGGGGGAAATTGGGGAACCACTGGGAGGGCAGAGGGTCAAAAGGGAGCATGGCCAGGTTTCCCCTGCCCACTGGGGCCCCCAGGAACCTGCTGAGATCCTGGGCCTGGTCCTCTGCCCACCTAGACACCCTCCAGCCATGTGGGTCCTGAGGGAGTGGGGGGGAGTGAAGGGCGAGGAGAAGTGGAGGCAGGATGGGACTGGTGCCCCTGAGGGGTGGCTGGGGGAGGGAAGGAGGTCCTACACCCAGCGGGACCCACCCATGGTTAGGGGTACAGCAGTGATGGGGGAGTCCCTGGGGGAGACAGTGGGGGAGGGGCACAAAGGAACGGAAGGGAACATGGCCAGCTCTTTCCCTGTCCACTTAGGCATCAGGGAGCCGTTGGGCTCCTGGGCCTAATTCTCTGCCCTTGGAGCCTCCCTCCTGCAGCACAGAGGCCAAGTCCCGCCCCTAAACCCCCATCCATGGCCCTACCTCTAGGGAGACACCCTCCAATGCACTGGGCCTAAACCTCACCCACACACCCTCACTCAGGTCCTTACCTCCAAACTCCGGAACACCACACTCCAGAAGCTGGCTCTCCCCTTCCACACAGGTCCTAAGCAGAGGCCCCACCCCATACTCAAATGTCACCCCCCACCCACCTAGGTCCCATGCCTCCCAAAACCCCACCCCTGCCTAAGTTCCACCCCCTGCCTAAACTCCACCCCCATAGCCAAGCATTTTTTTATTTTTATTTTTTTCTTCTTTTAGATTAGGGTTCTGTTTTACCTTGTTTCATTGTTGTTGATTCTTTTATATTTTTATTTTTCCTAATAAATCTTTTATTTTTCTAATTTTATTTTATTCTTTATACTTTCTTAGTGATCTCTCCTTTTGGTTTGTCCCCCCACCCCTTTTTTTTTCTTTTTTCTATTGTCGTTTTATTTTACCTTGATGAAGTTGTTTCAATTATACTTTTATTGTTCTTACTATATTTTTTATCTTTCTAAATTTATTTTGTTTCTTACTCTTTGATATTGTACTGCTCCTTTTTTTCTTTCTTTCTTCCTTTTTTTTTTTTTTCCCTCTACCTCACCATGAAGCTAGCAGGATCTTGGTTCCCAGGCCAGAGGACAGGCCTGAGCTCCTTGGTGGGAGCTTTGAGTCCAAAAAGCTGGAATGACAGAGAACCTCAGACCCTAGGGAATATCAGTCAGAGTGAGGTTTCCCAGTGGTCCTCATCTCAGCACCAAGACCCAGCTCTACCCAACTGCCTGCAAACTCCAGTGCTGGACGTCTCAGGTCAAACAATAAGTAAGACAGGAATAGAGCACCACCCATCAAAAAAAAAAAAATGAAATGACAAAATATTTGTTACAGATGAAGGAACAATGTAAAAAGGGACCAGACCAAATAAATGAAGATGAAATAGGCAACCTACCTGAAAAAGAATTCAGAGTAATGATAGTAAAGATGATCCAAAATTTTGGAAATAGAATGGAGAAAATACAAGAAATGTATAACAAGGACCTAGAAGAACTGAAGAGCAACCAAACAGTGATGAATAACACAATTACCAAAATTAAAAATACTCTAGAGGGAATCAACAACAGAATAACTGAGGCAAAAGAACAGATAAGTGAGCTGGAAGGTAAAATTTTGGAAATAAGAGCCAGGGAGCCGAATAAAGAAAAAGGAATGAAAAGAATTGAGGACAGCCTCAGAGACCACTGGGACAATATTAAACACAGCAACATTCGAATTATAGGGGTCTCAGAAGTAGAAGAGAAAAAGAAAGGGTCAGAGAAAATATTTGAAGAGATTATAGTTGAAAATTTCCCTAACATGGGAAAGGAAAAAATCAAGTCCAGGAAGTGCAGAGAGTACCATACAGGATAAACCCAAAGAGAAACAAGTCGAGACACATATTAATCAAACTATCAAAAATTAATAAAAAGAAAAAATATTGAAAGCAGCAAGGGAAACGCATCAATTAACACACAAGGGAATCCCCATAAGGTTAACAGCTGATTTTTCAGGAGAAACTCTGCAAGCCAGAAGGGAGTGGCAGGACATATTTAAAGTGATGAAGGGGAAAAACCTACAACCAAGATTACTCTACCCAGCAAGGATCTCATTCAGATTTGACAGAGAAACTAAAATTTTTACAGATAAGCAAAAGTTAAGAGAATTCTGCACCACCAAACCAGCTTTACAACTAATGCTAAAGGAACTTCTCTAGGCAAGAAACATAAGAGAAAGAAAAGACCTACAAAAACAACCCCCAAAGAATTAAGAAAATGATAATAGGAACATACATATCGATAATTACATTAAATGTAAATGGATTAAATGCTCCAACCAAAAGACATAGACTGGCTGAATGGATACAAAAACAAGACCCTTATATATGCTGTCTACCAGAGACCCACTTCAGACCTAGGGACACATACAAACTAAAAGTGAGGGGATGGAAAAAGATATGCCATGCAAATGGAAATCAAAATAAAGCTGGAGTAGCAATTCTCATATCACACAAAATAGACTTTAAAATAAAGACTATTACAAGAGACAAAGAAGGACATTACATAATCATCAAGGGATCAAACCAAGAAGAAGATATAACAATTGTAAATATTTATGCACCCAACATAAGAGCACCTCAATACATAAGGCAAATGCTAACAGCCATAAAAGGGGAAATCAACAGTAACACAATAGTAGAGGACTTTAACAACCCACTTTCACCAATGGACAGATCATCCAAAATGAAAATAAATAAGGAAATACAAGCTTTAATGGACACATTAAACAAGATAGACTTAATTGATATTTACAGGAAATTCCATCCAGAAACAACAGAATACACTTTCTTCTCAAGTGCTCATGGAACATTCTCCAAGATAGACCATATCTTGGGTCACAGATCAAGTCTTGGTAAATTTAAGAAAATTGAAATCGTATCAGGTATCTTTTCTGACCACAACACTATGAGACTAGATATCAATTACAGGGGAAAAAACTGTAAAAAATACAAACACATGGAGGCTAAACAGCACGCTACTAAATAACCAAGAGATCACTGAAGAAATCAGAGGAAATTTAAAAATACCTAGAAACAAATGACAATGAAAACACAATGACCCAAAACCTATGGGAGGCAGCAAAAGCAGTTCTAAGAGGGAAGTATATAGCAATACAATCCTACCTCAAGAAACAAGAAACATCTCAACTAAACAACCTAACCTTACACCTAAAGCAATTAGAGAAAGAAGAACCAAAAACCCCAAAGTTAGCAGAAGGAATGAAATCATAAAGATCAGATCAGAAATAAATGAAAAAGAAATGAAGGAAACAATAGCAAAGATCAAGGAAACTAAAAGCTGGTTCTTTGAGAAGATAAACAAAATTGATAAACCATTAGCCAGACTCATCAAGAAAAAAAGGGAGAAACTCAAATCAATAAAATTAGAAATGAAAAAGGAGAAGTAACAACTGACACTGCAGAAATACAAAGGATCAGGAGAGATTACTACAAGTAATATATGTCAATAAAATGGACAACCTGGAAGAAATGGACAAATTCTTAGAAAAGCACAAACTTCCAAGACTGAACCAGGAAGAAATAGAAAATATAAACAGATCAATCACAAGCACTGAAATTGAAACTGATTAAAAATCTTCCAACAAACAAAAGCCCAGTACCAGATGGCTTCATAGGTGAATTCTATCAAACATTTAGAGAAGAGTTAACACCCGTCCTTCTCAAACTCTTCCAAAATATAACAGGGGGAGGAACAACCCCTAACTCATTCTATGAGGCCACCATCACCCTGATACCAAAACCAGACAAAGATGTCACAAAGAAAGAAAACTACAGGCCAATATCACTGAGGAATATGGATGCAAAAATCCTCAACAAAATACTAGCAAACAGAATCCAACAGCACATTAAAAGGATCATACACCATGATCAAGTGGGGTTTATCCCAGGAATGCAAGGATTCTTCAGTATACGCAAGTCAATCAATGTGATAAACCATATTAACAAACTGAAGGAGAAAAACCTATGATAATCTCAAGAGATGCATAAAAAGCTTTTGACAAAATTCAACACACAGTTATGATAAAATCTCTCCAGAAAGTAGGCATAGCAGGAACCTACCTCAACATCATAAAGCCCATGTATGACAAACCCACAGCCAGCATCATTCTCAGTGGGGAAAAACTGAAACCACTTCCACTAAGATCAGGAACAAGACAAGGTTGCCCACTCTCACGACTATTATTCAACATAGTTTTGGAAGTTTTAGCCACAGCAGTCAGAGAAGGAAAGGAAATAAAAGGAATCCAAATTGGAAAAGAAGAAGTAAAACTGTCACTGTTTGCAGATAACATGATACTATACATAGAGAATCCTAAAGATGCTCCCAGAAAACTACTAGAGCTAATCAATGAATTTGGTAGAGTAACAGGATACAAAATTATTGCACAGAAATCTCTTGCATTCCTATACACTAATGATGAAAACTCTGAAATAGAAATTAAGGAAACACTCCCATTTACCATTGCAACAAAAAGAATAAAATACATAGGAATAAACCTACAGAAGGAGACAAAAGACCCGTATGCAGAAAACTATAAGACACTGATGAAAGAAATTTAAACTGATACAAACAGATGGAGAGATATACTATGTTCTTGGATTGGAAGAATCAACATTGTGAAAATGATTATACTACCCAAAGCAATCTACAGATTCATTGCAATCCCTATCAAACTACCAATGGTATTTTTCACAGCAGTAGATCAAAAAATTTCACATTTTGTATGGAAACACAAAGGACCCAGAGTAGCCAAAGCAATCTTGAGAATGAAAAATGCAGCTGGAGGAATCAGGCTCCTGAACTTCAGACTATACTGCAAAGCTACAGTAATTGAGACAGTATGGTACTGGCACAAAAACAGAAATATAGATCAATGGAACAGGATAGAAAGCCCAGAGATAAACCACACACATATGGTCACCTCACCTTTGATAATGGAGGCAAGAATATACAATGGAGAAAAGACAGCCTCTTCAATAAGTGGTGCTGGGAAAACTGGGACAACTACATGTAAAAGAATGAAATTAGAACACTCCCTAACACCATACACAAAAACAAACTCAGAATAGATTAAAGACCTAAATGTAAGGCCAGACACTATAAAACTCTTAGAGGAAAACATAGGCAGAATACTCTATGACATAAATCACAGGAAGATCCTTTTTGACCCACTTCCTAGAGAAATGGAAATAAAAACAAAAATAAACAAATGGGACCTAATGAAACTTAAAAGGTTTTGCACAGCAAAGGAAACTAAAAAATACAACCCTCAGAATGGGAGAAAATATTTGCAAATGAAGTAACAGATAAAACATTAATCTCCAAAATATATAAGCAGCTCATGCAGTTCAATATCAAAAAAACAAACAACCCAATTCAGAAATGGGCAGAAAACCTAAATAGACATTTCTCCAAAGAAGATATACTGATTGCCAAGAAACACATAAAAAGATGCTCAACTTCACTAATCATTAGAGAAATGCAAATCAAAGCTACAATGTGTTATCACCTCACACCGGTCAGAATGGCCATCATCAAAAAATCTACAAAAAATAAATGCTGGAGAGGGTGTGGAGAAGAGGGAACCCTCTTGTACTGTTGGTGGGAATATAAATTGATACAGCCACTATGGAGAACAGTCTGGGGGTTCCTTAAAATTCTAAAAATAAAACTACCAAATGACCCAGCAATCCCACTACTGGGCATATGCCCTGAGAAAACCATAATTCAAAAAGAGTCATGTACCACAATGTTCACTGCAGCACTATTTACAATTGCCAGGACATGGTAGCAACCTAAGTGTCCATCGACAGATGAATGCATAACGAAGATGTGGCACAATGGAGTATTACTCAGCCATAATAGGAAATGAAATTGAGTTATTTGTAGTGAGTTGGATGGACCTAGATTCTGTCATACAGAGTGAAGTAAGTCAGAAAGAGAAAAACAAATACCATATGCTAACACATATGTATGGAATCTAAAAAAAAAAAAAAAGTGGTTCTGATGAACCTAGAGTCAGGGCAGGAATAAAGATGTAGACATAGAGAATGGACTTGAGGACACGGGGTGAGAGGGGAAGCTGGGGCGAAGTAAGCATAGCATCGACATATATACACACTACCGAATGTAAAATAATTGGCTAATGGGAAGCAGCAGCATAGCACAGGGAGATCAGTTCAGTGCTTTGCAATGACCTAGAGGGGTGGGATAAGGAGGATGGGAGGGAGTCTGAAGAGGGAGGGTATATGGGGACATATGTATGCATATGGCTGACTCACTTTGGTGTACAACAGAAACTAACACAGTATTGTGAAGCAATTATACTCCAATAAAGATCTATTAAAAGAAAAAAAAGTAGGTGTGCAAATAACATACTATTTAGAAATAAACAACAAAAAGAATACAACATTACCAAAATCAAGGGCACAAACCCTAAACGAACCTTAAGAACATTTATGGCCTTGATACATTTGATAGAAAATAAAATTGTTGGTAACTGAAATAATGAAATATCTAGAAAAGTGAAAATAAATAAACAGATAAAGCAGAAAAAATCAATGAAAATAAACTGAGAAATGAAAGATAATATGTTCTTAAAAAGCATTGCTCATTGAAATAAGAGCTATGTCTTTGAAAAAATAAAAAGATAAACAAACTGGCTGAGTATGATAAAGGAAAGGAAAGCTAGAAATGAATGGAAAATAGTATTTAACTATGGCTATACATTTTTAATTATAAGAGAATACTATGTACAATGCTATGGCAATAAATTTGAAACTTAGATTAAAAATAATGATTTCATAAGAAAGTATGAATTATAACAGTTTCAAGAAACACAAGCATCAATGGACAAATAGCCTTTGGAAAGATTCTACCAAACATTCAAAGAACAGAAAATAGCCCATTTATACCAGATGCTGCATAGCATGGAAAAGATGGAAAACTACTATACTCATTTTATGACATTAGCAAAACTCAGATACCAAAAATGGACAAGTACAACACAAGAAAATAAAACTAAATGCCTGTATCAACTGTGAACAGGTATGCAAAAGTCCTAAATAAAATGTTAGCAATTTATTAGTAGCATCTTAAAAATAATAATGAATCATAATCGAGATAATTTTATCTTATAAATATAGGATGGCTCAAGCTTAAATACCTACTCTTGTTAATCATGGTATTAATATATTAAAGGAAAAATCAATATAATTATCTCAATAGATGCCACCCGAAATTAACACCCATTTATAATGTTGATTATCTGTGATATCAATGATTATAATGGCCTATGGTGGCTTAAAGAGCTCACAAGGACCAGCACAATCTAGCCTACTGTTACCTCTCTGACTTCATCATTTTCAAGCTCACAGGATAGAGGGAAAAAAGAATAGCACTAATCGTTACCACAGTGATTAAAGTCTACGGGGCAGAGCTTCAGAGAGGAGGGGGCTGGAAAAAAAGGAGCCCGAAAAATCTGCATAAAATTTACCTCGAGCTTTTGTCAAACTCCTGAGGGCAAGACCTCAAAAGACCTCACAGAGAATAGCCACTGGGAGGTAAAGTGCTGTGAAGAGATTTCAGAAGTTAGGCACTACTGAGAAGATGTCGAAGTACAGGTCCAGCCAATGTGGATAGATTCTAGTGAAAATCTCAGGCTTTCGGTACTACAGTCTTACAGAACTTTACTATCGAGTAAAGCGTACACAGGATCCCTCTGCAGTATTTCTTACAACTGCATGTGAATCTCTGGAGATCTCAAAATAAAATTTTTAACTGAGAAAAATGAAGGCAAAAAGAAATGCTCTCAAATAAGTCAAAACTGAAAAAAAAAAAGCAAATTCATCATAAATATTTCTGATTACACTAAAGGAAGTTCTCAGTCTAAAGAGGATCCCAATAGAAGAACAGAAGTGCAAGAAGGAATAAACAACCCCAGAGAAGGTAAATGTATGGATAAATATAAAAGGCTTTTTAAAGCAAGAATATTAGCAATATCCAAAATAGCAAACATACACAAATCACCACCACAACCGCCACCAACAAGAACATGTATATCCTTTAGCCTGATAATTCCACATCTCAGTATTTGCCCTACAGGAACACATTAACATCCACATGCAAAAGGAGGCATGTATAAAGGCATTCTCTGCAACTTTGTTAGCAATGGCGAAAGTAGTATGAATACCCATCAGTAATATGAATATACCTCAATGGGGGATGGCTAAATAAACTATGTACATACAATGAAAAACTATGCAACAGGTAAAAATAGAGTGGGGTTATATTTACTTGTGCTAATATGCAAAGAGTTTTTAAAAAGGAAGTAGTAGAAATACATATACAGTGTGGTACCAAGTATATAAAACATTGTAATTTTCTAGAGTATGTATGTATACATAAATGAAACACTTTTGAGCAATTACCATATGCCAGACATCGTTGTAAGTGCTTTACACAAGTTAACTCTTTTAATCCTACAAAACCCCTATGAAATAGGTTTTATTATTGTCCCCATTTTTGCAGGGAAAAAACTGAGGCATAGAGTTAAGTAACTTGCCAAATCATTCAGCTGGTAAGTGACAAGACAGGAATTCAAACCCAAGCAGATGGGCTCCAGAGTCTGTGCCCTTCCAATAATGCCCTGGATAGGGGCTCAAAAGATGCACCCCAGGTTTTTAACAGTGGCCACCTCTACCCAGAAGAATGGGCTTGGAGAGGTTAATCCAGGGAAACTTTAGCTTTGTCTGTACTGTTTGAATGTTTAACAAGAATAAACTTGTGTATTGTTCAGGAATTTTAAAATAACAACTAAAATTTTAAAGGAAAGTGATGAACCTTACTAGAAAAAAGTTTGGAATGAATTTAAAAGTTTAATTCAGTTGTGGTCTGATTCTATACCAAGAATAATATATATATAATAATATAATAATAATATATATATATAATAATATATATATTTGCATACACAAATACAAAGAAAAGCAATTTGTAAAATGGTTTCAGAGAGTACACTTACGGTTATAAAAATATCTCATCAAGTAAGAGATAAGAGTTCACAAAAGATGAAAAGTCACAAGACAGGAATGTGGTTCAGAAAAAAGCCAAGAGTCTTACAAGCAGTTTCATATTTATGAATACGGCGATTCACATGAGTCTCAGCCTATCCAGGAGTTGATGGCATTAAAACATACACAAACCCAGCAAATAAGTTCTTGATCCAATTGTTCCTTGCAGTGGACATATGGATATTAAATTAAAATCATCCTATTCCCCAAATCATTTATTAATATATCTAGAGCACTCCACTTGCTGTTCACTTTTTATTCTAAAAGGGATTAAAGCGACTCCTATTTAACCTGAGGCATATCTGGGGACTCGGTAATTAGGCTGGACTCTGACGAGCTGGCTGGTTGCAGAAGTGAGTTACTCAGTCAACCATGCATAACCAGTGAAAGGCAAAAACGGACGAGGTGAAAGGCAGACTCTGCTCAGTGCGGGAGGATGCCTGGGAAGCCCCTAATGAGTTAACTCACAGAGGCAGTAGGTCCCTGGAAGGGTCTCCTTAGCTGCCTGTGCCATGGGCCTTCCCTGGAACTCAACAGTCAAAGCAAATCAGAGGAGCCCATCAGTCCGGTCTAGAATTCCCAGAGAACACACACAGGCCAGCCAGCTGGTGCAAGGCCCTGGGTTGCCCAGGGTGGTGTAGAGCTGGGAGTTTCTCACTCACAGCACAGGGCTCCAGCAGACAAATCCTTAGATCAAAACCAGACAGCTAGAGGGACACAGCAATCACATCAAAGAATCTTAGGGCTGGATCAGACTTTGAGAAGTTATTTACCTCTCCCCCTCCAGCCCTCACAGATCAGGACCACCTTCTCACCCCACCCCCCTTTTTTATTATTACTATTATTTTAAAGGAAACATTCCACAGCCTCCTTCTGTCAGGAAGTTCTCCCTGAGCTCTACCCCAAATTCTCCTTGGGGTGTTTTGAAACTTTATCCCTAGAGGAGCTAGAGAAGAAATACAAGACCCCAAAAATATATTGATAAACTTCCCTGAGCTAAAAAGAGATTCACACCTACTTAAAGAAACTATCTACAAAACTGTGGTCTTATAAAACAGGTAAGTGGTGGGACAAGGGTTAGATAAAGAAGGGAAAATGCGTTTTAGTGTTACGAAGGGGGGTTATTTTAAAAATGGAATTATTTCATGAATTTTTAAGGTGAATTATCATGGTATATTGATGTGATTATAGAATAGCAAATGCTCCATAGAAATTTTTAATAGGCAAATTGTAAGTTAAATTACCCATGGCCCATTGTATATCTGTACATAATGCGTAAATTTGTAGGTTTAGCACTCGCCGATCCACCAGGCTGGAACATGAGGCTTATTGGAATCTTCATGTGGCAGACAGGAGAAGGAACCATGGGCCCAGTTAGGGAGGCCAGCAGTTGGATTCAGAATACCCAAAGAAAAGTGATGAATGAAGATACTTTCAGGACAGACATCAGAATCAAAAACATCTAGTTGCCAAACAGGTGGTATCACTATGCTTCTTGGAAGGTCTATCCAGAATGAAGCAGGACACAACTAGGGGCTGGGACACAGGAGGCAGGGCCCAACCTCTACGGTTAAACAGGGAGCCAGGCCCACAAGCAAAGGAGACCAAGGCAGAAGGCCAACAAGAAGACATCTTTTCAGGGAGGGACATAACATGCCAAGTTTTGAGCACAAAACTAATTCCACATATCATGTACTGGTAGGAATGGGGCACCTATTCTGTATTCATACTTGGTTCTCTTTGACTGTGGATTTGCTGATGGCAGATGCTTGGTAGAGCTAAAGCAGGTGGTGGTAGCAGTTGTAAGGGACCCATTGTGAGGAGATTTTATCATCAAGTAGCAAATAGTCTCATAGACTTAGATTGTATGTTAGAGATTATTTTCTTCAGTGCATTTTTGGACTTTGGGGTGAGACCCACCTGCAGGTCATGGAATTAGCAGCTCTCAACCCATGATTTTTGTTCAGTTTTGTTGTGAATAGAATGGAATGGAGTGGCATGGCATGGCATAGAATGGAACAAAATTCATTGCATTTAGTGAGGCTAGGCATTGTTTCATGGAAATTTGAGGGGGCATGTGTGTGCATGCATGCACGTGTGTGTGTGTGTGTGTGTGTGTGTCTGAGAGAGAGAGACAGAGACAGAGACAAAGAGAAATAATATGATGTAAAAGTAATTTCCACTACAGTCACAATTTTTAAAATTCTAAAGTTACTGAACAAATCAACCTGTCTGGTTTTACAAGTCAGTAAATTAAGGACCAAGAAGGGGAAGGGATCACAGAAGGAATATCCTAGTCTGGGTCCTTCTGCCATACCTACTACAAAGACCAGGCTCTTTGAACAAAAACAAAAAACAAAAAACTCTGGACACATGACAAATTTATTTCTGTGAACACTTTTAATGGATATCAAATAAAATTACATTTGTTGTGCATTTAACAAATTGTGCTAAAACTGCACAAAACAGGACTTCCTCAGAAACAACCCAGGTATATGGTTGCTAACTACAGCCTGTAACCTCTCATATGGTTACCATAGCTATAGCCTACTGCCTGCTTTGTCCACAGAACAAAAAACTAAACCTGCAATTCAGATATTTGGCCACTAGGTGTCATGTCACAGAGACACACTCTAAACAACAAGGCTCCAGGGTTCCTCTTTTGGTAAAACAATATAATCTGATATTAAAACTCATATAAAGCAAGGCCTAAAAAATAAGTAATTGTTTTAGAGCAAAAAATTTTTAATTTAAAAATTCTAAGGTACAATTTAGTATCTTTCTTTCTGATCCATATTGCAATTTTAACAGTTCACCCTAAATTTTAGATAAATCAAAAGCCCCTAAAGTTGGTTTATCCTCAGTTCTTAGGTTTCCCTGGCACCAAGCTTCCTGAGCCACTCAGCTCCCAGGGGCCTAATATAAAGCCATTTCTTTCTAGACTTCTAAGATCTTTAAGGGAAAGAAC
Source organism: Mesoplodon mirus (assembly GCF_964341445.2). Taxonomy (NCBI): domain Eukaryota; kingdom Metazoa; phylum Chordata; class Mammalia; order Artiodactyla; family Ziphiidae; genus Mesoplodon; species Mesoplodon mirus. The sequence continues at coordinate 154,089,448 of NC_138978.1, read as the reverse complement.
TTTTGTTTTTTCAAGCTCCCTGTTCTCAGAGTCTTACTTCTTTCCATTCCACTAAGCAGAAAGAACAGAGAGAAGAGGCTTCAGGTAACATGAATCCATAAGTGCTAATCAGAGTCTTACTCCCCAGTACTTTCTACTTCATCTTCTTTTATTCTCCCCCAACCCTTTGGTTTTCTTCTACTTGAACTCAGACTGAATGTGTATCCTCTACTCTACACCTTCCTAAGTCACATCCATTATCCAATGTGATTCTTGGAACAATGCTGGTAGGGGGAATAGAAGCATCCCCAGTTTATAGAAGAGGAATTTAAATCCAGAAAGATGACATGACTTGCCAATGTCTCACCCATAAGAAAAGTGCAAAGTCAGAGTTTGTTACCACAAGTCTAGTGTTCTTTCTAGTGTTTATTAGTCAGGATCCAGTGAGGAGACACAATCTCCACAACAGTTTGGACAAGAAAAGTTTAATATGAGAATTATTCAAAGTAACAGGGAATTAACTACTAATGGGTAAAGAGAACTCTGGAGAGTAAAGGGCTTGAAGGCATAGGGAGCAGATATAGGGGTAGTGACTGCTCCCTATACTACCTCTAGGCAGAGGCACAGCACCTATGGAAGGAACACCACCCTAGGGCTGAGGGCTAGAGCTCACTTGGGAGGATGTGGCTGTGGCCCACTGGATGGTGAAGAGGTTGGAGTGCTACATGCCAGGGCTGGAGGGCAGAAAACTATCTGCTGGGGGTGGAGAGGGCACCATGACCTTCCCTGGAAAGCCACCCACTGGGATGCCAGTGAAACTCACTAGAAAGTGAGCACCACTGGATGACCTTCAAGTCAGTGGCCACTGAGCAGGATCAGGAAGCTGCACACCGGAACCAGGAAGAGAGGCCCCTGCCTTCTGCGGTGCCCTCTCAGCATCCTCTACTGGCAAGGGTAATATTGCATCAGCTGGCAAAGAAAAAAATGTTACAGCACCCAGCTCCAGCACCAGAAAGCAGGGCAAAGAAGGCTGGATTTGGAGCTGAGAGATGATGAATTGATAACTGGGTACACTTAGCAATCCAAATGTGACTGGTGTTTGATAAATAGAAGCACACCTGTCATTTCTTTAAAAGGCAATTTGTCGATGCTCATTGCTTCAAAATTTGAGGATCATGTCTCAGTCGTATAGAAAAGGGTGTTTTCTTTTGCATGATGACACCATAAGGTATAATGATGAAAGTATAAAGACCAACATGGGAATTACAGAATAGGTTATCCCTGAGGGGAAGGTGGGGAGAGTGATCAGGAAGACGTGCACAGAACAGCAGGGGGGTTCATGGGTGTTTATTATATTATTGTAGTCTATACCTTTTTGAATGTCTGAAATATTTCATTGTAAAGATATATGAATAAAATAATTAAGTATAAATAAAAATTTTAAAGACACAATGAGACAAAGGTTCAGAATTTCTTCTTATAACTGGTTAATTTTCTTTACTAGCTTTTTTCTTAATTTCATTTGTAGTTTCCATGTCTTGGCTTTCTCCTTAAAAACTGGTTTTCCTCAAGTTCTCTCCCGAGCCCTTCTCTCTACTTACTCCCCACTCTCTCTGCATTATCTTGTCTAATTCCAGCACTCCCTTCTCTATGTGAATAATATCCAGATTTTATATTTCTCACTTGAATAGGGCTCCTGAGCGCTACCCTGTTCACTCAATTGTTTAGTTGACATCTCAATTTGGATAGGCCACAGGTACCTGAAATTTCCTATGTCCAGAATGAACTCAGCATCTTTCCCCTACATCTGCAGCTCTTTTGTCTCCTACCTTGATAGCTAGCATCCACCAAGTTGCTCAAACAAGAAACCCAGGCACTATCCTTAGTATCTTCCTCATTCTCCAAATCTAATCACCAAGTTCTGTCAATTGCACTTTTTAGTGTTTCTTAACTTGATTTGTCCTCTCAGTCCTCTGTATGAATTTCCTGGTTGAGACAACCATGATCCCTCACTCAGGTCACCAACACTTCTCCCTCTGCCTCCTTTCTGCTCCCCTCAAACCTAGTGTCCACTGGAGTCAGACAGAACCCTGTCATGGAACCAGATAGCCTGGAAGCTCCCTGGGGTAACAGTTTATAAGACACCTTGAGAAGTCATTCCAGCAGATCAAACATGTGGTGCCAGTTAACTCAGTCTCCCGTGTGTGAAACATCATTGACAAAATATAAAATGGTCCTCATCCAGCCAGAGTGGATAGTGTCCCCAGAAGAGCTGACCTAGCTCTGCAGTATTTCTAATAGTCACTAAGTGATTTTCTTGGTGAAGGCTAGACCACACCACCAACCTGAGACCATCCAGATGGCAGGCCCCTGAAGTCACCTGTTTCTGTCTGCTGAAATGCTGAAACTCAGTTATTTATGATGCAGTTCTGATTAGCAAACAAGTGATTCATTTCATCTAAATTTGAAGGCCTTTAGACTCACAGATATAGAGAACAAACTAGTAGTTACCATTGGGGAGAGGGAAGGGGGAGGGGCAATATAGGGATAGGACAGTAAGAATTATAAACTATTAGGCATAAGATAAACTACAAGGATATATTGGGGAATATAGCAAATATTTTATAACAACTATAAATGGAGTATAACCTTTAAAAATTGTGAATCACTATATTGCACACCTACCATTTATATAATATTATATATCAACTATACTTCAATTTAAAAAGACCTAAGTAAATAATTAATTGATTAAATAAATAAATAAAATTTGAAGTCTTGCAAGAAGTTGTCTTATTCAGAAAATGACACACACATGCAAAAAAAAATCAGGAGAAGGAAAAAACTCAGTAAAATGGGAATATTTTTTATCTACATGAAAGCCAATAAACAAGAAATTTTTAAAATATTTTTAACAAGATTGTGTAACCACATTTGTGTGAGTTACACCTATGCATGATTAACACCTTCCAGGTATATATATAAAGTTTAGACAGAAGAAAACATAATCCAAATATGTTAAATTGTTACGTTACATTCAGGGGGAAAGAATTAACTCTTTATTTTGAAAACAAAGAAAGAGATATACAATTTTTTATTAACAGAAAATCAGTTTCTCTTTTTCATATAAAAATAAATATTAAATATAGTTTTTCTAATTTGAAAAGATACATGTACCCAATGTTCATTTAACGTTATATACAATAGCCAAGACATGGAAACAACATAAATGTCCATCGACAGATGAATGGATAAAGAAGGTGAAATAGATAGACAGATAGATATCATACAATGGAATATTATTCCACCATAAAGAAAGACTGAAACAATGCCATTTGCAGCAACATGAATGGAATTAGAGAATTATCATACAAAGTGAAGTAAGCCAGAGAAAGAAAAATATCTTATAATATTACTTATATGTGGAATCTAAAAAAATGATGCAAATGAACTTATTTACAAAACAGAAACAGTCTCACAGACATAGAAAACAAACTTACAGTTACCAAACGGGAAAGGGGGGTTGAGGGAGGGATAAATAAGGAGTTTGGAATTAGCAGATACAAACCACTATATATATAATAAATAAACAGCAAGTTCCTACTGAATAGCACAGGGAACTATATTCAATATCTAATAATAAACTCTAATGGAAAAGAACATGAAAAAGTATATATTTGTATAACTGAATCACTTTGCTGTACACCAGAAACTAACACAACACTGTAAATCAAATATACGTCAATGAAAAGAAATAATAAATAAATAAATAAACATTTAGTTTTTTGTTGTTGTTTTTAATAGCTCCTTGAAGGGGCATCAGATTCCTCACCAGCCCAGAGCACTGATGACAATGTCCCTCAGAGTTCCCAGCCAGAGAGTCGGGGATAAAATTCAAAGTCCTTACTGTCCTCCAAGAGCCGTCATGACCTCTCCCCCAGTCCCTACGTCTCCAGCCTCGCCTCTCTCTCCTCCAGCCTCTTAACTGTGCTCCAACCACTCTGAAGCCTGTCCGGGTCCTCCAGCTCCCCACACCGGCGTTCACCTCTGCTGGCCTTTAGCACAAGGAGCTAGAACATGCCACTCCTGCCCCCATGCCCAGCCTCTGAACAACTCCTACCTGTTTTTCAGGTCTCAGGTAAGATTTCCCCTCTTCTTAAGAAGTCTCCATTAGGCGTCCCAAACAGGTGATCCTGTCACACCCTGCTCCCCTCTCGACACTGATCACGCTCACCTATAATTGTCTGTGGACAAGACTATCTTATACGTGTGTAAGCTCCATCAGCTCCATATGACTTGAGAGTTGTGGCCCCAGCCACTAGCATAGTGCCTGGCACGTAGGCGATATTTTATAACTACTTATGGAATAAATGAATCAATTCATAAATTGCCTCTCCTTACCATCAGAGAGGGGAAATGAGTCAGGATTCTAGAATCTACCCTGATGCTTTGAGTGGATGAAAATAATAAACTCAAAAAAATGGTCACGAGATGGAGGGATGGGGTGACAGCCAGCTCGGTGACATTTTACGTGTCAGATTCTCCCACCCAGATCGATTTCCTATCCACCCCAGAATGTTACCGGGGTGCTAGCCTCACCAGCAGTCTGTGGATATATTGAAAATGGTAGCACTATTCATCTAAGCAAAGCGGAAACAGCCAGGTAAATCGGTCCTGTTCAAACCACACAAGGCATTCCAAGGCCAAGTAAAAATGAATATTGGATTAGCCCTCCACTCATGCAGATAATTGAGAGTGAGTCCAGTTTGGGCTTTGTTTGCTTGTCTACTTTTAAATCCAGCCAGCCTGGGAGGAGAGTGGGGCCAGCAAGACAGGACAGGGCGGGACAGAGCCCGCTGTTGCTCTGGACAGAGACAGCACTGGCCACCGAGCAGCCCGCTGGGGTCCACTGGGTCAAGAACCACAAGGACCTCATTTTGTACCCAGTTCCTTTCATTGTGTCTCCCAACCCAGAGGGAAAAAATGGGGCAAAAGGACTAACAGCCATCCTACCAGGTATAAAAGCAAACACCATATAAATTTAAATAACAAATACGTTGCCCTCAGAGAGAACAGAGGAAAGGGGAAAAAGTAACCCACCCACCCATGTATGCCAAGTCACAAAATTTAATTAGGAAGATAAGAATTGGGGAGGCAAGATCGGGTTGATGCTGCTTTGTTTTTCAGTTATGAGCTGGGGAGAAAGGAGGGAGAGAAATAATTTAAGCAGAAAATTAACATCTTCTAGTATGGACACCAAGGGGGGAAAGTGGCAGGGGGGCGGGGCGGGGGATGAATTGGGAGATTGGGATTGACATATATACCAATATGTATAAAATAGATAACTAATAAGAACCTGCTGTATAAAAAAATAAATTAAATAAAATTCAAAAATTCCAAAAAAATAAAAAAAAATTTAATTAAAAAAATAAAGAAAATTAACATCTCCTAATAATCTTAGACAAAACCCGACTCTGTTTTGCTTTGGTTTGTAAATTAGCTCATGATGAAAGTGTCTCTTCAGCTCCGTACCATTGTCTTCTCTGGGCCGTTCGCTGAATGCCGCCCTGACCCGAACGCCCTTGCAGCTCAAGTACAAGATTCGAGAGCACGAGGGAACAATTATTATAAAGTGAAGTACTTGCAGTTTTGCTGCAAAATCAATGAACTTTTCAAGTGATTTTTATCATATTTTGCAGCTGTTCGGTTGGCTTTTGAGTGTTTATCACACCGTCAGCCCCGGTGTTTCTAAAGAGCCTTGTTCATCTCGAAGCCTCACCTTCTCCTTGAAGAGCAGCTGCCTGCCGCTGCCCTAGCTGGAAAGGTGCGCAGCTGGAGAGGGACCCCAGGGGCTACTGCCAGTGAAGGATAACCTTCCATGTTGGGCTCCCGAGCCTCTCACCTCCTCGCATTTTTTGGCACTTCATAGGCCTGGGTTCTCGCCCCAGCTCAGGATTATCTGGCTCACCTTATTGTGAAATTCTGGGAAAGCCCATCTTGCATCTTCTAGCATCACAAACTGATGGGGGTGGAGAGTATGTTAGAGATCAGCTAGCTTCTGTGTTGCATATAGGAACAGGGAGATTGTGGGTATCTCCCAAGAGCACCCAAGATACTAGAGAAACAGGCCTTAAAGAGGAAGACTCAGGGACACATGCGCAACTCTCATTGACAGAGCTGAGCAGAGGGGGCAGGGAAAGGAACATCCTTGTTCTGTGCAATCTTCCTGCCCAGTGGGCTTGTAGATGAAACCATGTCCATGAGTTGAGCTTGAGGACACTAAGGAAGTAAAATCCAACAGGAATCTTTGGTTAAAATATATTTGGTTCATTTTCTCGTATTCACTGAGAATCCAGGTGACCCACATAAAATATTGAAGCTTCAACGTACAGGTTTACTTTAAATGGCTCTAAAATGGGCCTATTTCATAATGCCAAATAACACTATATTTAGTTGTGGTACTGAATTAGGGAGAAATCTGAAAATATGCCCACTGTCTTCTACTACCTCTGTTCTGAATTTAGTGAACTATCAATCCAGTAGAAGAATCAGAACCAGTTGTTCCAGTAGACCCAGGAATAAGTGCTCTTTTGAATGTGGGGTAGGTGAGTGTTTTCTCCAATAACCTTGCTCTAGGTAACTTAATGGTTTTGATCAACAACTGGTTAACCAGTAAATATTTCTGAAGCATTTGCTATGTGCTCAGCACAGAGATGAGTTCTCTGAGTTCCATAAAATAAGGATGAAATTCAGTTCCTTACTGCAGGAGGCAAGGGCTAAACTCCAGAGCATGTACTCTTAGGCCCCTTGATTGGTGTCTCAGGATGGGTCAAATTTAGATAAGTGGAGAGAAAAGAGGAGAGTCCACAACAGAGAATCAGCACAAGAAAAGGTGGAGTTGATGCAGGTGAGAGTTAAGAGCATCCCACTAGGGTTATTTTAAAGACTCACCTGAATTAGGTAGAGCAGGCAATGTGCAGGCATGGGGTTTTAATTCCACCTGGTGGTGCTAAGTTGGGGGTATATCAGGAAGAGATTTTATTATGGTTACCCCCAAATAAATGTCTACAAGCTCAGTCATTGCTAGTGTCTTTTAACCTGCTAGCTTTGAGAAGACCAAATGGCAAACCAAGGAACTCTTACCAAGGATTGACTGGTAGTTAGGGGAAAAAAATTGACCACAATAGCAAACATGTATTCAGTTATATCTACAAACCAGTTGCTGTACTAAGCACTTAACAACCACCTCTTAAGGCAGATACTATTATTAGCTCCATTTTACAGAAAAGGAAGCTGAGTCACAGAGAGGTTAAGTAGCTTGCCCAAGGTCATACAGCTGGTAGGTGGCAGAGCAGGATTTGGAGCCAGCTGAGGTTTGGAAATCCTGTTATGACACCATGACTTTTGAGGTGACGATGCTGGCTGCAAGTAGTCAACCTTTGGCAAAATAAGAGTTTGACAAAAGAAATGTCTTTTCAAGACCTCAAGTCAATCAATATTCCATTTGCTCAAGCAACATGAACAAGAACATCTACAATCTGCTTAGCACTGTAGAGCAGGGGATCCAAAGATCAAGAAAAAGACAGCAGAAACAGACAGAGCATCTGACCCCTCAGGGCTTAAGCGTTTAGAGTTAGCACCCTAGAGGAGATAGAATCAATCTAGGCCTAGAAGTTTGGGTAATATTTAGAAGAGAAGTCGAAGAACATTGAATAAAAGAGAACATAGGGACTTCCCTGGTGGCTCAGTGGTTAAGAATCCACCTGCCAATGCAGGGGACATGGGCTCGAGCCCTGGTCCAGGAAGATCCCACATGCCGCAGAGCAACTAAGCCCGTGCACCACAACTACTGAGCCTGCACTCTAGAGCCCACGAGCCACCACTACTGAGCCCACGTGCCACAACTACTGAAGCCTGAGTGCCTAGAGCCCGTGCTCCGCAACAAGAGAATCCACCGCAATGAGAAGTCTGCACACCACAACGAAGAGTAGCCCCTGCCCACCACAACTAGAGAAAGCCTGCGCGCAGCAATGAAGACCCAACACAGCCAAAAATGAAAATAAATAAATTCAATAAATTTTTTTAAAAAAAGAACATAGCATGAGCTAGGATGTGGAAGTCAGAATATGCACACATTTTCAAAGTCAGCCAGTAGAATGATCTGGCTGATGTAGAGTAACAGGAAGTAATAAAAGATGTTAAAAAGGTAAAGTTAGGCCAAATATAGCAAATTTAAATGTTCAGCTAAAGTAAAGATGTCATGTTGTAAACACTGGGAGGCCACTAGAGGAGTTGAAACTGTGTGTAAGTCGGTGAAAATGGTGTTAGAAATAGATGGTTCAGCGCAGATGTCGGGAGCAGGGAGAGGGCCTGAGGATGCAAGATTCTGGACCATGGTGGTAGCAGAGTAAAGGGAAAGGGTCCATAGCTGCCCCAGCACCAACCACCAGAAACCAAGGAATCAGGATAAATTTTGGGTGCGAGAATGGATAGAGGGGGAAAAAAAAGAGTTTGGTTTTAGACTTAACAAAATATATGTAAGGTAGTTGAAACCACACAACTCAGACTGGGACTTGAACCCACGGTCTTTTAATTGAGATCACACACCTGGTCTCAGTACTTAATGAAACTCAGGGTTTTGATGTCTCATCACAGAAAGAATTCAGTCAGAGACAAAGTGATAGGTAAGAAGTGGATTCATTTAGAGATACACACTCCATAGACAGAATGGGGTCCATCTCAAGAGGCGAGAACAGCCTTGGGAGAAACACACTCCACAGACAGAGTGTGGACTATCTCAGAAGGTGAGAGTCCCCGAAATAAGAAGTGGTTAGTTTTTATGGGCTGGGTAATTTCGTAGGCTAATGGCTGGGAAGATTATTCCAACTTCCCTTCTCGGGAAGGGGCCGAGATTTCCAGGAATTGGGCCACTGCCCACTTTTTGACCTTTTAGGGTTGGCCTTAGAACTGTCATGGCACTGGTGGGTGTGTCATCTAGCTAATGTATTACAATGAGCATATAATGAGGCTCAAGGTCTACTGGAAGTCGAATCGTCCACCATCTTGGACCTAGTTGATTGTAACCAGTTTTCATCATGTCCAATGGCTGTGTCATTCTTTTAAAGGTTGTGCGCTGCCCCCTTCCCCTCCTGTTTCTTAACTATAGAATATATGGTCTAACCTGGGACACTTTTGAGAGTGAACAGGAGGTCACTGCTAATAATCACCCACGACAAAACACATAACTGGGACCCCGGAGGCAAAGCAGGATACATGGTCACCCTAGACTAGGCAATGGTGGGAACGCTTAGGAGCCGATTGGCAATGCCAGCCTGGAGCCCTGGACAGAAGATGGGACTATAGGATGTGGTCTCTGCCAGCTACTAAGAAGCAGAAGGTGAGGCTTGGAGAGAGGACCACTCTCTACAACACCTATGTCTATAGAGAACAAGGATCCAAGGGATGTGGTGGATGACAATCAAGGGAAGAAAGGAGGGTCAGAAGAAACCCAAGAAGGAGTTCTAGAACATATGGTCGGAAAAGTAGGAAGAGAACTGGGGCAATGCCATTTTTGTTTTAGGAGCTTCCCTTTACGGTGCACACCCCCCACACACGTACACACAGACTCCCCACCGGAGTACATCCCTCAACCTCCAGGCTATAAGGAGAGCCATCCTTAGGCTCTAACTACTGCCCCCCACCAGAAACCACATGCAATATTTACATATTTCCTCAGTTGACCCCCATCCCTCCCACCTCCAACTCTTCAAATGCTGTTACCTCTGCTCAAAATGTCCTTCCCTCTCTCCTCTTCCTAACTCACCCTCCCACACCAGGCTGACTCATACTCTTCTTTCAAGATTCAGCTAAGTCTTCATCTCCTTTGTGGAGGGGAAGCCTTTTCTGAATTTCCCAGTGGGGCTGAGGGTCCCATTCTGTGTTCAACAATAGGCAGGGTTTGCCACCATCACCACCCCTACCACACCATGTTGCAATTGCCTGTCTACTAGACTGTTTTTGTTCCCAGAACAAACATTCTTAAAGGGCAAGAATGATGTGTCTCATCTCCATCATCCATCACCCTCAGCACATGGCCTGGGCGGTGATGGTGCTCATGATTGTTTGAGGAATGAATCAATGAATCAGTGGATTCACAAAGGGTCACAGACAAAAACTTTGCGATTCTTCACTTATCAAAGTGATACGGGTCACTAAAGATTTAAATCCACCTGTTTTGGGCTTCCCTGGTGGCACAGTGGTTAAGAATCTGCCTGCTAATGCAGGGGACACAGGTTCGAGCCCTGGTCTGGGAAGATCCCACATGCCATGGAGCAACTAAGCCCGTGTGCCACAGCTACTGAAGCCCATGCACGTAGAGCCCGTGCTCCACAACAAGAGAAGCCACCGCAATGAGAAGCCCATGCACCGCAACGAAGAGTAGCCCCCACTCGCTGCAACTAGAGAAAGCCCGTGCACAGCAACGAAGACCCAATGCAGACATAAATTAATTAATTAATTAAATTTTTTAAATAATAAATAAATAAATAAATCCATCTGTTTTGCCCTAGCTTGTCTTTTGTTTGATGACTGCAAAGAAAGTAGAAATGGTCCTGGGTTTCTGCTGTGAAATAGATTGGAAAAGGAGAGAAGTAGATGCCCACTCTTCTAATGGAAAGAATAGGAGTGCTAGTGGCTTCAAGGATTTTATGGTGACTAGTCCCTGTTCTCCCTCTGAACCTGGAGCAGTGAAGGGGAGACAGGTCTCCGTGGGAGAGAAGGGAACGGGTGTCATGTGCACAAAAATCAGGTTTTACATGAAGCCTGGAAACATTTCTGAAGACAGGGGCTGGAGAGCAGTCTCTGATGGAATTCACCAGTAACCACAGAACACTCATCTGAGAGCCAGCAATGGCACCATGGGCAGAATCTAACATGGCTTTGACAGCAGAAGACCTTGGTCCACACCCAAAAATGTCAAACAGGCCTCTACCCAGGGTAGGGACAGCCTCCAGGGGTTGATGGGGTGGGAAGCAAACATTGGTTATAGAGCCAAAGAACACAGCCATCAGGTGCAAGAACCCCAGAATCCAAGAGGAAGTTGGGCCATGAGCAGACACCAACTTAGTAGTTGTCGTGGATTAAACTGTGCTCCTCCCCCAAAATCCATATGTTGAAGCCCTAACCCCAGTGTGACTATATTTGGAGGTAAAGCCTTTAATGAGGTCATTAAAGTTAAATGAGGTCCTAAGTGTGGGGTCCTAATCCGATAAGACTGGTGTCCTTATAAGGGCAGGAAGAGACACTAGGGATGCATTTGCACAGAGTAGAGGCCAGGAGGGGACGCAGTCAGAAGGTGGCCATCTGCAAGCCAAGGAGAGGGGCCTCGAGAGAAACCAACCCTGCCAACACCTTGATCTTGGACTTCCAGCCTCCACAACTATGAGAAATACATTTCTGTTGCTTAAGCCACTTAGTCTGTGCTATTATGTTATGGCAGCCCTAGAAAACTAATACAGTAGTATATTGAGATTTTGTGGGAAGAGACGATATCTATCTCCAGGTGAGTGTTGGGCTGGTGGGGTGGGAGCCAGAACCTAAAGCATCTTCACTGGAAGCTGAGCCAGAGGTAAAAGCCTCCATTTCCTTGCAGAAATTCTGGCCTGAAGGCTGATTTAAAAGTTTCAAGCCACACAGGAAAGATCCTGTGAGGAGAGCCTCACAGAAAGAGAAGATGACAAATTACAAAGGATATCTGTGATGGTTTATATAAGGAAACTGCTTCCAATATCATCCAATCACCAAGACTTCCCGAGTGGCGGCCACTGGGATTTCTATAGGGAGCCTTAGCCCAAAACACAGCAGCAATGAACCCTGGGGGTCAGGGACAAAAAATCAATACGCGCACTGCCTTTGAAAGCTCAAGATGTGCTATAAAAGCTTTGAGCAAGGACAAGAAAAAATAGAGTTCCTTTGGGTCTAGAGATTTTTTTTCTTTTTTTTAAAACAGATTGCCTGTCTGCTCCAAGAGATGGAGATTGAAAAGTTGTATTCTCTGTGTGGAGGATCAGAGAAAACCTTGAAAATCCCAGGATCCTAGAGGACTCACAAAGGGTCTCAAGAAGAAGCAGGACTGTGAGGTCCTGGTGTTCTGGTTGGTGTGGACATCAGGGCAAGACAGGGCTCCCCACTGACGCTGGGACAGTGTCTTTGAAGTATGCAGAGCTGCCCTTGTTATGAAGAACCACCCAGGCCTGAAGCTCTGCTTCTGGACACAGCAATTTGAGGGAAAAAATAAAATAAAAATAAAATGAGGTCTACACTTCTTGGAGTTTTTGGCCTGATTTTAGAAGGTTCAAACTTCCATGTGTCTAGGAATCATCAGGGGGTTGTTAAAAACATAAATTCCTAATAACTACCCCAGAGACAGTGCTTCTCAAACTCTCTTTGTTGAAGGGCCAGGTTTTACCTATTTCCACTTCATCATAGACAGGTCCTTTTGTAAAATGCAATACAAATGGATTTATAGAAAAATTAAATTTTAAATAGCACATACTAATCCAATCCCTAATTTTTTTGTTATTAGATTCAGTGGATGTAAAATTATTCTGTCAAATTGTTATAAACTTTTCTGAATGCTTGCTCTCACTTTCTGTTCTTATTTTGGTGAGGACCAATCATAAACAGTCTATGGAGAGGCAGGCCTAAGTCAGTGAATCGTACTGAGTTTGTTCTAGAGTATGGCCTATTATCAACATGCTGCCCACTCCATAAACCAGCCCCAGTGATTAGGATGCAATTATTCAGGAACTAAACTTGGAGAAATATTGCTCTAATCCTATGCCATCCAAGACAGTAGCCACTAGCCACATGTAGCTGTTGAACATTTGAAATATGGCCGTAAGCTGCATTTGAAATATGCAGTTGTGCCGTAAGTATAATATAATACAAAGGCTGGATTTAGAAGACTTAATATATAAAAAAGAATATTAAATGTCTAATAATTTTTATATGGATTAGATTTTGAAATAATAATATTTTGGATATTAGTATCTGTTTCTTTTTTAAATATGGTTACTAAAAAATGTTAAATTACAAATAAGGCTTGTATTATATGTGAACTGGAGAGCCCATTCTTACCAGGACATTGTCTTCATTTGTGCATTTATTTCTTGGTATCTATTGCACGCTTACTCTGAGCTGTGTATAAACCAGACATATGCTTGTTCCCCAGGAGCTTACTGATAGGTACATTCCCACCTGTGAGTTCCCATATCACAGATCCTGCTCTTAGGGGCTGTGATGTATCAGAGTAGCAAGCACCTTGGAACAAAGCACAAGACTTTGTTGAATTGGCAGCAGACCAAAAATAAATGGAAAATAAAAAGTAATAACAGTAGTAACAATATCAATAACGAATAAATACTTACCACATACAAGGTTCTATGCTTAAAACTTTGCATGCATTATTTTACTTAATCCTCATAACTCTCCAATGAGAGAGTGAGACGGTCAGTTTGATGGGTCAGTTTGGCTAGGCTGTAGTACTCATTTACTTAATCAAGCACTAACCTAGGTGTCTCTGTGAAGGTATTTTGTACATGTAGTTCATAGCTACAACCAGTTGACTTTAAGTGAAGATTACTCTTGGGATTTCCCTGGGGGTCCAATGGCTAAGACTCCATGCTTCCCAATGCAGGGAACCCGGTTTTGATCCCTGGTCAGGGAGCTAGATCCCACATGCCGCCACTAAAAGAGATCCCTCACACCGCAACAAAGATCCTGCGTGCTGCAACTAAGACCTGGCACAGCCAAATAAATAAATTTTTTAAAGAAAGAAGTGAAGATTACTCTTTTTTTTTTTTTTTTTTTTTTTTTTTGCGGTACGCGGGCCTCTCACTGTCGTGGCCTCTCCCATTGCAGAGCACAGGTTCCGGACACGCAGGCTCTGGACGCGCAGGCTCAGCGGCCATGGCTCACGGGCCCAGCCGCTCCGAGGCGTGTGGGATCTTCCTGGACCGGGACACGAACCCGCGTCCCCTGCATTGGCAGGCGGACTCTCAACCACTGCGCCACCAGGGAAGCCTGAAGATTACTCTTGATAATGTGGGTGGGCCTCACCCAATCAGTCGAAGGCCGTAAGAGCAAACACTGAGGTTTCCTGAAGAAGAAATTCTGCCTTAAGACTGCAACGTCAGCTCCCACCTACTGTTTTCAGCCTACTGATCTGCCCTATAGGTTTTGGACTTGCCAGCTTCCACAGCTGTGTCAGCCAGTTCCTTAAAATAAATTGTCAGCCACTTTAAATTATTTTAAATTCTTTAAAATAAATGGAGTCAGCCAATTCTTTAAAATAAGTCTATATCTCCTATTGGTTCTACTTCTTTGCAGAACCTTGACTGATACAGGGACACATGGTTTTTTTCTGTTTTATAGTTGAGATTAGTGAATTTACAAAACATCTCACAACCAATCAGTGGCAGAGCTAGAACTAATGTGTCTTGATTTGAATTTCATGTTTTTACTTGCTTTGTCCGTGCATTCCCAGAGAGAAGGCGGTGGCCAAGAGGGACACTAGCAAGGCAGGAAACACTGACAACTGCCCATGGAAACTGCCCCAGGCTGCAGTGGGACACAGTGTTGGCCACGGCCCGGGCTGGGCTCTCTAACTGCACAGGAGGTGTCTGCTTTGGGTTAGAGGACATGGTGTCATTCAGAGACTCAGCCTCACTGCCCAGAACCAAAGCTGGTCAGAGAAGAGAAACCCTTGTAGGGGCCGTTGAGAAACAGCCCCGAAAAGCCCAGTCACTACACTCTTGAAGCAGCAGCATTAGTGTCAAAACCCTCATCTGGAAAGAGGGTTTGGACATCTCACTATGCCCAGGAAACCAGGAGGCTACAGAGAACCAAAGATGACGGGTTACAAAACCCACCCCCTCCATCCTGAACCAGAGCAAGGGTGCTGGTGAGGACAAGAGTTCCTGCAGTTCGTCTAATGGGCCTGAGCTACAGAATAAGAGGCTTATCAACATTTTGATCCTTGACAGTCCTCTGGCTTTGCATGTTCTAGAGAAATACTTGGTCCATCCTTACAAGTTTCTATTTCCCCAATTGTCTAGCACAGTGCATAGCACATAGTAGGAACTCAATAAATGTATGTCAAAGGATGGATCTAGGAGTGAATGGATGAACGAAGACGCTTTAAAGATGACAAATATTATATACCAAATATGTGACTATAAAAGAAAATCATCCCATGTATTGTCCAAGATCCGTATAAAGAAAGAAAATAAAACAGGAAGAAAAGGGAAATTTGGGGTGTGGGCAAAGGCCTGCCTGGATGCAAAGAAGCAAGAAATCACTTGCAGGTTCCCTTGGCAGTGTGGAGACTTGTGAGGGGGTGGCACGAGGCACGGCGGGGGCCGGACACCGGGTGGAAAGTCACTCAAGCCCTTGAAGGCCAGGCTCCAAAGTTTGGACAGATGTTCATTTCCACAGCAGGGACCTCTCCAGAAGGCTCCAAGAGGCAGCACGGTGTGGGAGATAAAGCTCGGGTTTGGAAGCAGAAGACCTGGACTGCGTTTGCTGCCCGCCAAGGGTGGAGGAGGCGTGAGGGTGGAAAGGGCCAGCTTCCCCTCTGCACGGGGCTTCTCAGCCTGGAAAATGGAGATAACACCTCCCATTAGGAAAGGCTTGGGAGGGCTTTGTGCACCATGAATGCAAAGGGCTACCGGACACTCAGAGCCAGAAACAGGCTCCTTAGCAGTCAGTTTGCAGCAAAATCTGCCTTCTGTCGCTTTCCAGTACCCCTTCCCAGGAGAAAGTGTGGCCACAGTAACTAGGGTATGGCTTCCTCCACAACGTCAGATTCCTGTTCTGTTGTGTTTTATTTTCCTAGTAAAGCACAGTCTAGCCTGGTCTCCTCTCTGGAGGGTCTCTCCCTGGAGCCTGGCAGCCAGCTTGAGCTTGCTGGGCACTTGCCTGCACCCTAGCCCACCTCCCTTGCCTGCTATGGAAAGTCCCTGCATTTCACCAGAGTTTCTCCCTGGACTGCCTTCCCCAGCCCTGAAATGATAAATAAGGCAAGAAGGTCACTTCCATAGAGAAAAATACACCAAACTATGTGGAGTTCGGAATGACCAGATTCAGGAGCATTGATGAAGATTCCTGTCCTTACAGCCTTGATGAGTTTGTCCACGATGGGTGTGCATTTCTCATGCCTGTGCTCACTCCATTAACAGCAAGGGCAGCCACAACACCCACTCCTGCCCCGGGATCAGTTTCCCATAGAGAGAGATTCCCCATCCTCAGTCTCTGACTGACCACGCCCAACCACACAGCAATGTGGTTGAACTGGGAGGGGGAGCCAGGCAGCGATGGTTTATAGACAGAGAAAAAGTAGTCCCTGTCATCACACAGCTTTTAACTGAGTGACCTTTTCTTCTCTAGGCCTGTTTCCTCATCTGTAAAATAGGGAGATCCTGTACCTAGATCCAGGGCCAATACACAGAACAGAGTCACTTGGAACATGATACTCAGGCATTCATTCATTCAACACATAATTATTGAGCATCTGCTATGTACCAGGCACTATTCTAGGCCCTTAGGAAGCATCAGCTAATGAAGCCAATGTTGTGGATATCATCCTAATAAATGCCGGTGATACTCACATGGGGAAAAAAATTTTAAAACATTGTGTGCCACCTCGAGGTGTTAGCTGACCCCAACCCGAAGAAGACTAGGAAGTGCCATACTCTTGCTGTTCTATCAGGAGTGGTCTCATGGGCAACAAGGAATACTGTGCAAGAAGGTACGGTTCCTGTTTCCTAGACATCATTTTCACAAGTGCATTAAAGGCATCTTCAAGGTCACTTCTAACCCAGCTTCTTTTCCTTGAACATAGTCAATATTTTTTTCGACTTAATTCCAATCTTTCTCCACACTTCCAAGAGTGGATCAAGTGCACAGAAGGAAATAGCAAGGTATAACCACAGCGGCAAGGCCATATAGGAACATGGGAACTGCCACTGGGAGCCATTGGGAGTGGGAGGGGCATTTCCCAGGAAAAGAGGGGTGCAGGACAGAAATAATCCCATACATAGAAGCCCACCACCACAGCTAAAGCTAATATGAACACTTGCTACTACCAAGCACTTTGCAAAACAAGTTTCCCATGCATTTCCCATGCATTGTATCATTTAATATATACATGCATTGTGTCATTTAATCCCCACTACAATACAACTGAGTAGCTGCTCCCATTTTACAGTTGAGGAAATTGAGGCTGAGAGTGGTTGAGTAACTCTGCCCAAGATATATAACAGATCAGAAATAGCAGGGTTAAGATTCCATCCAAGTTTTCTACCCCCCCGAACCCCATGCTCTTGACCCCTCAGGTATACTGTATTATTTAAAAATCTCCCAGCTCTTGAGAGGCTTATAGTTCAGTGATTCTTTCCTTCATTCAAAAAAAATATCTATTGAGCACCTACCGAGTTCAAGCAATGTTCTGGGTGCTGGGGAGAGAATGATAAATAGGATAAAGTCCTCGCCCTCAAGAGAGTTATGTGGTGTTATGAGGGGGGCAGGGCAGAGGGTATAGGTAATAAACAAATAGATGAACACATACCATAACTGAGGAGCCACTCCTGGGGACGGGGGGGGGCAGGTGTTGAAATTGCCTGGGTTTCTTTTCCAAATCTGACAAATTCCCTTTCACCAAGAGATTCTGATATGTCCTCCCCTAAGGAGAATGCCCACCTCTCCAACGCACATTCAGATCACAGCTTAAAGAGCTACAGTTGCAAAGTGTCCCATCCCAGACTTTAAAAGGTACTGTAAGGAAATGCATGGGAATAAAGTTCAGGATAGTGACTCCCTAGGAGAGGGAGACAGAGAGAGAGATGAGATTGGGGAACTCCAACTAGATCAGCGGTGTTTATCATTTTAAGCTGGGTATTAGACGTAGGGAAATTTCTTCAATTTGCCTTTATAACCACTGGTGTGTTCAAATTATTTTGTAATATTTGTTTAAAGTGGTCTATGCTGGGGCTTTCCTGGTGGCGCAGTGGTTGAGAGTCCGCCTGCCGATGCAGGGGACACGGGTTCGTGCCCCGGTCCGGGAAGATCCCACATGCCGTGGAGCGGCTGGGCCCGTGAGCCATGGCCGCTGAGCCTGTGCATCCGGAGCCTGTGCTCCGCAACGGGAGAGAACACAACAGTGAGAGGCCCACGTACCACAAAAAAAAAAAAAAAAAGTGGTCTATGCTGAGGGTAGTGGCTGAACTTCCTCTCAATGTCTACTTCGCAACCCTCTCTGTTCCTCAGAATCACCTGGAGAGCTCATATAAGGTACAGATGGCTGAACCCTATCTCTAGAGATTAGCTTCAGTGTGAACGGGTGGAGCCCAGGCATGGGTGGTTTTTCAAAGTTCCTCAGTGTATTCTCACATGCAGCCAGGGTGTGCTGGTGCTCCAAGTCCAAACTCTCAAAGCCTCCGTTTCCCTCTGTATAAATAAGGGTGCTAATTTTCTATACCTCAGACGATGGTTCTGAGGCTTAACTGAGATAACGTGTGGGAAGCCCTCAGCCCAGAGACTGACCTAGAATCAGATCTAGGTAAATGTTAGCCATTTATCACTATTATCCGCAAACAGACTCCATCTATGACAAACCCTACAGGGAGCCTGTCTTATCCATCCTGACAGGGACAACTCAAATCTCACCTCTTCCATCAAGTTTTCCCAGTCTCCTCCTCTTGATTGGAATTGATGTGTGCAAAACACACAGTGTATGGGATAATGGAGCTCTATGATGACTTGCCACCATCTCCCTGGTATTGCTGTCATTTGTTTGTATGGCTTCCTTCCCCCCCACCCCATCACTCCTCCTGTTACTTCCTGTGGTAGATATGGGATGTGCCACCCAGCTCTTCCCATTAAGGAAGGACTGCCTGCACAGCTGTGAGGGTACCCAGACATACCATGGGCACCTCAATCATTCTTAATGTTTCATCATGCCTCACATTCACTACATACTTGATGGAAATATTGTATGATCACTAACCAACCAGGGAGCTCTTTTATCCCTCAGCTATCGTCTCTACCTTCTCTGGCTTCCGTATAAACAGGCAGCATCCCAATCTTTTCTTTGTTAGAAAAACTGCTACACAATTAGGACAGAGTAAAACCTTAATATATGAAATTGGTTTTGTACTAATTCTATGTATCCTTATAGTGATTTTCCCCCCAGTTTAATAATAGTCTTTGTAAGGTATTTACATGTTTATATTAACATTTTACAGTTCAAACATAGCACCTCCCAAGAACTTTTTAGTTCTTTAGCCTAGAAGGTTTAGCCCAGAAAGAACTGAGTTGCACGTGAATAAAGAGAATGTTCTTAAACTGTAGGAGAAGATAGACATCCTCACATCCACCTCCCCATTCCCTTTACTCTCTCTTAAATCTCTTTGTGAATTTTGTTATATCATTTTGTTGTGACTTGTCTTCAAGTCTCCTGCACCTAGAACTGTGCCTGACACATAGGAGGCTCAGTGACTGTTGCTGTTATGATTCCTTTTAGAGTGTTTCTGCCAGCTATGACTGGGATTCTGAGCTGGTAGGGGTTGGGGGAAGGATGATAGGAAGTGACAAAGTTCACAAAGGAGCTAAAGATTTTCTCGTCTCCCCTGCAGTGCAATATATCTGATTATGCACATAATTAAACATATTCTTATGGAAGGCAATTCTCTCATAAACAACAAACAACGGAAGGTGTGTCATTATAACTAAAGCAACACGGTATTGTGGCTATGCACCATGGGCAGGAGATGGACATTGCTTTAGTAGGGTTTGTGCCATAAAAGCCCCTTTCAGTAATGTGCCATTAACCAATAGTTTGTGTCACTTACTTGGCTTATTCTCTCTCTCTCTCTCTCTCTCTCTCTCTCTCTCTCTTTCTCTCTTTCTCTCTCTCTCTCTCTCTCTCTCTCTCTCTCTCTCTCTCTCTCATTGCTCCAAACAATGATCTAGAGCATTTGACAGTCCCACAGTGCTGGGAAGACAAAAGTTGGGATTCAGGGATACCAAGGTGGCTATTACTTAAGAAACCAATATCCTAGAGAAAAAAGAACCTCAGCAAAATAAGCTTAAAATTCTGTGCAGCTCTCACTTTTGAAGTATTTGCTGGATCCTACACTCCCCTGAATGAGAGGCTGGGAAACCAAGTAAAAATAGCCGCTAAGTGGCTACAAATGTTTAAAAAAAATTATCAGTTGTATTGATTGCAAAGACTAAAATTAGAACAACAGCCCTCGAAGGAGGAGTAGCCCCAATTACACACCAAACTTTTAGTTGAGATACCAAAAGGAGAAACCAGAAATTAAGCAGCCTACAGAGAGTCCACATATAATCTGAAACTGTTTTGAACTATCTCAATATGTGATTGAATCAAAGTAATCTGCCCTTAGTCTAATTGCTGGCCAAATAAATCTTCTCCAGAGATAAATAATATCATCAAGATCCTTAGAATTTTTCAAATACAATAGCCAGCATTTAATCAAAAATTATGAAGCATGCCAGAAGATAGGGCCAAAAGATTGAAAATCTAGAGAAAAAGTAGACAATAGAAATACTCACAGATGATCCATTCATTTGAATTACCACACATGGAACTTAAAATAATTATGATTAATGTGTTCAAGAAAATGTATGACAAGATGGAAATTTCACCATTTAATTATTTTTAAAAGAATCAAATGTAACTTCTAACAGAAAAAAAATGCAATTACAGATATCATGGAGTAAAGAGATGGATTTAACAGCATATTACTACTATCAGAAGAGGAGATTATTCAACTGGAAGATAGATTAGCAGAAAATACAAAGACAGACACACAAAGGAAAAAATTATAAATAACCTATGGGGCAAAGAAGAAATCAAAATGAAAAATCAGAAAATATTTGGAAATGAAAGATAATAAAATACATTATGAAAAAAATTAAATAAATAAAATACAACATTATGAAAGCTTGTAAAATACAACAAAAGCCTAGTTTAGAGGGAAATTTATAGTTTAAATGAACATACTAGAAAATAATGAAGGCTAAAAATCAATTATCTAAAGCATCCAGCTCAAGAAGCTAGGAAAATTAATGGCAAATTAGACACAAGGAAAATACAAGGAAGAAAATTTAAACAGACTAATTAATTAAAAAACACAACTTAGAAAAACTGACACAAGGACAAATTTAAAAATCTGAAAGCTTATATCTATTTAATAAACTGAATTCATAACTTAAAACTTACACAGAAAATTCCAGGCCCAGATAGCTTTATCAGTTAATCTTTCCAAATATTTAAGAAAGAAATAACACCGATCTTATACTGACATTTCCAAGTTCATTGTATAAAATCAGCATAATCTTGATAGTAAAACCAGT
This sequence comes from Mesoplodon mirus, assembly GCF_964341445.2. Lineage (NCBI taxonomy): Eukaryota > Metazoa > Chordata > Mammalia > Artiodactyla > Ziphiidae > Mesoplodon > Mesoplodon mirus. The sequence continues at coordinate 154,068,031 of NC_138978.1, read as the reverse complement.
AAGCTTATCTTAAGAAAAAAATTTAAGCCAATATCTCTAAAAAATGTAAACTCAAAAGTCTTTTTGAAAAGTCTTACTCAGCAAAAAACATAGGCAAATAGAATCCAGTAATATCTAAAAAGGAAAAGACAACACAAACAACATATTTTAATCCAAGAATAAAATGTTGATTTAGAATTTGAACATCAATAAATATAATATCTCATATTAACAAAAGATAAAGATAAAAACATGTAATCATCTCAATAGATGCAAAGAAAGCATGCAATAATATTCAACACCTGTTTGAGATTTCAAAAACCATGCTAGAAATTTTTTTCTTTCCTCTTCTTATTTTATTTTATTTTTTTTAGAATTTTATTTATTTTTTTATACAGCAGTTTCTTATTAGTTATATATTTTATACATATTAGTGTATATATGTCAATCCCAGTCTCCCAGTTCATCACACCACCTTCTTTCCCCCCTTGGTAACCATACATTTGTTCTCTACATCTGTGTCTCTATTTCTGCCCTGCAAACCAGTTCATCTGTAGCATTTTTCTAGGTTCCACATATATGCATTAATATACGATATTTGTTTTTCTCTTTCTGACTTACTTCACTCTGTATGACAGTCTCTAGATCCGTCCACATCTCTACAAATGACCCAATTTCATTCCTTTTTATGGCTGAGTAATATTCCATTGTATATATGTACTACATCTTCTTTATCCATTCATCTGTCAATGGGCATCTAGGTTGGTTCCATGTCTTGGCTATTGTAAATAGTGCTGCAATGAACATTGGGGTACATGTGTCTTTTTGAATTATGGTTTTCTCTGGGTATATGCCCAGTAGTGGGATTGCTGGGTCATATGGTAATTCTATTTTTTGTTTTTTAAGGAACCTCCATACTGTTCTCCATAGTGGCTGTATCAATTTACATTCCCACCAACAGTGCAAGAGGGTTCCCTTTTCTCCACACTCTCTCCAACATTTGTTGTTTGTAGATTTTCCGATGATGCCCATTCTAACTGGTGTGAGGTGATACCTCATTGTAGTTTTTATTTCATGCTAGAAATTTTAAGAAATTAGTCAAGCAAGAAATACAAATGGAACTGTCTTTAAATGAGGCAAAAAGTAAAACAGATAAAGGATATTTACCCCAAAAATAAAATGTTTCAGACATTATACTTAATGGTGAAATATTGAAAGTTTTTACCCTGAGGTTGTCCATCATCACCACTATTGTTTAACAGTAGACTTTTAGAGGTCCTAGTTGGTATAATAAATCAAGAAAGAGAAATATAAAATATAAAATTTGAAAATAAGATATTAAATCATTATTATTCATAGATACATAATTGGTTACATACAATTCCAAAAATAATCTATAGATAAAATATTCAAATAAATAATTGATTTCATCAAGGTCACTGATAAAAGGTCAATACAAAAATGGATCACATTTCCATATGTTAGAAACAAAAGATTAGAAAATGGAATTTTAAAATGATACCATTTACAAAAACAACTAAAATATCAAATACCTAAGAATAAATCATAAAACTATGAAACACTACTACTGAGAGAAATCAGAAAAACTTAAATAAATAAAGGAATAAACCACATACATAGATGGGAAGATTGCAAGTTTTAAAAATGTCAATTCTCCCTCAATTGATACATAGAGTCAATGCAATTCCAATCAATATCTCAGCATGTATTTTTTCTGGAAACTGATAACTACTTCTAAAAATCTAGTGGAAATGCAAAGGTAAAGAATAAACAACACACTGATATCCATACCGGAAAAACAACATTATATTGACCCTTAATTCATACCATACACAACTATAAACCCAGATTTTTTGTAAAATTAAAATATTATACTTCTATAACAGAGTTGTCCAATTAACCTTTCTATAATGATGGAAATGTTTTATATCTGTACCATCCAATGTTGTAGCCTTTAACCACATATGGATTTTGAACACTTGAAATGTGTCTATTAAAATGATTGAAAATTGAGTTTTTAAAATTTTATTCATATCAAATAATTCAAATTTAAATTGTCACAAAGACTGCTGCTTTCAACATAGATGAACTGGAAAGCTATATTTACATTTCTACCTGAAAAATTTGAACAAAAAGACAAAAAAATATAAAACAATATTTTTAAAGATACTGAACATCAAGCAACAAAGAAGAGTGAACCTTGAGAAATGGGAAACAAACAAGGTGAGTCCTATGATTGCTTCAACATAGTGCTTGAGAGAGTTTCCACAGTGCAGGGAGAGGAAACCCAAGCAGAGCCCAGAGAAATTCCAGAGTTGAGGAGATGGAGTTAAAAGTCCAAGGCTACTAGAGTGGCAAAAAAGAGTACCAAGAAAAAAGATAGCATCATACAGAGAGAACTCTGTAGATCTGCAGAAGGTCCCATCAAGTATTGAACAGAGAATAGATCAGAACATGTATGAAGAAACTACCCAAGGCCAGGGGAAAAACCACAAGAAAGAATCAGAAAGAATAGTATAAAGCACTCACACAAAGCTGAAAATATTACCTGTTGCCACCAGCCAAACTGGAAAACTTCATAATTCACAGGGCATCAGGCAGAGTGCTCATAGGGTCTTGCCTCAACAGTGAGAAAACATTAACCTAAACTGCTCTGATCTGCCTAATAAAACTTAAAAACAAGACCCCATAATATCACTGCTTTCAAATAACTGCTTCCCAGAACAAAGCCCAAGAATATTTATAGGAATATAAAAACATCTAGCACCCAGTGAGGTAAAGCTTACAATGCCTCATAAAAAATAAAAACTTACCAGGCATGCAAAGAACAGGGTAAAACAACCAATTAAAATTAGCAGACATGGATATTAAAATAGTTATTATAACTATATTCCATATGTGCAAAATATTAAGTAGAGGCATGAAAAATATATTTAAAAGACATATCAAATTTCAAAAAACACAGAAGAAAAGATTAGTGAACTTGAAGATATTACAATAAAAACTATCTAAAATGAAACACAGAGAAAATACTTTTTTAAATAAAGAGAGCAAAAGTAAGCTGTGAGACAGTTTCAAGCAGCCTAGTTATATGAGTAATTGAAATTGCTGAAGGACAGGGGGAGGAAAAAGAAAAAAATACTTGAAGAAATAATGGTTGAGATGTTTCCAAGTTTGTTGAAAACTATAAAAACACAAATCCAAAATGTTCTATGAACCCCCACAAGAAAATAAATATGGAGAAAAATACACCAAGGCACATCATAGTCAGTGATAACACATAATCTTAGAAGCAATCAGAGGGGAGAAAGCCGTTATGTAGAGAAATAAAAATAAAGATAATGGCAGATTTCTCACTAGAAACAATGCAAATGAGAAAACAGTGGAGCGGCATCTTTAAAATAGGTAAGAGGAAGAAAACAGCTAACCTAGAATTCTATATCCAGTAAAAATATCTTTAAAAATTAAGGTGAAATGGAGAATTTTTCAGGCATACAGAGTCTGACACAATTCATCGCCAGGAGATCCATATTACAAGAATTGTAAATGAAAGTCCTTCAAGCAGAGGCAAATAATAATAGATGGAAATAAGGATCTATCTAAATGATAGAAGAGCAACAGAAGTGGTAGCCAAATCAATAAATATGTAAGACTTTTTTCTTTTTATATTTTGTTAAATGAAAAAACTATGAAACTTCTAGAAGAAAACAAAGGACAAAATCTTTGCAATCTTAGGTTAGGCAAAGATTTCTTAGATACAACAACAAAAGTAGATTTATAAGAGAACAAATTTATAAATTGGACTTTGTCAAAATTAAATCTTCTGCTTTTCAAAAAACACTGTTAAGAGAATGGAAAGACAAGCCACAGACTAGGAGAAAATATTTGCATGTTACATATTTGATGAAGGACTTAAGCCCAGAATATTTTTTCAACTCTCAAAACTCAATAGTAAGAAAACAAACAACAACTTTAAAATGGGCAAAAGATTTGAACAGACACTTCACTAAAGAAGATACAAGGATGGCAAGTAAGCACATGAAAAGATGCTCAATGTCATTAGTCATTTTGGAAATTCAAATTAAAACTATGAGATACCATTACACACCAACTAAAATGGCTATAATCAAAAAGACAGAAAATCCCAAGTGTTGGTGAGTATGTGGAGCAGCTAGAATTCTCATGAACAGTTGATATAAATGTAAATACTAGATTCACTGAGGTGTAATCAATATACAATAAATTACACATTTTAAAGCATCAATTGGATATGTTTTGACTTATGGATACCTGTGAAACCATTACCACAATCAGGGTAATAAACATATCCATCACCCCCAAAAGTTTCTTTGTGCCCATATGCAATCTTTCCCTCTCAACCTTCCCCCTGTCTTCAGGCAACCACTGATCTGTTTTCTGTAACAATAGATTTGTTTGTATTTTCTAGAATTTTATATAAAAAGAATCATACAGCATGTACTCTTTTGTTCTCGTTCTGCTTCTTTCAGCATAATTATTTTAGAGATGTATCATGTTGTTGAGTGTATCAATATTTCATTCCTTTTTATTACTGAGTAATATTCCATTGTATGGATATACTACAATTTATTCATTCAGTTGTTCATGAACATGTGGGTTATTTTCAGTTTTAGGCTATTATGAATAAAGCTTCTATGAACACATATTAGTTTTTCTATTGCTGCCATAACAAATTATCACGAAACTAGTGGCATAAAATAACATAGATTTATTGTCTTACGGTTCTACAGATCAGAAGTTTGACAATGGTCTAAAATCAATGTGTCAGCAGGGGTGAGTTCCTTTCTGGAGACTCTAGAGGAGAATCTATTTCCTGGTCTCTTCCAGTTACGAGAGGTACCCACATTCCTTGGTTGTGGCCCCTTCCTCCATCTTCAAAGCCAGCAATATTGCATCTCTCTGACCTTTCTTCTGTTGCCACATCTCTCTCTGATCACAGCTAAGAAACATTCTCTGCTTTTAAGGATTAATGTGATTAGATTGGGCTCACCCAGATAATTCAGGCTACTTTCCTCATCTCAAAGTCAGTAACCTTAATTACATCTGAAAAGTCCTTTTTGCTGTGTAAAGTAACATAATCACAGTTTCAGGGATCAGGGTGTGGACATTTTTGAAGTGGGCAGTGGTGGCCATTATTCTGCCTGCTCTGTGATGTCCATTTCCTTTCGTTTCTCTTGGATAAATACCTGGGAGCAGATTGGCTGGATCATGTGGTAGGTGTATGTTTAACCTTTCAAGAAACTGAAAAGCTGTTCTCCAAAGTGGTTGTAATATTTTATTGTAAAAGAAATCTAAGTAGCTACATGAGGCTAGTGATGACTGTATTAGATGATGAAGTTCTAGAATATAAAATAAGAGAATATATGCATGACATTGGGCATACATAAAAATTTCTTAAACCAAAAGCAACAATCATCAAGGAAATGATTGATAAATTGAACTTCATTAAAATTAAGAATTAAAGGGGCTTCCCTGGTGGTGCAGTGGTTGAGAATCTGCCTGCCAATGCAGGGGACACGGGTTCGAGCCCTGGTCTGGGAAGATCCCACATGCCGCGGAGCAACTAGGCCCGTGAGCCACAACTACTGAGCCTGCACGTCTGGAGCTTGTGCTCCGCAACAGGAGAGGCCGCGACAGTGAGAGGCCCGCGCACCGTGATGAAGAGTGGCCCCCGCTCGCTGCAACTAGAGAAAGCCCTCGCACAGCAACGAAGACCCAACACAGCCATAAATAAATAAATAAATAAATAAAATGATGTAAATTATATTTTAAAAAATTAAGAATTAAAGCTCATCAAAATACAGCATTAAGAGGGTGAAATGGCAAGTCATAGAGTAGTAAAAGATATTTGCTTTATAAATATTAATAAGTTGTGTATGTATGTAGGACTTGTATCCAGAATACGTAAAAAACAACAAATCATAAAAGAAAAATAGAGAACCCAATTTTTTAAACCAGGCAAAGGCTTGTACTGGAACTTCTCAAAAGAGAATATTCAAATGGCCAAAGACCACATGAAAAGGTGGTCCTTATCATTAGTCATCAGGGAAATGAAAATTAAAACTTCAATGAGGTACAGTGCACACCCACCAGAATGGTTAGAAATTTCAAGAAATGTTTAAAAACATTCAACTAAATGTTCGTGAGGGTATGGAGCAATTGGAATTTTCACACACTACTGGTAGGAGTGTTAATTATAATTAAATTTCAAACACTTTGAAAAATCTTTACTAAATCTAAACATATATAGTCCCTATAAATTAGTAATTCCATCTTTGGTATATGCCCATCATAATGCACACAATGTGCATCAAGAAACATGTACAAAAATGTTCATAACACTATTATTCATAAAAGTCAAAAACAAGAAACAATTCAAATGTCTATCAATAATAGAATGAATAAATAATACACAACATATAGACACATAAACACACACAATAGAATACAATAGAGCAATGAAAATGAAAAAATACTTCCATACTCTCAAACATGAATGAGTCTCACAAATACAATGTTCATTGAGTAAAAGAAACAAGACACCAAAGAGTACATACTGAATAATGAATAGTGTTAGAAGTCAGAATAGCAGTTACCTTTGGGGGAAAGTAGGTATTGGCCAGAAGAGGATAAGAGAGAATGTTCTGGGCAGCTGATAAGGTTCTGCCTCTTGATGTGTGTGGTGGTTACATAGGTTGTTCACTTTGTAAAAAATTTAAAAATTATCTTCTGGGCTTCCCTGGTGGCGCAGTGGTTGGGGGTCCACCTGCCAATGCAGGGGACGTGGGTTCGTGCCCCGGTCCAGGAAGATCCCAAGTGCCGCGGAGCGGCTGGGCCCATGAGCCACGGCCGCTGAGCCTGCGCGTCCGGAACCTGTGCTCCGCAACACGAGAGACCACAACAGTGAGAGGCCCGCGTACCACACACACACAAAAAAAATTATCTTCTATAGCTATAAATTATGTACTTTTCTGTGTATCCACTGTACTTGAATTTTAAAGTTTAGTAAAAAAAATTCTCATTTAAAAAAACAATCAAAAAATTTAAAAGAAGAAATCAGTGACCTAGATAAAGTCCTGCCTTCAAGTTATAGGTGGGAGATGCTCCACTGTAAGCATCCTTCCTGACTAGCCAGCACTAGCTTGCTCTCCCCTACCTGTCATTTCTCCAGATCAGACAATAAGACAATAAATAGCCTTACCAGAAGAAAGAAATCATTTCAACCACACAATTTTTGACTTGAGATTTTCCTGGTTTTACACCTAATTTAACTAAACCATTCTCCTCCCCCTTCCCTCACTCCCTGCCCCTCACCCCATTTCTGCGTCCATTTCACTCAGCTGAAACAACAGAGACGAACAGATTCAGGTAGAGTGCAGAGGCAATTATAAAATAGATACTTGTAAAGGCATCGCTGCCATTTGTGCCACTTGAAATATTATCCCTTATGAGTTTTCTCACTGAATTAGTGCCATTTAATGTGTGCATATGGCCAAGGGGAAAATATAAAATTGATCAACGAGAACAGGAAAATTACTCCAGAGAATCTTTGTGGCTTTGTGAATTGTTGCTTGACATTGTGGTTTTACCAGATATAATGGCATGATTTACAATTTACAACAGGGCTTGGGGGATGCAGATACAAACACTTTTACTTAAAATACCAGGAGCAGATGGGGAAAAAAAACACAGACTGGACTTGGTCCAGATGCTGAGGATGTTACACATATTCCGACTCCTACATGAAGGCATAAGTAACAGCAATTCCTCATCGTCCACAGAAATGCAAGAGATCCTCACAAAGGTAACCCGAACAGTGGATAGATACGAAATAATTTCTCTATGTCAATTTATTTTGGAGTATATGTGTTACAGTCTGTGGTTCTGCTTGCTTTTTCTAGTGGGGATAGCTGATGAACTAGTTATTCATGATATTGCACACAAAATCATGAAATTGCATCATGAAGACAAAATTCTAGAGGAGCTGGAAAGCTCAGAACCATCCCATTTTTCAGTTCTGTCCCAATATGCACATCTACCCAGCCATACACTCCATGCTAGAAATGGACAATTTTACCTTTCAGGCTGATAAGTAAGAATTGTGATAGACTTATAAAGATACCCAGACCTGGATCCTAGTATCAGAGCTTCCACCAACTAGCTCTATGACATTTGACAAGACTCTTACCTGATCAAGATCTTGATTTCCTCATCAATAAACCTAGTGGAAGATGACCAGATGATTGCTTAGGCCAACCTGACTCTAAGTGGCCTGTGGTCAGTTTAAGCAGAGCTCTCTCTCCTCTAAGACCTCTATCTTTCCCAGTCTCATCGTCTTCAAAAATCATTATTTACATTTTGAAAGTTTCAATATTCTAGTTCCTGTTGCACTCCAATCTCAGGAGCAGGTGACAATGGTTATAAAAGCAGTAAAGAAATTACGTAAGCAGTGGAGATGTTAACTAAGAGATGAAAGCAAGATTTGCCAGAGATAAACTGCAACATAATCAATAGAAAGTTGGTTGTATTTCCAGTTATCTGGGTATTAGTATGATGCTCATCTCCTCTAAGGAAAGACCCAGAGGAAAGGAAATAAAATGCAGTAGGAGGGATAGCAGTTAGAGATAGGGAAGAACTTCCTGAGAGTTGTTCAGACTAGAACTAATTATAGAATTGCATTTGGGTCTTGTTTTGTAGTACCTGCCCCTTGGGTTCAGTTTTTCCCAGGTCTAAGTTGGTGGGGAAAAGGTGATGATAATCAAATTCTCAAAAGAACTATATTTATTAAAAAGGTCATATGACTGTTCAATAAAAAGGTAGAGAAGGAAAGGGCAGTGTTAAAAAAATAATTGATAGGATGTTCCAACTCCAAAAGGTTTGGAATGGCTGCATTATGGGATCTCCTTCCCTGGGGGAGTCCTTTGGGACTATTGGCCTCTGGAGAATAGTGACTAGGCTTGGAGACAAGTGAAGAATCAGGTGATGGCTAAAGGCCTGACCCAAACAGATAATTATCATTTAGGCTAAAATGAGAGCACGTCCCAGGTAGCATATTTCACAAGTTCCAGTCACTCTTATATGCAGTTTGTGAGGTGGTAGCCTATGTGAGGTTGCTGAGAGTTTGAGGCAGAAAACCTGTCCACTGGTCTTCTGCACTCACCCCCTCAGCAACCCTTAGTTCCCTTCTCCCCTTGACCTTGGGGCCACACAGAAGCTGTAGCAAACACTGCCTTTTCAGAGGAGGAGCCCTGAAGGCACAGCTCAGAGATGACAGAAATGATGGTGGAACCACAACTGTGAAGATCAGGAACTCAACCCCTGAGCACAGAAGGCCATGAGACTATCTTTCCCTTAATTTTGTCCCTGGATGTGGTTTCATGGATTCAGACTGCTTAGCATCCCAGGGAAGAGTGAAAAGCTCTAATGGAGGCTAACAAACTATGTGAACTTAGCCAAAGAGAAATTAAGAAGTTGTAGCAGATCTCAAGGTAAACTCATTTTAGCATATTCCATAGCTAACATCAAAACATCTGGGAAAATCTGCTCTTAGCACTGGGAAGATTTCTTGACTGCATTCATTCCTGCATAATGTAGACACATTACTTAATCTCTCTGGTTCTTGTTTCCACCAGAACTTTTCCCATCAAGTATTTAGATATTGTACAAAAATGCACATAGTACAAAAAGATTTAAGAGAAATAAATAGTTGCAGGAGTGAGAGCAAAGGAAAAATATGATTATAAACAGAAAAATTATAGTTTTAGTGGCATTCACACATAAAACATAAGACACATAGTCTTCTTAAGCCAGTGGAGATAGGCTAAAATTTGGCCTTTGAGCTTCTGGGCAGCCAAAGCAAAAAGGAAAAGATCAGTTATAAAATACAAGGTGTATATGTAGTGCAAAGGAAGCCAAACCTTTCCTTAAACAGATACCTGGAAGGAATGTTTAGAAGGTCATTATAAGATTCTATATGATGCAATGACAGCATCTCCTACAAAATTCCTAAACCCTAAGAGATACATGTGGCTATTAAGGTCCCCAATTTCTCTACAGATAGACTAGGAAAGATACCACAGATCAACCAAACTATTTCAAGAGGGTATTATGAAGTCAAAAAGAACTGATTGCTGGAAGCCTGAGCACTAAGTGATGAAAGTAATTTGGCTGAGGTGGGCTCATGAATGAATGTGTCATGCCTCCACCATGGAAAATCTGGCCAGCTTGATGGTGCATTTAGCAAGACCAGATGGATCCTGATACTTTGTCTCTTACTTGTGTAAGGGGAAAATTTATCTTTTATTTACCAAAGTTACATTATGCAGGGACTATGTCCAATATAAATAATATCTATAGGGTCTCTCACCACAGCACATACATAGTAGGGTGTTTTTGAAACCCTGCTATGGGTGATAGAATGAATACGTAAATTTCTGTTCTCAGTCTAATACTTTAGTATTAGCTATCAGTGAGTGTTTAAGATCATATCATAATTAAACTTGGGCTACAAAAAAAAATCCACAAAAGCAAAATTCATCACTATGTCAGCCTTAAAAGATTCCATTTTGATATGCTAACTCCTACTTAAGGGGCAGCAGCTATGGGCTAAATTACCACACTATTAGATGGTGAATATTGGTGTCCACATAGGCAGTTTACTGACTTGAAATAGACATTGTCATTGGACATTACTAGCCAGATCATGTGTGTCCAGTTAGCCTCAAAAATTTTATCTGGAACTTTTTGCTCAAATCAAATTGACATAGATGGATATACAAACAGTAGCTGAGCTATTCTAGTCGAGGGGACCCCAACAACTCACTTCAGTTGGCACGAAAATCGGCCCCACCTGCCCTCCCAAATGTACCCACATGCTAACACCCTGGTTTCTGAGGACATGGAAGAACCCAACTTCCTCTCAGGTTATGGAGGAAGAGAAAGGAGCCATCCCTGACTTGCCCAAGGTCACACAATCTTAAGACCACAGAAAAGCCCAGCAACACAGAACCAAACAAAAGGGCGTTTGGAAAGTGAGCCAGAAGAAATCATGACAAGCCAGGGCACACACAGACCAGGAGGTATAGGTTCCCATTCCTGGCATCCTCCTCCTTGGGCAAGCCCTGGCAGGGGCGCAAATGATGCCTCTTCACCCAGGAGGGAAAAGGGAATAACCCAACCCCAGAAGAAGAAAAGGAAGAGCAAGAGAAGTGAAACACCCTGCTCGATCTTGGTGGAATCCTCACTCCCTTTTGAGGACACCTGGCAAGGCAGGGAACATCTTCCTTCAACCCCAGCATCTCCGGCAGAGGCCACAGGCAGCCTCCTCCTCGCCTTCCCACTGGTCACCGTCCTTCAGCATCCACCACAGCCACCACCACCGCAGCATCAGCGACAGCAATCCTGAACAGACCCCAAAAACTCCAGCTAATTAAAGACAAATAATGAAACACATTCAGGCAGGGGAAGGTTGGCAAAGGCCCCCTGCATTGTGTGACCACCTTGGCACCGAAATGGTTAGAGACCGCATCCCTCCACGGCGCCTCCTCTCACTGCGGTGGAGAGCTCTTGAGAACGTTATTAGCTGGGTGTGCGCCTTGCCGTTTTTCCACACGAGGCAGATGGGTAATTACGAAGCTAATAGTCTGATTGAGAGAAATCAGATGCAGTGGTTTGCCCAATTAGATGATACATTAGCTTCCTTCTTTGTAAGCAGCTAATGTGTGAAGCAAAGTGGTATTTTCGAGGGTCAGAATCCTTAAACAAGTGCCGAGTTGCAGATTATTGTATCTCTCTTTTTTTTTCTAATGGAGGAAAAGTGCTAAGTCTTCATTACTAAAAGCATAGAAAATGCAAATCAGCTTCTGAAACAAAAGAGAGAAGGGACAGGCGAGAATATTTGGTGTCCGATATGTCAACCTACAACATCAATTACATTGAAATGCAATGCATGGCAGCCTAATCAAGGATAGTATAATTGTAATAATTGCGTGCTTTTGTTGGAGAGCTGCTGCTGTTGTTATTTGTCAACCATTTGTTCCTCTCTATTGTTAAGGGGGGGAAAGATTTTTTTTTTTAATGTAACTGAGAGATTGTGTAGGTAATGGGTGAGCAGGCAGCCATCCGCAGAATGTGTATGAGGGGTCTTGCTTCCCTGCTACATGGCGGCTCCTCCGTGGCCCAAGTGAGTTGCTGGGACAGCGACATGGGCTTGGGGCAGGAAGGGACAAAGTGGCCGGCCCTGCTAGGGTGGGCTTCAGTCTCTGTGTCCCTAGTGTCCTGGGGCAGAGGCTAGCCGAGTGCTGGGCCTGAGGAGACTGGGAAGAAAGCAGTGCCAGTGGAAAAAGCCTCACGACACATCCTTCTCCTCTTTAGCAATATAAAGAGATGGAGAAGAGGCAAAGGAGATATAACTGGTCCACTGATTTCTCCACCTCATTCTGCTTCTTGAAGTTTGCGGCTAAAGAAGGATTTGTTTTGTTTTTGTAAATGACCTTTGCCTGCAAAACTCCCATGGGAAGGGGGGCGGGAGAGATCTTGGGGAAAATAACAACAGAATGAAAGATACGGTAGCTGGTACACCAGCCAGGATAGCACTGTCCCCCAAGGCACAGATGGCAGCAGAGCTCCAAGGCTCAACTCCAACTCTCTTCCTCACTGGCCTGGCGACACCAGCCCTTCTGCAGCCTCCCAGGGCCTCGAATCTTCCTGAGCTGCGCCCGCTATCTGGAGAGACACCAAACCCAGGATGCTCTCGAGTCTCCAGCAGATAGAAAGAGCCCTCGAAATGCTTCTAAGTTATAGAGACACATATCTTCTCCTCTCCCTTCCCCCTCTCCATGCCCACGTTTTGTTTTTTTTTTTTTTTTCATGTGTATAGACGTTTCCTGAAGCATCCTTACAGGGAAGGGAGAAGAGAAAAAGTCAGCTTAATCGCCAACGCTAGAAAGAAAAAGAAAACACAGCACAACACAAAACAGAGATGTTCGTGGAAAGCTGAAGTTGAGCTGGAAAATTCTTCTTAGGAGCAGCGTTCAGCATTCAGATCAGATAAGAGGTTTATTTTCTCACTTCGATTGGTCTTGCCAATAGGTTGAAACAGAGGCACAATGGAAATTGGCTAAAACATTTAACAGAGCTGTTAAATCTCATTCTCCACAGCTCAAAAAGAACAATCCCGGCCCCGTCTTTATGGAGGGGAGGCTTCATGGGCTGTAGGAGGCTTTGCGTGTATCCCTGACAATCCTGTACATACTCCAAAACTCACACTAATTAAAAGCAAATAATCAAATACATTCAATTTGAAAAGTTGGCAAACTCGCGTGTATTATTGCGTTAGCACCTTGGCATGGAAATGCTCACATCGTGCTAATCTCGTTGTGCAGAAGAGCTCTTGAGTTCCTATTCACCCAGCCCATGCCCCCTCCTCCCCTCCGCCTCCCTTCTGGGCTGCCTCCCCCCCACACCAGCCCCCTGAAGCTCCCCCACCAACTCTCCTGCTTTACCAGCAAAATAAGAAAGAAACTGGGCCTCAAGATGGGCATTTGTTTTCATTTGGATGTGACAGAGGTCTGATGGAGAAAAGATGTCTCACTGGCTTCTTATTTAGCTACCTAGAGAGAAAAGGTTGGCGAGATCCTACAATTTTTATATAAAGTTTGCAGCAGCGGTAAGCCTTGGCTAAACCATTCACAGTCACCATCCTCACCCCCTGATGCCACCCTCCTGGGTACACTTCTTGTCAAACTGGTAGCTGAATCTGAGCGATGAGCTGACAGAATGAGAAGAAACCTTCAGATCCAATGCTGTTGCCTCTGGGATTTGAGTTTCTTAGGGGCTGGCTGAGGGATGAGAGGAGGGAGTGGGCCAGAGAAATGCAAAACTCCTGCCATCAAGAATGGGGTGAGTTGAGCTCAGACCAGCCAGAATTTTTCTGGCAGATCTGCTACCTAAGGCACATTTTTCTTTCATCCTGGGCCACTGCCAATCACAGCCTCCCAGCATCCAGGGCTAGGAGGAAGACGGGCAGCTTGTCCTCAGCTCCAAACAAAAGAAAAACAAATAAAGTCGCATTCAGCTGCATGACATTCATGTCAGATGAAAGAGGAGCAGGACAGGCAGTTTCTGTAGTGGGTTCTGGGGGGCAAAGAACAGGCGCGTGAAGCGAGCTCCTAGGAGTAGGTGCTTGAAGGAGCCGTGGGGAATCCTTGCCAGGGAGACTCCTGATTTGTCTGTGGGTGAGGAGGCCTAGAGGGCTGTTACCTGAAGTCCAAAATTCCAGGTCACTTTCCAGTATGTCCTTGAGCACAGTAATTAATCAAGAGCATCAACATATTGGTACTTTCATTAGTTCAGAAAGAATTCTCTGAGGAAAGCATGAGCCAAGTGTCTTGGTTGAATTCTTGCTTGTGTATGGAGCCGGTACAAATGCTGTATAGGGCAGTTCTTGCAAAAGCTGACCACTCCCTTCTCCTTCCTGTTAATCTGGTCCATGGGCTTCATCTGAACCTCCTGCTGTTGAAATGACCCCCTCTTTCCTTACCAGGTTTCTGTTCCTTGTTTCATTTATTACTCATTATTCATTCAATCATTCTTCCTTACTATATTCATTCAACAAATATTTATTAAGTAATAAGATTCTAAAGGTACTGCAATCAACCATGAGAATACAAAGGTGAATGTGGTTAGATTCAGTCATTCTAATCTGGGGTATTTACCCAAAAGAACTGAAAGCACTTACTTAAATAGATAATTGTACACCAATGTTCACGCCTGCATTATTCACAATAGCCTAAAGGTGGAAACAACACAATGCCCATCAATGGATGAAGGGATAAGCAAAATGTGGTGTACATATACAATGGAATATTATTCAGTCTTAAAAAGAAGGAAATTCTGACACATGCTTCAACATGGATGAACCGTGGAGACATAGATGAACCTTGGAGACATTATGCTAAGTGAAATAAGCCAGTCACAAAAGGACAAATACTGCATGATTCCACTTATATGAGGTACCTAGAGTAGTCAAATTCATAGAGACAAAGGCTAGGTGGAGTTAGTTAGTGTTTAATGAGTACAGAGTTTCAGTTTCTGAAGATGAGAAAATTCTGGAGCTGGATGGTGGTGATAGTTGCACAATAATGCAAATGTACTTAATGCCACTGAACACTACACTTGAAAATGGTTAAAATGGTCAGTCTTCTGTTAGGTACATTTTACTGCAATGAAAATCAAATACAAAAAGAAGTGAATAAGGTTAATCATAGTCCTCAAATAACTTGGAGCAAGGGAAGAAGCCAGGTTTAAAATATATATATAGTGAGTGCAATACTGTGAGGAGAGTACCATACCCACACAGGGAACAAGGGGAAATGGGATATAAGGGCAGGCAGTGGCGGGGGGGCGGGGGTTCCAGAGTCTGGAGAGATGGCATTCATGCTGCCCTAGATTAGGATATCTCTGAGCCTCAGTTTCCTCATCCACAAAAGGGGAGAGTAACAATGAGCCTCCATTTCTTGAGCACCTACAGTGTGTCAGGCACCACTCCAGGTCCTTTAGTTCATCAGACCTCACATTTGACCAATAAAATGGAAATTTTACCACCAACTTCCCATGAGCAAACAGAGTTAAGAGATTGATGGATGTGCCAAACCCCATAGCTAGTAAATTGGAGCACCAGGGTTTGAACACAGACCTGCATGAATTTCTAGCCCATGTTTTTCTCACTACACTAGCAGTTTGTGACTGTAAACTCGTTCAAATTTAAGGGACACCTTACTGAAAACAATAGGTCTCGGGAAGAGTGGGTTTCCTAGGGCTTAATTGTGTCTCCCACAAAAAATTGTTGGAATCCTAACCCATACTACCTCAGAATGTGACCTTATTTGGAAATAGGGTCTTTACAGAGGTAATCAAGTTAAAATGATATGATTAGGGTGGGCCCTAATCCAATAAAACAGGTGTCCTTATAAAAAGGGGAAATTTGGAGGAGACCTTCAAGATGGCGGAGGAGTAAGACGTGGAGATCACCATCCTCCCCACAAATACATCAGAAATACGTCTACATGTGGAGCAACTCCTACAGAACACATACTGAACGCTGGCAGAAGACTTCAAACTTCCCAAAAAGCAAGAAACTCTCCACGCACCTGGGTAGGGCAAAAGAAAAAAGAAAAAACAGACACAAAAGAATAGGGACGGGACCTGCACCTCTGGGAGGGAGCCGTGAAGGAGGAAAGGTTTCCACACACTAGGAAGCCCCTTCATGGACGGAGACTGCAGGTGGCGGAGGGGGGAAGCTTCCGAGCCTCGGAGGAGAGCGCAGGAACAGGGGTGCGGAGGGCACAGCGGAGAGATTCCCGCACAGAGGATCGGGGCCGACCAGCACTCACCAGCCCAAGAGGCTTGTCTGCTCACCCGCCGGGGGGGCGGGGCTGGGAGCTGAGGCTCTGGCTTCGGTCGGATCGCAGGGAGAGGACTGGGGTTGGCGGCGTGAACACAGCCTGAAGGGGTTAGTGCAGCACGGCTAGCCGGGAGGGAATCCAGGAAAGAGTCTGGAGGCAAGAGACCATTGTTTCGGGGTGCGTGAGGAGAGGGGATTCAGAGCACCGCCTAAATGAGCTCCAGAGACGGACGCGAGCTGCGGCTATCAGCGCAGAACCCAGAGTTGGGCATGAGACGTTAAGGCCTTGCTGCAGCCACCAAGAAGCCTGTGTGCGAGCACAAGTCACTCTCCACACCTCCCTTCCGGGGAGCCTGTGCAGCCCACCACTGCCAGAGTCCCGTAATCCAGTCACAACTTCCCCAGGAGAACACACGGTACACCTCAGGCTGTTGCACCGTTATGCTGGCCTCTGCTGCCGCAGGCTCGCCCCGCATCCATACCCCTCCCTCCCCCCGGCCTGAGTGAGCCAGAGCCCCCGAATCAGCTGCTCCTTTAACCCCGTCCTGTCTGAGTGAAGAACAGATGCCCTCGGGCGACCTACACACAGAGTCAGGACCAAATCCAAAGCTGAACCCCAGGAGCTGTGTGAACAAAGAAGAGAAAGGGAAATCTCTCCAAGCAGCCTCAGGAGCAGTGGATTAAATCTCCACAATCAACTTGATGTACCCTGTGTCTGTGGAATACCTGAATAGACAATGAATCATCCCAAAATTGAGGTGGTGGACTTTGGGAGCAACTGTAGACTTCGGGTTTGCTGTATGCAACTGACTAGTTTCTTATTTATATATTTATCTTACTTTAGTATTTAGAGCTTATTAACATTGGTAGATTTGTTTATTGATTTGGTGGAACTCTCCCTTCTTTTTTTTATGTATAGAATTTTTTTTCCTTTTTCTCTTTTTGTGAATGTGTATGTGTATACTTCTTTGTGTGATTTTGTCTGTATAGCTTTGCTTTTACCATTTGTCCTAGGGTTCTGTCTGTCCGGTTTTTTTGTTTGTTTGTTTTTTTAGTATAGTTTTTAGCATTTGTTACCATTGGTGGATTTGTTATTTGGTTTGGCTCCTCTCTTCTTTCATTCTTTTTTTTTCTTTTTTTATTACTTTTTAATTTTTAATAATTTTTAAAATTTTTTATTTTAATAACTTTATTTTATTTTATTTTTCTTGCTTGCTATTTTCTCCCTTTTCTTCTGAGCCATGTGGTTGACAGGGTCTTGGTGATCTGGCCGGTTGTCAGGCCTGTGCCTCTGAGGTGGGAGAGCTGAGTTCTGGACATTGGTCTACCAGAGACCTCTTAGCTCCACATAATATCAAACAGCAAAAGTTCTCCCAGAGATCTCCACTTCAACACTAAGACCCAGCTCCACTCAACGACCAGCAAGCTACAGTGCTGGACACCCTATGCCAAACAACTAGTAAGACAGGAACACAACCCCACCTGTTAGCAGAGAGGCTAACTAAAGTCATAATAAGGTCACAGACCCCCCAGAACACACCACCGGACGCAGTCCTGCCCACCAGAAAGACACACAGCATCATCCACCAGAACACAGGCATCAGTCGCCTCCACCAGAAAGCCTACACAGCCCACTGAACAAACCTTAGCCACTAGGGGCAGACACCAAAAACAATGGGAACTACGAACATGCAGCCTGCAAAAAGGAAACCCCAAACACAGTAAGTTAAGCAAAATTAGAAGACAGAGAAACACACAAACACAGCAGATGAAGTAGCAAGGTAAAAACCACCAGACCAAACAAATGAAGAGGATATACGTGGATATACCATATGAGGATATACGTGGATATATATAAGAGGATATACGTACATGTAAGAGGATATACCGAAAAAAGAATTCAGAGTAATGATAGTGAAGATGATCCAAAATCTTGGAAATAGAATGGAGAAAATACAAGAAAATTTTAACAAGGACCTAGAAGAACTAAAGAACAGACAAACAATGATGAACAAAACAATAAATGAAATTAAAAATTCTCTAGAAGGAATCAATAGCAGAATAATAGGGAGAAGAACAGATAAGTGACCTGGAAGATAAAATAGTGGAAATAACTACTGCAGAGCAGAATAAAGAAAAAAGAATGAAAAGAATTGAGGACAGTCTCAGAGACCTCTGGGACAATATGAAACACACCAACATTCGAATTATAGGGGTCCCAGAAAAAGAAGAGAAAAAAAAAGGGACTGAGAAAATATTTGAAGAGATTATAGTTGAAAACTTCTCTAACATGGGAAAGGAAATAGTCAATCAGGTGCAGGAAGTGCAGAGTCCCATACAGGACAAATCCAAGGAGAAACATGCCAAGATACATATTAATCAAACTATCAAAAATTAAATACAAAGAAAAAATATTAAAAGCAGCAAGGGAAAAACAACAAATAACATACAAGGGAAACCCCATAAAGTTAACAGCTGATCTTTCAGCAAAAACTCTGCAAGCCAGAAGGGAGTGGCAGGACATATATAAAGTGATGAAGGGGAAAAACCTACAACCAAGATTACTCTACCCAGCAAGGATCTCATTCAAATTCTATGGAGAAATTAAAACCTTTACAGACAAGCAAAAGCTAAGAGAATTCAGCACCACCAAACCAGCCTTACAACAAATGTTAAAGGAACTTCTCTAGGCAGGAAACATAAGAGAAGGAAAAGACCTACAATAATAAACCCCAAACAATTTTAAAAATGGTAATAGGAACATACATATAGATAACTACCTTAAATGTAAATGGATTAAATGCTCCAACCAAAAGGCATAGACTGGCTGAATGGATACAAACACAAGACCCGTATATATGCTGTCTACAAGAGACCCACTTCAGACCTAGGGACACATACAAACTGAAAGTGAGGGGATAGAAAAAAAAATTCTATGCAAATGGAAGTTAAAAGAAAGCTGGAGTAGCAATTCTCATATCAGACAAAATAGACTTTAAGATAAAGACTATTACAAGAGACAAAGGACACTACATAATGATCAAGGGATCAATCCAAGAAGAAGATATAAAAAGTGTAAATATTTATGCACCCAACATAGGAGCACCTCAATAGGTAAGGCAAATGCTAACAGCCATAAAAGGGGAAATAAACAGTAACACAATCATAGTAGGGGACTTTAACACCTCACTTTCACCAATGGACAGATCATCCAAAATGAAAATAAATAAGGAAACACAAGTTTAAAATGACACACGAAACAAGATGGACTTAACTGATATTTATAGGACATTACATCCCAAAACAACAGAATACGCTTTCTTCTCAAGTGCTCATGGAACATTCTCCAGGATAGATCATACCTTGGGTCACAAATCAAGCCTTGGTTAATTTAAGAAAATTGAAATCGTATCAAATATCTTTTCCATCTCAACTCTGTGAGACTAGATATCACTTATAGGAAAAAACCTGTAAAAGATATAAACACATGGAGGCTAAACAATACACTACTAAATAACCAAGAGATCACTGAAGAAATCAAAGAGGAAATCAAAAAAAACTTAGAAACAAATGACAATGAAAACACGACAACCCAAAACCTATGGGATGCAGCAAAAGCAGTCCTAGGAGGGAAGTTTACAGCAATACAATCCTACCTCAAGAAACAAGAAACAACTCAAATAAAAAACCTAACCTTACACCTAAAGCAATTAGAGAAAGAAGAAGAAGAAAACCCAAAGTTACCAGAAGGAATGAAATCATAAATTTCACATCAGAAATAAATGAAAAAGAAATGAAGGAAATGATAGCAAAGACCAATAAAACTAAAAGCTGGTTCTTTGAGAAGATAAACAGAATTGATAAACCATTAACCAGGCTCATCAAGAAAAAAAGGGAGAAAACTCAAATCAATAGAATTAGAAATGAAAAAGGAGAAGTAACAACTGACACTGCAGAAACACAAAGGATCATGAGAGATTACTGCAAGCAACTCTATGCCAATAACATGGACAACCTGGAACAAATGGACAAATTCTTAGAAAAACACAACCTTCCAAGACTGAACCAGGAAGAAGTAGAAAATATAAACAGACCAATCGCAAACACTAAAATTGAGACAGTGGTTAAAAATCTTCCAACAAACAAAAGCCCAGGATCAGATGGATTCACAGGCAAATTCTATCAAACATTTAGAGAAGAGCTAACACCTATCCTTCTCAACCCCTTACAAAATATAACAGAGGGAGGAACAACCCCAAACTCATTCTACGAGGCCACCATCACCCTGATACCAAAACCAGACAAAGATGTCACAAAGAAAGAAAACTACAGGCCAATATCAGTGATGAATATTGATGCAAAAATCCTTAATAAAATACTAACAAATAGAATCCAACAGCACATTAAAAGGATCATACATCATGTTCAAGTGGGGTTTATCCCAGGAATGCAAGAATTCTTCAATATACACAAATCAATCAATGTGATAAACCATATTAAGAAATTGAAGGAGAAAAACAATATGATTATCTCAATAGATGCAGAAAAAGCTTTCAACAAAATTCGACACCCATTTATGATAAAAACCCTCCAGAAAGTAGGCATAGAGGGAACTTACCTCAACATAATAAAGCCATATATGACAAAGCCACAGCCAACATTGTTCTCAGTGGTGAAAAACTGAAACCATTTCCACTAAGATCAAGAACAAGACAAGGTTGTCCCCTCTCACCACTATTATTCAAAATAGTTTTGGAAGTTTTAGCCACAGCAGTCAGAGAAGAAAAAGAAATAAAAGGAATCCAAATCGGAAAAGAAGAAGTAAAGCTGTCACTGTTTGCAGGTGACGTGATAATATACATAGAGAATCCTAAAGATGCTACCAGAAAACTTCTAAGCTAATCAATGAATTTGGTAAAGTTTCAGGATACAAAATTAATGCACAGAAATCTCTTGCATTCCTATACAATAATGATGAAAAATCTGAAAGTGAAATTAAGAAAACACTCCCATTTACCATTGCAACAAAAATAACAAAATACCTCAGAATAAACCTACCTAATGAGACAAAAGACCTGCCTGTATGCAGAAAACTATAGACACTGATGAAAGAAATTAAAGATGATACAAACAGATGGTGAGATATACCATGTTCTTGGATTGCAAGAATCAACATTGTGAAAATGACTATACTACCCAAAGGAATCTACAGATTCTATGCAATCTCTATCAAACTACCAATAGCATTTTTCACAGAACTAGAACAAAAAAGTTCACAATTTGTATGGAAACACAAAAGACCCTGAATAGCCAAAGCAATCTTGAGAAAGAAAAATAGAGCTGAAGGAATCAGGCTCCCAGACTTCAGACTATACTACAAATCTACAGTAATCAAGACAGTATGGTACTGGCACAAAATCAGAAATATAGATCAATGGAACAGGATAGAAAACCCAGGGATAAACCCACCCACATATGGTCACCTTATTTTTGACAAAGGAGGCAAGAATATACAATGGAGAAAAGACAGCCTCTTCAATAAGTGGTACTGGGAAAACTGGACAGCTAAACGACAAAAAATGAAATTAGAACACTCCCTAACACCATACACAAAAATAAACTCAAAATGGATTAAAGACCCAAATGTAAGGCCAGACACCATTAAACTCCTAGAGGAAAACATAGGCAGAACACTCTATGACATAAATCACAGCAAGATCCTTTTTGACCCACCTCCTAGAGAAATGGAAATAAAAACAAAAATAAACAAATGGGACCTAATGAAACTTCAAAGCTTTTGTACAGCAAAGGAAACCATAACCAAGATGAAAAGACAACATTCAGAATGGGAGAAAATATTCACAACTGAAGCAACTGACAAGGGATTAATCTTCAAAATTCACAAGCAGCTCATGTAGCTCAATATTAAAAAAACAAACAACCCAATCCAAAAATGGGCAGAAGACCTAAATAGACATTTCTCCAAAGAAGATACACAGACTGCCAACAAACACATGAAAGGCTGCTCAACATCACTTATCATTAGAGAAATGCAAATCAAAACTACAAAGGGGTATCACCTCACAACAGTCAGAATAGCCATCATCAAAAAATCTACAAACAATAAATGCTGGAGAGGGTGTGGAGAAAAGGCAACCCTCTTGCACTGTTGCTGGGAAGTAAATTGATACAGCTACTATGGACAACACTCTGTAGGTTCCTTAAAAATCTAAAAATAAAACTACCATATGACCCAGCAATCCTACTACTGGGCATATACCCAGAGAAAACCATAATTCAAAAAGAGTCATGTGCCACAATGTTCATTGCAGGTCTATTTACAATAACCAGGACATGGAAGCAACCTAAGTGTCCATCGACAGATGAATGGATAAAGAAGATGTGGCACAGGGGCCTCCCTGGTGGCGCAGTGGTTGAGAGTCCGCCTGCCGATGCAGGGGATACGGGTTCGTGCCCCGGTCTGGGAGGATCCCATATGCCGCGGAGCGGCTGGGCCCGTGAGCCATGGCCGCTGGGCCTGCGCATCCGGAGCCTGTGCTCCGCAACGGGAGAGGCCACAACAGTGAGAGGCCCGCATACCGCAAAAAAAAAGAAAAAAAAAAAAAAAAAAAAAGAAGATGTGGCACATACATACAGTGGAATATTACTCAGAAAGTGAAAAACAAATACCTTGTGCTAACACAGATATATGGAATCTAAAAAAAAAAAAAAAATGGTTTGAAGAACCTAGGGACAGGACAGGAATAAAGATGCAGACGTAGAGAATGGACTTGAGGAGATGGGGGGGGGAACGGTAAGCTGGGATGAAGTAAGAGAGTGGCATGGACTAATATATACTTCCAAATTTAAAACAGATAGCTAGTGGGAAGCAGCCACATAGCACAGGGAGATCAGCTCGGTGCCTTGTGACCACCTAGATGGGTGGGATAAGGAGGAGGGTGCGAGGGAGGGAGATGCAAGAGAGAAGAGATATGGGGATATATGTATATGTATAGCTGAATCACTTTGTTATAAAGCAGAAACTAAGACACCATTGTAGAGCAATTATATTCCAATAAAGATGTTAAAATAATTAATTTAATTAATTGATTGATTAATTGATTAAAAAGGGGAAATTTGTACAGAGACAGACGGACACAGGGAGAATGCCACGTGAAGAGTGGAGCTGTTCTCCCTTACCAGAAGCTGGGAGAGAGAGCTGGGGCAGATACTTCCCTAGTGCCTTCTGAGAGCGTATAGACTTGCTGACACCTTCATCCCAGACTTCCAGCCTCCAGAGCTGAGACAATACATTTTTGTCGTTCTAAGCCACCCAGTCTGTGGTACTTTGTCACAGTAGTCCTAGAACTTGAACCAGGAGCCAACCAAGGAAAATTGAGAAGGAGTCTTCTTGGAGGTTTTGGAGAACATTCACCTGAGGGCCCTGGAATGCCCAGCAGCCCTCAGGAGAAGGCGGACAGGGAGCAGAGAGCTGGGATTCCCCGTTTTCCTCCCTCTTACCACTCCTTGCTCCTGCTCACCCATCCAGGGCAGCTCTCTTTAAGAATTTGATCATGAGGTTTTGCTTTTATTTTTATTTTCATGGCATTTGTAAACACTGTTGGAACCTGATCAGTACTTCTGACAGCAGTTTCACTATACGAAATTGTTTCCCTTGTAAATTACAGGTGCAAGAGCACCAGAGCTCTAGGTACCGAGGCCTCCTATCAGGTCCTATGCCCCACATAGGGGCACAGACTGCACCACTTTTCCCCACTTTTTCCTTTTGGGAACGTAGAAATCTAGCCGGAAAGCCAGATGCTCTTAGAGAAAAACAGAACAGCTCTGGGACTGTGGTTTACACAGAGCAGGGGCAGAGCTGCGGGCCTAAACTGGTCTGGAAGCCACATCTCCTCTTCCAATCCTCACCCGGCAGCGAGATTAAGCAGAGGGCTTTGCAGAGGAACTCCGGGAAAATACTGATAAATTGAAGAGCAATCAACAAGGCACTCAGGCTCCCTCCCTGAGCTCCACCTAGCTCCCTAAATTTGTGTCAAATCTTTTCTTTTGTCCCCCTCAACTAAGCCCATGTGGGAATGGAAATGTTTTTGTGCATTAAAGAAAATCAATGAAAACATCTCAAAAACAATTTCAAGCTCCTCTTCCTCCCTCAGGGTGGTGAAGTCAGCCCCTGCAGTGCTGTGCAGGGGTCCCAAGAAGAGCCAAACCCATGCGGGTGGCAGAGTTCCAGTGGAACAAAGTCATAGACCCTGGCAGACTGTCTCTCACTTCTCTATCCTAACATAGGATGCCATTCCAGAAAGTCAGCCAGCCTAAGAAAATTCTAACTCTCTTCCCGGAGCCTTTAAGTTTCAGTCTTCAACTGTATTTCTATGCAGTTTTGGCCCCTGACCCAAGTGTGAGGCATCTTTGGATGCAACAGGGTGTCAGCACTAAGACAAGGATAGGGGAACAGGCTGATGGAAACTGCACAAGTTCTGGGGTTCAGAGATCTGGGTTTGAACATCCTCTCTGCCACTAACTAGCTGTGCAATTTTGTGCCAGTTACTTAACCTCTCTGAGTCTTTGATTCCTCCTCTTTATTTTTTATTTTATTTTATTTATTTTTTATTTTTATTTTTGGCCACACCACGAGACATGTGGGATCTTAGTTCCCCGACCAAGGATCAAACCCGTGCCCCCTGCATTGGAAGCACAGAGTCTTAACCACTGGACTGCCCAGGAAGTCCTAGTTCCTCCTCTTCAAAATCAGTATATTCACACAGATCTTGCCTGGTTATTGCAAGTAGGATATGAGATAATAATATGTAGGACCAACACATATCGTGATCACTAAGGAAGAAGTTGAGGTCAAACAAGTTGCCCACTGACCCCTAGCTAACTGCAGTCCCATCCAGGCAGACAAAGCCAGACAGTGTGACATCTGGGAAAGAACACTGTCCTGTTGGCTGAGGGAGAGCCTTCAGAAGCCCCACTGGAGGGGAAGGACAACACCCGTTCAGCCTCCAGTAGACAAATGAAGAGATTTATTTTTAACAATGAAAACAGGCATCCTGATGCAGACAGGCATCCTGATGCTGTCAGGCCAAGAAGTAGTGGGACGAGTGGTAGGGAATCATACTGTGGCAGAGATGTGTGTCTTGGCTGGGAGAGAAAGTTCTAGAGACTGTGCCGTGGGCTGGGGAACAGGGGGCTTGGGCTCAATTCAGAACAGCCCAGCTCCCTTCCAGACGGGAAACCAGAGCAGCATCCAGAGGGATCCCCGGGAGACCCCAGCGAGCCGGGCCTGGCAGCTGAGCCGGGTCTCGGAAGCAAAGTGGGTTCACCTGAGAGGGCTGGAAAACCCTCACCCCTGGGGAGGAAAAAGAAGATGGGATTTCTCCTGGGGTCGTAACAGGACTCCGCCAGCTGGAGACAATGGCTCCAGGAGCCTCGACAACTCCACCCCTGTTGACAGGGGAACTCAACACCCTGGAGATCGGCGTGTGAAATCTGCGCTGGGGAAGAGAGTCCTCATTTAGCAGAGAAAGTGCCGCGCTATCTATGTGTGAAAGCTTTTTCAACACTGTTCCCTGCTACCCATATGGCGAACTTCACCCAAATTAGGAGGAACTGATGAACAAAACTCCAGCAACCTGAAAATGAGAGTGAGTTCCAGGTGCGCATCCCAGAGACAGGCACGGCGGGCACCAGGGGGCGGGTCCAGCAGGGTAGGGTGTCCCCGCGCCCCTGCCACCTACCCTCAGTCCCCAAATGCTCCCCCCAGGGCTGTGTGTTCCCTAATCATCATCATCATAACCACCATTAACTGTGCACTTACTGTGTACCAGACAGTATACCAGGGACCTTAGACATGTTAATCCTCACCAAAATCCTATTTGCATACTTATTTTTTTATGCCTATTTAAAGTCGGCCATGGAGAGTCAGAGAGGCTGTCTTTTGCCCAAGGTCCCACAGGAGGATTCAGAGGTGGACTGGTTATTCATTCACCCTCCCCTTCTCCAGAGCGGGTCCAGGGTCCAGGAGGCAGGGGGGTTTGCTCCACTGGAAGCTGAGAGGAGGCACCTGCTGCAAGAAGGGGGGGTGGGGCTCTGCCCTTTTCCCCCAGGCAGAGGACAGGCGGCCAGAACCCCTGATGGGTTCACACCAGGGGGATTCTGTGGGGGGCCACAGGATCAATGGCTCAGAGACCATCAGGCCTGCCATGGAACTTCATGACCAACCGACAGGACCCCTTTGCAGAAAAACCAAGGTCAGGGAGACAAAACTGAGTCACACAACAGGTTATGTAAGTAACACAACCAGCCCGATCACCCTGTGTTCGTTCAAGACGCCCTAAAGCCTTCCATAAGAGGAGCAAGCTCTCCTGTCCCGCTTCTACCTGCCTCTCCCTAGTCCTGTCTGAGGTGGAGGCGGACCCTTCTAGAGCAGACTGACCCTGTTTGGGCCCCTGCTCGTTCTCCAGGACCAACCTCCTCCGACCTCTCCCTGCTTTGTACCCTGTTTCCTGATCTCATTTTAAACTCAGTTGCTACAGACCGCGGTCCCCCATCTACCTTCCGCCACCCCTCCAGCCACACCCCTTTGGCTTCCCCCGGGTCTGGGGCTGCACCAGCCCCCACTCTTTTACTCTAGCCTCCAGAGTCCTGTATGGCAGGACGAAATGAAGCTTGATGCAAAGATGTTTAGAATGTTCATCTCGACGATTGTATTATTTACAGCAACTCTGCGCTGTGCCCGGGGCATTGCGTGGTTTGAAAGACGCTATACAAACGGAAATTGTATGGCATTGTCTGTTCCTCCACATTCTGCGAGAGAACCAATCTAGTAATCACTGTTTTTGCTCCTCAAATCAGAGACGCTCCATTTTGTGTACATGGTGGCTAATCTGGAAATAAAAATTCATAGCAAATGTATAAGGAGCTCTGGAAGCCGTCAGGGCCTGGCGAATGAATGAAAGTCAGCAGGAAGAAGGAAAAGACGGTCGAGGGGAGGCTGGCGAGAGCCCCATGGCCCCTCTGAGCTTAGACAGCAGCCCATCCCGGGGTGCTGGGATGTGCCACATCACATATCCATTTACGCAGACAGAACAGGCCCCAGGGAGCGCTTTGCCCCAGACCGGCACATGGCCAGCTGCAGTCTGCCTGCAAAAACCTCCTTGCTGCTGGGTTTTCACCCCAAGGTCAAGTTCTCTGGAGCCAGGGCTGACCCTTTCAGATCATAACTAGGGAAGGGGAGAGGGGAGGAGAGAAGAGGATCACACCAAGGGTAGGGATGACCACGCACAGACCCGAGTCCCTCTTCAAGGACATGGCAGGAAAGAGAGTGGAGGAGTAGTGCCTGGGAGCTCTGAAGCCATCCAGCTGGTTTGAGCTGTACTCAGTTAGCGCTGAGCTAACTCAGGCCCCTTACCCTACACGCCAGGCCCCACCTTGACCAGTCTCTCTGTTCAGAGGCACAACCCCAGGGTTTGGGTGTGGCAGCCAGTGTTACTGGGGAGGCCTGCTCATGTATGTTCCCTTGAGAAAAGGAATGAATCTGGCCTCACAGCCTTGCCCCAGCTTCCTGGAAACAGTGCCACCCTCTCATTTTCTCCCTCCCCTTTCACCTGCCCACTCACCTAACAACCTGCCACATGCTCACAGCCTCCTTCCTAAGGAGGCATCTTGGTCACTCCCTCATTTTTCCCTTCAGCCTGCCCAAATCCTGTGCATTCTTTTTTTTTTTTTTTTGCAGTACACGGGCCTCTCACTGTTGTGGCCTCTCCCGTTGCGGAGCACAGGCTCTGGACACGCAGGGTCAGTGGCCATGGCTCACGGGCCCAGCCGCTCCGCGGCATGTGGGATCTTCCCGGACCGGGGCACGAACCCGTGTCCCGTGCATCGGCAGGCGGACTCTCAACCACTGCGCCACCAGGGAAGCCCTCCTGTGCATTCTTTAATGAGCAATTCAAATAATCTTTTCCTATAACACCTTCCATAATCTCCCCATGCCCCATGGCAAGATTACTCAGTCTCCATTAAGCCTCAGATCCTCAGTTTGTAACTCTGTAGAATGGATCCCAGTGTGGCCCATGAAACAGATGTGTGGGGATCTGCCCCTCACCAGACATAAACACCTAGAAGACAGAGACCCTTCGTGGTCTCGACTCCAGCACTCCTAATCCCCCGCATCCAGCATCCAGAGTGCCTGGGCATCCCTACAGCCTCCAGGCTCTGATCCCTGTACCATGGGGCCAGGTAGGCAGTAAAAGGAGGTGGTCATGGAAAATAACGCGAGGTCCAAGACTTCACTGATTTAACTTCTCCCTTCCAGAGGCCTCTCAGGCGCTTTCCTATTTGTTCTAAAAGTTAACAATTCCCAAATAGTTCACATTGTCTCTATATGCCAAGTTTGAACATGTCGTCTGCCGAGTTAAATTGCGGCCGAGTCACACAATTTAACTGGTCCGATGTACGAGGTCTCATCATCCATTACCAGGAGCATTTAGAAGCGAGGTAATTAGAGGCTGCATTCCTGAAGCCCGAGGCTCCGAGGCTACAATCCTGGAGTTTATTATACTAATGATGATGGGGAGGGATCCCAGGGATTCCATTTCCAGACTGTTCAGATTGGCATTAAAGAGCCCCAGAGGAACAGACTGGGGAAAACACTGCCCCCCTCAAGGTCAGTTCCACCCAAGGAGGAAGCCCTGGGCTAAGCTACCCTGCCTCCAGCCTTCTCCTACAGAACTGGGTATAAAGCTGCCCAAGGGCAGAGAGGGTTCCCTCCATTTCTCCTGTCCCCAACCCCCATCCTATGCCACCTCAGACAGCACAGAGAAACCCACTCCCTTAGCTTGTCATGACGGATTCAGGCAGAATCATTGCTGTGGGATGAGCTATATTCAGCAGAAGTCCTCCCTTGATCCCATCAACCAGCGCTAGAGAGCGATTACCGAGTTTTCCGGATCTCAATTTTAAAATTCAAATACCCTGTTGAGGAAAAAGCCATTTGATCACTAATAACAGTCTGATACGTTAGTGTGAATTAGTATAGCAGATTCTTTCCACCTCGCTGGAAGGGCTTCAGTTTTAGGAGAAGCATTTGATTCTGGCAGAGTATAGGAATAAACTAGAGAAAAGGGAAGAAAGAAACCGCACAGCTTTGCTTCCAATTAATGAGTTAATCAATTAATTAGTTAACTAGTTAATCGATGAGTGAATTGTTGATTAAGTCAATGAATGGGCCATTGGTTAAGACAGGTCCCATTTTCCCACTCTACCTTTTCAGATACAAGGCCCTCTGGCCGCACCTCCACCTGATCCCAAAGTATCAACAATCCCAGAGTCTTTCCCAGGCAAAGCACTATTAGGGGTGGGGAGGCCAGAGGTGAACAGGCTGCCCTGAGGTTTTCCAGGTTATGAAGAAAGACCCTTCCCTCCTCTCAGACCACCTGCCTCAACCCTGCTCCTGCTTGTTACTAGTTCTGAAGCACCATCAGGCTTGGAAGATCTTTCAAAGACTGTATTTTCTCTCCCCTTCTGTGTTAGTTTCCTAGGGCTCACCACAAACTTGGGTGGCTTAAAAGAACAGAAATTTATTCTCTCACGGTGTCAGAGGCCAGAAGTCCAAAAGCAGTGTTGGCAGTATCACTTCCTTCTGGAGGCTCTGAAGGAGAAACTTCCCTGTCTCTCTTCTCAGCATTCCTTGGCTTACAGACACATCACTCCCATCTCTGCCCCCATCATCACATTGCCTGACTCTCTGTGTCCTTGCCCTTTTCTGTCTCTTACAAGGACACTTTCACTGGAATTAGGGCCCAGCCTCATCCAATATGTTATCAATCCTTTAGTTATATCTGCAAAGAACCTATCTCCAAATAAGGTCACATTCTGAGGTTCCAGGTGGATGTGAATTTTAGGATTCAACCCACTCCACCTTCCTAGAGCCAAACAGCAAGAGAAGAACCTAGAACTTAGTGTGATCACAAGAGGAATAAATGATGAGGAAAGTTTGTGGAAATGAGAGGCTTGGGTGAGGTTCCTCCAAATGAAGCCTCCCAACTCTGCCCACCTCACCTCTCCCGCCCCACCTCCAGGCCTCTGATGATCAGAGTATGGACACCAAGGTGGGTGGAGGGGTCATTCATCACATCAGGAAACTGAAAGTGAAGACCCCTGGGCAAGACCAAGCAAACACTAATCTTCAGAGCAAGTTTGGCCAACATCATTTTTAGCTTCCCCTACGATCGCCAAAGTACCTGACTGAGGTAGGCCCTGACCCTGAAATCCATTCCTAGTGTCTTCACAAGCCATGTAGCAGCAGACAGCCCCCAAGATGGTGCTCTTATATAGACCTTTCCCACACCGAATAGACTGGACCTGTGTAACCAATAGGATATTGCAGAAATGAAGGAGTGTGACTTCTGAAGGTAAATCATAAAAGGCATTGTAACGTGTACTTTGCTGTGTCTTGGTTCATTTGCTTTGGGGGAAGCCAGCTGCCATGTTGGAAGAGTACTCAAGTAAACCAGTGAAGAAGTCCACATGGATAGAAACTAAGGGCTCCTGCCAATGACCAGCACTGACTTGCCAGCCACCTGAGCGAACCATCTTGGTGTTAAGTTTCTCCATATCTAGTCCAGTACTCAAAAGCCCCAGCCAACATCTTAACTGAAAACACATGAGAAAACCACCCAGCTAAGCCACTCCAAATTCCTAACTCCTAGTAACCGTGTGAGATAATAAATAGTTGTTTCTGTTTTAAGCCACTAAGTTCTGGGGTATTTATTGTGCCTCAATAGGTAGCTAATACACATACTCAGCCACATAACCATTCATTTGTTCATCATTCCATAAATATTTCAGAGCAAACAAAATGACATAGATCCTCTTGGGAAAGAAAAATTTAACATGATCCATTTTCTCAAGGAGCTTGTAACACAGGAAGACAAGATTTCTAAACCCAACTCAAACAGCAACATATACTAAGGGCTTCTGAATTTAAGAGAAGGTAGAGGGAACTCTGTGGGTTCGTGGGGAATGCTTCTCAGTCAGGATTCTCAGTTGCCAATGGCAGAAAGCAACTCTAACTTCAATGGAAAAGAGATTTATTGGAAGGATAACTGAGAGCTCGTAGAGGTGATGGAAATACAAGAGAAGCAGCCAACAGGCAGAACAAGGAGGCCAGGCAGCGTAGGGACAGCCAACCCACCCACAGGCACAGTCTGGCCTATGGCCCCAGGTACCTCTCCTGTCACTGAATATGCATTGCCCCTGCTTATTAATTCCATTACCAGGTAGATGGAAGCATCCAGTTGTCCAAGAATATATCACTTGCCTATGCCCAGATACCAGGGAGCAGGACAGGGCAAACCTGCCCCACTTCAACTTCTAAAGTGGGTAGCAGGGACCTTTATACAATGTGGGAATTGCCCCCAAACAGGAAACGTATTGGGATGTTGAGACACCACTGCAGAAAAGGAAGGGGTCATTTGGGGCAGAGGAAAAGCAGGACATAAGATGGCCAGGAGCTACAGCTCATTCCTCTGCTTCCTTGGTCTAAGCCTTAGCATACTCAGTGTCCTCATCAAAGAAATGGCATGAAGGTGTCTTCTCACTCCCTCTTTTTCATCTCTCTCACCATGGCTGTGAAGCCTTCTCTCTCCCCTGCTCCCACCCCAGTCCCATCCCATCTGCCATTTGCTCTGCAGATCTAAGGATGGATGGCTTAGAATAAAATTCATTTCTGAAGGCAGAACTAATGAGGACTTCCTTGCTAGATAGGAATGCTCCATCATGGTCTGCCAGGCACAAACAAAAGGGACTTAGCTAGTCTCAGCAGGAACCAATGATGCAAACAAAATCATGGGGAGCAGCCCAGGCCCATCATTCTGCTTTCCAAGGCTTCCACGGGTGGTTGATTGTAGCAGCCATCCTGTACCTGCCATGAAAGCAAGTGGGCAGATTGGGATTGAACAATAAGACATCTGAACACCCACAAAACCAGCAAGGAAGCCAAGACTTTGCTTATCTGCTGAATAAACAACTCATTAAGCCCATTGCTATCCCCTGAAGAAGCCTGCCACATGCCCTCACACCATACCCAATATTGTAGCTGCCAGAAGCCACATAGGGAACTCAGTGGTCCTTGCATAGGACTCAGTCTTTGACCACTCTAAAGCACTACCCCTTGCAGAGCTCAGCCCACTTCCACCTCCACTCCCAGGCTGTAGAAAAGCAACCATTTGTAATGGCCCCAACACCCCAGAAACTCCTCTTTGATGATTTCGGCCTGAGGACCCACTGCACTTTCCATCTGAACCACTAGCTTCAGCAACTGATTAAATGTTGCCTTGAAGGTTTGCTGAGTCAACCCATTCAGTCACTTGGGGCCAATCTCTACCAGCCTGGCTGCCCAGGAGTGCCCACTTCTCTCATCACGGTACCAGCCAATTTCATCCTCCCTTTTGGTTCAGGGATGACCTTGGCCAAGGTCAGAGAGCACTGAAAACCCCAGTGTCTTCCATCCTGCTTCAGGCCACAGCAAGCCCTCCACCTAGGCAAGACTGAGCTCTACGAAGGACCAAAGCAACATTTCTAACGTTCTCTTGGGAACATTAAGCAAAAGCCCAAGGATCCACTGTCCCACAAGAGACAAGAAGTGTCATCTTCTCAGGGCACTGCAGCACCTCAGAAACATCTCACACCCCAGCTCCTCCCTCTTGGCCAGATGAGCCTTCACCTCTGACAGATCCCTGCCTTGACCTTCCTTCTCATTTGACTTCCCTCCACCTCTTTCTAGGTCCTCTGAAATCTGGCCTTACCATCATAGATAAGTGTTTTCCATTAAAATGGGGCTAGAGAATTAAACAGCAGGTAAATGGGTAAATGAAGGGAGCAGGAAAAGGAGTCTGTGGATGACAGCCCTCAGGAGGAAGAGAGGAAGGGAGGTCATTTGCTCTGAAATCACTGTCACTCCCCTTATATATACAGCTGTCTTACGCTCCATTCTGGTCCTGCCATCATCCAGAGAGCCCTCCTGGATAGAAGGACAACCCTTGCACATTGCATCCTGATATTCTTTGGCCTGTTCTATTCGATTGACTCTGACCCCTTCAAATCTGCACCCCACCTTCCAAAATCTTCCATCTGAAAAACCAATCACTTACTCTGAGAACATGAGCACAATCTTATATCTTTCTTTTCCTCAGTTTACTTTTATTGTTTTCTCATCTCATGGATACTTTCTGTCTGTGACAAAATAAGTGTCTCCCCATCTATCACCTCTCATCTGGCTTCACATTCTTCCCTTTCTAACCAACACCCCACAATCTATGCATTCAGTCACTTCCTCACTGTTTTCCTTGAGAGTCCAACTCCCTTGATCCTGCAGCCAAGCTGCTGAGGGCTGCCAGTGGAAGCCACATGATCATTGAGACCATGGATTCCCAACCTCAACCCTGACACCATGCCCTTCCTCTCCTCTCCTCACCCACCTTTCTGGGTATCTTCTCTCACCTCAAAATCTTCCTCTACCACCTTCCTCCTCACTCCATCTCAGCCTTGCCTACTTCTTCACTAAAAATACTGAGAACCTAGGGCACATGCTCCCTCTGTCTCCTCCTCACCACTAACCTGTCTCTACCTTCACCTGTCCTCTCCTCCTTCCTTCTGAGGCATCTCTTCTATCCAAGGCAGATCCTCCATCCGGCTCTGGGTCCCACCCCTCATCATCCATCACCCCACCCCACCCCACCCCGTCTTGAGTCTCTCCCTCTCTGTTGCCTCCTTTCCATCACGTTGTATCTTAAATGTGCTCAGGTCTCTGCCATTTAAATACAAACACGCTCCTCCAGAGAGCCTTTCTTTCCTACCCCCTCAAGTCAACCCTCTGGACTCCCAAATCACCAGTATGATTCCTCCATCACAGCACTTAAACACTGAGGTATAAAAAATAATTTACCTTTCTGTCTTCTCTCACTCAATTGTAAGCTCCTTGAGGGCAGCAACACACTCAAATTTAATTTTACATGCTCCAACAGTTTCTGGAGTATGGCAGACACTGAATGAAAGCTTCTCAAATGAATGTTAAATGCAAGATCTATCACCTCCAGATGACTATAAACTCCTTAAGCTTGTGGCTGCATCTTGTGTTTTTCAGACGCACTATACTACCCATCCTACTACAGAGTAATCACTAACCATGTCAAAGCCGTGTAACAAATTGAACTGAAATGGGAAATAACGTGCTTTCCTAAAGTTTTATTATCCTGCTCTATTGATGATCCCAAGTCTGATCTTGAAATTCAGTTCTTTTCCTATTCAGGTCCACATCCTACTCGGTGTTCCTTCTTTCCTTTCAACCCATGCATCAACTAAGCTGAATATTAAACATGTTTTCCAAGCTGTGTGAATGTGCCTCAGGCTTCTTTGCCCCTGTGCCTTCCCTGGAGCTGTTGCCACTCTCCCTGGAACAGTCTCTACTCCCACCTTTGCACCTCTGGCCAAAGGTGAGTCATCATCTCAGTTATAATGGTGCCTCTGAGAAGACTTGCCTGACCTCCCCATCAGAGCTAGCTCCCTTCCTCGTATCCCTTAACACTTGCTTCATGCTCTGGCATGGCATCTCAGAACTTTGCATTGTAGTCCGTTGTGTGAACTTCTAGAAGACAAGAGTGAGACGCCCCAGTGAGGCAGTCATAAATGTGTGCAACTGAGTTGAACTGAAAGCAGAAGGCAAACATTAAACCAGTCCATTCAAACGTGCCCTTACATCATCACTCCTTCAGACTTCCACTTCCTCAACCATCTCCAGCAGGTTTCTATCTCAGGGCAGACAAATTCCTCACCTCTCGAGCAGACAGAGACCCTCCCAGTAAAAGTATAAAGGCTCTAAGAGGAGATATCAAAGAATAAGAGAGGACTTCCCTGGTGACGCAGTGGTTAAGAATCTGCGTGCCAATGCAGAGGACATGGGTTCAAGCCCTGGTCCGGGAAGATCCCACATGCCGTGGAGCAACTAAGCCTGTGCGCCACAACTACTGAGCCTGTGCTCTAGAGCCCGTGAGCCACAACTACTGAGCCCATG
Source organism: Mesoplodon mirus (assembly GCF_964341445.2). Lineage (NCBI taxonomy): Eukaryota > Metazoa > Chordata > Mammalia > Artiodactyla > Ziphiidae > Mesoplodon > Mesoplodon mirus. The sequence continues at coordinate 154,032,497 of NC_138978.1, read as the reverse complement.
AGCCACAACTACTGAGCCCGTGTGCCACAAATACTGAGCCCACGTGCCACAACTACTGAAGCCTGCGCGCCTAGAGCCCATGCTCCAAAACAAAGAGAAGCCACCACAATGAGAAGCCTGCGCACCACAATGAAGAGTAGCCCCCACTCGCCACAACTAGAGAAGCCTGCAAGCAGCAACAAAGACCCAACGCAGTCAAAAAATAAATAGATAAATAAATAAATGTATTTTTAAAAAAAAGAATAGAAGAAAGTGGGGTGCAGTATTTCTCAACTGTAATGTAAGTCCCTTGAGAGAAACAGCCATGCTCTTCCCCCCTTTGGCTCTAAAGCGTAGAGCACAGGGCAGAATGCCCCTTTATTACGGAACTTATCAAGCTGCACAGCTCAATGAATGTAATTATTGAGTAATAATAACACAATCTCTCCCTATAGAATTAGGAATTTATGATTTAATAGGATGTACATAAAATACCCATGTGTCTTTTTTGCTGAAGTAATAGAATATGTGTGTATGTGTGTGTGTAAAGAGATTTATCTCAAGGAATTTGTTCATGCAATTACGGGAGCTGGCAAGACCAAAATCCATAGCACAGGCAAGTCTGAAATTTGTAGGTCAGGCCAGCAGGCTGGAAACTCAGCAGCAGTTGGTACTGAGTCTAGAGGCAGAATTCCTTCTTCCCTGGGAAACCTCAATTTTGGCTCAGAAAGTCTGCAACTGATTGGATGAGGCACACACACATTTTCAAGAGTAATTCCCTTTACTTAAAGTCCACTGATCTTAGATGTTGACCACATCTACAAAATACTATTACAGCAACACCTAGATTAGGGTTCGACTAAATAACTGAGTACTGTAGCCCAGACAAGTTGACATGTAAAACTGACCATCACCCCATGGAAGGAGATGAGGTAATCGATGGAAACATCTGTAGGGATATAGGGAAACGTCACCAAACTTGCCCATCAGCAGTGAAGGGGTATGAGGTCCTACATCGTGGCGGTCTACACAGGGGTACCCACCTTTCCTAGAGTAGGGACTATAAAGTGTGATTTTAGCCTTTAGCTTCTCACTAGCCATTTTCACCTAGGGTTCTTGTGGCTGGATTTAGAAAAGATTCTCCAGTTTGAAAGAGACAGGCAGGCCCTTACATTATACAGACAGAAGAATAGAGGCCTTAGTAAGGGAAAGATTCAGGTCATTCATAGAGCTTCTAAGTCTGTAGCTACGGGATTCTTTCAGTAACATTTTATTAAGCATCTACTATGTGCCAGGTACTGCTCTGAGGTATATAGCCATGCACAAAACTGACAAATTCCTTACCTTGTAGAGTTTATACTCTAGAGGGCCAAGTTTCACTAATCTCAATTCAACCACCATTTATCAAGCCCTACTATGTACTTGGAGAATGCAAAGAAGCATAAATCCCACACTTTCACTTGCGACAAGAAGCCTCCCGGGCTTGAAGTCCTCAGAAAGTCTGCCTAATAAAACATAATTCTCAAATTTCAGGTTGTGCATATTTTTTCAGTCGACAGATACATGTCAAAGCACCAGACAAGCTCTTTCCTACAATTCTTAGGTCTTAGAATTCCAGGCAATAGTTATGGCTACCAGGCTGTTTCTGCCCAGTCTCAGCCCCTTTCTATCCCTTCTTTAGTCCTTCACACATATGCAGAAAGCATGAGCAAAAACCTATGACCCCCTTAATCCATTCCACTGGGACTTCCCAAATCATCTATTCCAAGGCATCGTGCCTTCCTTTGCCCTCTCTCTCTCTCTCTCTCTATCTCTCTCTCTCTCTCACACACACACACAAATACACACACACACACACAAGAAATTTATACCCTTGAATTGGGAGATTGAGATTGACATATATACACTAATATGTATAAAATAGATAACTAATAAGAACTTGCTGTATAAAAAAATAAATAAAATAAAATTTAAATGGGAAAAAAAAGGAAATCTATATCCTGGAAGCAGATAGAATGAGGAACCCAGATGCGGTCTTCAGCTTCAAGCACTGGCATGATGCTCAGTGGGCTGACCCCCCTCCAGGACGTCATACGTGTAGGCAGGACCTCGGGGGCTGGACCTCGCTCCTTTCTTCCTCACCTGGCTGAGCAGAGGGGCCTCAGCACCAGGACCCTGCTCTCTCTGGGGGGCTCCAACAGAACTTACAAGCAAACAGGTAGACAAATCTGGGTTAAAGTCCCAGTGCTACGTGACTCTGGGCAGATTAAGGTCTTCAAGTTAGCTTTCTCATTTGTAAAGATAACCATGCCAGGGGGTCGGGGAGGAATAAATTAGGAGTTTGGGATTAGCAGATACAAACAACTATATATAAAATAGATAAACAACAAGGTCCTACTGTATAGCACAAGGAACTATATTCAATATCCTGTAATAAGCCTGTAATAAGCCATAATGAAAAGGAATATGAAAAAGAATATATTTTCCTGTACACCTTTGCTGTACTCCTGAAACTAACACAATACTGTAAATAAACTATATTTCAATTAAAAAAATTTTAAGAAAATATAATTATGCCTTCCCAGAAATGACAGAGGACTAAACGTGACAGTGCAGTCCAGCACTCAGCCCAGGGCGAGGTACCACAGCAAAGACTCAGTAAGTGAAGCTGCTTCATCATCACCCTCAGCATCACCGTCAGAATGACTTAGCGCTTTGTCAGAGGGCTGTGAGACATCTCGGGGGATGGAGGGTGGGGTGTTGCCTTTGCTGGCTGTTTTTTTTAAAATAAGCCTTGGACCCTCACAGTCCATGTAGGAGAGCTGTGATGAACTTGATAATTCAGGAAAGTGATCTAATCCAACAGGGTGATGAAGAGCTCTTTACACCTGAGCGTGAGCCAGTCCAGCTCTCCAGACTCCATGCACCTTCCCTGGGAGGGCTGGTGACCATCCAATGAGCTCACTAGGATGGTCACATACTCATTGATCCTCCTAATTCCATAAAGTTTTTCCCCAGATCATAAAACCTAAGAAAAGGACAGGAAGAAAACACAACTAAAAAAAAAAAAGACTGAGCGAATAGTCCCTTGTCCAGGATCATCATCAAACTGCAGGACCAGCTTCTAGGGCCCTACCCCTGAGGGGGCGTCTCCAGTCTGCTTACAGGACTCCTAAAAAATTCCAAGCAGGTCACACACAAGCCAACCTCACCATGGAACCAGTGGAAATTCCCCAGTCCCATTCCTGCTCACTCTGGGTCACCCTTTATAACCAGGCAGCTCCTGTTTTCCAGGCAATGTGCTGCGACCCCAGAGAGCAGACACCTTGGGATTTATCCCATGGCCTCACAGTTCAGCACCAGGCCCCCTTGGACACTCTCCAGCCCCAGCAGGTGAGGAGTGACCCTTGACATCTCCCTTGGCTGGCTCAGAGGGGACACTCCCGCCACAAGCCCACACTGTCCCTTTCTTCCACATCTCAGCTCCCTCCCAGAGCACCCACGTCCTCTCACCCACTCATGGGATGTTGCCAGTTCATCTGCCCATCCTCCTGTCATTGTGACCACATGTTCTTATGGAAAAGAAAAGATGGGAAGAGAGAGCCTAGACTTTCACTGAAAAAGACCCCACAAGACTCCCAAACCTCACTCCTGGCTGCTCTTGTCAACATTCACCCGACAGAACCAGATTGCCGTTGCTACTGCTGCTGCTGAAATTAATGGAATCTGGCAAGGAAACCTTTTGTTTTTCCAATCCTGGATTTTGCCAAGCAAACACAAGGATCATATTGAAAATGGCTGCTGTTGAGGAGGGTGGTGTTGTGGTATGGAAGCTCCCACCACACTACCCTCAACCTATGAAGCACACACAAACATACACACACACACACACACACACACAAAGACATACACACACACAAACTCACACAAACACACACACACACATACACACACACACACGGAATCCTCTCCAGTTTGGAGATGCTGGCTAATTTTATTTTTAATGCAAATAAAACGTCAAACAGGAAATCTTTCAGGAGCACTGCCGTGGACAAGAACCACGTGACAATTTCCCTTCTTTCCAATTACAGCAGCTCCAATCCGACATTTTGTGACTTGGAGATGCTGATTACAGATTCAGTGGGACTGAGCCAGAGAACCTGGAGAAACGTCCTGTTGCTTTGCAGAAGGATTTGGTCTCCGTATTCCCACTCTGATCGACCTGGCCTGAGATCTAGGGCCCAAAGCAGAGGCCCTAAATGGAGAGATGGACAGAGACAAACATGGGTAGCATCAAAAGGGCACATTTATTAAATACTATATGATATCACTTATATGTGGAATCTAAATAATACAATAAAGTAGTGAATACAACAAAAAAGAAGCAGACTCACAGATATAGAGAACAAATAGTGGTCACCAAGGGGGAGAGGGGAGGGAGGAGGGGCAGTACGGGGGAGGGGATTAAGAGGTGCAAACTATTAGGTATAAAATAAACTACAAGGATATGTTGTACAACATGGAGAATATAGCCAATATTTTATAATAACTATAAATGGAGTGTAACCTTTAAAACATGAATCACTATATTATGTACCTATACCTTATGTAATATTGTACAACTACTATACTTTAATTTTTTTTAACTGCACATTTGTTTTCCAGGTGAAGAAAGACTCCTTTTTCCACACTCCCTGAATAGGTCAAAACTGCCACAATATCCTCCCCCCTCGCTTTTCCACCTGGTTTCATCCCCCAAATAGAACTGAAAGAGAGATTAAGTTACAGCCCCGGACTTGAAAGGCCGCATTTGTGTCTTTCGGGCAGGGTGGCCACAGTCTCCACCGCACTCTACCACGATCCGTCCCCGCCCCATTGCTTTGGAGCAGAACAAGAAGGTATCTGCAGGGCTGCCACTATGGAGGCTTTTGTTGAAACAGAAACTTTGTGTGGCCTAAAAGGAATTGAATTAAATAGGGATCTGAACTGAACACAGCATTTGTTTTCCATCAGTATCGCTTGAGAAGGAAGAGCCCAGGGAGAGGGGATGGGAGATTCTGGGCGCCATTTTTGGCACCAATTACTTCAAAACTGATTTCACCTTTAAATCCGCTATGATGATCCCAGTCCTTACTGATTGCTGCTTTCTCTCAGCTCCTAGGGTACTCTTTCTCTCAGCCACACGAGTTAATATGCAATTAAATATGGCTTCACACATTGCCTACTATGGCAGGTCATGTCATCCCAATGAGACAGGAAGAGCCTCCAAGAGGGAGCCATGTCTTTTATCTCTCTCGGATATCCCATTGGTCCTTACATAGCAGGAGCTCACTAAACATTTATAAAAAACAATAAAAGGAGGGAGGGGAGGAGAGAGGGAGAGAGGAGGGAGAGGATAAAAGTATGTGTTGACCAGTGAAGTGAAAGCAATGGTAGTTCTGTACTCACTGAACAAGGCTAAGGAGGGTTAGTCCACACTACCAGGCCCTGCCCAGATGCTCTTTGCCAGGTCGGTGCTCCCACGCCCCACAGCTGCTGTGAATATTGGCCCACATCTTCCCCCCTTCTTCAAAGAACTGGCTTCAGCAGAATAGCAGCCACCTGACCCCCAGATGACAGCCTTTCCCCACAGTCAGCCCACAGCCAATAACTGATGGACACAGGGGTACAAAGGCAACACCTTTGCCTCAAAGTGGGCCCAACTCTGTGGTACAGTTTATGCTCCAGAGCTCCCTGGGGATCAGGCTGAGGCCAGCCTTCAGCTGGGACCACATCCTTGCTTTGCGCTTTCTCAGTGGTACCCTGCTTCCTTCTTTCTTCTGAGGTCCTCCCACCATAAGCCAAAGACAGCCAAATCCTTGTCTCAAGCTCTGCTTTGTGGGAATCCAAAATAAGACAGAGAAATTCACTCAGGAGACAATAAAGGGACCTCTCACTTCCAGGTTCGCTTTCTCCTGAGATGAAGAGCAACCTGTCCCCTACATTGATTGTTACCAAATTAAGTCGTTTTGTGTGTGATGGTATGTGTCTGGATGACATAACAGTCTCTTTTTTTCCCAGATTAGTGTTTATTTATCCATAAAAATAAACTAGCCTCTCCATCTTGACTGACATATTTGGTGGAAGAAAGTATTAAAAAACGAAGGAGATGGAGAAAACGGGAGAAACCTTAAACAGGTTTTCAAGACATGAAGACCTGCACCTATTTTATCCAGTTGCAATCAGGAAACAGACGGCACACTTGAATTAGGATAATTTGAAGATGGTCTAATATAGGAACTATTTCAAAAGTGTGGGCAAGGTACAAGGAAATTACAAGGGGTGATACCCAGGGCTAGTAACAGAGGGGTCTGAAGAGACAGGGGAAAGTGGTTACAAAAGGAAAGAAGAGTCATAGATACAGACAGCCCAGGGGCACCCCTCAGGGAGAGAGCCAGTGGGGAAAATGCCCAGACCTCACCCTCTGTCGTCCCTTTGCCTCCTACCAGGACCCCCAGGGAGAAGCCAGAAGACAAGGGAGTCATTAAGGAGGCCTAAAGCCCAGCCTCTCCCGGCAGAGAGCAAAGTTGGAAAAGGCGACAGTGGAGCTGGAGGAACAAATGACACCCAGCTTTTCTTTAAAAATCATATTTTTAAAATATTTTTAATTTTTTAAAATATGTTTATTTAATTGCTCCATAACCTGTTCTCAAGGCAGAATGATCCCAAGCCCATTCTATTCTTTTCTTTTTTTTAATTTGTTTTTAATTTTTTATTTTATACTATTTTTAAAGGTTACACTCCATTTACAGCTATTATAAAATATTGGCTATATTCCCCATGTTGTACAATACATCCCTGTAGCTTACCTTACACCCACTACTTTGTACCTCCCACTCCACCACCCCTCTATTGCCCCTCCCCCCTCCCCATGGGTAACTACTAGTTTGTTCTCTAGATCTGTGAGTCTGCTCCTAGTTTGTTGTATTTTTTTAGATTTCACATATAAGTGATATCATATGGTACTTGTCTTTCTCTTTCTGACTTACTTCACTTAGTATGGTAATCTCTAAGTCCATCCATGTTGCTGCAAATGGCATTATTTCATTCTTTTTTATGGCTGAGTAATACTGCATTGTGTGTATATAGATATGTATATATACACACATACTCCACATCTTCTTTATCCATTCATCTGTTGATGAACTCTTAGATTGTTTCCATTTCTTGGCAATTGTAAATAATGCTGCTATGAACATTGCATGCTCCTGGGTATATATCCAAAAAAAACCAAAAACACTAGTTCAAAAAGATATACGCACCCCATTCTATTCTATTCTAACGTGTCAATTTTCAACTCTTCAGACCGTTATAGATCTCCCTATGAGTTTATAGGGAAGAAATCATTTAATAAATCCATTCTCATGCATCTTCTTGTTCATTCAGTATCATGTGTATTTGCCACATACCATGGTAGGAGCTGGGGATACAAAGATGAACAAGACAGATAAGTCTCTTAACTCATGGAGTTTATGGTTTTTCTCCTCCTGTCCAACCTGGGAATCTCACTGCCTGAGATAAATTAGATCCTCTGTGCTCATTATTTCCTCATATCCTTTTAAGACCTTTGGTGTCCTCAGTATTCCAGATGGGATGTTGAAATCTTTGTGCAATGATAAGTCAAGAATTGGGAACACAGCCTATTGGGAAGCTGGTTTTTTATGGAGGTCAAGGAGAGGTAGTGAGCTCTCTCCTGGAGACTTGGAGACACCAACAGATTGCAGGTGGGGCTGGGTTCTGCTAAGCAGCCAATGTCAGGGTGATCACCCTTGACCGACAGAGTTGGAGGTGTCTGGGATGTTTGGGTTAACCTGTGTGCTTGTCTCCCTCCCCTATTAGACTATTCACACCTTGAGGCTGCCTGGCCCTGTATTTATTAAAAGAATAAATGAGTGGCTCGGAGCCCGGTCCTGTCATGAGATCCAAAGTACAGAGCCACCTCTGTGACCCAGCTCCTAGTTCCTTGGGAGGAATTCAATAAACATTTATTCATTTATACTAAACTGTATTTTGTGAAAATCCATTCAAGAGACAAAACCTACACAGAGTTCTGGAACGAAGGTAAGAGCCCAGTCATACAAGTATCAATAGCAGCTCTAAAGCAAAGCTGAGGGTCCAAGAAAGGAGGTGGTCTAACTGTCTGTGCTTAATCTAGAGATAGTTCTGAGGACAATAGGAGACATTTTATTCATTAGTGATTTAACAGTATGAGGGAACAGACGGTATCTCCTCCTACACTTCCCTGAAAATCCACATTGCAAGTGAACATAGCACATGCCACTGATCAGAGGGTCCACCATTGTGCCCAAGAAACAGAACAACACAGCTCCTAAGGTATTCTGAAAACATCTGGGTGTCAGTGGAAAGAGGACTGGTCTTTATGGCAGACAGACCTGGCTTTTCATTCTGGCTCTGTCACTTGCTGGTATTTGATCTTAAGCAAACCACTTCACCCCTCTGCATCTCAGTCTTCAGATTTGAAAACATGGGTCTGACGCTTTCATTGAAGGCTATTGAGTTTGCAAAATTATCCATGTGGATGGATCCAGCACAGAGCCGTCTCTGTAGTAGGTACTCAACAAATGGAGCTACATCCAGCAGAAAGAAACCAAAAAAGGTAGCCAAGAAAGAAGAAAAAACATTGTCATAGTTCCAAGATTCTAAGCATGGCCCCTGCCCACCCCTATCTCAGGCAATCTTTTAAGTTCTCATTTTAATTTGTTCATTAAAATAAGAACAAAAGGTAGGCAACATAAATGTTTCCAACAATATAATAAACGTAGACAATGTAGAAACAATATAGAATAGGGAATTTGGTGTCAGAACACCTGGTTTCCAGTCCCATGTTGCTACTAATTAGTGTGACCTTGGACAAGTCACTTAACCTCTCTGGGCTGCAGTTTCCTTGTCTCTGAAAGGAGCAGAGAGGGGGGTGTCAGGCACGGAATAGAAGTAAGGGAATGGATTAAGCAAGATGATTCATACATCTCCCAGACTAAAAATTGTATGTTGCTATAACATGAATGAATAAATATCTAGGCAAACATTCATTCTTTCTTGTGAATTAGTCAAAAAAATAAATCACTACAAATTGATTTCAAGCACAAGAGAAAGTTTTCAATGAGTTTTCATTTCACTACCACCTGTTCTTTTATGGTCCAGCCTAATAAATGCAGTTCCATGGCTCCTCAGTTCCTTTGGTAGTTCTTCGACCCACCCTCCCTTCCTTCCTGGAATCTACCTTCATTTCACCTGGGCAGCAGCTTCTGAGGAGGAATGAGGAGAAAAGATTTTTTTAATCCCATGGGACACCCAACAGATGGTCCTAGTTATACATCCCCTCCCCACCTCTTTTATTCTATGAATAAATCCAGCTGATCCCCCAAGTTTTCAGAGCCTAGCCCTCCTCTGCCATGCCTGTAATTGGAAGAACACAATGCACATGCCTGAAGCAGAATCTCTTTGCTAAAAATACCCTGCATTCCTGAGTGACTACAAAAGCTGTCTCCTCAAGCTCGTGGACAGCCAAACTAAAAACAGTAACCAGCAGCTTCAAATGGCACCGGCAACAAAGGTAGAGGGACCTGAAAACAGCATGCCACCCTAAGTCATCTGCGATCTTGGTCCACCCTGGGTCCCCTCTTCCCAACAGTGATGGGGATCTATGTGCCATTCATAGTTGGGCTTCTATGGCAATGGGTAGGTGAGGGTTGGCTGCCTCATGTACCTACTGGCCCTCATGCTGTCTGGCTCAAGGTCTGGACATCATTTAAGAAGAGGTGGCAGAGGGAAGGCAAGGCTAACAGGGCAGCTTGGGAAAGCCATACTGCCAAAGAGCAAAGAAGTCTGGAAGTTGAAGCAGTCTTTGGAGGAAACATTCACCTCCTTAACTGAAACAAAAAGCCATCTATGGTAGGTGAGGAAGAAAATGCTAGATTCACTAAAGCACAACTGCTAAGGCTCATATCTTCCAGGAAGATGCCAAGGATCTACTCAACTCTACTTCGTCCTGCTGGCACACTCTCACAAGTTACCTCCTCCAGAAAGCCAGCCCAGCCCTCACCCTCACCATGACTGAGATGCATACTGTCTACCAGGACCAACAGCTTTACCACCGGAAATAACCCAGTGCCTTGGGTGTTGTAGGTACTCTGTCATGTTTCTTGAAGGGAGGAAGGACCAAGTGGAATCTTTCCATTCATAGTGCCTCTATAATTTTGTAGCTAAAGAGTTCTGTTAACTCAGATCTATCTGTTTTGTCTGTGACTTGGGATTAGAGTCTCTTTGAGGGAAGGCACTTGTCTTTTCTTTAATATAATAGCCCTTAAGGGCCCAATATTGTTTGTTGAGATTTTTAAGCATTGATTCATGATCCATCCTATGGACTTTCGATATATGTTTATTCAATATAGAAGCAAAATATTATAGGGTTCACTCAATTAACTCTAAGACTAATTTCTAAAATAATTAAGGTGGTTTACATACATAGATACATTGAGAAAAATGAGTGAAGAAATTAGGATGAAGAAAATAAAAGGGAAAAATAGCATGAAGCCAAGGGTGGATTACAAATAAAATGGTGCCCTAATAGGACTGCAAATTGGTTCTGAATTGCCAAGGAAAAAAGAAAACACAAACAATTACCCAAATTTCAAAGTCCAACAGCCCAATAAATAAATAAAAAGTCCTTTGAATCCAGTGTCACAAACAGACATCTTGGGCCACAACCCAGCTGAGGAGGAAGTTGAGTGGTTCAGCAAACTCATTCCCACAAATGAAAACACAGGTACATGTCCTCGCCAGCACATGATAGGTGGCGCCATATTTCTGTTTAAAGCACAGTGGGTCCCTGCAAAAACTGTCCAGTCACCCACTGACCAGGAAAGTGAGTCAGAAATAAAAGTCAGAAGCCGAGGAAAGTGTCTCTGCACCCTTGTCGGTTTTTGCTGTTGTGTTCCTTCCAAATGTCCCCTCTGTCCTAGCGCCACCCATGTTCTTTTTTCCCAGTGGCTTTGAGTAGATTCTCTCCAGCAGGAAAAACAGTAGAACGTCTGTTGGGAAAGCAGCTGAACTGGTATGAAATTGTCCCCAAAGCATGTCTTCGCATCAGGTCCTCTCCTTCCCCTGGCCCTGCCCATTTCGCTCCTCGTTACTTATTAGTAGTCACCCTGCCCAGCTCCAGCTCTTTGAAACTTGAGTCCAATTGGTTCTTTTTTTTAACATCTTTATTGGAGTATAATTGCTTTACAATGGTGTAGTAGTTTCTGCTGTATAACAAAGTGAATCAGCTATACATATACATACATCCCCATATCCCCTCTCTCTTGCGTCTCCCTCCCACCCTCATTATCCCACCCCTCTAGGTGGACACAAAGCACCGAGCTGATCTCCCTGTGCTATGCAGCTGCTTCCCACTAGCTATCTATTTTACATTTCGTAGTGTATATATGTCCATGCCACTCTCTCACTTCATCCCAGCTTACCCTTACCCCTCCCCGTGTCCTCAAGTCCATTCGCTACATCTGTGTCTTTATTCCTGTCCTGCCCTTAGGTTCTTCAGAACCTTTTTTATTTTTTTAGATTCCATATATATGTGTTAGCATACCGTATTTGTTTTCCTCTTTCTGACTTACTTCACTCTGTATGACAGAAACTAGGTCCATCCACCTCACTACAAATAACTCAATTTCATTTATTTTTATGGCCGAGTAATATTCAATTGTATATTTGTGCCCATCTTTATCCATTCATCTGTTGATGGACACTTAGGTTGCTTCCATGTCCTGGCTATTGTAAATACAGCTGCAATGAACATTGTGGTACATGACTCTTTTTGAATTATAGTTTTCTCAGGGTATATGCCCAGTAGTGGGATTGCTAGGTTGTATGGTAGTTCTATGTTTAGATTTTTTTTTTTTTTTTTTTTTTTTTTGCGGTACGCGGGCCTCTCACCGTTGTGGCCTCTGCCATTGCAGAGCACAGGCTCCGGACGCGCAGTCCCAGCGGCCATGGCTCACGGGCCCAGCCGCTCCACAGCATGTGGGATCTTCCCGGACCGGGGCATGAACCCATGTCCCCTGCATCGGCAGGCGGACTCTCAACCACTGCGCTACCAGGGAAGCCCTATGTTTAGATTTTTAAGGAACCTCCAGACTGTTCTCCATAGTGGCTGTATCAATGTACATTCCCACCAACAGTGCAAGAGGGTTCCCTTTCCTCCACACCCTCTCCAGCATTTATTGTTTGTTGATTTTTTAATGATGGCCATTCTGGCCAGTGTGAGGTGATACCTCATTAGAGTTTTGATTTGCATTTCTCTAATGATTAGTGATGTTGAGCATCCTTTCATGTGTTTCTTGGTAATCTGTATATCTTCTTTGGAAAAATGTCTCTTTAGGTCTTCTGCCCATTTTGGATCGGGTTGTTTGTTTTTATAATATTGAGCTGCATGGGCTGCTTGTAAATTTTGGAGATTAATCGTTTGTCCGTTGATTCCTTTGCAAATATTTTCTCCTATTCTGAGGGTTGTCTTTTCGTCTTGTTTATGGTTTCCTTTGCTGTGCAAAACCTTTTAACTTTCATTAGGTCCCACTTGTTTATTTTTGTTTTTATTTCCATTTCTCTAGGAGGTGGGTCTTGCTGTGATTTATGTCATAGAATGTTCTGCCTATCTTTTCCTCTAGAGTTTGATAGCGTCTGGCCTTACATTTAGGTCTCTAATCCATTTTGAGTTTATTTTTGTGTATAGTGTTAGGAAGTGTTCAAATTTCATTCTTTTACATGTAACTGTCCAGTTTTCCCAGCACCACTTATTGAAGAGGCTGTTTTTTCTCCATTATATATTCTTGCCTCCTTTATCAAAGATAAGGTGACCATATGTGTGTGGGTTTATCTCTGGGCTTTCTATCCTGTTCCATCGATCTATATTTCTGTTTTTGTGCCAGTACCATACTGCCTTGATTACCGTAGCTTTGTAGTATAGTCTGAAGTCCAGCAGCCTGATTCCTTCAGCTCTGTTTTTCTTTCTCAAGATTGCTTTGGCTATTCAGGGTCTTTTGTGTTTCCATACAAACTGTAAAACTTTTGGTTCTCATTCTGTGAAAAATGCCAGTGGTAGTTTGATAAGGATTGCATATAATCTGTAGATTGCTTTGTGTAGTGTAGTCATTTTCACAATATTGATTTTTCAATACAAGAACATGGTATATCTCTCCATCTGTTTGTGTTATATTTCATTTCTTTTATCAATGTCTTATAGTTTTCTGCATACAGGTCTTTTGTCTCCTTAGGTAGGTTTATTCCTAGGTATTTTGATCTTTTTTTGTAGTGGCAAATGGAAGTGTTTCCTTAATTTCTCTTTCAGATTTTTCATCATTGTATATAGGAATGAAAGAGATTTCTGTGCATTAATTCTGTATCCTGCTACTTTACCAAATTCATTGATTAGCTCTAGTAGTTTGCTGGTAGCATCTTTAGGATTCTCTATGTATAATATCATGCCATCTGCAAACACTGACAGTTTTACTTCTTTTCCAATTTGGATTCCTTTTATTTCTTTTTCTTCTCTGATTGCTGTGGCTAAAACTTCCAAAACTATTTTGAATAACAGTGGTGAGAGGGGACAACCTTGTTTTGTTCCTGATCTTAGTGGAAATGGTTTCAGTTTTTCACCATTGAGAGCGGTATTGGCTGTGGGTTTGTCATATATGGCCTTTATTACGTTGAGGTAAGTTCTCTCTATGCCTACTTTCTGGAGGGTTTTTATCATAAATCGGTGTTAAATTTTGTTGAAAGCTTTTTCTGTATCTTTTGAGATGATCATATGGTTTTTCTCCTTCAATTGGTTAATATGGTTTATCACATTGATTGATTTGCATACACTGAGGAATTCTTGCATTCCTGGGATAAACCCCACTTGATCATGGTATATGATCCTTTTAATGTGCTGTTGGATTCTGTTTGCTAGCATTTTGTTGAGGATTTTTGCATCTATGTTCATCAGTGATATTGGCCTGTAGTTTTCTTTCTTTGTGACATCTTTGTCTGGTTTTGGTATCAGGGTGATGGTGGCCTCATAGAATGAGGCTGGGAGTGTTCCTCCCTCTCCTATATTTTGGAAGAGTTTGAGAAGGACAGGTGTTAGCTCTTCTCTAAAAGTTTGATAGAATTCGCCTGCAAATCCATCTGATCCTGGGCTTTTGTTTGTTGGAAGATTTTTAATCACAGTTTCAATTACAGTGCTTGTGATTGGTGTATTCATATTTTCTATTTCTTCCTGGTTCAGTCTCAGTAGGTTGTGCATTTCTAAGAATTTATCCATTTCTCCCAACTGTCCATTTTATTGGCATAGAGTTGCTTGTAGTAATCTCTCATGTTCCTTGGTATTTCTGCAGTGTCAGTTGTTACTTCTCCTTTTTCATTTCTAATTCTATTGATTTGAGTCTTCTCCCTTTTTTTCTTGATGAGTCTGGCTAATGGTTTATCAATTTTGTTTATCTTCTCAAAGAACCAGCTTTTAGTTTTATGATCTTTGCTATCATTTCCTTCATTTCTTTTTCATTTATTTCTGATATGAATTTTATTATTTCTTTCCTTCTGCTAACTTTAGGGGTTTTTTGTTCTTCTTTCTTTACTTGCTTTACGTGTAACATTTGGTTGTTTGAGATGTTTCTTGTTCTTGAGGTAGGATTGTATTGCTATAAACTTCCCTCTTAGAACTGCTTTTGCTGCATCCCACATGTTTTGGGTTGTCATGTTTTCATTGTCATTTGTTTCTAGGTATTTTTAATTTCCTCTTTGATTTCTTCAGTGATCTCTTAGTTATTTAGTAGAGTATTGTTTAGTCTCCGTGTAGTTGTATTTTTTACAGTTTTTTTTTCTTGTAATTGATATCTAGCCTCACAGCGTGGTGGTTGGAAAAGACACTTGATACGATTTCAATTTTCTTAACTTTATCAAGGCTTGACTTGTGACCCAAGATATGACCTATCCTGGAGAATGTTGCATGAGCACTTGAGAAGTGTATACTGTTGTTTTTGGATGGTATATCCTATAAATATCAGTTATATCCATCTTGTTTCAGGTGTCATTTAAAGCTTGTGTTTCCTTATTTATTTTCATTTTGGATGATCTGTCTATTGGTGAAAGTGCGTTGTTAAAGTCCCCTACTATGATTGTGTTACTGTCGATTTCCCCTTTTATGGCTGTTAACATTTTCCTTATGTATTGAGGTGCTACTGTGTTGGGTGCAAACATATTTACAATTGTTATAAGTTCTTCTTGGATTGATCCCTTCATCATTATGTAGTGTCCTTCTTTGTCTCTTGTAATTGTCTTTATATTAAAGTCTATTTTGTCTGATATGAGAATTGCTACTCCAGCTTTCTTTTGATTTCCATTTGCATGGAATATCTTTTTCTGTCCCTTCACTTTGGGTCTGTATGTGTCCCTAGGTCTGAAGTGGGTCTCTTGTAGACAACACATATACAGGTCTTGTGTTTGTATCCATTCAGCCAGTCTATGTCTTTTGGTTGGAGCATTTAATCCATTTACATTTAAGGTAGTTATCAATATGTGTGTTCCCATTACCGTTTTCTTAGTTGTTTTGGGTTTGTTATTGTAGGTCTTTTCCTTCTCCCGTGTTTCCTGCCTAGAGAAGTTCCTTTAACATTTGTTGTAAAGCTGGTTTGGTGGTGCTGAATTCTCTTAGCTTTTGCTTGTCTGTAAAGGTTTTAATTTCTCTGTCGAATCTGAATGAGATCCTTGTTGGGTAGAGTAATCTTGGTTGTAGGTTTTTCCCTTTCATCACTTTAAATATGTCCTGCCACTCCCTTCTGGCTTGCAGAGTTTCTGCTGTGAAATCAGCTGTTAACCATATGGGGATTCCCTTGTATGTTATTTGTTGCTTTCCCCTTGCTGCTTTTAATATTTTTTCTTTTTATTTAATTTTTGATAGTTTAATTATTATGTGTCTTGACATGTTTCTCCTTGGATTTATCCTATATGGGACTCTCTGAGGTTCCTGGACTTGATTGACTATTTCCTTTCCCTTATTAGAGAAGTTTTCAACTATAATCTCTTCAAATATTTTCTCAGCCCCTTTCTTTTTCTCTTCTTCTTCTGGGACCCCTATAATCCGAATGTTGGTGTGTTTCATATTGTCCCAGAGGTCTCTGAGACTGTCCTCAATTCTTTTCATTCTTTTTTTCTTTATTATGCTCTGTGGTAGTTATTCCCACTATTTTATTTTCCAGGTCACTTATCCGTTTTCTGACTCAGTTATTCTGCTACTGATTCCTTCTAGAGAATTTTAAATTTCATTTATTGTTTTGTTCATCATTGTTTGTTTGCTGTTTAGTTCTTTTAGGTCCTTGTTAAATGTTTCTTGTATTTTCTCCATTCTATTTCCATGATTTTGGATCATCTTTACTATCATTACTCTGAATTCTTTTTCAGGCAGACTGCCTATTTCCTCTTCATTTGTTTGGTCTGGTGGGTTTTTACCTTGCTCCTTCATCTGCTGCATATTTCTCTGTCTTCTAATTTTGCTTAACTTACTGTGTTCAGGTCTCCTTTTTACAGGCCACAGGTTCGTAGTTCCCATTGTCTTTGGTGTCTGCCCCCAGTGATAAGGTTGGTTCAGTGGGTTGTGTAGGCTTTCTGATGGAGGGGACTGGTGCCTGTGTTCTGGTGGATGAGGCTGGATCTTGTGTTTCTGGTGGGCAGGACTGTGTCTGGTTGTGTGTTTTGGGGTGTCTGTGAACTTATGATTTTAGGTAGCCTCTCTGCTAATGGGTGGGGTTGTGTTCCTGTCTTGTTGTTTGTTTGGCATAGGATGTCCAGCACTGTAGCTTGCTGGCCATTGAGTGGAGCTGGGTCTTAGCATTGAGATGGAGATCTCTGGGAGACCTTTCCCTGTTTGATATTTCATGGGGCCAGGAGGTCTCTGTTGGACCAATGTCCTGATCTTGGCTCTCCCATCTCAGAGCCTCAGGCCTGACACCCCACCAGTACACCAAGATCCTGTCAGGCACATGGCTCAGAAGAAAATGGAGAAGGAAGAGGAGAGAAAGAAAGTAAGTAAGAAAGAAAGAAAGGGAGAAAGGAAGAATGAAAGAAGGAAAGAAAGAGAGGTAGAAAGAAAAGAAAGTTATTAAAATAAAAAGTAAAAAATACATATTAAAAATAAAAAAGTAATAAAAAAAGAAAGAAGAGAAGCAGCCAAACCAAAAACAAATCCATCAATGATAAGAAGTGCTAAAAACTATAAAAAAAAAGAAAAATGGACAGACAGAACCCTAAGACAAATGGTAAAAGTAAAGCTATACAAACAAAATCACACAAAGAAGCATACTCATACACACTCACAAAAAGAGAAAAAGGAAAAATGTATATATATAAAAAAAGGAAGAGAGCAACCAAATCAATAAACAAACGTACCAATGGTAATAGGCTCTAAATACTAAACTAAGATAAACATAAAACCAGAAACAAATTAGATGCAGAAAGCAAACCCCAAGTCTACAGTTGCTCCCAAAGTCCACAGCCTCAATTTGGGATGATTTGTTCAGGTATTCCACAGATGCAGAGTACATCAATTTGATTGTGGAGATTTAGTCCACTGCTCCTGAGGCTGCTGGGAGAGATTTCCCTTTCTCTTCTTTGTTCGCACAGTTCCTGGGGTTCAGCTTTGGATTTGGCCCCACCTCTGCATGTAGGTCACCTGAGGCCATCTGTTCATTACCCAGACAGGAGGGGGTTAAAGTAGTGGCTGATTTGGGGGCTCTGGCTCACTCAGGCCAGGAGGAGGGAGGGGTACGGAATGTGGGGCAAGCCTGTGGCAACAGAGGCCAACATGATATTGCAACAGCCTGAGGCACACCATGTGTTCTCCCAGGGAAGTTGTCCCTGGATCACAGGACCCTGGCAGTGGCGGGCTGCACAGGCTCCCAGGAGGGGAGGTGTAGATAGTGACCTGTGCTTGCACACAGGTTTCTTGATGGGGGCAGCAGCAGCCTTAGCATCTCATGCTCATCTCTGGTGTCCGCGTTGATAGCTGTGGCTCGTGCCCATCTCTGGAACTCATTTAGGTGGTGCTCTGAACCCCCTCTCCTTACACACCTCGAAACAATGATCTCTTGCCTCTCTGGCAGGTCCAGACTTTTTCCCAGACTCCCTCCTGGCTAGCTGTGGTGCACTAGCCCCCTTCAGGCTGTGTTTACACAGCCAACCCCAGTCCTCTGCCTGGGATCTGACCTCCAAAGCCCGAGCCTCAGCTCCCAGGCCCCACCCACCCCGGCGGGTGAGCAGACAAGCCTCTCCAGCTGGTGAGTGCTGGTTGGTACCAATCCTCTGTGTGGGAATCTCTCCGTTTTGCCCTCTGCATCCCTGTTGCTGCGCTCTCCTCCGTGGCTCTGAAGCTTCCCCCCACCACACCCCTGCCCCGTCTCCACCAGTGAAGGGCCCTCCTAGTGTGTGGAAACCTTTCCTCCTTCACAGCCCCCTCCCAGAGGTGCAGGTCCCGTTCCTATTCTTTTGTCTCTGTTTTTTCTCTTGCCCTACCCAGGTACGTGGGGAGTTTCTTGCCTTTTGGGAGGTCTGAGGTCTCCTGCCAGAATTCAGTAGGTGTTCTGTAGGAGTTGTTCCACATGTAGATGTGTTTCTGATGTATTTGTGGGGAGGAAGGTGATCTCTACATCCTACTCCTCTGCCATCTCGAAGGTCCCCCCATTTGGTTCTTAAATGCCTTTCTGCCTTCTTCTCTACCTTTCTGCCTTGACCTCCAGAATTTCAGGTCATCTGCTGGCCTACCTGGATGGTGACTGCCCCTAACTCGTGTGTGTGTGTATGTCCCTGACTCCTGAGCTGGCCTCAGCACCCCTGACGCCCCAGAGTCCCTGCCTCTCCAGCAGCACTTTCGGTGCTGACAGACCATCCTTCGCAGTGGAATGGGGGTCAGTTGGAAGCAATACTTTGTTCTACAGGCTGAAAAGCAGTGCCCAAAACTTTAACCGAGAAGGAGCAATTTCTTTAATTCTAGAAACCCTGGGGATTGAAGGGTGCATATATGAGACCGTTGAAGGTTTGAAGAGAGAAGCATTTTTTAAAAAGAAGAAGATTAAGGGGAGTAGCACATTTTCACAAAAATGTGAAAAGGGGAAAAAAGGAGAAGAAAGAGGAAGGGTATATCCTTCTGCCAAATGTTAACTGATGTCAGAGTTAGATTATCAGAGTGATGGGCTGCCCAGGGGCCCACACATAGCAGAATATTCCATGGGGGGGCGGGGTTGAGCTGGGGAGGGGGACTGATGCACCAAGGCAATTCTCCACCATTTCACAGCACCAGCATCTTTACCTGATATACTGAACACTGTGAGCACCCCTTTCCGAAAAGATGGAGACAGATTTTACATTGATTTGCTTTAAAGGATTTGGGTTTTGAGAATTTTTTTTTATTTTATTTTATTTTTTTTTTTGTGGTACACGGGCCTCTCACTGTTGTGGCCTCTCCCGTTGCAGAGCACAGCCTCTGGATGTGCAGGCCCAGTGGCCATGGCTCACCGGCCCAGCTGCTCCGCGGCATGTGGGATCTTCCCGGACCGGGGCACGAACCTGTGTCCCCTGCATCAGCAGGCAGACTCTCAACCACTGCGCCACCAGGGAAGCCCGGGTTTTGGGAATTTTGAAAGAACTTTGTGGGAGTCTCTAGGGTTTCTGGAGACTCTGGCGAACGGCATGAACAGGCCTGTTGTCCAGGCTGAGGTGGAACCATTGCCCAAGTCTACCATGGTGCAGATGCCCTCCTCATTCACGGCACATAAATACTCATAACTGAGTGTCCCCACCCCTACCATCGGCTGAGGCCTTGAGGGCAGGTCTCCATCTTACTCATCTTGCTTCCTAGTGACGAGCACAGTGCCAGGCCCAGGTGCTCCATAAACATGTATGGAACAAGCCCAGGGATCCCCATATGACAGCACCTTCCCTGATACTACTGCCCAGAGGGGAGAATGAGCAGACAAGACAAGGCCTGGGGAGCAGCAGTCTTCTGGATTTCTCCAGGCAATAGGCCCCTCCACAAAGAAGATGGTGGTGACCCTAAAGCTTCTCAAAGCTGCCCCATGACACCAAAGCCAGGAAGGGCCCAGAGGGAAAACAATCCACAAATGCCCTGCTGTCCAGCCTTGGCCCAGAGGCGTGCCATCAGTCAGAGGACTCGAGGTGGGCCCCCAGCATGGGCCACACCCTGTGCTGGGCATGGAGAAAAAGATTTCCATTCTCAGGGCACTGGGTAATGAAGATAGAGGACAAATAGCAATAATAATGGCTAATATCTATTGAGCCCTCACCAACCCCAGGCACTGTGCCAATATTTTACTCATGTTGTCTCATTTAACCCTCACAATGTCACTAAAAGGTAGATGGCATCTCCTTTTTATCTCCATTTATCTTTTTATGGTCATGAAACCTCCTATGTTAGTGGTGGAACCAAGATTCAAAAATGCCTTTCTGGGCTTCCCTGGTGGCGCAGTGGTTAAGAGTCCGCCTGCCGATGCAGGGGACACGGGTTCGTGCCCCGGTCTGGGAAGATCCCACATGCCACGGAGCGGCTGGGCCCGTGAGCCATGGCCGCTAAGTCTGCATGTCCAGAGCCTGTGTTCCGCAACGGGAGAGGCCACAGCAGTGAGAGGCCCGCGTACCGCAAAAAAAAAAACAAAAACTGCCTTTCTCAGACCGCAGAGCTGAAGGTCTAAGCCACCAACTCACCATATGTCTTTCTCTGGGCTATTCCTATCTCACCCCTGAGTCTGACTCTCTAGCTTCCTTCTTTGAGTTTTTACCGTTGCCGTTTGCCTACTCTGAGGGATCTACCTTCCCTCCATCAAAGTCTTTCTCATCGGGAACACCAGCCCTGACTCAGCTCTGATCCTTCCTTTTATGGAATACGCTCAAATGTAAATGGTTTCTTTGCACTGCCTTGCGCTGCTTTATAGCTACTCTTCAATGCTTTGCTGTTGGTTGTTGTTCCAATTTACCACGTGTGTTCCTGGAGCCCCACCTACAATCCTGGTCTGCAAGGTCCCTGTGGACCAGGGTCTTCTCAGTGGTCTGTTGGATCCAGCTCACGCTGGTGCCAATTGTTAAATCTTTAGGAAGATTGCAAGCCAGTTGTTAAACCATTGGCAGCTTAGAAACAACCATGAGGAGAGAGTGTGTACACTACAGAAATCGGCAAAGGCTACAAATCAGGGATTCTCCCCACCCCAAGAAAGCTGGCTGTTAAACATTCAGCAGCACATGGCGGATTTGAACTTTTGTTCCCCACTTTGCCCCCCAGCCCAGGTTTTTGCACCATACAATGTATTCATCCTCATATGAGTGTCAGCATGTGATGGAAGCATAAAGACATGGGACATCATCAGAAGTGTCAATGACTAGTGACCAGAGGAGGAGAGCAGCAGCCCAGGGAGGCTTCCTGGAGGAGGGAGATATTTAATCCATAATTACTCTTCCCTAGTCCCACATTGTCCTTTTGACCAACACTTTTTGAAATCCCACCACGTGCCAGACCCTTTGCAAACATGATCACATTAAATCCTTCCCAGAGGAGTACTCTGAGGTTACCCAAGGTCACTGGGAGAACTTCCAGAGCCCAAACTCAACCCCAGGACTTTCGGGCTCCAAAGCTAGGCTCTCTCCACCTCATCATATTCCCTGGATGGCAAACTCTTGACATTTACGGTCCTAAGTTCCAGATTCCCCAACATTTGCCATCGGCCAGTGGCAGCCAGGGCAGGAGCAGCTGGGAGAAGCCATGTCAGCGGAAGGGGTTGGGAAGACAGGCATGGCACTCTGCTAGAGAACTGGGAAGACCAGAGCCACTCGTGGAAGCCCCCACCAGGCACGACGCTCGTGAGTTACCAGCTGCCGCTGCTCTGCTGGCACCCTCATCCTCAGCGACAGGGGCAGCTGCACTGCTTGCTTCTGTGCGTGGGTTTTATGGAGCTGAGAGGGAGTGGGCAATCCCTCTTCCACCAGCATGCAGGCTCAGAAATAAATAATTAAAGCCAAAGTTTGCCAGACTTGCCAGGCGAGGAGAAAGCAGCCGCATCTCCACAGAAGAGCATCTCCTGCAATAGAGCACCACGAACACCTCAGTGCAGGCAGTGCCACAGTGATGGGCACCACGCCACTCAGAAAGCATATTCCACTCCACACATGTCCCATTCCTACCTGGCCTCCTAGGCTGCAAAGACCCGGGGAAAGAGGAGGAAGCTGAGGCACAGTGGGGCAATGCCATCCTGTGCGCTCTGGGTGGTGGCGGGCAGTGTGCCAAACAGGGCAGATAAGGACAAACAGTGCACCCAAAAGAGCAAGGGGTGGGGAGCAAGGGTTCAAAGCGCAGTATGCTTCTACATGTTGAACAATCCGTTTTCCTGGGAGAAGAAAAGACCCTGATGTATAGCCCTTGCCAATTTCTGTAGTGTACACACTCTCTCACCAGGGCTGATTTAAGCTACCAGTGGTTTAACAACTGGCTCACAATCTTCCTTGGCACCAGTGTGAGCTGGATCCAGCAGACCACTGAGAAGATGCTGGTCCATAGGGAAACTTGCAGACCAGGATTGTAGGCGGACTCCAGGAACACACGTGGTAAATAGCTACAGTAACCCACAGAATTGTCCCTACCCGCACTCAGATAGCCGATCATGAGGTCACCATTCACCCAGCCTCATCTGTACCCCCTTCACCCTCAGCCCCACTACCAGCCTGTCCACAGCCCCGTACCCTATGCCCTCTCTCCTCCATCACATCTGCCCTCTGCTGTGGCTAATCCTCCTCCGGTGCTCTGGACCCTGTGCCCTCCCACCTTCTCAGAGACATGTGTCCGTGAGGATGCCCGCCTAACCCTCAACCTCTCCCTCTCTACTTCCTCCTTCCCATCAGCATTCGAACATGTGCTGGTATCTTCCTCTTGTATTAAACAAACTTCTCTTGACCCTTCAGGCCACCCACATCTCTCCTCTCTTTCACAAGCAAACTTCCTGTAAGTGCGGTCTGCTCTGTCCATCCTTCCTCATCTCCCGTTCACTCCCCATGTCCCAACCCTCTCCTGAAAGCTCAGTAAAGGCCAGCAAGGACTTTCTGCAGATACAGCCACCTCATAATTCTTACCTTCATTCCCAGGACCAAATAGCAAAAAACATAAACAGACGCTTGCACGATCAGTGCAGAAAATGGCAATTATCCAAGTCCTTCCAGAAGGAATGCTAGTCAAGTTGCAAAGGCTGGTGAGCCTTTTGGCTCAGAAGGTCTTTAAATTGGCCGTGAACAGCAGCAGGCAGGATGGCATTAAATCAAGAATGAAATACAAGGCTGTATAATAGGAAGGGGAAGAATTGGAAGTTGGGAATGGCAAGAGGGGGTGCAGGGTTGAAACCTATGGCTTCGCGTATGTGGGGACAGAAAGAAGGGCTTCTTGGTGGAATGGCAATGAAAATGCCTTTAGAAAACTGTTCTTGGATCTCAGGAGATATTTAATGGGTGACTATGAAGTATGCAATATTGGCTGTCTCTGCCTCCCCCATGAAACCCTCAGTAAATGCCACAGGGCTCACTAATGCATCGGTATGAATGGACTGAGAGAGGGGGAGCTCAAAGAGAAAAATAAGGGGACAGCTGACATCTGGGTTACACCAGCTACAGCAGGGAGGAATGACAAGTGAATTCAGCAAAAATGTTTTATTTCCACATCTATTGTCAAGTCTAATTATTGGTTGAAATTAGAGGTTCTGCCCTGATCATGGCCATGAATAAATAAAAATATGTTTGAATTTCAGCAGATGTCATTGAATTTCACATATCTTTCCCTTCCCAGAAAGGAAAAGAAAGATCCGGCTAGCCCTTTCAGGCACTGACATCCACACTTAAGGCAAGGAACTTGCTCCAGAAATGATTCACTTGACCAGAGAAGTGAAAGCCAGATCAGAATTCCTGAGTTTTCTCTCTAGCTGTGAATACTATACATATCGATATTGCATCCAAACTTGGCAAGAAAATGTTAGTTTGCAGAAGCAGTTTTCCTTTGCACCCTACACGTGTGCAGTATTCACATAGTCAGTCATCTAATAACAGATAGCAAGACCTACTCTGGGCCGGGGACTGCAAGTGTCATTGAAAAAAAAGACAAAGATGCATAAGATGTGGAGTTTGCCCTGAGGAGTCCATTAGTTAATGCCTTCAACATTTGGGAGGCTGTAATTTGGATGTAACCAGCTGATGCTCACTTCCAAGTTAGTGATAAACGAGGACATCACTCAGGTCCCTCCCCTATGAGCTGCCCTAAGGTTTAGCTTGACAAGGGCCACCTCCCCAGCCCTGACCCTCCTCCTCCCACCCACCGATCCATCTCTGCTTGCACCGTGCCATCTCGGTCCTTGTGCCACCGCTTTTTGCCAGCCTGCACGACTTCAGACCGGGCTTCAGGTACTGAGTTACTATTTCTCCTGCTTTCCCTGCTCATCCCCTTCAGCACTTGTGCATGGGCGGGGCCACCAACCTGGTAGTGACAAGTTTCAGCAGCACCGAGAGCGGTTCTCTGACGAAACTGCTATAGAAATCTAGATGCGCTTGCTCAACAGAGCCAGACTCCCAACTGCACCACGAGTGGGACTTTGTCTGTACTGGGGGCTGTACCAAAATAACCTCTGCCTGCCTACCCACTCCCAGAAGGCGTACTTCCCTGGGGCCAAGCCCTGCTCAGGTTTTTGAAGCAGAACAATTCAAAAAATTCAAGAACGAAATTCCTAGAAGTGGCTATGAGAGGTTATTCAGCCCAGCTTCATGCCTTCAGCTACATCATTTGGAGTGGACCTCCTTTTTAGTGAAAAGATAAAGAATTTTCTTTGTCAGGGGATGATCCTAAGTAGAACAATTAACACACATTTGGCCCTGCATTTTAGACAAAATAGAAAGGAAAACAAAACAAATGTACAGAGAGGATAAGAACAATTCTTTGTTTATGCTACCTTTTATTGGACACACACTTGATGCTAGGCACTGAGCTATATTCTATCACTTAATCCTCATATTGTTACTATAAAGTGGTCACTGTGCTTCTACCCCTTTCACAGATTTGAGAACTGAGGCACTAAAAGATTAAGGCCAAGAATGCTTGACTAGTTAGTGGCAGAGCCAAGACTTGATCGAGATGCAGAACCTCTTTACCACTAGTCTTCTTCTACTAGACCTACTAGACAGGTCTGAAATGCACCTCTATCCTAACCAAAATGTAATTCCATTGTGTCACTCCAAGCCAGGGGCTAGTCACCAGAGGTCTGACACATTGGACAAACATTCTGTACGCATAGGCTCCCACCTCTTCTGCTTGTTTAGTTCACTTGTTAGGGTCTGATCAGCCCATCAGCAAGCAGTAGCGGCCTCATGCTCTCAACACCGAGTGCAGGGATTCTACCAAATAAACGTCCTGCCCCAGCCACGTTCTCATCTCATATCCCACTCATCACCTCCCACGGGCACGGCTCTGGTTGGCTGTTTGTCTTTATGTGTATTTAATTGTGCCAATCCAGTCTCTGCCAAGAGGTTTATAAGCTGTACAGGGGCAAAGACCATGTTTCTGCCGTTCTCTGGCTCTCTTTATTACTCCCAGACTGCAAACAGGTGATACACAATAAATACATACAAAAAGGCTGAATCTATTTATGACCCCAAATCATGGTGAATTCGGGAGTTGGTGTGAGATAACATCAGACAACCATAAGGGAAAAAGAAAACCTAGAATGATATACAGGTTGGTATCACATATGCCAAAAAAGGGCACATTTGAAACTTCTTCTTCCTTTTTACCAAGTTGTTTGAGCAATGTGAGATCATGACC
The DNA here is from genome assembly GCF_964341445.2 of Mesoplodon mirus. Lineage (NCBI taxonomy): Eukaryota > Metazoa > Chordata > Mammalia > Artiodactyla > Ziphiidae > Mesoplodon > Mesoplodon mirus. The sequence continues at coordinate 154,006,582 of NC_138978.1, read as the reverse complement.
CCAGCACATGCTATAAACCCTTCGCCTCCCCAGTATACAATGTATTTGGTTGCAAAGATAAGGGACAAGGCCAACACTGCTTTGAACTGAATCTCTGATTCCCAGGAGGGCAGGAAGCAGTATTTCCGAGCAAAATATAGAGCCCTCAAAACATGAGGTCCATAGATTCTTTGCAGAGTGCTTGTTTGTGTCGAGAAAATTCCAGCCCAGTGAGAAACCAGATGGGTAGATGCACCAAATATTGAAGACAGGCCTCAAGGCAAAGCAGAAAAGCACTCTCTCTGGTGCACACTAAACTCAGGAGTGATCCTCCAGCCGTTATGAGCAGAGAAATGTCCCACCAGAGTTTTCCAAATAGCAAACTCTTAGTCCGATGATTGTTTCTATCATTTGTCATATTTTCTGTCCAAAAGCCTCTCTAGTTCCTCCATGGTTAGCAGGTTTTATAGCCTAAGATAAGTGTCCATCCCTTTTAATTTTCATTGTTGCATCTGTTTTGCCATTTCTCTGCAGCAGGTTGTATTACAACGGAAGGATTAATGAGGAAACGGTTGCAAACATTTTTATTTCAAATAGCAACTATCAGACAAGATCTGGAAAACGGAATCAAGCCATATGATTGTAAAAGAAAAAAAAAATCCTCGCCATCCAACTATTGGGCATTTTGCCATTATTTGTGAATAGCATGTAAATACAAACAACTTAACTGGGGTGGGGAGAGATGTACATTTTTCATTTGTGTCTGGCTAATCATTTTTTTTTTATTATTAATTTGGTCCCTTTTATTTCACATAAATGTCATCTCAAGCACCAAACATCAACAAATAAGATCGTTTATCTTGCTGGGGAAAGCAAAACACTGCATTGCCATTCAGAGAAGGCAGCTGACGTCCCTACCGCACCACTAATAAAGAAGGCCTTCAGAACGAAAAATAATCATTTTCTATTACTTTCCACCATGCCTCATCCATAAACACAGGGCCGCTGGTAATTACATTTAGCGAAGAAGCATGCTCTGTGTATTACAATTTCCTGAAATGAACAAAACCCTGAAGAACACCCCAGACTGGGGGTTGAAATGAAAAGCAGGGGGGAAACGGTGGGTTGCCCTACCCTCACGTGCCTCTCTATGCCATCGAGGGGCAGAGGGTGTGGAAGGAGAGTAGGGAGGACCGGGTTTTCATGAGATCTTTCTCCTTCCCCGCCGTGGCCTGGGTAACGAGGAAAGGAAGAGAGTGATGCATTTACAGGAGAGAGCCAAGCCTCGGAGCAGGAGGGGCACACTTGTCTAGCCACCGCCACGCACGTGCCGGAGCGGGTGGTCAGAGGATGCGCGGACCCAGACACGCGCGACAGCGGGGTCCCCACGCACGCGCACACGCGCCGCGCGGCGGGCAGGGAGGCGGCACGGCTGCGCTGATAAATCCGCCCCAAGCCCCCTGACTCCACGCTTCCCTGTCGCCGAAGCATTTGGCTCGCCTGCCCACGCGGCCTCCGCTGCCAAGCAAGGCACTGACTCCACGGGAGAACCGTGCTGTCGATCTCTGCAGGAATATAAGACCTTTTTTTTCCAAGGAAAATGTTCCCCAACTCTGCAAGGGAGGTTGGCAGTACATCTCCAACTCTGGCCTGTCTTTTTAATACCCCTACAATAGCTCCGTTGGACTGAGACCAGCTGTTGGTACATTACCATTTGTAAATGCTTAAAACAGCTACTCCTTGTTTTCTTGGCAACACTGACTGTGGAAAAAAGAAAAAGGAAAAAAAGAAAAAAAAAAAAAAAAAAAAAGAAAAAGCTAGCTCCAGCCACTTCCATTCAAACATTAAGAAGCACTGACTGCCAGCTTTGGCATCCACCAGCCATTGTTTGCACGGCTCTCTTCAACAAGTTTCTCGTCACCCCACTATTTCTCCACACACCCCTCCATAGAAGAAGGACAAGAAAGATAATCAGCAGAGAATGTTCCAGTCCCCTTCGCCCTAACTCTAGGTCCCCACAATCATGCAGTTAGTCTTTCCCTGAAAGACAGAGGAGCCCAGTGGATGCTCTTTGTCTACGTCTTTTATTTGCTTTTGTCCCCTGTCCTCCTCCCCAGGCTGGTTATCGTTTTACAGGCGCTCGGCAGAAGATCAGCATCTTCCCGAAGCCCGTGAGATTTTCCCAGAGTGATCCCCTCCCCCTTTCTCTGCTCTGAATGTGTACGGTGAGGACGCTGCCTCTTCTAAGATCCCAGCCGGGAGACAATTTGGGGATAATGAGGACACGGCCAAAATCCAGGCCGTTCCCTACAGATGGGGGTCACTCTGAAGAAACGCTCTTCATTTGGTCCATCTCTCATCTCACCAAAGCCCTCCGGTTTCCATCTGCAAAAAGAGTCAAACTGCCAAAGTCAGTACTTTGCTACTCAAAACAGATGAGGAATTGCACCAAGAGCACGTGAGGCCCTTTCCTGCTTCAGCTCCCACCAGGGCCGCTGCTGGCAGGGGCGGCCTCCAGGGCCACGTGCCCACCCTGTGTCCACACTCCACATGCCTCAAGCGGTAGCAGCCCAGAAGGACAGGTGCTGCCGTGCCCAGGGCTGCCGAGGCCGGGACAATAGGCTTCATGTGTCATGTCCCTGCTCTCATGCCCTTCTGTTCGATGGCCTCCCCCACCAAGGGCAGTGGTGGCTTCATCTGTCCTTGCTTCTTTAGTGTGATTTCTGGGCACGAGAGGGAGAGGTCTGTCAGTATCACACATGCTCTTGGAGTGGAGTAAATTCAAGGAGCCAAATGTTACTGCAGGGTTGAAATTCTGCACGTAAGTTCCAAGTGGAAGGAGAGTGCCTGAACCTGGGCCCATGAGGACAAGTGCTTTGGGGAGACAATTTGGCCCAAGATTAAAAAGTCACACCGGTTTTATGGAAATGTTACACAGCCAGTTTTTTTTTACAGTGAAGGAGGGAACCCGGAATGGTAGTGCAAACCAGCAGACAACCCAGAGAGCCTAGATAACCCCTCACCAGGAGCATGAGAAGGCAGCAGGGTACATAGGAACACTTGACGGTGATCCCAGCTCTGCCACTGACCAGCTCAGGACCAGATGGCCATGTCACGTTTCAGGGTCTGAATGGTCTCTTCCATAAAAATCCAGAAGCTGGGTTGGACAGTGCCTGGGTCCCTTCAGTTCTAGAAGTCTATGTCATTGCCTTCCTAATTTTCTTGAGCTCAAGCTAATATGAGTTGGGGTATGCCCCAGTCTAAAGACACCCAATGTAGAGAAATTCAAACACTGATTATGAAGTTTCCTTTGAAAAGTAAACTCTCTTAATACAGTTGATATCAGATGTACAGAAATCAATTCCTGCTCAACTTTTCAGGAAAAGGTGGTAAATTCTTCGAACTGAATCAGATTTGAAGCCATTGGCTGATTCAGCTGTCAGTTCCCAGGCCTAGCACACAGTAGGCTCATTATAAATATTGTTTGTTAAATGGGACAGATTTGAGGTGCAAAGTGAGGTCCCTGGGAAAGCAGCACAGGTGACTTGAGAAAACCAAAGTGATAGAATAGGTCAGTCAGGGACTAAAAACTGGCCCTGGGCAATTACAAAGCGGATTATTCACCTGCAGCTAATTGCAAGCCAGGCAACTGTAATAAAAATAAACTTAAATCTATGGGCTTTACTAAACCTTGCAATGGACTTATTAATACCAAGACAAAAAAATGCCCTAAGAGTCCCTCAGACATTGGTCAGTCTGTCATATTGGATGCAACTCCCTCCAGCTACAGAGAAATCCCCTCAGCAGAGCTTTGTCTGAGGTACCCTGATTAACCATTACCACACCCTCTTCACACTTGTTTAACTGTCCCCCCTTCCTGGACTGAAAGCCCTTTTCGGGCTGAGACTGTGTCCAGCTTGTCTGTTCGCTCCCCAGAGCCCTACACAAAAGATGCTCCAGTCAGAGTTAATACTAAGACGGTTTGGGGGAAAAGGGGACAAGAACTGTCTCTCTGCCCTCAGATCCTTTCCCCTCATTTTGTCTGAAGGCCTTGATGATGTAACGTGTGACGCCTAAGGAGATGGTAAACAAAAAAGACAGTACACCAGCAAAAACAAGGCAATTCCACAGTCATTAAGAACCAGAGGTGGAACCCAGAGCCAAGCCAGGCTGGGTCTCTGACCTCAGCCCTTCCTTACGGCGGTCAGCTGTCCACCCCTCAGCTGGTCAGCCACGGGGACTCAGGGAGGCCGCCCGCTGCATTCAAAATCCCTACCAACCCCTGAGCATCAGCGACAAAGAGACCGGGTGAGGACACGACCTGTGAAGCCCATGAGCCACGGTGTGAGTCTGTCACCAGCACGCAGGCGGCCAGAGCCCCTGGGATCTGGATGACACCAGGAAGACACACGGTGGGCGCTGTGTGTAAAGCATGGTTCTGAGCATTTTGCTCATTCCAACCTCACCACAGCCCCACAAAGGTGGTACGAGGACCATCCCCACTGCACAGATGAGGAAACTGAGGCACAAAGAGATTAACAGCGAGCCCGCAGTTAGACAGCCAGTGAAGAGCTGGCTGGACTCCAAGCCCTCAGCTCTGCTCTGAACCACAGTGGATTATGAAGGCCAGCAGCTGAAGTCAGCCCCCGGGAAGGGCAATAGCAAGGAAGTTTGTCCCCGTACTGCCCAGAGCCCCACAGTGTGTGAGGAGTGAAATGGGGGCCTCGTGGGAACACCCCCAAGGCATCACCTGTCCAGTGAAGTCTACTGCCATCAACACAAATCTATTTGTCCAGCACTGAGTCAAAGAAAATACTTTCAAGGCAGTACCGGGCTGATCATGCCACCAGCCTCCCTGACACAGGGGACACGACCATCCTACAAATCCCCACTCCCTCAAGTCTTCAGCCAGTGAGGAGGGATGCAGTACTTTCCCTGAGTCGTCTTTATTTTGCCTATAAGATCCTCCACCAGGCCAATGTTACCAAATGATATCATCCAACCTCACTGAAGGCAGTGTGACTTGACGGCTAGCAGGAGGGATACAGGAGCTCAATTACCTGAGCTGAAATCCTGCCATTGCCATTTAGTAGCCATGTGGTCCTAGACAAGTTTCTTAACCTTCTGTGCCTCCGTTTCCTCATCTATAAAATGGGGATAAGAAGAGCCCCAGCCTCCTGGGATGATTGTGACAATTCATCAGCCAACCTGCCCCACAAACACCACAGTCGTTTTCCTGTGCCCCACCCCACAAGGCCCAGACACTGCCTCGCTCCCTCTGTTAAGTCATCCTCTCTCCTGGTCTACTTTCAGTGTTACTGCTGATGCTGTGGTGACAGACCACCACTATTTAAGGATCCCGTTCCTGCCTCCAGGGCAGTGTCATAGAGTGGAAAGGTTTGGATTCCAGGCAGAAACCAGTTCAAATCTCAGTCCTGCCAGGGTGGAATGCGGACCCATTATGTAGCCCCAGCAAGACCCAGGCAGTAGAACATGGACTCAGGGCACAGGCTCAGAGTCAGCCTGCCTGGGTTTAAATCCCCGTATAGCACCACGAACCGTGTGGCCTGAGCAAGTTACTTAGCAGTGGGCTTCCCTGGTGGCGCGGTGGTTGGGAGTCTGCCTGCCGATGCGGGGGACATGGGTTTGAGCCCTGGTCTGGGAGGATCCCACGTGCCGTGGAGCGGCTGGTCCCATGAGCCACAGCTGCTGAGTCTGCGCGTCTGGAGCCTGTGCTCCGCAGCGAGAGGCCGCGACGGTGAGAGGCCCGCGCACCACGGTGAAGAGTAGCCCCCGCTTGCCACAGCTGGAGAAAGCCCTCGCGCAGAGACGAGGACCCAACACAGCCAAAAATAAAAATAAATAAATTAAAAGAAGGCTCAACATTTTTAAAAAAAAAAAAAGTTACTTAGCAGTGCCTGTATCGGTGGTCTCATCTATGAAGTGGGGTGACATCACAAGGCACCTCTTGGGATTGCCGTGAGGACTGAAGGAGGATGTACATGCACCTGGTTGTCTACAAGTGTGCAGTTGATGCTAGCTCCTCTCCTTACTTCCTTTGTCTGTAGGCTGGGGATGGTGGTACCTGCTGGGGTGGGGGGAGGGGCACAGGGTTGAGCGAGGTGACAGGTGTGATGTGCAAAGCACAGGTCAGACGCACAGTCAGCCCTTGATAAGTGACAGTCCCCTCCCCTTCCCATGCCTCTCTCTGTCTGTACCTCAGATCAGAAAGGCTTCACTCTGATTCTACCTTCCAACGACCTCTTAACCATCACTCACACCCACTAAAATCCCACCTCCCCTACAAGCCTTCCAAGACTCACCTAAAAACATCCCCAGCCCTTTCCCAATATGGACATGGACATTCTTTGGGCTCTCTCCCGACTTGCCCTCACCCCAGCCTTGTGTCCTTGACCTCTTAGGCCACAAAAACTTGAGAAAAACTTCTAACTTATACTATTTTTCCTTACTATGTGCCAAACGCTGTGCTAAGATGTCTATTTTTATATCACTTAATCCCCTGTATTTGTCAGCTCGGGCTGACAATACATAAAAAAATACCACAGACTAGGTGGCCTAAACAACAGACATTTATTTTCTCACTGTTCTAGAAACTGGAAGTCCAACATCGAAGTTCCAGCCAACTCAGTTCCTGGTGAGAGCTCTCTTCCTGGCTTATAGATGGCTACCTTCTCACCAAGTCCTCACATGGCCTTTCTTCTGAGCTTGTGGAGCAAGAGAGAGAGTGAGCTCTCTGGTGTCTCTTCTTATAAGGACACTTATCTTTTTGGATCAGGGCCCCACCCTTATGACCTCACTTAAACCTTAATTACTTCCTTAGAGGCCCCATCTCCAAATATAGCCACGCTGAGGGTTAGGGTTTCAACTTATGAATTTTGGAAGAAACAAACATGCAGTCCATAACACATGCCAGTAATTCTCTGAGGTAGGCACAGAGTTTATCAATGAGGATATGGAATCTTTGCTCCAAGCCATACAGTCAGTAAGTGGGCGGTCATCCACCTCCAGAGCCTGAGTTCGTAGAGCCTTCCCAAAGGTCGAATATGGATTCAAGAGAAGGCCCTCATGCAGACCACAGGAGCTGGACATGGAGCTCCCTAAGAGCCCCCCAGGGACTGAGAAGATCCAGAATAAAGGGGAAGATCTAGTGGGTTGGAAGGGCTCCAAGAAACCTCTCTCCCACCTCAGGTTTTCAGGAAAGTTGTACATGACACCATAAAAATGTGTTTTGTTTACAGAAAATATATCTTCACATATTCATTCAACAAACACTTAGAGAACACCTGCTACGTGTCCAACATTGTCTTTGATGCTGGGCATCCAGCAGTGAACAAAGTAGACCTCGTTCCTGCTCTCAGGGAACTTTCAGTGCAACGGAGTGTCACAGACAAATGGGCAACCACAATCCAGTACGGAAGGTGGGGCCACACTGGGTGGGACACATAACCCAGCTCTGGGGCTCTGCAGGGCTAGAATGAAGAGGCTTTGCTCATTCTAGAACAAGAGGCTTTGCTTTTGCATTGACAAAGCCTGCACACTAACTCGACACGTGAAGATAAACAAAATGTCCACTGGGGTTATGTGGTTGACTTGACCATAACAGAGGTTAAGAAGGCTGAGTCCTGCCTTCCCCCAGAATGGCCTCAATTCAATCCATTTTGTTGGACACTCATTGACTATCTACCAGCAGTAAAGCCCCATACTAGGCACTGGGCAACCTTTTGGGAAAATATTGAAAAGAAAGGCCCTCCCAGCAGGAAAATGGCTCTAACCACAATGAAAAAGGCCCATGCCTTTGGATCCCTTTGATGGCTCAACTCTGAGATGAAAACCAAACTCAAACCTCAGCCTTGACCTTGGTTTGGCCTGCTGAAGATGAGCAACCTGTCCTGCCCTCCAAGCCTGAGCTGGAGAGCTGAGAGGAAAAGACAGAAGGTTTTATTATACCACCCAGGCCACGCCTGCCAAGTACTCCTCACAAGTGCTTCAAAAAAAAAAAAAAAGATGGAGTGAAAGGGAATTGGAAAAATGGAACCCCCTACATCCCAGAAATATTACTTTCATGAGCTGTATGAATTATTTAACAGACAGCTGAAAAGACCAAACTCAACAGAAGAATACAAAAAACCAGCTCGGTACAGACACCTTCCCCGAAGCCCATGACAATGAAATGTGTTTTATGCCGCAAATCAACCTGCCAGAGAAGGAGGCTTCGGAGACAGATGCCCACAGGGATCATTAGCCCCTTATCTCTCAACCCTTTGCCACCAGCATCCAGATCTCTGAGCCTGGGCAACCCAGAGGGAGAAAAGCTGAAAAGTGTGTATATTGTAAGAGTTGGTTAAACAACCCCACTGTATTCTTATTTGCTGGAGGTTTTAGGGAGCAGATGTAGGACTGGCAGGGCTTGGAACTGGTATATTGTTCTAGCTCATTCGGAGCCAACGGGGAAAGAAAAAAAAAGCCACACACACAAACACAAAAAGCTGCATTTGGTGTGTGCGCCTGGGTGTGCGTGCTCGCCGCTGCGTTAGCTGCTCGTCCAAGGTTCCTTGGAGTCGAGCTGACCGATGCAAAACCGGGATTGGGGTCGAGCCAAGAGAAAAATAACTTCTCCCTAGAGCAGCAGGGGCTGTCCCTCAATGGTGGCTCGCTTCAAGCATCCTCTCCTGCAGGCGCGAGGGGGCTGGAGCAGCGACTCGCCCACTGCAGGCTTGGTGCTCTCAGTTGCTAGAGAAAGGGCAAACAAATGGAGAACCAACCGTAAAGGCGGCCAGCAGCAGTGAGGCAGTGCTGCAGCTGCCAGGCAATAACTTAGACAGTTACAGCTGCCATCACCTAGTTCATGCAAGCTTTTTAATATCTTTTGGCAGCTCTCAGTGTCACAGCACAAAGGGAGGGTTGGCACTTTGCAGCACACTTTGTTTGACATAACTGTAGACAGGACCCAGCTGATCCCTTCAGTAACGTGGATGGGTTTGCTCTTAAGGTGCGTTTTAGCAGATCAAACGCTTATCCCCCCTCCTTTTTCTCCCCTCCTGCCACGCCCCCCACTTGCGTTCAGGGCATGCAACACCACTAAATCATACGTGGGGAACCAGGCCAGATTAATGGGAGGATTCGGTGGGTGCAACATAAGGTTGGCCCCATAAGCACCCAGCTAAGAAGGAGAGGAAAGCAATGCCCAGAAGACAGGGAGCAAAGAATGGAAGGGGAAAGGAGAAAAGAAAAATATACTCGGTGTGCTCCAGAACCCTCACGCCTCACCAGGAGACTCAGTTCCTGCTTTCCCACGCCTCTGCTCACCAAAGTTTAAAATACTCAGAATCCCACCATCTTGCTTCCCGCTCTTCACTCTTTAAGGTTCTTCACTGTTGGCGCACCTCACCTCCCCACCCAGTCCCACCTTCCCGGGAACCTAGTTTACTCCAGGTATCTCCCGGTGCTGTGTGACTCTTCCAAGGGCCAAGAGCTAACTAAGACAGCACTTTTCAGAAGCCCTTCCCAAGCCTTGGGAGTTGCCATGACAATTCTCTGTGATCCCTTCGCCGAGCCAGGCATCCTTGCCTGGCAGATCCAGGAGCCTTGCTGGGACTTAGAGGAATAGTCCTCTCTAAGAGCCCACAGCACAGATGGGCAGGAAGCGAACACGTGGGCAGAGAAGGAGCAGAAGATGAGTTCGGGGACAGGAGAGGAAGGAGGGTTTGGGTGGACACTCCACCCAGGCTGAGCTGTGTGCAGTGGAGACATTTAGACACAGAGGGATCGTCACTTCCCTGGTCTTAGCACTGGTGGTTCCACCCCACGGCGCACTCCCTTCGTGCGTCCCTCCCAAGGGTGGCTCCGGTTGCCTCCTGGATGCCTTGGAGGAAGACATCAGGAAGGGGGGCAGAGAGAGGGATCCACAGTGATTACCAAGGGTCATGATGATGGGCTCCTGTTGGTTGGTGTGTTTGTTTTCTTGGGCTGCTGTAACAAAGTACCATGGACTGAGTGACTTCAACAACAGAAATTTATGGTCTCCCAGTTCTGGAAGCTAGAAGTCCAAGATCCTGGTGTCAGCAGGGTTGGTTCCTTCTGAGGGCTGTGAGAATCTGTTCCATGCCTCTCTCCTGGTTTCTGGTGGTTTGCGGGCATCTTTAATATTCCTTGACTTGTGGAAGCAAAATTCTGATCTCTGCCTTCACCTTCACGTGGTGTTCTCCCCATGTTTGTCTCTGTTTTTGAATCTCTCCTTTTTATAAGGATACCAGTCACATTGGATGAGGGGCCCACTCTATTGCAATATGACCTCATCTTAACTAAATACATCTGCAACAACCCTGTATCCAAATAAGGTCCCATTCTGAGTTACTGGGGGTTATGACATCAACATATGAATTGGGGCGAGGGGAAACACAATCCAACCGATGATAGTTGGGTGCCTATTATGTCTGTGTTGCACACTTTTAGGTATAATTTCTATCCCTTTAACAGTCGTGCAAGGTGGGTGTTATCATTCCCACTTTACAGAGAAAGGAAGTAGGGCTTGGAAAGGTCAAGGACTTGCCTGAAGTTAGACAACAATAGGGCCACCAGAATGCAAGAGACGGACCTTTGCTAAGAACCTGGGAGTTGGCCACGGCCCCCTTCTCCCCTAGGGCTGATGATGGGTCTGTCTCCCCCTCAGCCTTCTCCACCTGGTCTACAGTAGCCCAGCCTAGGATTGCTTGCTTCTGTCCAATTCCACATAAATTATTAACAATACTCTATCTTCTCCAGAGTGAGCATTGCAGGTGATCTGCGGGTGTGGAGCCATGGATGGGCCTGGGCGGCAGGGTGTGTTGGTTGGAGCCTGACTCTCTTATCCACACTCAGCCCCGCCTGGCCAGATTCTTCTCTTCTCCTGGGCTCTAAAGGAGACAAAATATTCTGTACTGGGTTATCATGTATTCGTTTAATATTTGTTAAAGAGTAAAATAATGGTGGGCAGCATGTGCTACATTGTTTGGGTTCAGCTTCCCATTTCCTGTTTCAACATGCCTTCAAACTTTTTCTCCCTGCTATCACCTTTGTCTGCTCAGGGAACAAAAGCTCATGGTTATATCAACATGAGCAAACACCAGTGCAATTCAGCAGGCGGCTGCTGTGTACCTGACCATCCCCTAAATAAATAAATAAATAGCATGTATTGATCATTGACTTCATGCCAGGCACTGTTCAACCAATTTACATCAATTAACTCAATTAATCCTCTCAACAATCCCATAAGGAGGACCCATTATAATTCCTACTTTATCAGTGAGGAAACTGAGAACACAAAGTTTAAACGACTTGCTCTAATTCCTTAAACAAAGCCAATTAGTGTAGAGAACTGTGTTATTATTTTACTAACTAGAGTTTGACTTACTCGGAGGGAGATCTGAATTAGGAGAAAGTCAGAGTATGGTTGTCTAGGTAGGAAATGGCCGTTTTATCAGGTGGGGACAGCACACCTCAGTTAACCTCAGGTAGCAACCCCTCGGTTAACCAGATAAAGGGCCTGGCAGATCTGCCCTAACATGAGCTGTGAATGTAGTTATTTTATGGGAGTCAAACATTGCTCCTACTATCCCATTCGTTCTTTGTTTACCAAACACTTCTTCCCTAGGTGGTATAAAACTATAGATCCATGTCCCCAGATTCCAGCTGTTAGCCCCCAAATTCCCTAGTAGAAAGTCAAACTGAATGGGATTTTCCTCTACCTGTAAGATTTGCTCTCATGCTTAGAGTTATGAGCTCACCGTAGAGGGAAGCATTATATTCAGGTATCAGACTCCCATCGGCCCAAATGAAGCACGAATATTTTATTTCCTATTTCCCTACCCCCAAACACAAATGGCGTGCCTCTTGGCCCTCTTGCACTGAATGATTTCAGCAGTTTCCAAAACAAAATTAGATAGAGCCCTAGCTTGAGAAATGTTCCACCTCCTGGACTCATTGCATTTGGTATTATTATTCACTTATTATTATTCAAAACAAATAAGAATGATAAAACATCAGTTGGAGCCACTCCAGGACAGAAGGAACTGGAATATCTAATAAAAACCATAGTATTCCACAAATAGAAAGTGTTAGAAAATGCAGAAAAACAATGGCAGAGGACATTCTGAACTTTACCCCTAAACAAAGATCACCTGAAATAATAGAGCAACTCTAAACATCCAGTCAAGTCGACACACAGAGTACTGTCTACGGTAACCCTGTTTCAAACCTCAGAAGGATAAAACATAAAGTACCCAGCACAGTGCCTGGCACACAGTAGGACATCATTTTTAGTTTCCTTCCCTTCGTAGTGGCATTCAACAGAGCTTCCTTCAAATAGTCTATACCCTCCAGGTAAGGTTATCACATTTAGGAATTCTTTGTTCTTCACGAGAAAACATCCAGTGACCCCACCTCCAGGGACTCTCATTATTCCACAAAGGGCCTTTAAAGCCACATTTCAACCTGAGCAAATGTTTTACTCCAACTTGGAAAAAAATCACAGGATGCTGAAAACCACCAACATTCTGAGACCGCCTTTCCCAGGGGAGACTGTGGCAGGTTGGTGGTTGGGCAACTCTTGTCTGCTTCCCAAAGCAGGGTGGCTGTGAATTCCACACAGAATGAGGAGCCAGCCTTCACTCAGGTCCCCGATGGTCTCCATCCCTGGATTCTCCTGCATTAACTTGCCCAGCCCCATCCAAATGGAGCGTCATTCCGGAGATGCCTGACGTTGGGGGTGCTGACCTCTTCGGTTACTAGGTGGAGGGATTTATTCACAGATGATTCACTTTACCTTGATCTGTTTCCAGAAGGAAAACAGGCAGGGACAATGCAGACCTGAGGCCCTGGGGAGCCACCATATCTGTCTTCCTGGTCCCTCTCCTTCATACTCCCAGTGCCCAGCTCCCACTGCCATTTTTACTCTGGGGAAGGTTGGAAGGGAAAAGTGAAGCAGAGTAGGGTGTGAGACTGTGAGACCAAATCCTAGTTGTTTTTATTCACAATAATGTACCTAATCCTTGCATGAAGTCAGGAAAATTTCCTTCCATCATAACATTACTAATCTAGCCCCTCAAAAAATTTTAATGAAAACATTCTAAATACCTAACAGTTGGAAAATTGCTAAGAACATCCAAATAATTGAATACAAGGCAATAATTTAAAAGCTGTTTACAAAGATTCTGAGGACTGGGGAAATGCTGATGACATAAAGTTTGATTAAAAACAGGATAAATTTATATAGAGTTGAATCTCAGCTTTATAAATATAGAAAATATGTACAGTACTAGATATTGTTTTGTTGTCAGTATCTCCCTTCCTCCTTCCCCATCTCCAGCTTTTCTGAGAACTTCACACACACACACACACACACACACGGTGGATATCCGACCCCAGCCACGACAGTCCTCTTCCTCCCCAGTAATCCTGGAATTGGAGTGAAGAGAATCTGTCTCTTTGCAGCAGCAGAAATGACAGGACAGAGGGCCCAGGAGTTGCACGTGGGCCCACGTGTCCTACCCTGTGAGCCAGAGACCTGGCAGCTGATCCACAGAGAGAAGACCCAGGAGGAGGCAAAGGCAGAGGGAAAAACGAGAGTCAGAGAGAGTGTCCTGACAGCACCTGAGTCCCTGCTACCCTCCATGTGCCTAAGGCCTGGCCCCATTCCCTGCCCTCAGCATCAATGAGACAGACAATCCGAGACCCTTATAATAAAGCCATTTGCACTGAATTTCTGTCATTTGTAACCGAAAGAATCCTAACCCACACATGCTGCCTCAAGCACCCAGTTATTTATAGATCCCCCTACATACTTCAAAATGTTATTGGGGAGGGTTGTCTGATGGCAAGTGACTTCTTCTTGATTTTCTGAACTGTCCAAGTTTTCTACTCTGAACATTTTTATCATCTGATGTTCAGTGTCCACCTTCTAATCCACCACTCTGATTCATTTACACACATCAAACTGTGCCCAAGGTTAGCAGAAAACCTTTAATTAAGAGAAAATATATATAATATATATTATATATTATATATAGTCTTCATATTAGACATAGGAACCAATATCCTGGAAAATGTTAGCCTTTTTTTTTTTATAAAATCATTTTTTATTTATATTATTTATTTTTGGCTCCGTTGTGTCTTTGTTGCTGCATGCGGGCTTTCTCTAGTTGCGGCAAGCAGGAGCTGCTCTTCATTGCAGTGCATGGGCTTCTCATTGCGGTGGCTTCTCTTGTTGCAGAGCACAGGCTCTAGGTACACAGGCTTCAGTAGTTGTGGCACACGGGCTCAGTAGTTGTTGCTTGCAGGCTCTAGAGCACAGGCTCAGTAGTTGTGACGCATGGGCTTAGCTGCTCCGTGGCATGTGGGATCTTCCCAGACCAGGGCTCGAACCTGTGTGCCCTGTATTGGCAGGTGGATTCTTAACCAATGCACCACCAGGGAAGTCCAGAAAATGTTAGTCTTTTTGAGGCTCCCCATCTGAGGCCTCTGGTGCTCTGCTGTGGGCCTGCCTCCCCTGTCCCCACCCTGCCTTGACCTGGCCTCCAAGTCATGCCTCCCCTTGCGGCCACTCTGGGCTCTACTGATCTGTTATCCAAAGGTCAGCCATTTGTATGTCTTATCAGAAAGGAAGGGCAGGAAAACCTCCATCTTTCCACATGGTGTGACCCTTCTCTTTACCTCCCTTGTTCCACTAAACCAATGTTATTTTGGTCTCTCCTTACTCCCCAAGGAAGCCTTCAAAAGCTCTATTCTTTGGAAACCCAGAGCAAACCCTCTTTTCTGACTGAGAATCAGAAAACTTGGCTGGCACACCCCCTAGTGGTGGCCTAATGAATCCCCCTCAATTACAATAGGTTATGAACTCCTGGGGTTTCTCAAAGTGTGTTCCCTGGGACTCCCAGTTCTGCAGGAAAATAGCAGGGGGGACAAGCATTTTATGCTTAAGTTAGATCTGAAAACACTGGGATAAATGAAAGCAATCAGTTTGCTTTATTGGTGGACTCCTCCAAGTTTTTACTATGCTAATGAATATTATGAAGCTCCAAGACAAGATTTAACATACAGTGGCTCTCATATTTATCCGATCACACTTATGGGAAATAATAGGAATATACCTACCATTTATTAACCACATACATCAACCATAGTATTGCCATTTATAGATGGAGAAATTGATGCTTAAAGAGGTTAAATAACTTGCTATGTTAGGTTTATATAACACCAAACTCCATGTTCTTAACTATTATAAGATCCTGGCTTTATAGTTGTTCCAGGACATTACTCTGCAAATTCCACTTGCATAAATTATGCAATTAATGCACATCACTCTACTTGTTCCCCATATTACCAGTCATGCAATCCTACAGATCATCTCCCTGTGGAACAGGAAGAGTGGGGACCTACAGAGGGATACAGAGGCCTCTCTGACAGCCCTTGGGAAGCTTCTGTTTCCATGACAATTAAGAGAGCATCAGTGTCTCAATGCACAAACAAAATCCTTCTTGAAAATCTCAGCAAAAGGGTCTGACAGGGCACCATGTCAGGGACCCTAATACATGCTTTCCAATGATAATTAGGAAAAATACGGTAGACTATTTTTAATTTCTTATAAAAGAAGTTTGATTTCTTTTGAGTCTTGTATATTTGTTAACCTGGGTTTATATTCCATGTGGATATCTGGGGGGGTTTCCATCTATTAAAATATGGAGATGATTATACCAACCTCACATTTTTATGTCAAGTTGAAGTACATGGTATGTTAAAAGCTTAACTCTGATTGCATAGATTGTTTTGGAGGTTTTGGACTTTTTAATTTTTTTTTCTTTTAAGTGGAGGAAACCCAAAGATGATTTATTGACTCATATAACTTAAAAGTTCAGCTTCAGGCATAGTTGGATCCAGGGGCTCAAAGGAAACCATCATTAAACTTGAATGTATGGTACTTGTATTTTTAGAGAAAATAAATATAGTGCTATAAATATACATTGGTCCTTTGTTCAGGTTGACATGGAGGGATACCACAAATAATTACGTAGATGTTAGGAGTATGGGGATGGACTCCCACATCCACCACTGACCCTCCAGCTACCCTTGTTAAGACTTGATTTCTCCATCTGTAAAAATGGACACACTACTCCTTTTCTACTTCAGTGGAAGCTGAGAGGAGTAGTAAAGCTTTCAACAGCTTTTTTCCTTAGAGGACTAAATACTGTGAGATATATATATATATATATATATATATATTGCTATTAATGTTCAGGGAGATAGCACTTTACACCTGCAAAGGGTTTTCCAATTATTTATTTGTTTTACAAATTTATCATTGAAAACTCCATAATTAGCCTGGCACAACATACACCTTCAACATTACAACCACAGTTTAAAGCCATTTAAGCCACGGAGGGAGCAGGAGTGGGATATATATATATATATATATATATATATATATATATATATACACACACACATATACATATACATCTATATATACATATACATATACCCATACCCATATTTAGATTCACATTGTGTGTGTGCACCTGTGTATGTTTGCAAGACACATATAAATGGCAAATAAGGAAACTTAAAAAAAAAAGACAGATAGATAGTCCCAGATTTTAAAATCACCCCCAAGGTAGAACAGGTGGTGAAAATATAATAAAACATGTTGCAAGGAACTTGTCATGAATTTTAAAAACAAAAACGCCTGCAGACCAAATAAACTGCTCTGACACTCAGCTAAATCTGAAGTTCCCAAACTATTTTAAATGACAAAGCAGAAGTTCCCCAGAGAGAGCGTCCAACAGGAATGGTTTGAGGGCAATTGCTGTGGAACTCACACAGAACAGAGCTGGAAACGACAGGCAGATACCCAGCCCGCTGCCCCTTGCCAGGATGGGCCACATGCAGATGTACCCGGCCCTCAGGACCAGACCATGTGCACGGGGACCAAAGAGTCTGTTGATATAAAGGTCTCTGGGAGCCTCCTGCACCCACCTCCTTACCTTGTTGGTGGTTTCTCAATGGATCTGAAGGTAAAGATTTGGGTCACTTGACAGGAAGCTGGGCCTACGCTGACATCCACTTCCTGGTGCCCTGTTCGAAGGCAGGCTGGAGGCCCCAGCTTGGGGGCAGGGGAGCATGGGATGCTGGCAGACTCCTCCTCTCTCTGCAGCACCCTCCCTCACCATGCATTCGTCACAACCACCTGCCTGTCCTTTATTCTCGGTCGACAGTTTATAAAGAGCTTTCACATCCACTGCCTGCTTCCATTACACAGAAACGCTGGGAGCCACACAGAGACAATAACAGGACCTCATTCTGCAGTGAGGGAGAGGTCAAGTGACCTGCCCACAGAGCAGGACCCATAGCCCAAGGGTTTCTGACTCCCAGTCCAGTGCTCTACTAGAACATGCTTCTGGGGCTTCCCTGATGGTGCAGTGGTTGAGAGTCCACCTGCCGATGCAGGGGACACGGGTTCGTGCCCTGGTCCGGGAGGATCCCACATGCCGCGGAGCGGCTGGGCCTGTGAGCCATGGCCACTGAGCCTGCGTGTCCGGAGCCTGTGCTCTGCAACGGGAGAGGCCACAACAGTGAGAGGCCTGCGTACTGAAAAAAAAAAAAAAAAAAAAGAACATGCTCCTGAAGACCATCCAGGGATAAGACTTAGGATAGGGGTCGGCATTCTGGTCCCTCAACCCCCGACTCACAAACCCAAATGGCTGAAGAGGTCACGCCAGAGCAGAGGAGGTGGGCATACACTAACCAGGAAGCCCGTCGTCGCTGGGCACCAGCAAATTGTTGTGATTCAGGAGCCATGGGTCTTCTTCTTTTTCAAAGTGAAGCCAGAGTTCTGAATCTGGATGTGAAATATCCTGATGTGTAACTATCGGTTTGGTTGAAAACAACACACCACCACCATCCGAACCTACCAGACACATCTGCAGACAGCTTCGGGCTGCAGAGCACAAGTTTGAGATCACTGCCCGATTCGAGTACCCAGTGCCCCTGCCCCCTCACTGAAGGCCACGATGCAATCCATTAAAAGAGGGCCAGTCTAGAGATGCAAAGAGAGCCGACAAAGCTGAGTCTCCATCCTGGCTCCGACTCTTGCTAGTGGCATGACCTTGAGCAAGTCATTTACTCTCCCTCAACCTCAGTTTTTTCCTCTGTTGAATGGAGCTAATAACACCTCCCTTGTTTCCTCAGCCCTATAGGGCTGTGGTTCAGTGAATGTGCAGGCATCCCACACCATCCTATACCCGCCCACAGCGCTTCCATTCAAAGCTATTATCTCTTCTGCCTTATGATCATTTGTCACCCCATGAAACCGGGGGGTGGGGGCGGGTCCTCATAAATTAGGCTTGACCACCTGTGTTCTCCCCTGAGTATACAAGGACATAATAAGTGCTCAATAAATCTTACTGAATTAAGCGATAGACCGACCAGCTCAGCGAGAGCTGATTATGTGACAGACTAGGTGCTGAGGAAACCAAGAAAGAATCATGCTCTTAGAGAAGAGGTATGCTGGACTGGGGAGGCAAGACACACACAAAACAAATCGGAGTGCCAGTCAAGGTCCAAAGTGCACTCATGGGAACCTGGATCCCGGCCACCCCAAGGAGGGAGTAAGAGAAAGCAGACCTCTTTCCCTATCCTTTTCACGGCCTCTTTTAAGCTTCTCTTGGCCCTAGAGTTTAAGAAACTCATCTCCCCAGACAAAAATTGCTTAGAGATAAGACCCTGTGATACCTTCAACATACACACCACAGTGAAGTGGGTGCACAATCAGGGCAGCTCCCTAATTCTAATTAGGCACCGTCTTATCTGCTGGTCTGGAGGGCTGCTTGGGGAAATCCAGGCTGCATCACTGTTACATCTTCCTGCGTGTGAAGCCAAGAGAGCGGAGGCCCATCTATCACCCACATCCTCCCACCCTGGCCCTTGGTTCTCACCCCGATTAAATGGCCAGTTTCCCTGGGTCGACCAGGTAGCAAGCATGTGCTAATTCTCTAATCCAGCTTGTCCTCGGAGGCCCACCCCATCCTGCTGGCCGCACCAGCTGCCTAGGGGAGCACAACTGAGAGGAGACTTGGCAATTATTCAGTTAATTTGATCAGTGGAGACAGCCAAACAAATAATCCAGGCCCAAAACATCCAGATCAGCTGTCTACATGGATCGAATTCCACTTCACTGACACCCCACAGGTTCGGCCTTAGAGAATGGCTTTGACTGAAAAACATGTCCTGGTATCCCAGCATCCCAGGTTGCACCGGCCTTGAGCAGAATTGTGAGCTTAGCTCCATTTCTCTGTGACACCCCTTCCACACCCTTTTGGTGCCCTTCCCACTACCAGGCAGCTCAGCCCTGAAGGGCCGGGGTCTTTGGCAGCCATCAAGGGTTGGGGCATTTTTGCATCCATCCCCAACTCTGAATAATTAAAATTCATTAAGAGACTTCCAACATGTCAAATGCATTCAAAAATAAAGGAATACCAGTGTAATGGTAGAATGCCTGGAGCCAAGGAAGCTGGGCTAAAGGAAGGTACGGAATAGAAGGCCTTGCTCACGCCCTTATAACCTATACCATCTGAGAGGATGCCCACTCCTTACCTCCCAAAACCCACTTGTTATCAGGTCTTATCAGGCCACCACCCCCCCCGGCCCAGAGGATAATGTACTACCAAGTCCTCAGCGGTACGACAGAATAAGACTTTCACAATCAACCCCCAGACCAGAGTATCAATTAAGATTAAGTTCATTAATCCAAAATTTCAGAAGCTTAAACACAAGGGATTACTCTCCAACATAAATTAGTTCAGAGGCAGGCCGTCCACACTGTGGAAAACAGCACCCTTAATTCTGTCTTCGCTGTGGTGGGTACCAGCCTTATTTCCCGCTAAGCTGCTGGTTTTGAAGCCACTACAAAAAGCCAGCGAAGTTTCATGTTGTAAGATTCTCGGTCAACTTAGACTGCAAGCAGAGAACAGAAAGCATCTCTAAAGCAAAGCAGTATTTCTCTGTGTATCTCCCCTCACACTGGCAAGCTCCCCTTTGCAGGACTTTCTTAGAAGTGGAAAGCAAGAGACAGCAAACCAATGCTGAATTTCTCCTGCCATTTCCCCTAAAGCAAAAGCTTCAGTCAACTTGCGATTTGCTTTCCCAGTAACCGCGGGCAACAATTCAATCAAATGCTCCACCAGTGCATAACTAGGGTCCCCAGCTTTCCAGTTTGCAAACCTCTGAGTCCTAAATATTTGCCTTCCCACCTCCTCCACTCAGTCAATATCACACTTTAAATTCTGTTTCTTGAAGCAGCCACCTTCCAAGTATCAAATTCTCTGTCACTCTGGGTGCAGTTCAGCTGCATATAACAGAAGCTAGAACACACAAGGATTTATTCTCTCTTGTAAAAGGGGTCCACAGTTAGGCAGGGCTGGAGGCTCCACAAAATCATCAGAGAGCCAGGCTCCTTCTATCCTTGTGCTCCAACATCCCCACAGTGTGAAACTCCCATCATTAGGGTCCCCTGATGATAGCAAACGATTGCTGGAAATCACATGATCAAGTCTAACAGCAAGGGATGCTGGGATGTGCGGTCTTTTACCTGAGGCCATTGCTGCCAAGAAAATCAGGACCCTGTTACTAAGCTGGAAGGAGAGTGATGTTGGAGGAGGCCCCCACCAGTCCCAGTTGGATATTTGTTTGCATTGAAGGCTCCCCAACCATGGCTCAGCCCATATCTTATTTAACTTTGTAACCTCCCAGTGCCTGGCACAATGCCTCTCACAGATGAAGAAATCAACAAATGTGTATTGAATAATCACTGAGATACAGACTGAAGAGGTTTTCCATTAGGTCGCTAACTTAGACCGAATCTCAAGGATAATTTTCATCTAATCACCATGATCCTTTTCATTCTTTTTCAAGATATTTTCTTCTCATCTACCCTCCTTAAATCAGCTTCTAGGGTTCCAATCAAGACCTTAGGGTGTCCTTGAGAGCCACACCAGTCAAAGTGAGGTCTAAGGACCGCTTCCTGTCCGCAAACCACTAATCAACTATGTCGCAAGCACAGCGTTTAGTTCAGCTTAGACCTCCTCGATGCAATGATTTTATTTGCATCTGGAGAGGCTCATCTTTTTACAGACCAACAAAAATTGAGTCGCACTGACTTAGAAGGCTGTTCCTCTGACTATAACAGAACTCATGGTAGGCTATGTGAAGACACTGATTTTACATCACAATCAGCATTCTTATTAAAACAGACTACCCAAATTGAAAAAGATATGTAATCACAATTCAAAAGGACTTTGACTTTGGGTTAAAATGAGCCATAAAAAAAAAATTTTTTTGAAATCCAGTCAGAAAAACGTTACTTGAGTCTATTCAGGATGGGGTAGCCATGACTTAGTAGTATGTGACAAAAAGACTTAAATGTCTTAGCCAATTTCAACTCAAGAAAATCCAGCACTTTGATGTGGTCACATGTGACTTTAGGCTGCATTAACAGAAGCATTACATCTAGAACAAAGGAGATGATGGTCCTGCTCTGTACTAGTCAGAACATACACAGAATGTCGTGTCCAATCATGAATATACCACTTAGGAGGGATGTTGAAGAACTGGAATGTGTGCGGAGAAGAGCAACCTGAATGGTGAAAGGATTCAAACTCATGTCACATAGAAATAGTCAAAGGAACTGCTGGTGAGAGCCTTGTGGGGAGAAGACTCAGAGAGCATGACCTCTATCTTCAAATATTCAAAGAGCTCTCAAGTGAAAAAAGAGATGAATCTTGTTCTAGAAAAAGCTAAGGCATAGAAACAGGACTAACAGGTGAAAAATCTAGAAAAGACAGATTTGTGCTCAGCATCAGCAAGAAATTTCTGACAATCAGGACAGTCTCCAGATGGAGTAGGCTATCTCGGAAAGTCATGAACTTGGTCCCTGGAGGGGTTAAAACTCAGGCTGGACAGCTTCCAGGAAGGGTAGTGTACAGCGGGCACAAGGCCCAGATGACAGTTGGACTAAGTCCTGAAAGATGAGTCATTCCCATCCTGCAACTCTATGACATTTGCTCTACAGCAATATCCTAACAGCCATGCCTTATGTGCTTATATGGTTTGGTGGTTTACGGCTCACAAGGCCCTCTCCCATTCATTGTCTCCGTTGACTCTCACAACTCTTTGGGGTAGGCAGAGTGGATTACAGATGAGAAAATGTTACCCAAGTCAGAATCGACCCCAAGTCACTTGATCCCTAGTCCACCCCTCCCTGGGGGGATCACCATGAGAAACCTCTCCTCTTGATGAGAGATTGACCAGGGGACAGCTAAGTAGGGGCACATCGGCCCCTGGTGGCTCATCCAGCCTTCTCCAGGTGTCGCTCCCACTCTAAGAGGCCCAAATGCAAGGTCATTCCCTACATTTGCAAGGAGGCTCTAGACAGGTGTTGGTAAACTACGACCCATGGGACAAATCTAGCCTGCCACCCATTGATGTAAATAAAGTTTTATTGGAACACAGCCTTGCCTATTCATTACAGATTATTTAAGGCTGTTTTCCTGCTATAAAGGCAGAGTTCCGTAGCTGCAACAGACGGCATATGCCCTGCAAAACCTAAAATATTTATTGTCTGATCCTTTACAGAAGAAGTTTACCAACCCCTGCTCTAGATCATCAGTGTGGACCATGGATACCAGCTAATGTTCTCCATTGAAATGGGCAATAAAAGTAACAAAAACTCTGCAGGACTGGAAACCCCATCCAGGAAGCAATTCCTTTCATAACCATTTCCTAATGCAGGAGAAAGGGCCACACGTCTTTTATAGATGAAAAGTTTTTACCTTCTGTCTGTTGGGTTTTGATATACCACTGCCCTGGAGACAGCTATTATGACCATTTAAAACACATATAATAAACCAATTGTTCCCTCATTGTGTCTATTTTTAATAAGCACAGACAATGCACTACAGCATAGTTATGGAAAAGAGCAATGCAATTCTATGAATCAGTATTAGAACCTAATTAGCCACTGAGCCCAGGCTGATAACAGCTTATCATAACTTTCAGCCAAAAGAAAGCTCAGGTGGTAGGGAGAGAGAGAGGGAGCAAGAAAGAAGAGGGAATAAATAGCTAATTATGATAAACTGGTTTCCTTGGTAACTGTTTATAACCACAATGGTGTTGCCATATTTTTAATGATAAACACAAAGGTTTGATGTGAGATTATATAACACATACTGTCTCAATGTTGGTTCTGCTCTAGCAAAGGTGAAGCCAGATACCAATGCAAAATTTTGTAAGGCTAAGAATATCAGAGAAGCTTTCTCAAAACTCTACCCCAAATATCTGTTGTTAGTTTATTCTCTGGGTACCAAAGTGCTCAGGAATACGGCAACGGGTATTTATGGTGCTCAATGAATCTGATGTGCCCATTCAACCTTCAGGTCTTAGTTGCAGCAGTTACAATTCTCTCTTCCCCAGCTGGGTGCCCCTTGGTCATCTCTTGGACCTGTGGTTTGGGGAGGGACTGGCGGTGAGTAATGCAGAAGGAATGGGCCACTCTGCTAAGCTATCAGCCATCAGAGTCAACCCTGGGATCACCAAATCATCTTGTGAGATCCATTACCAATCTCATCTTTCAGGCATGTCTGCACCCCCAATTTATGAGAATGACATTTTGGCTGAAATACTGGGTCCAATGGCAGTTTCTTGTAGATAAAAATCACTAAAACAGGAGTTGGCAACTATGGCCCATGGGCCAAACCCAGCCCACTGCCTACTTTGGAGATAAAGTTGCATTGAATCACAGCCACACTTATTCATTTATGCATTCCCTGTGGTTGCTTACACGCTACAATGGTAGAGATGAGTGGGTGTAACAGAGATCATATGGCCCACAAAGCGTGAAATATTTACGATCTTACCCTTTACCAAAAAAGTTTGCCAAGTCCCACACTAAATACCCACTAAATATTCTGACACACCTATGCGATCATAGACGGTAGACCATCTGTAGTCATCATAGTCATATGGTAGGAAATCAAATTCCTCTGCCATAGAGACTAGAGGCAATAATATTGAATGTCAGCCTCCTCCGTGGCTATGTAGGGGAGGCGATGTGAAACCACTCTGGCCAGTGAGATGTAGGTAAAATTTCCTAGAGAGCTTTTCCCTCCCCAAACACCCTTTCTTCTTCCCAAATGAAGAGCAAAGCCTAAAGAAGGGAAGAATTTTGACTTTGCCATTCTTACTTCTCCCTGGTCTGCCAGGCCTGTTCTGCCTGCAACGCAGACATAACATCTGGAGGTACAGCTGCCATTTTGCAACCATGAAGACACAAGTCCTCCCTAATGATGGTAGAGCTGGAAGACAGAAGGAGCTGGTCCTTCTTAACACCCTTGAGCAGATGCTCAGCCCTGGATTACATTCTAAATACCTCCAGACATCTTCATATGTGAGAAAGAATAACCTCCTTCTAATTTAGCTACCCCAGTGGGGCTTTCAGCTACTCCCAACTGGAATGAATCCTAACTGATCAAGGGGCTGTAAAGAAAGTAGTGTCAGAGCCTAAGGATGGTGATGATGATGTTGAAGTAAAGTGTGGTCAAGTAAGAGTGAGAGAAGGATTTACTGACCAGCTGAGGAAGTGGAGTTGTGCTTCTAGGAGATTAGAAGGGCAGGGTCATTCCCAGAGATGGGGCTGTTGGTGGATGTGGCTTAATGCTGTGATGACCTGGCTCTGAGGATGTTATGGAACCAGTTGTACCCACCAAGACTTAACTACATATGTGATCTTCTTACTGGTCCCCTGATCACATGTTTGCCTATGGCATGGCAGCTGAGTATAGTAGAAAGATGTGCAGACTCTGGTGCCACAAAGCTTAAGATCTATCCCATCTAGGTGCGTAACTTTGGGTAAGTTACTTAACTTCTCTATGTCTCAGCTTCTTCATCTATAAAAGGGAGATAATAATACAATTACCTAATAGAGTTGCTGTGAAGAGTAAATGAGTGAAAACATTTAGAACAGAGCCTAGCATATGGGTGGTACAGTACAAGCAACAGCCATTTTTCCTGTTACTGTTGCATGTAACTAAGTATCCTCAAACTAAGCATCTTGAAAGAAACATCTCATTTTGTCCTCGGTGTTTGTGGGTTGAGAATTTGGACAAGCCGCAGGAGAGATGGCTTGTCTCTGCTCTGTGATGTCTGGGGCCTCATCCAGGAAGACTCAAAGGCTGGGGGTAACCTGACAGCTGGAGGATAGATTCATCAGAAGGCTTGTCAACTCATGCTTCTGGTACATGGGCTGGAGTGTGGCAAAGACTGAGCACATCACACATGGCATCTCCCTGTAGCTTGGCTTCCTGGCAGCATGGTGGCCTCAGGGGAGTCAGACTCTTCTGTGGCAGCTCAGGGCTCCCAGCACAAATATTCTAATGCACAGGGCAGAAGCTGCATGGCCTTTCATGACCGAGAATCAGAAGTCACACAATGTCCCTTCTGCTGTACTCTATCAGTCGACACAATCTCACAATCACATACACACACCCAATTCAAGGGGGGAGAATCAGACTCTACCTCCTGATGGAGGACTGGCAGGGCTGTGCTGTGGAAGGGCTTGTGGGATGGGAGATATTGTCATCACCGTCTTTGGTCAACAGAGTCTGCCATAGTTATTATTTCTGCTCCATAAAGTTATGAACTGGTTTATCTCTGCTCTCAAACTCCCTGACTGTTGAATCAATACAGCAAAGAGCTTGGCTTGTAGAAACTACACTCCTGCCTCAACTATAAGCTCCTTGAGGTAAGGACTGTGCTCTCCACTTCCGCTGCCTTTATGTCAACATGTGTAGAGCTCTTGCTATGTAAACAGAAAATGCTCAATACATTTTTTAAATGAATAAATGATGGAATTATATACTAATAAATCATAGCATAAAAGCCCAATATCTTTCGACAAGTGTGGGATTGGCAGACATTGACAGTCAGCCCCAGATCTTCGTTCTTCCCTTCTTCCTTGGTAACAAATATAGATTTTATTCATAGATTTTATTTATGACTAAAAGACGGCATTTTCCATCCTCCCTTATAGTTACGTATAATAGGCATATAACTAAGTTCTGGTCAAGAAGATGAAAGCAAAAGTGTTGTATGAGACAAGTCAAAACCTGCTTAAAAGGAGTCGACTGAGCTGAAAGAGTCCCTTTTGTTCTTTCCCCTTCTTCCCACTTCTTGGAATGCAGATGAGATCACTGGAGCTCTAGCGGCCATCAGGTGACCTTGAGACGGAAACCTTTACTGAGGATATCAGAGCAAAAAGCAGGAAGCCTGACTTCCAGAGGGCTTTGTTGGAGCTGTCATGCTGTTTACATGAGATAAGCCTCGTAAGCTGTTTAAGCCACTGTAGTCAGGTGTCTTTCTTGTAGATGAATGAAATTCCCCCTATACCTCACAATGAGTCCCTAATGGAAATTATATGCTCACTCCTTTCTCTGAACTTCCAGTAGACTTGGTACCTTACTTTCCATGTTTACCAAATAGTACCTGACATTATTGTACCACATGTTTAATCTCCCTAGTATGTCATGATTCCCAAAGAATACAAGCCATTCTACCTGAAATATACGTTTTTGAATGAAGTTAATATTGATCCTTTTATCAAGTGTAAACCTATAATTTTACTGTACTTGTTGATTGTATCCATTGTGCCATTACCTGGTCCCTTTGGGTCCTAAACATGGAGATAATAAGACATCATCTCAGTCACCACGGGGAAGAGAACTTGAAGACTCTTGTTTATGCTAATCTCCTAATTACAAAGCAAATCATAGTGTCCTGTGGTAGTTTTGGTTTTTGTGATCAGCATTCTTTCTCACCCTTTTTTTTTTGCTTACCCCCTTCTTTTTTGTGTGAGGTGGGGGAACCTCCTCTCACTCCTACGTGGCCTGATGGGGTGTGAATCACAGTGAGTGCCCAGCCCTTAACCTTATCCATCATCTCCCATGCAGAAGGGCGGACACACTGCCCTGGTTAGGCCAATCCAAGGACCACATCCCTCTGCACACGGTAACCAATCAGAAGCTTTTCGAGAATTTTCCAAACTGGAGATGAGGGTTGCTCTCTCCCTTGGATCGAAAACTGTATATATACAGATGGGAACCCAGGCCTGTTGGCCACTGTCTTCTGAGCTGCAGCAAGACAAGGGCCAAAACCCAAGAGTAGCTAAGGCTACACAGCTTCATAGACAACCCAAGAAGGCGGGGAAGGGGGTGCAATGTTGAGTTACCGTCCTCAAAGCCAGGTCCCGCTGCCTGTCTTTATTTCTTCAGGCTACCCCAAGGTCCTTCCACACATGGGAGACACACTGCATTTCTTTTTATGGTTAAGCTGGTTTGAGTTGAGTTTCTGTCACTTGCAAGTAATAAAGCTCTGATCATCAAAATTAAACTGCTGAATTCAGCATGCCTGCAAGTCTTTAAGAACAGGGTTGAGGCTGCTTATCTTGGGTGTTTTGGGTCTTCTTTGCTTGAAGGCAGGGTGCTGGACCAACTGACATCTTCAGCTCCAACCCCAGAGTGTTGCTAGAAAAGGATGTTAAAGTCTCCACAGGACTCAGTGTGCCTGGGCCCATTTTACAGCTGGAGGTGTGAAGACATCAGGAAGCTCGACAGTGACATGTAAAGAAAGAATATGCAAAATTTCCTTGAACTCTCCACGTTCCTCCAAGGGTAGCATAAACCCCTCACTGCCATATTCCCATGAGTGTTAGAACCTTCAGCAGACACCTGGATGCCCATCTTCATCCTCCCCTCGGCTGCACCCCTCCCCTCTTCACAAGGGGCTCTCCTTGAACAGATTCCAGATCTCAGACTTGATCTCTCTCTGACCCAGTCCTGGTATCTTGGCATAAAACAAGCCAGAAGTGAAGGTTATACACAAAAGGGGGAAAAGCTTTTAAAACAATTTACCATCTGTCAGTCATTTGGGTGCAAGTCTCACACACACAGCCCTGAGCATGTACACACAAACACACACACACACACAAGGGGCATTCATGCACTCAGGCACATGGACACACTGTACAGAGCAATCCACTGCCATTCACAACCAAAGCCTGCCCTGTAATAAACACACTCAGGAAAGCTTTTTCTCTGCCAAGAGTCACAGCAGCATCAAAGACCAGAGAAGAAAATGCCCTCTCCATCCTGGATCTGTATGTCCTTCTAAGTTGGGGGTGTCTTGATGTGTGTGGCTATGTGAGTAGTAAGACCGACCACAGAGATTAATCACAACCACAAAGCAGCTTACTAGTGTGTGGTGCTGTGCTACACCCCTCGCCACCAGCCCCAGGAGCCCCGGGGGAGGGGGCCGGCACAGCAGACCCAGCCAGGCTCTTGTGGACTCCAGCCTGAATCCTGGCTGGCTCACCCTCTCCTTAACTTGCCCTTAACCACAAATGGAGCCAACCTCCATGTGGCCTGTCCAAACGCGGGCTAAATAATCCAAAGTGCAAGCCCAACGACTATAACTAGGTGCCACTTTCTTTGGTACCCATGGCTTAAATAAGCCAGACCAGGGGTGGCCCTGGTGGGAGGACCACTTTGGTTGACAAGGAGCCAGAGGCCTGCCTTCTAGCCCTGGCCCAGCCCTCTACGGGCTGTCAGACCTTGGGTGCATCCCCTGACTGCTCCAGGTGTGATGTTTCACCCACAAAAGAAAAGGTATGGGTGAATCCATCTCTGAGAAGTTTTCCAGTTCCAATATTTTGTGATTCTGCAATCCATAGAACCATCCCCAGTTTGCCAGTCATTCTGACATCCTTCTCCTTTCTCCCCTCCCCCTTCCTTCCCAGTGCATCTAGGGAGGCCCAGAAGCCAGCAGGACTGTGCATTGGGCTGAGGGCCCTGGAGAAACCTCGAAAAAGGAGATTCAGGAGGTGTAGAGCTCTCAGGAACCAGCAAGGAAAGGTATTCATCTCCAACAAGGGCTCCATGCAGGCACAGGGGCTCAGCTTTTGGGCGGTGGTCTCCTAAGAATCACCTGGGAAAGTTATTTAAATATGTGTATCCCTGGAGCCCACTGGGACTGAGACCAAAGAATCTTCATTTTCTTTTTTTAAATTTATTTATCTTTATTGAAGTATAGTTGATTTACAATGTTATGTTAGTTTCAGGTATACAGCAAAGTGATTCTGTATATATATTCTTTTTTGGATTCTTTTCCCATATAGGATATTACAGAATATTGAGTAGAGTTCCCTGTGCTATACAGTAGGTCCTTGTTGTTTATCTATTTTATACTTTATATATTTATCTATTTTATACTATATATATATATAAGTAGTGTGTGTATGTTACTCCCATTCCTAATTTATCCCTCCCCCCAGCCTTTCCCCTTTAGTAACCATAGGTTTGTTTTCTGTCTGTGAGTCTGTTTCTGTTTTGTAAATAAGTTCATTTATATCATTTTTTTAGATTCCACATGGAAGTGATATCATATGACGTTTGTCTTTCTCTGTCTGACTTATTTCACTTAGTATGATAATCATGTTGCTGCAAATGGCATTATTTCATCCTTTTTTATGGCTGAGTAATGATCCATTGTGGAATCTTCATTTTAAACAGTTACCCCAGGTGAGCCTGATGCAGGTGGTCCACAGATGAGAAACACTGGAGAGAGACCCTGGTCCCGGCCCTGCTTCCTGCCTATCCCTGTCCTGTTGCCCACAGCAGCCCTGGTGACCACAGGCAGAGCTGTCAAGAGTCACAGGCACAGAAAACAGTCAAGGTGCCATGCCTAGGTCCCAGAATCAAGATGTCGTGGGTCACAGATGGACGCAGAGAGCAGCTCCATTCCTAAAGACTAGTGCTGGGCACATCTTCCACAGCCAGGCTCTGAGTCCACATATAGGGAGTTCCTGAAAGCAGGCCACCCCAGATGGAGTTCACGATCCAGGAGATCAGCTCCTGGCACAGTGATGGGGCGGGAGAAGGAAGCAGACATGATCATGGTGTCATCTGAGGGAACATTTTACCTGGGCCACTGAAATGGACAAATAACCTTCGAAAGCTCCTTTAGACCCTGAGGACATAAGATGCTAGATGAATCAGTCTGTGTTAATAAAATAGGAAAATGAAAACATCCAGAGTATCTACAGAGCTACAGTATCTCTGATAGAACATAGAGAGTTACAGTAGCCTGTAGAACTCCCAGAGCACCTTGCCTGCCCTTTTTTTTTTTTTCTTGGTGGTACGCGGGCCTCTCACTGTTGTGGTCTCTCCCGTTGCGGAGCACAGGTTCCAGACGCGCAGGCTCAGCGGCCATGGCTCACGGGCCCAGCCGTTCCGCGGCATGTGGGATCTTCCCGGACCGGGGCACGAACCGACGTCCCCTGCGTCGGCAGGTGGACTCTCAACCACTGCGCCACCAGGGAAGCCCTTGCCTGCCCTTTTGATACCAGGCATCACCCTTATTGTGGATTAATTGCTAGCTGTCTGGTTCTCCACTGGACCGCCAGCTCTGTTGCAGCTCTGTCCCCAGCTCCTGGCCCACTGTCCCGTACATAATAAGTGGTGACCTGTATAAAGTATTTAGTGTGTGCAGGCCCCATTCTAAACCCTTCACTCATATTGTCTCTTTAATTCTCATTACAACCTTATGGAGATAAGTACCATCATAATGCCTATTTTACACATGGGGCAACTGAGGCCAAAGATGGTTGAACAACTCATCCAGGGTCACACAGCTAGTAAGTAGCAGAGCCAGGAATGGACCCAGATGGCTCAACTCTCAGGGTCTCTGCTCTTAATTACTAAACCATGCTGGCACTTAGCAAGTGCTCAATAAAATATTTATTGGCTTGAAAATACTCCCGAAGTGTTTTCACTGAGTTTAACTGAGAATTATGTAGAGATCACCCAATATATGAAAACAAAAAAGTTGAGCCAAGTACACAATAAGCTAATATCCTGTGTTTTCTGCAAGAGACAAGCTTAATTAGAGTTTAGGTAATTAAAGCTTTCATTGTTTCTAAAAAAAAATACAATACATTCATTTATGCAAATCTACTCCGGAGCATGATTTTTGAAAAATACTATGTAACTCGCTTCTCACAGAAAATGACTTAAGAGTCTCCCTGAGAAGTGAGCATCTCGGGATGTGGCTGTTGCCCGTGCCTGTGTTAGTCTGTAGACCCTTATTCTAGAGCTGGTGGTTCCAACCAATCACCCCAGCTACCAGCACTGCGAGAGGCAGGCTGCTCCTCGGGGAGGGGCTGGCCTGGCAAAAAGGGGTCCTGCCAGCTGGTCCTGGAAATGATGCCCACCTGTACATTCTACCCAGCCTTCTCCTACCAGCCCTATCAGCCACAACTTCCAAACTTGCTTCTCTCTCCAAGATTGTCCTTGCTGTTCATTTCAGCTGGAGGTAACTCATCAGAATTAAAATATCAACTGGAGAAGGAAAAGACAAGGCGATTTTTCCCAGGCCGGTTCAGGTGAGCGGTTGTGAGGTTTCAAAGAGTTCATGCATGTGAAAGGATTCTAATTCCTGAGCCCCAAAGAAGTGCAGGGGATTGTTATCATCACCTACCAGCAATCAGACACCGAGGTGGATAACAGACGTAAGGTTATGGGGCAGTCTGTGTCAGGTGAAGTTAGGAACTTATATGTAACCACTTTTGATCCTTCCAACCAGCAGTTGAGGTAGGTCCTATTAGCTTCTGTTTTATAGATGAAGAAACCGAGGCTCAGAAAAGTTCATCAACAGGCCCAAGATAGGGCTTCCCTGGTGGCGCAGTGGTTGAGAGTCCGCCTGCCGATGCAGGGCACACGGGTTCGTGCCCCGGTCCAGGAGGATCCCACATGCCACGGAGTGGCTAGACCCGTGAGCCATGGCCGCTGAGCCTGCGCGTCCGGAGCCTGTGCTCCGCAACGGGAGAGGCCACAGCAGTGAGAGGCCCGCGTACAGCAAAAAAAAAAAAAAAAAAAAAAAAACAGGCCCAAGATAGAAGTGGAAGCAACAGCTAAGGGTCAGTTAACCAACGTGCTGAACTTCATCCTGAGATTGCTCAAAGGGCAGACACACCAAGACTCAATGGGAGACCTGTTGGCCCACAAGAGGAAGAATTCTGGCTGTGGGCGACCCTAAGAAGCAACTAAAAAGAGGTCTTCTTAGACGGCCCTCCACATCTTTGCTTATGCTGTTCCCTCTGCCCAGAATGCCGTTCCACCTCACTTTCCCTTATCTCTCAACCCAACTTATGGAAGCAACAGCACCATCCTCTGAATTTCCATAGCATTTCTTTCTGTCCTTTTCTCACGTGACTCCACTTTCTACAAGTTACAAAAAGTTGCTTCATTTTTTTCTTATTTTTTTAATTTACAAGATGAAAGCTAATATTATGTCAGGCTCATAATAAAAGCTCAACACTGAGAGATCTACTAATTCAGTAGGGCTGAAGTAAGCTTTAACGGCAACCTCCTGGGTAGGAAGAGTCAGAAAGGACTTTGCCAGTTCATTTAACTCCATTACACAGCCACAGAATTGCACCTGTAATGCTGATCAGACACCTTAGTAGTTTTTTTTTTTTTTTAACTTTTTGGCCACACTGCATGGCATGTAGGATCTTAGTTCCCCAAGCAGGAATTGAACCCATGCCCCCTGCAGTGGAAGCACGGAGTCTTAACCGCTGGACGGCGAGGCAAGTCCCTGATCAAACACCTTAGACCCAAGTCCCTGAGAAGGAAAATGGAGTAAGCATGAAGAGGTGAATGCAGGAAGCAGATGCCTGGGTTACAATCACTGTCTCAAAAATTACTGGCTGGGGACTTCCCTGGTGGCGCAGTGTTTAAGAATCCACCTGCCAATTCAGGGGACACAGGTTCGATCCCTGGTCCGGGAAGATTCCACATGCTGAGGAGCAACTAAGCCCGTGCACCACAACTACCGAGCCCGTGCTCTAGAGCCTGTGAGCCACAACTACTTAGCTGCAAGCCACAGCTACTGAAGCCTGCGCGCCTAGAGCCCGAGCTCCGCAACAAGAGAAGCCCCCGCTTGTGGCAACTAGAGAGAGCCCGTGCGCAGCAACGAAGACCCAGTGCAGCCAAAAATAAATAAATTAAATAAATAAAATTAAAAAGGGAAAAAACACAATTACTGGCTGGGTGGCCTTAGGTAAGTTACTTCCTCCTCTTTGCCTCAGTTTCCCCATCTGTAAAATTAGGATGAGAATACTAGTAGCTACATCAGAGGATTGATCAAACAATTTAACATATGTTTAGGGCTGAAACAGTACCAGGCGCATTTTGAGTGAGACATACGTGTATTTTTCAAAGCATAAATGGGTGAGCACTATTGCAGAAGCATACCAAAGCGTTCGTTTACTCAAAAGGTACTCAACAAATCCTGAACACAGACTCTGTGGCAAGTATTGTTCAGGACACTGGGGGTAACGTAACAAAGGTCTGTATCCTGATGAGCTTACAGTCTAGCAGGTGGAGACAGACAGTGAACATAATAAAGTAACTCTACAGTATGACAGAGAATGTTCTTTACTTTAGGAGCCTGAACGGTGTCATAAGTGCCTGAGGACAGGCTTCTCACATCACATTGTTTTGTTTTGTTTTGTTTTCAAAATGATCACCACAATAAATCTAGTTAACAACCATTTCCACACATAGTTACCATTCTTTTCCTGGTATGAGAATTTTTAAGATCTCCTCTCTTGGCAACTTCCAAATATATTATGCAATACGGTATCATTCCCTAGAGCCGCCATACCGTACCATAGAGGCTCAGGACCTATGTATTTCATAATTGGATGTTTGCGCTTTTTGACCCCCCTGAATCCATTTCTGCCTTCACCCTGCTCTCACTTCCCCCCAGTGCAGTCATTCTGGGTTCCTGCACCTGAAGGTGTACTGTGAATTAAATCGATTGCCTGATTTTTAAATAGATAGCATGCGTACCTAACAGTACCTACTTTGCACACCTTGTCAGTGCCATGAGTGTTGATCGAGATCAGAGCTCTGGAATCGCATTTGCCTGTGCCCATTCGAGTACTGGGACCAGCCCAGGGCTAGCTTGTTGCTCTTGTTGTTATTGCTATTGTTGTTATCCACGTCTCTCTTTTTTTAATGATTGTTCCCATTTTTTTAAAATCAATTTATTAATTAATTTATTTTTGGCTGTGTTGGGTCTTCGTTTCTGTGCGAGGGCTTTCTCTAGTTGCGGCGAGCGGGGGCCACTCTTCATTGCGGTGCATGAGCCTTTCACTGTTGCGGCCTCTTCTTGTTGCGGGGCACAGGCTCCAGACGCGCGGGCTCAGTAGTTGTGGCTCACGGGCCTAGTTGCTCCGCAGCATGTGGGATCTTCCCGGACCAGGGCTCGAACCCATGTTTGCTGCATTGGCAGGCAGATTCTCAACCACTGCACCACCAGGGAAGCCCTATCCAAGTCTCTTTAAACACCCTAGTGGGCTTTCTCCACTGACAGAGGTGAGGATAAGCATTAAGGTTAGGGAGGCTTCAAGCAATAGAGACTTAGTATTACTCATAGGGAGACCTGAGAGTCAAACCCAGTTGGACTAAACTCAGATCAACAGTCACCTTCTGGATGTGTTTTCCTGCCCATTCGCAGCCAGGAATTGCAGAAGCCACCTCCCAACAGAGTAGCTTCAAAGAGCCTCTGTTTGTAGGATGGTGAGTTTCCTTTGGTTTTTGAGACCATTTAATTTCTTTAGAAAAAAGATCTTCCTTCCTTTTATGCCAACATTTTGCACAGCAAATGGTGTCTTCTTTGCACTGGCCCCAAAGCTACCTTCATTGAATTCCAAAAATTGCTGCATATTTACAGAATTTCAGGATTCAGTTAGCAAATCTCTACTTGACCAGCTGAAACCCTTTGTGCTTTTATGAACTTCATCCATGTCTCCATTTGGCATTTGACTTTTCATGCTGACAAGTCCTCAACTTCTAAATTCTTATTTCATATGTCTCTACTGAAATCTGGCAAAGAAACCTTTAAAATATTTAAAACTTTTGACCCCATAATTCTACTTCTAAGTATTGATCCTAAGGAAATAATCAGAGATGCCCATGAAAGTGTGGGTAGAAAACATTTCATTGCAGTGTTAATTATAAAAGTGAATATGCAATTTCAATATAATCTAAAAATAAACTAAATCTAAATAATGCAGGAGTAGTCACATACAATTTTGTAGACCTGTCAATTGCTATATTACATAGCCATGAAAATGTTTCAAAAATATTCAATGACAAAGGATACAAATCCTACCAAATAGGATACAAAACATGTACCAAATAGGATACTAAAAAAATACATACAGGGGGGCTTCCCTGGTGGCGCAGTGGTTGAGAGCCCACCTGCCGATGCAGGGGACACGGGTTCGTGCCCTGGTCCGGGAAGATCCCACATGCCGCAGAGCGGCTGGGCCCGTGAGCCATGGCCGCTGAGCCTGCGCGTCCGGAGCCTGTGCTCCGCAACGGGAGAGGCCACAACAGTGAGAGGCCCGCGTACCGCAAAAAAAAAAAAAAAAAAATTCCAACTCTTTAATTAATTCAGCTGTCCTTTCCTGGGTCTTCTCCAGCTCCATTATGTCATTCTTAAGAAGCAATAGCCAATATGGCACAGGATTTTCCAGGTGTCCACTTTTGGGAAATCTGATTTCTAACTCTCAGAGGCAGCTGTCTCTCAATCTCTCTTTCTTTTTCTCTCTCTCTCTCTCTCTCTCACACACACACACACACTCAGCCACATCTGCTGCAGAAGTGTCCATCCTATTTACCAGGACCCCTACCTGCTCTCTTGTTGATAAAAGAGAATGCTCTACTTGCACCCAGATCAAAATATCACACTACCATCTAGCTGCCCGTGCATGTGATGAAAGGAAAGAGCAAGGTCAGTTCTGATTGCAAAGCTGTAAAACGGATCTCTGATTTATTTTCCATCCACACGTGATCCTAGAGATGCAAGACTTTAATTAAGGAGAGAGAAAGAGAGAGAGAGAAAACACAAAGGGGAAAAACTTTGAGTCATAACCATCGCCAAGCTTGCTGCAAGGGAACAGACTCCAGGATCAAGGTTTAGCCAGGCAGAAGGAAGCAACATGCCATCCCAAAACTTTTGCTGGAGCTCTAAGTCCACACCTCCCAAGCTGCCCAGTTCTCAAACCTGTGGGGACTTCGGAGAGTACTCAGACCACCCAGAGGTCCGCCAGGAGTCGGGTGAGGATTTGAGGACGGGTGGGTAGAGAGCCACAGCCCTCAACATGTAAACAGTCTAACACCCAACCTAAATGTTTATATTTCCCATGATGAGATCCTCTGTCTCTGGGGAGAGAAATGTTAATAATACCACGTTTTATCATGCGCTCATGGCCCTGTCAAGTTTGATCATTACTGCCAGGTCCCGTAGCACAGCTAACTCTAAGCAACTTTACTATAAAGGACAAAAAGCCTGTTTTCCAATTCTATTTTTGAAATACTGAAATACACCAAAACAAACTGTTTTGTTTTCCATGTGGTCTGTGTTTTTGTGTTTGAGAAGGTTTTCAGGTTTTACAACTTTTAGTTCAAATAAGAAGTGATTGCAGGGGAATTCCCTGGCAGTCCAGTGGTTAGGACTCCGTGCTTTCCCTGCCGAGGGCCCAGGTTCGATCCCTGGTACGGGAACTAAGATCCTGCAAGCTGTGCAGTGCAGCCAAAAAAAAAAGGGACTGTAAATTCTCTGAGAGAGTCCCCTTCTGCTCTTTGGGACCTATTTGCCAATCTATGATTGGCCCTAAGAGTCTGATGACCCTTAGCATTGACCTCAGGCTGAGTTCGGCCTGCTGAAACTATTGTAAGCCAGAAAAGTACAGAAACCTGGGGAAACTTTTCCCTGGGGCAGGGAAAGCAGGCTTGTCACATAAGCACCTTGACAATAACCTCAAGTATCATAGGGTCTACAACCGTCCTACCTCCCTTTGCTGCCTTGGATCATCCCAGGAGTGATGTGTTACCCTCCTCCACGTCAGTCCTGGTGGTGACCAATGGGCACAGGGTACAGACAGAGGGTTAGAGGGAAAATACATCCACAAGACCTGCATATAGTTAATAAAAATGTATAAATTTTAAAAAATAGGTACTTAGCCTTTCCTAAGCTAATAGGACATTTGTTAGAAAAAAGTAAAGAGGACAACAGGATAGTTGCCAAAGAAAACCAAAGCCATCTTTAACCCTAATTTGAGAAAGAGACCCTAAGAATGAAGACTGGTGTGCGCTGGTGTTACTTCTTTTTTCTCACAGCCCTTCAACAAATTCAGTCAGCCATTCACTCATTCATTCAATTCAAGGAGCACTTATTAGGCACTTATCTGTGCCAAACGTTGTGCTGAGAGCTTTACAGACATTATCTCATTTCATCCTTTCACAAACCTGCCCGATAGGATTTGTTGTTATACAGAGGAGGGAGAGAAGCAAGGACATATGGCTTTTCATTCTACCCAGAAGAACTACAGAGCCACTTAGAAGAGCTATAGTCTGTTCTTGCTACATCAGTTAGGAATACTTCAGCTGCAAGTTGCAGACAAACCTACTCCAAAGGCCTTAAACAATACGGGAATTTATTATTTCTCACAGCAGAGCATCCAAAGACAGGGTGAGCTCAGGATGGGTGGATTCAGCACCTTAATAGTGCCAAGTCCTAGGTTCTTCACAACTTTTTTCTGCCATCCTGCGTGTCAGCATCATCCTCAAGATGACAGAAAAATGGCTGCCATATTCAGATAGTTTTTCTTTTAAGGGCAAGGACAATGTCTGTAGAAGCACCTTTGGAAGACTTCTTTCATGTCTCCTAGGCCAGAATCAGGTCACATGCCCTTTCCAAAGCCCATCACCTGCAAGGCGAACAAAAACAACCATGAAGGGGCTTCCCTGGTGGCGCAGTGGTTGAGAGTCCACCTGCCGATGCAGGAGACACGGGTTCGTGCCCCGGTCCGGGAGGATCCCACATGCCGCGGAGCGACTGGGCCTGTGAGCTGTGACCGCTGAGCCTGAGCGTCCGGAGCTTGTGCTCCGCGACAGGAGAGGCCACAACGGTGAGAGGCCTGTGTAAAAAAAAAAAAAAAAAAAAAAAGATGAAGGAGAAGAGGAAGAATTAGATGGAGGGTGTTTATTATCACACCCCTCGGTGTTATTTTCATCTGGTGCAAGTAGTTTCCAGAGTAATAGCTGGAAACATCAGTGAAATTATCTGGGATGCTTTAGAAAACGTCAGTCTCTGGGGCTTTTCTTCAGAACCACTGAATCAGAATCTCTGGAGTCCAGAAATGTATATAT
The DNA here is from genome assembly GCF_964341445.2 of Mesoplodon mirus. Taxonomy (NCBI): domain Eukaryota; kingdom Metazoa; phylum Chordata; class Mammalia; order Artiodactyla; family Ziphiidae; genus Mesoplodon; species Mesoplodon mirus. Next base: position 153,968,228 of record NC_138978.1, on the reverse strand, counting down.
TTTTTTCATTTATTTTATTCAAGTACAGTTGATTTACAATGTGTTAATTTCTGCTGTACAGCAAAGTGATTCAGTTATACATATATACATTCTTTTTCACATTCTTTTCCATTATGGTTTATTATAGCATTTTGAATATAGTTCACTGTCCTATACAGTAGGACCTTGTTGTTTATCCATTCTATATACTAGAGATGGCATCTGCTAATCCCAAACGCCCAATCCATCCCTCCCCCACCCCCTCCCCCTTGGCAACTACAAGTCTGTTCTCTATGTTTGTGAGTCTATTTTGTAGATAAGCTCACTAGTGTCATATTTTCGATTTCACATATAAGTGATACCATATGGTATTTGTCTTTCTCTGTCTGATTTACTTCACTTAGTATGATAATCTCTAGGTCCACCCATGTTGCTGCAAATGGCATTATTTCATTCTTTTCTATGGCTGAGTAGTATTCCATTGTATATATGCACCACATCTTCTTTATCCATTCATCTGTTGATGGACATTTAGGTTGTTTCCATGTCTTGGCTATTGTAAATAGTGCTGTTATGAACATAGGGGTGCGTGTATCTTTTTGAATTATAGTTTTGTCTAGATACATGCCCAGGAGTGGGATTGCTGGATCATATGGCAACTCTATTTTTAGTTTTTTGAGGAACCTCCATACTGTTTTCCATAGTGGCTGCTGCACCACCTTACATTCCCACCAAGAGTGTAGGAGGGTCCCCTTTTCTCCACACCCTCTCCGGCATTTATTATTTGTACACTTTTTTTTTTTTTTTTTGCGGTACACGGGCCTCTCACTGTTGTGGCCTCTCCCGTTGCGGAGCACAGGCTCCGGAGGCGCAGGCTCAGCGGCCATGGCTCATGGGCCCAGCTGCTCTGCGGCACGTGGCATCTTCCAGGACCAGGGCACGAGCCCGTGTCCCCTGCATCAGCAGGCGGACTCTCAACAACTGCGCCACCAGGGAAGCCCTATTTGTACACTTTTTAGTGATGGCCATTCTGACTGGTGTGAGGTGATAGTTTTGAATTGCACAGAAATATAATAAGCCCCCCGGTTGATTCTCATGTTCGGTGACTTTGAGAATATTAAAATACATCCTCAGACCCTATAAGAGATGATGCAGGTCCTTAGTGTGGTCTACTAGCCCTTCCGGAGCCGCCCCTGCTCCCACTCCTCACTCCAGCTACACTGAACTCCCAGAATATGCCAATCCCATGCTCACCTCAGGGCCTTTGCCTTTATGTTCCTGGGCAGGTTGAATAACAGCTGCCCCAAAGATGTCCATATTCTATCCCCATAAACTGTGACTATGTTACAGGACTTGGCAGTCTTGATTAAGTTACATTTACCATTGTTTCTTTCCCATTTCCTACCCACTACAGAATTGATCGAGTTTTCTTTACTCCTTTATTTTTCCTCTGCTGATTTGAAAGCTAGACTTTTATTTTTATTATCCTAATTACCTGTACCTTTTAATATACGTACATAACTACATATTTTCCTAATTCTAAAGCTGCTCATTGTCTTTCATCTCGTCCAAAATAAAGCAACTATCTCCTGAGAACTGATAACCTTCATTTTTCTTGTTGCACCCTTTGTTAAATAGGAAAAAAAGTTTTTACAATAATTAATCTTATTACCAAGAGATACGAATTTCACTTTTCACCAGCTTTTTGGCATCTACTTCCTTCCCTCTGGGATCACTTTTCTTCTCTTTATGTATACCCTTTATTAATCTATACTGGAAAGGTCTTAGAGGGCTAATTCTTTTGGTTTTTGTATTAGTGAAAAGGTCTATGTATCATCTTGAATCTTAAATATTAGTGGGGTTTTTGGCTATGGAATCTGGGTTAATGCCTTTTATCACTCAACACTTGAAGATATTATTCTTTTGTTTATATTTATTGTTAGTTATGAGAAATTCATAATGACTGTATTTGTCATTCTTGACCTCCACTACTGATAACAAAGGACTCTAGGTAATTCATATTCATACCAAATTTCCTGTATGAAGTTTCTAGGTCAGCTCTGCCCCATGTATCTCTCATCCTTCTGGGATTGGCAAACTAACCTGGATATGTCCTTTTCATGAGAATGAAAGAAGCACAAGAGCACATATATGTTTGTAAAATCATGCTCTGTTCATATGTATGCACATAGAGCTTTCATGTAAAGAGCGTCATACCATATATACTATATTGTCCAATTTTTTTCCACTTAAACAGTATAATAGGCATTATGCTATGTCAGTACACATAGATTCTACTTTATATGGTTAAAAAAAAAAAGCTTAAGCAAATGAGCTTAAATAAAAGAAGAGCAAAACTCTTATACCTTCACAACATTCTGTTTCATTACTCAGAGATAACCAATTCTATTTTCTGTTTTTCCAATCATTTCCATCATAATCCTTATACTTCAGTGTCATGACTTATGAACTTGATGGTATCAACTGACTCTCCTCTGTCAAATACGATAAAATTTAACTCTATAATACTACCTCTTACTTCATCAGTATTCCCAGAATTTTATTGGCTGTATTTTTCATTGTTCTGCTGGTTACCTTTATAATGATGAATATCCAGTATTTCGTTGTCTGTGCATTATCTACAGGTTAATTATAAAAAATTAAACACCAGTAAATAGTAGTTCTGCTGACTATAGCAGATTAGCTTATAAGAGATCAGCGCTCCTGCCAGGAATAACTAAAAAGTTGGGTTTAAAACAATACATTTGCTAAATGCAGTGTGATATCCTAGATTGAATCCAGTAATTTTTTTTTTTTTTTTTTTTGTGGTACACGGGCCTCTCACTGTCGTGGCCTCTCCCGTTGTGGAGCACAGGCTCCGGACGCGCAGGCTCAGCGGCCATGGCTCACGGGCCTAGCTGCTCTGCGGCGTGTGGGATCTTCCCGGACCGGGGCATGAACCCGTGTCCCCTGCATCGGCAGGTGGACTCTCAACCACTGCGCCACTAGGGAAGCCCTGAATCCAGTAATTTTTTTAAGGACATTAGTAGAGAAATTGATGAAATCAAAACAAAGTCTGCAATTTTGTTAACAGTAATGTACCAATGTTAACTTCTTAGTTTTAGCAAGTGTACCATGGTGATGTAAGATGTTACATGTTACGTTAGGAGAAGCTAGGTTAGAGATACATGGAAACTCTCTATTATACTATTTTTGCAACTTTACTGCGAGTCTAAAATTAGTTCACAATAAAATATTTATTAAAAGAAAAATAAAACATTTGAATGCACTGGAAAGCAGGAAGATTTCGGAGGGCCAGCATATCAAAGAGAAGTACAGAAGAAAGTCAGCTCTCCATGTAGTTTTCAGCCTCAAGGCATCTGCCAATTTTTAAAGCTGCAGATAAGAGGCCAAGAAGCAGAGTGTCAGAGAAGCAGTAGTGAACATGAGAGCCCCAACCCTGAGAGGCTAAACAGAATTCTAGGCACCCTCATGTGGCTAGAAGAGTAAAAATTGGAATTTAGGGCCCATCAAGATAGAGGATCCCTGGAAAACATCCAAGTCATGCCCTAGAAGGGAAATTCCCTAGAAATAAAGGCAAACCAAAATAAACCAGTCTTTCCCAAGACCGAAGCCCAGCTCTGAATAAACTTAATCCTAGTCTAGATTCAGGCGCTCTGTCTGCCATCTCTGAAAACATCAACCACAGATCCCCTGTACAATTTTTATTTCACAACATCCATAATAGCTGGTATAATAACAAGCAAGACTAAATGCCCGAAAGAGGAAAAAACAAACAATAAAAACAGATCTATCAAGAGAATGAGAAGACAAGCCACAGACTGGGAGAAAATATTTGCAAAAGAAATATCTGATAAATAACTGTTATCTAAAGTATACAAAGAACTCTTAAAACTCAACAATAAAAAAGCAAACAACCCAGTTAAAAGATGGGCCAACCACCTTAACAGATACCTCACCAAAGAAGATGCACAGATGGCAAATAAACATATGAAAAGATGCTCTGTAACGATGTCATCCGGGAAATACAAATTAAAAAAACAGTGAGACATTACACACCTACTAGACATTACAACCTCTACACACCTATTAGAATGGCTAAAATCCAAAACACTGACAACACCAAATGCTGACAAGGATGTAAACAACAGCAACTCTCATTCATTGCCCATGGGAATGTAAATTGGTACAGCTACTTTGCAAGACAAGTTTGATGGTTTCTTAGAAAACTAAACATACTTTTACCATACTTTTTACCATCTGGCAATTGCACCCTCAGTATTTATCCAAAGGACCTGAAAATTTAGGCCCACAGAATAGCCTACACATAGGTGTTAATAGGAGCTTTATTCATAATCACCAAAACTTGGAAGTAATTTAGGATGTCCTTCAGTAGGTGAATGGATAAATACTGTAGTACATCATACAATGGAATATTATTCAGGGCTGAATTGAAATGAGCTATCAAACATGAAAAGACATGGAGGAATCTTAAATGCGTACTACTAAGTGAAGGAAGCCAGTCTGAAAAGGCCACTTACTGTATGATTCCAACTATATGATATTATGGAAAAGGCAAAACTAAGATTGCCAGCCAGTGAAACTTTTCTGTATGAAACTATAATGGTTGATACATGTTACTACACATTTGTCAAACCCCATAAAATGAACACCAAGAATAAACCCTACTGTAAACTATGGACTTTTGGTGATGACGACATGTATATGCTAGTTCACTGAAAGTAAAAACATACCACTCTAGTCCCAGATGTTGATGGCGGGGGAGTCTGTGGGTATTTGGGGGAAAAGGGTACGTGGGAACTCTCTGTACTTTCCACTCAAACTTTCTGTGAACCTAAAACTGCTCTAAAAAATAAAATCTATAAAAAATAAACTAAACATACCCAAAGGAAATCCAAATATTGCAGTTATCAGATAAGAGCTTTGAAATAACTATGATTAATAACGTTCAAGAAGATAGAAGAAAAGATCAATAATTTCATCAAACTGAGAGTAATTGGGACTTTAGGATGCTGTGGTGTTTTCTTTCTTGATCTGGGTAATAATATTCACCAAATTATACCCTTTGATTTGTGAATCTAGATTATAACTCAATAAAATAGTTTATTCTTGAAAAATAAGCAGTATTTATAATATTAAGTAATATAATTATTCACTGCAGAACCAAAAAATGTGATTGAACTCAAAGGAAAATGACCGACCCTTTGTCACTAAACCTGTGTAATTTGAAGAAAAATATACTAAAAGTCAGGATCAAAAAGCATTGGCATTTTCCTAGTCCATTCAACTATTTAACAAATAATGAGTGCTTACTGTGTGCTAAGCACTTTTCTAGGTGCAGGAAATAGAACAGTGACTGTAATAGACAAAATTCTCTGCCCTCATGGAGCTTACATTCTATTGGGGGTATAAAAAACAAAACAAATAAGATATTTATAAGATATAATAAGATTATAAGGCATATTAAAAGATGCTAAGTTGAATGAAATCCACTTTTTTTTCTTTTTTTTTTTGCGGTATGCGGGCCTTTCACTTTTGTGGCCTCTCCCGTTGCAGAGCACAGGCTCTGGATGCACAGGCCCTGCGGCCATGGCTCATGGGCCCAGCCACTCCACGGCATGTGGGATCCTCCCGGACCGGGGCACGAACCTGTGTCCCCTCCATCGGCAGGCAGACTCTCAACCACTGTGCCACCAGGGAAGCCCCACATTTTTTTCTTAAAAGCATTCTTCTTGGAGTTATCTGACATCCAGTTCTAACTTTATCTGATTGGTTTTTTGGCCTGCTGTTCAGCTGTCAGACTGGGATTTCTTTCTTTTTTTCCCATCTTTATTGGAGTATAATTGCTTTATAATGGTGTGTTAGTTTCTGCTGTATCACAAAGTGAAGCAGCTATATGTATACACATAACCCCATATCCCCTCCCTCTTGCATCTCCCTTCCATGCTCCCTATCCCATCCCTCTAGGTGGTCACAAAGCACCGAGCTGATCTCCCTGTGCTATGCGGCTGCTTCCCACGAGCTATCTATTTTACATTTGGTAGTCTATATATGTCAATGCTACTCTCTCACTTCATAGCTTACCTTTCCCCCTCCCCGTGTCCTTAAGTCTATTCTCTACATCTGCATCTTTATTCCTTTTGAATACTCTCTGCGTATTGGATTCTGTGTTTTCCCCCTTCTTCAATTCTTTTCTTATTTTGTTGGATTACATACACAGATTTTTTGTTTTTGTTTTGCCTTGTTTTGTTTGTTTGCTTTGTGTTTATTTTGTTTTGTTTGTGTGGGAGATAAAATTTCTGAATCCTTTCATCTCTGAAAAGTGTCCTAACACCTCACACTTGAACGATAGTTTGGTGGGTACTAGAAATCTAGGTTCAAAATCATTTTCCCTTAGGAGTTGAAAGGTATTGCTCAATTCTCTTCTAGCAAACAGTGCTGCTGATGAGAATCATATGGAAATCTGATTACTTTTCCTTAATTGGTAATCTGTTTTTTCCCCTCCATATCCTTTTAGAATCTGCTCTTTTTCCCTATGTCCTGAAACCTAATGAACAGAGAGCTAGATGTGGATATATTTTATTCACCTGTTTGATAGCTAATGGGCTCTTTTAATTTTTTTAAATAGGCTATCTTTCCTGAACTTTGGAAAATTTGATTATCTCTTTTTCTTCATTTCTCTGATATCTCTTTCTGGAACTTTAATTACATGGGATTATATCTCTTAGTTTGACCTTTTCTGTCTCTTAACTTTTCATTTATATCTTACATATTTTCGCTCTGTAAAGAAATTTTTTTTCAGTGTTAACTTCCAGGACTTTTATTAAAATGCTTATTTCAGTATTTTAATTTTTAATTCCAAAAATTCTTTCTTGTTCTTTCTCTCTCTTTTTTTTTTTTTTTTTTTTTTTGCGGTACGCGGGCCTCTCACTGTTGTGGCCTCTCCCGTTGCGGAGCACAGGCTCCGGACGCGCAGGCTCAGCAGCCATGGCTCACGGGCCCAGCCGCTCCGCGGCATGTGGGATCTTCCCGGACCAGGGCATGAACCCACATCCCCTGCATCAGCAGGCGGACTCTCAACCACTGCGCCACCAGGGAAGCCCCTTTCTCTCTTTTTTAAAGCAGCGGTTATTTTACAAATACAATATTGTCTTGAAGTCCTCTGAGGATACCAACTAAAAACAATTTAAATCCTCTTCTTTTCTCTAAATTATCTGTTTCCTCTGAGATTAGCTGTATTTGTTGGTTCTTCTCTTTTGCACTTTACATTTTTTCCCCTTAATGTCTAGAGATCACCTAGTGTATATTATACTAAATAAAGATCTTATTTATAATTATGAATGAAGTTTGACTAATATAAGTAGATGGTACAACTTTCCTCTGATATTGTATGTGTCTTTCCCACTATGCCTCTCCTCTGGATGAGAAGACTGACTACAAGCTGTGAATATAGCGGAAGGTTGGCAACTAACTAACTGTGTTAGGGGACATGGGTGGAAGCACAGAAACAGGCTGGTTTCCAATCCCTGCCAAATTAAGAAAGAGCTGAGGTACCAAGAGCTGCACGAAGAAACTTTTCCCATTCCAGATATGACATTCATGTTTCTTTAAAGAACAAGCCTCTCTATGTACCAAACACTAACTGCTCTTTATCACTCCAAGGGAGAAGATTTGCTTTTCTTTAAAATGTTAAAAAACAGTTCATATCTAAATTTGGTCAATAAATGAGATGATGAAACTTTCCCAGTAAAAAATGATGGGCAATTTCCAAGAAATCAACATATTTTGACAGGAGGAGATGGTACCAGTCAGACTTTAGGTAATGGGAGTGATGTCAGATCAAGTGTGTGACTTCCCTTTTGAAGCCTTTGAAGGAGCAGCATTCATCCGATGGATCACATGCAATCAGACTCACCCCTCACATCTACATCCCACATGAGCAGGAAAGACCACCTGGTGAGAAATCGACTGAGTTGCAAATAATGAAAGATAATGGGAAATGGAGAGCATGGGAGAGACTCAGACTTGCCAAGAGGAGGGCCAAACAGAAATGAACACTTGCTGACCTTTGGGGTAAGAGACAAACTTTGCTAGGATAGAGTATGTACAATGTGCTGGCTTATCGGTGCGGTCTCACGTAATACTTACAATAGCCCCATGCAGTAGGTGTAATGACTGCCACCATCTTGCATTTGAAGAGAAAAGTAGATCATAGAGGCAAAGAATTCAGGCTGTAGAGCCAAGCGTTGAGAATCAAATCCAGGCTACTCCACTTCCTAGCCAGTGGCCCAGGCAAGTTACTTAACATCTCTGCGCCTCACTTTTCTCACCCATAAGATGAAGACAATTATAGCATGTACCTTGTGGGATTGTTATGAAGATAAATTAATTAATATTCATAAAACAGTGCCTTAAAACAGTGCCGACAACATAGTCACTGGTCAGTAAATGCTAGTGTTTTTATTATTACTGGGGGGCTAAGTAATTTGCTAGTGGTAGAGCCAAGAATGTTAACCCTGGATATCTCAGACCCCTCGATCCACGCTCTTACCCACCACTCTGTGTGGCCCCTCTCAAGCGGTATAGCAAATGTCTCCGTGGCGAGATACCAAGATGCCCAGAATTGCTCCTGACCCAAACATTTCACTAACAACCTGTTAACTGGGCATCCTACAGGTCAGTAGCTGAACGCTTTGTTTCCTGTTAAAATATAAATATATCCCCTCATCCCCTGGCCCTCCCAAAACTTTGATTCATCAGTCAGTCACACTGGAGTGTGAATGAGCTCCATATTCTCTCATGAAAGCAGCTCTTAACTGGAAGGCTGGTGTAGGCAGCTTGATGAGTATCTGAGGGCCCTGAAGATAAAGGGGACAAGCTGAAGGAGCAAAAGGCACAGAGGTCAAAGGTCAGGAGCTTCAAAGGCAAACTTCAACCAATCACTCAGGATAGCATTTGACAGTTTTTTTTTTTTTTTTTTTTTTTTCTTTTTGCGGTATGCGGGCCTCTCACTGTTGTGGCCTCTCCCGTTGTGGAGCACAGGCTCTGGATGCGCAGGCCCAGCGGCCATGGCTCACGGGCCCAGCCGCTCCGCGGCATATGGGATCCTCCCAGACCGGGGCACGAACCCGTATCCCCTGCATCGGCAGGCGGACTCTCAACCACTGCGCCACCAGGGAGGCCCTGACAGTTTTATATTTTCTCTTCATCATTGCCTTGAAAGACAGGGATTCCTATCATTCCTATCTAATATAAGGAGGAAACTGAGGTTCAGAGACACTAAGTGACTTCCCTGAGGTGATTCAGCTGACAAAGGGCAAGACCCGAACTGGAGTCCAGATCTTCCCAGGCCACACCTTGACTCTGGCCATGGTCCTGGCTCACCCCTCTCCAGCCACTGCACGGTTTGGCTCGGGTTTATTCCTGCCCACAGCCACTCAGATGGAGTCAGGCCGTGCCAACAAGCCCTCATGTCCCACATTTCTGTCCATTCACTGGCAGCTTCTGCAGCAGGCCCAGATCTATCCAAAGAGAGGAAAGGTCATTGTTCTACACCATGTGCAAGAATATCTGAGTTAAAAATGCAAGATTTGTCATTTGCATGGTGAAGGGAGGCGGGGGAGAGGAAGCATTGTTAGGTGTTGGTAATGTAAAAACATAAGTATGCTGTTATTTATGTAATTAGTTATTGCTTTCATTATGGGTGCAGTCTTAATGGTTATAGTATTTATGTATAATTACCTTAATATTCACTGAAATTTCCAAGTAGCTCTCTAATTAACTGTCTCAAATATATAATTACATTGCATCTTTACGCAAGACTTGCCTAATTAATGTAGTTACACCACTTCTTTTGTGAATGTGCATTATTAAATGCTCTTTGCATCATTCTTCTGACTTCTTGTAATTCACGCTTTACAAAAATTAAGACCCCGAATTAGAAACCTTCACAAGCAGCCCAATGCAGCAGCAAAGCGAGGCTCAGAGCTACTCAAAAAAACAAGGACTTGCTAAGCCTCATTATGAGTTTCTCGTTATACAACCTTCTTGCTTGGAGGTGAGAGGAGCCCAGAGTAGCCAGGCTCATTAGAACAGGCAGCCTCCAAGTGAGGCCCTAAGGTCTCAACTTTCCGCACCCACCTCAGGCTATTGTCCTCGGGTTAACCTGCCCTCAACAGGGAAGGCCACCGGGTGTCCTGGGACTTCTGCACAACAGGGGTGTTGAGCACTAATTCTTCATCCCCTTTGAGCTAGCTTGTCTGAGGCAACCTCTCTAGGTCTTGATTTCATAATCTGTAAAATAGGTACAGTGGCAACTACCTGTCTTCTCAAAAAGTTCTGCAAGAATTAAATGAGGTGATGGACATGAAAAAACTCTGAAGTATATCATGAATGCAGCATATGAGTGCAAGGGATTGTTTCTAGAACCACTTTGCCTTGCTACCAGTGTTCTCACAGAATGTATTGGTTACTCAGTGCTGCGTAACAAACTACCCCAAACCTAGTGGCTTAAAACTACCAGCAGGTTATTTTGTTGGTGATTGTGTACCTGGGCAGTTTGGTTCAGGCTCCTCGGAGTGATCTTTCTGGTCTGAACCCAGCTCAGCTGTTCTTGGCCAGGCTTACAGCCATGAATGGGGCCATAGCAGGGATGGCCAAGACCTCTCTCCATATGGCCTCTTGCCCTCTTCCAGGCTTGCCTTGGTGTATTCAGTGTTGGAGGCATTTCCAGCCCAAGATCAAAAGCTACAAGGCTTCTAGACCCAGAACTTGCACAACACTCTGTTCATCAAAACACCTCACGAGACCAGCCCAGATTCAAGGACTGAGGAAAGAGACAGCACATCCTAATGGGAAGAGCTTTTGCCACTGTCTGCAGTTTATTACCTTCAACCTGTTCTTTCCAAGAAGAAAATAACCCTTCAAGTGATCAATAACCAAGGGGTTGTTGAGCACCTGCTATGGACTTTGCAATGTGGGAGATCTCACAGGGGATCCAGAAGGAGTTAAGACAGCGCTATGATCAGGACACTCAAGATGGCTGTTCTCTTGCTGTGCATCCCCTGCTCAACCAGTGCCTGCTTCACCTGTACTCTACTCACGTGACTGACCTTCCTACACCCTTGCCCCAGGTCCCAGCTAGTGATTGTTCTAGCTTTAGATCAGAACTCTCCACTGTGCTTATCAAAGGGGTGTTGAGGGGCATGCCCAGAATAAAACCTACACTTCCCAGTCTCCTTTGCATCTTGGTGTGGCCATCGGACCAAGTTCCGGCCAACGGGATTGTAGATAGGGGTGGAAGTTGTGTGCTTGTGTGTACACACAAAGTTCTCAGTGAGTGTACTTAAGAAGAAATCTGTGTTCCTTCTGTCCTTTTCTCCTTCCTGCTGGCTAGACTATAGACTTCATAGTTGGAGCTATAGCAGCCACTCTGGAGCATGTATCAGAAGTTACATGTGTAGGTTGGCAGAGCAATAAAATAGAAGAAAGTTGGCCCCTGACCATGGTGGACCAGCTACCTGGACCTTCACATGAGTGAGAAATAACATCCATCTGATTTCAACAACTGTTATTTAGGGATTTCTGCCACTCACAGCCAAAACTAATCCTAATACAACAACCTATCATTATGTACTTAACTTCCCCTAAGGAGCAATAAGCTCTCTGCCATCCCATCCTCTTGAGGCCATGAAATGTGATCCTTATTTGTGCTTTTTATAGAAGCCATCATTAGTTCATGTGAGTAAAAAGTGACTATCAGAGCTGGTTCTTCATTCTGTGTACCTTTCTGCGCCTCAGCTCCTGCATGTGCAAAGTGGGGATAATAACTCCTAACGCTGTTGTCGCAGGGAGATGTATGGTGGGGAAGTCATTTGACACGAGCCTCAACTTCCCAAAGGGTTTCAAATGTAGCCTTTTCACATTATCTCCAGATGAGGTATTTTTTCTGTCACAACAATACACAATAAGATTGGCAGCAGGGCTTCCCTGGTGGCGCAGTGGTTGAGAATCTTCCTGCTAATGCAGGGGACATGGGTTCGAGCCCTGGGCTGGGAGGATCCCACATGCCACGGAGCAACTAGGCCCGTGAGCCACAACTACTGAGCCTGCGCGTCTGGAGCCTGTGCTCCGCAACAAGAGAGGCCGCGATAGTGAGAGGCCCGCGCACCGCGATGAAGAGTGGCCACTGCTTGCCACAACTAGAGAAAGCCCTCGCACAAAAACGAAGGCCCAACACAGCAAAAATTAATTAATTAATTAATAAACTCCTACCCCAACATCTTCTTAAAAAAAAAAAAAGATTGGCAGCAGAAGACAGCCGTCAAACACCTTCAGACGAACATCCTGCTACCATTTGTGTGTGTGTGTGTGTGTGTATATATATTTTTACATATATACATATATATATATAAATCCTGTAAATATCTTACGATCAGGAGCATATTTATCATGGAATTAATGAGCCTGAGTTTCCGGGCCCCAGATCACTTTCAAAGACCACAAGAGAAGCCCTTGAAATGTCATCACGTTATCATATATTTTTATAAGTTTTGCAACAGTAAGATATTTTAGCCAGTCGGTTAAGACTTCTCCCTCTTTCCACTCACCTCCATTCCAATTTCCACTCGGGTGGTAGAGGAATGGCTGCAGGCATTTTTGAGATTCAGCGCAGGGAGAGCTGAGTTGATGATACATTTAGTTTGGGTTTTGTGGGGTATGTTTGTGTGGTTTGCAATCCCTTGTTATATTGATTGTTAGTGCTCCTAGTGTATAAATGGCTGCCAGGAATACTTCTACTATCATCAATTCGTAGAATACTTAAGAATAGTACATAAGAAAAACTTAATAGAGGTGTTCCCAAATCTGACAAAATTTGGAGCCACCTATGTGACCTCAGGCAAGTTAATCAACCTCTCTGTGCCTCAGATTCCTCATCCATAAAATGAGGATTATAGTCTGCTTCATGGGGTGGTTGTACAGATTAAAGCAGTTAATTCACATGAAGCACTTTGAACAGGGGCCTGACCCTGTTCAAATGTAAAAAAATGTAGTAAAAATGCTACTGCTATTATTATTATGGTCCTGAAATTGGAGGCGTTTTCTGTCTGCTTCCCCTTTGTTGACCAGGAAGTCTTAAGCCTGCTCTTAAAGTTTTCCAGTGAGTGCCTCCTAGTGACCATTAAAAAGCCAGTCCTGGGCTTCCCTGGTGGCACAGTGGTTGAGAGTCTGCCTGTCAATGTAGGGGACACGGGTTCGAGCCCTCGTCTGGGAGGATCCCACATGCCACGGAGCAACTAGGCCCGTGAGCCACAACTACTGAGCCTGCGCGTCTGGAGCCTGTGCTCCACAACAAGAGAGGCCGCGATAGTGAGAGGCCCACCTCGATGAAGAGAGGCGTACCGTGATGAAGAGTGGCCCCCGCTTGCCACAACTAGAGAAAGCCCTCACACAGAAATGAAGACCCAACACAGCAAAAATAAATGAAAAACTAATGAACTCCTACCCCCAACATCTTCTTAAAAAAAAAAAAAAAGCCAGTCCTTGTTGCCAAAATGTCCCTAATATGCAACATGGAGCATCACAGGAATATTGGAAAAGAGTTCAGGAACATTCCTATAGCTATACCTTTCATGAAGCTGCAGAAAATCAAGCAACCAAAACAAATAAACACACACCCAAATCTCACCCTAAGCATCTCACAAGACAATTCAACACAGCTAGATAAATCACTGGGCTCGATTATCCTGCAGATCAGTTTAAGTCCCCTGGGTACATGGAGATAATGGGCGTGGATATTTTCAGTGAACATGAGACAATCGCCACATGGGTGAGTTAAGTCTTACACCCTTAACACAGGTGAAACATCAGGCTTTTCCCTTCATTTATGAAATTCACTCCACCAAATTCAGCCTTTCAGTTTTAGAAAATATACCTCTCCGTGTAATGAAAGAAATACCAGGAACCGTGGTCACAAATATGGCAAGAATTGTGCAGGATCAGTTGGCATACCCCTCTTCCAAGTCTCTTGTGCAGACTCAAGGGTCTACACACACTCACAGGAGAAATGCTGGGATAGCTATTTCTCTTTAAATATGTAACTACGGGCCTAAGAGCCACCTATGATTGTGGAATGGAAAGAAAAAAAACGGATCTGAGAAATGTTTGGGAGACTTTCCCACTGATTGGATGTGGGGTGAGGGGTTTAAGAACAGGAAGAAACCCAGTTAGAACTTCCATGCCCTGACTTCTAGCCCCTGCTCTTTCAACTCTGCCACTTGTCGTCTGCTTGGAGCCCTGAGCTTGCTTCCAACTAAGAAAGGTCATAATGCCTCCTCTACCTAATCCATGGAGTGGTGGAAAAGTCCAGTGAGGGACTGGTGTCTTTTTTGTCACCTGTTGTATGTCAGTTATGATGATGGATCCATCCCATGGAGGGTATGAAAGAGTGGTGTCTAAGGGCACGTGGTCCTGCCACCCCATTCAAGGTCAGCCCTCTGGATAAGTGTGGTCTGGTCGGGGCAGAGAGGAGACACCCCCTCCACACAAAAAGGAGCTCACAGCCCCGCTGGGCTGCCCCACAGATACCCACAGAGGAGCCGACTAAATGGCTTCTAAGGAAACAGTTAACCTGCCTCCAGGATCTGGCCCACACAGAATCAACTAATGACACTCTTCCTATAGGCCTTTCTCAGGCCAAATTCCCAGACACGGCTGGCTGTCCCGGTGCCAGAGATCTGCTAGAGTCCCCATCGGAGCAGCATATGTCTTCGGAGGCATTTCTTCTCTTTTGCATATACAGACAAGCGTGGCCTCCACTGCCATTTGACTGGACTGCTGTATCACGGATTTTGTTTTTTCCTATATGACAACCAGTAAAAAAAATTGCTTGTTTAAAAAGGACCATGGGGCTTCCCTGGTGGCGCAGTGGTTGAGAGTCCGCCTGCCGATGCAGGGGACACGGGTTTGTGCCCCGGTCTGGGAAGATCCCACATGCCGCGGAGCGGCTGGGCCCGTGAGCCATGGCCGCTGAGCCTGCGTGTCCGGAGCCTGTGCTCCGCAGTGGGAGAGGCCACAACAGTGAGAGGCCCGCGTACCGCAAAAAAAAAAAAAAAAAAAAAAAAAAAGGACCATGAACTGTCACACCTAAAAAGATATCTCCAGGAAGGCTCCAGCACTTAACAAGTTTAATTCAGCCAACGTTTAGTGAGAACCAGCTATGTGCCGGTGCTGTGGTGTGCTACAAGGAAGTGGCATAATATGAAAGAACTGTGGACGTTTTCACTGAATTTGCTACATTTTAGTTGGTTGGCTCTGTCATGAGTAACAACACCTAAGCTATGCATTTGAAACATTGGGATGGTCCATTATGCAACCTGGGATACATGTATGGAAAATTTTTTTTCCAATATAGGATTTTTCCATTGTCTTTTTTGTTTTTTTTTTTCGATCTTGTGATGCCCTGATAGCTACGAAAATAACCAGGGGCTGCAACATCTGGGAGACAAACAGACACAGGAAAAATACGGCAGAGGGGGAAGATCCATGAAAACAGGAAACATGGAGAGGAGAGCCCAGAGATGTCAAAACAAAGGCAGGCTGGGCGGGCGGCGAGGGAGGAGGCCGGGAGAGAGGCCGGGGGTTCATCTGTCGCCACGAGTTCCTCAGGAGTCTGCAGAGAATTGCAGGGTGACGTAGTCCCTGCCACACAAAAGGACCACAGCCTTTTCACCTCCGTTTTACACAAAAGGCATGGCGTCCTTCAAAGCCAAATAATAGCAATGCCACCAACCTCCTTACCCAGGCGCTAATCCTGCCTGTCCCGGCCTCCCAGCCCACAGACATTAACAGACGTGGAGGGGTAGCAGCGCCGCGGGGACCCGGGGGCAGGGGCCGCGTTCCAGCGTTGCCCAGCCTCATCACACTGGCCCTCCGCGTGCCTGCGCACCCTCGCTTTTCCCCTTCGGCCCCATCTCCCCGCACAGGCACTGGGCAGGGCCCACAACATATAGTTGTTCAATTAATAGTTGACCGGAAGGTACTAGAAATGGCTTTGACCCCACCACACCACACTTCTACCACGTCGCTCTCATCTCCTGGTCCGTGTTTTCAGTTCCAGCTAGAGCAAAGTTCCTCCCATAGCAGAGGCAGCCCCATAGAGAGGGGCAGCCCTGCTGCCTAGAGTGGGCAGCCAAAGGAAAAGCCCAACTCTACCGGTTGGATGGGGACCTAGAATTCATCAAGCCCAACCTTCTGCTTAGACATGAATCCTCGATCCATCTTTAAAAGAGACACTTTAGTTCATGGGTCTCCTGTGTCAGGACACTAGCACCCAATGAGGGACACTTGTTCACTCCCTACTATGGACAAAGCAATGACTAAAAGCTCATTTCTTTGTTTTTTCTTCAAATGGCAAAAAAAACCCACCAACACCACCTCTTCTTCTTCTTCTCTGTTCCTTCTTCCATGTGCCAAGAAAAAATGTCACCTTCTGGGCTTCCCTGGTGGCACAGTGGTTGAGAGTCCACCTGCCAATGCAGGGGACACGGGTTCGTGCCCCAGTCTGGGAAGATCCCACGTGCCACGGGGCGGCTGGGCCCGTGAGCCATGGCCGCTGAGCCTGCGCGTCCGGAGCCTGTGCTCCGCAACGGGAGAGGCCACAAGAGTGAGAGGCCTGCGTACTGCAAAAAAAAAAAAAAAAAGTCTCCTTCTGATTCTACTTTTCCAGCAGTTTCCCTTGTGAACTCTCAGCAGGGATCTGAGTTCCTCTTGCTTTGGCAATTACTTCTTCTCGAAGTAGCTGCTGATGCCATGAAAAGTTCCCCTCTTGGGAGAAATTGAAAGCATTCTAACCCAACAGCTGGACACTTAATCCATGGAGTGCTCACTGTTCACCTTCTCAAGAAAAGGAGGGCAGTGGAGAGGAAAGTAGCTAACACCCTGTTCCCATGACATCCTGGAATCTTCTTCCTCCACTCCTCAAACTGGTCACCACCCTGTAGGAGCGAAATGAGAAGGGCTTCGGGCAGTTCTCTGTTCTCCCAGTTGTCACGCCAACCGGGTCTTAACACCACTGAGTCCACTACCCCTGTGACCACGAAGGTTGGGGCCATCGGTCACCAGGATCAACGAGCCTTTAGCGACCCCAACTGCACATGCACCAGGCCCTAGGCAGGAAGAGCTGCTCTCTGGGAACTTCGAGCTCCTGTCGCACTGCCTTGTAAGTTAATTGTTACATGTCTCTCCCAACAGGACAGTGATTTAATTATCTGATTCCCTAGTGTCCGGTAATAAACGTGTATTAACCTGAGACATGAACAGAGAGGCCAGCTAGTTATGGCATTTCCAGACAGGAAGTCAGTGAACTAAATTGGTGGTTAGGGGAAATGAGGTATTTTGAGACTAAAATCCCAAATCCAGAGCAGACAGGATGGGACAGGAGTGGGCTTAGGTTTCTCCTATATCCCATGGGAATCTTTTTCTTCGGTCTGTTTAAAGTTAAAGCAATGGCTGAAGGAGCCCGAGTGGACACAGTGCCCAGTGTGAAGGGGTTTCCATCTCTCCAGTGCCCCATGGGAGGCCCTCAGACAGACTGGTGGAGAGGTCTGTGCCGGGAGATTTTCCACACAAAGCGATGTCCCTCTTGAACCCTTCTCACTTCAGGTCCCTTTGAGAGGGTGCCAAGGTTTCACTTGCTGGCACGGAGACCAGCTCCTTCCCTCAGACACGGTATGTGAAAGGAAGGCAGAAGGAGCTTTTGTTGCCTGTGTGACTGGGAGGGGCCGGGGGTCCAACGGTGAGACCCCAATAGGGGAAGGACCTCAGACATCTGTCTGCCAAGGCACAGAAGAATGTCTTTCTCACTTTAGGAGAAAGAAAACAAACAAACAAACAAAAAGATCTAAGGAAAAGGGAAAGAAAGGTAACCATGGAGCTTTTTCCAAGGAGCCTAAGACAGCTATCTCCGCCAGCCGGAGAGTGGGAAAATTCAGCTTTGTTCTGATGAAGGGATATGAGGCTTATTTGGACCAGGAAAAAAAAAAAAAAAAAGAAGCCATCCACTGAATAATCAGATGCCTCTGGACTGGCTACAGAAGGCTCTGTCTGGTGGTGTCCATTCTGCCCACTGGCTTCCTACAGAGATGAGAGCCTCCCCCCAACAAGGAGACTGCCATTCTCCGAAAGTCGAGTTCTTGGCATGGAGCTGGGGCCCCTGCGATAAGGGATTAGATGGTCTGGGGCCCACTGTGGCCTTCTCCCTGCCAACGCCACAGAAAATTAAAATGCTCCCTCAGACCCGCCTGCCACTCCACTCCCCACTCCCAGTAAATCTGTGACCCCATGGGTCCCCTGCAGGGGGAGGCATCTAGCTCTCAATAGATGCATCACTGAGCTTCCTGGGAGAAAGGAATCTTTCCATCTGTAAGACGGGAAAAGAAAAACAAGCCCCAAGACGAATTTCATTTCCATTTCGATCAGTCCTGGCAAGTTTCAGAAAAAGAACTTGCTTTGCTTTATTTTGTTTGTAATGGCCCAAGTGGTACTCTAAACCAGAAGAAAAGGGCTTCTCTTTCACATCCTCACAAAAAGCTCCGGCTAACACCCAACCCTGGTCGGGGGCTCAGGGTTGGGAGATGGAACTCTTAGTGACTGGAACCTTGGTCTATGTAATAGGAATTTTTAAAGGGTGTGATCAAACCAGAGGAGGAAATGCCTTTCCCCGTGACTCTCTCAGCTCATTCAGCTCCTGGAAAAAAGCTGTTAGCCTGTGTCCACTCGTTTAACAGAGATCAACCAACCTGGCGTTTCACTCGGCCTTTCAGCCATGTGGGGGCCATTCGCAGTGCCTCTAATTTTGCAGTGTCAGGGCCAGAGAAGCCTCCTTCCTCCTTGTCTAGGATCTTTCCCTTCTCATCTCCCCTTCTCTCCCCTCCCCTCCCCCTCCTCACCTCCTCCCCGGGGTCTTCCCACACCCAGAGGTCCACGCAGAACTGCAGAGATGGCCGACTACCGGCTCACACTGAGTGGACACGACACAGACCATGAATTCAGGAAAAGAAATGTCTTTCCTTTCCAAGAAGTCACTACTTCGCTTACCCAACAAATGAGCACCAGGCTTAAAAACGGGAATTTGGCAAAAATGCCTTTTGTAACTAAAGGAGCTCAGCGGCCCACATTTTCACCTCCAGCAAATTCTGTGATGGTATCACAGTTTGGGAAAGTAATTTGAGTAACCTCTTAGAGTTGAGGGTTAATTGTGATTTGACGGCTAGGCCGCATTCGTTTTCAGAAATCATTTGTTTACAGAACAAATGCGTGCCATGCCTTCTGAAGGTGTAGACATCGGGATACAGGACTAAAAGGGATAATACTGGGCTTCCCTGGTGGTGCAGTGGTTGAGAGTCTGCCTGCCGATGCAGGGGACACGGGTTCGTGCCCCAGTCCGGGAGGATCCCACATGCCACGGAGCGGCTGGGCCTGTGAGCCATGGCCGCTGAGCCTGCGTGTCCGGAGCCTGTGCTCCGCAACGGGAGAGGCCACAACAGTGAGAGGCCCACATACCTCCCCCCCAAAAATAAAATAAAATAAAAGGGATAATACTGCCCTCAGAAAACCCACCCTCTAATAGACACAACAGATGATAGACATGTAAATAAAATTCAGTAAATAAGTAAATAACTTTTACACCAATAAATTTCAGAGAGTAGTCAAATCATATAGCAAATAAAAACAGAGTAACAAGACAGAGATGGGTGTGGAAGGGTGATCACTAATTGACCTTTGGAGGACAGAGCCGGACTCTCTGAGGATGAGGGATTGATGCTGAGACCTTCATAATGAGATGACCCAGGTTTGGAAAGATCCAGAAGGGACTGTCAGGCTGAGGGAACAGCAAGAGCAAAGGGAGGTTGGGGAAGAAGTGTCAGAGCAAGGCTGGGTATATCAGTCTAGCCAATTACTTTTTCAACAGTACCGGAAAAGTCCCCTCACTTTCTGAATGGTTTTTTTTTTTTTTTTCCTCAAAGAGAAATCAATCATAATTATTTTTTCCCCAAATTTCTTCCCTGCCAGGGCCTCTTGCCTTATATCAGCCCCTTCCCCCAACACCCTCCCCTGCCGCCCCAGACACACACATATACACATGGAGACACACAACTACTAACAATGCAGGGGCTTCAGAGAGAAAATGAAGTTCCTTCTTCAAAACCTTAAGACCACCCGCAAGTCGGGCACGTGACCAGGAACCTGAGTGGAATTCCTGAGAAGAGGTCCCGGGGCTGGAGACACAGGTCAGGGTGTCAGAGAGAAGCGAGGAAGCATTGGTGAGACTGTTCCGCAGTGTTTTATTTCATCTTCCTTGGTTTCTATGAACAGCACTGGTTAATAGTGTACCTTTTTTTTTTTTTTTTTTTTTTTTTAGCAGATTAAGAGTTAGTATGAGGCAAGAAAAGTATCCCAGTGGTTGGAAAATAGAGTGACTTCTTTCTTTCTTTGCCCCATTTGCTCCCTCCTCCTCAGGCTCCTGTCCCGACACCCCAGGCCTGTGCAATCTTCCCATTTCCAGCATTTTCGTGCGAAGGAGCATTCAGGAGGCGGACAACAAGGGTTTTATTCAACTTGATCATCTCCTCAAAACAAGAAGAGAAAAGAAAGACAGAGAAAAAAAGATGAAGAACAAAAGTTGGGAGAGGCCAGACTAAATGGATATGATCTGAATGCATATGTGTGTTACAACTCATACAACCAGCATCAGAGAGGGACCAAGATCAAATAAATGGTAAAACCTGACAAAGAGAAGAATAGATGGTATGTGGAGCCATCTGTTTTGGAGGACACCCAAATCTGTCTGAATCTGTGAGGCCAAACTACCAGCTATTCTAAGACGCCCCATTCCAAGAGTGGCCTAATGCGTATCTACACAATCAGTTTCTCTCACCATCACTTTGGCTGCAACTTTTTTGTGCAATTAAGTAATTTATTCCTTTCTTCAGCCTCCTGATTCTAATGAATCCGAGCCACAAACAAGCCTCAGTTGCTCCTATTCAAGGAGTCTGATTGCATCTGGCAGTGATTGCTGAAAATCCTGAAGAGGAAACAGGGAAGGGAAGCATATTGTTTGGGGGGGTAATAGGTGAAGACCTGCCTCTCTTGACCTATAATACATTAGTGTCAGTGAACATTTGGCAGCCTTCAGATGATTAGCAATGAAGATGAATCAAGCAAAAAAGAGGTAGAAATCTGCCTCATCTGAATCACCAGAACTGCATACATTTGCATGCTGATTAGCTGTTCTTTTGTCTGTGTTCCTAATTATTATGACACATTATGTCTTCATCAGGCAAGATTCTGATCTGTCTTGTTCAAAATGCATGTAGAAAAAAGTGCTGTTTATTGATTCAACATGTAACTTTTATTTTTATGTTTGCTTTAATTAAATACATATTTGATTGCCTTTGACTGCTGTCCTTTTTTTTTTTTTTTGCTCTTATTTATTTCATCTTGTTGACAAACACACAGGTAACCTTCCTTTATCATTCGCAGATCATTTGGTGCCCACTGTCTCTTCCCCCTCTGCCGCCCTCTCTCTCTTTCTAAGGTGCTCACTTTCATTTTCTTGAAGAGGCAAAACAAAGGAGGAAAAGAAAACAAAACAGCATCCTTAGTAACACAGCAGAGAGGGGAGCAGGGGGCCGGGGTTGGGGGGGGCACCCAGGCATGCCCAGAGGAGGGAGGGAAAATGGCTCCAGCCTTAACAAGAGCAAAGAAATGTTCCTGACTCTGGAGAATGGCTTTCCAAAGGGCCCTGGGTAGAAGGGGGTTAGAAATAACAAGATCCTGCGAAAGAAAGAGACCCTGTCATTCCCAGTTGTCTTCACACGTTATTGATTGTGAGGGTTTGTAAACAAGGTGTGAAAATGCCTGTCCCATGGGTTAAGCCTCCATTTTCCCCCAAACCAATGACTCTGATGGAATATCCAGGAAAGGAGGGAAAACTGTATTCCCAATGGACTCTCCTTAGACCAACTCACACCCTCTTTCTCGGAAGTGGAGGTAGTGAGGGAAACTCAGCATCTATCCTTGCCACACCCCCCAGACCCTCCCAAGAAGCAGCCAGGAAACCAAGTCCTCAGGGACAAGGGCACTAGGCAGAGAAGGCTGGAGTGAAGGACCTCCAGCCCTCCCCTAAAAAGAGGCAAAATGTACGAGCATGTACCCCACTGCTTGCTGGGGTTATTCCCTCCAAACAACAGGGGATTCTTTCAGTAGGGGATGGGGGAGAAGTGTGAGTAGAAAGGAAAAGGTATTTGTTTCCTGCTGGTTACAGCCACCCAAAGCCCTGATGTCCTTATCACCCTCCACCCAGGGATATGCTAAACAGCTGTAGTTAGCACCAAGCTATTTGGCGAATCCAATCAAGACACTTAGAAAGCAAAAGAGCATCATAGAGGAAGAGCCGGATGCAGGAGTAATTGAGTGCGCTGAGGGTCCATGGATGCTCAGAAAGAAAGCAGGGCCCAACCAAATGCAAATGGCTCCTCACTGAAGAGGCATAATGCCCACCACTCTTCCCTGCTAATGGGCAATGATTGGCTGGAAATGTAATCAACAGCTCTGCCCCCAACATCTATCCCTGGTGAGGGATGATGGAAATCCATATTCATGAGAAAGCAAACCAGCAATGTTTACTGGGTGCAGAAAGGGGGCAGGGCCGGCCTGGGAGACTGAGGTCCTCGGAGAGGGATAATGAGGCTGGGAGCAGGGAAACTGGTGGTGTTAGAGCCCCTGCCTCACCCCAACCCTCCCCCACATATCTGCCCCTCCCCAAAGTGTACACACATCAGGTGAACCAGGGACTACAAAGAACTCCACGTGGCAAATCCATAATCTACCTGAGCAGATTTTCCCCAGTGACAGTGGCCTCCAGACATCTATCTGGGGGCCTCCGTCTCACAGCATCTTGTGTAAAAGCCCTCACACCCTTCCCCA
This sequence comes from Mesoplodon mirus, assembly GCF_964341445.2. Lineage (NCBI taxonomy): Eukaryota > Metazoa > Chordata > Mammalia > Artiodactyla > Ziphiidae > Mesoplodon > Mesoplodon mirus. The sequence goes on along the minus strand of NC_138978.1, from coordinate 153,945,221 downwards.
CCAGCCCACCCTCTAAGAGCAGCATATCTACTCCATAGGTAGGAATAGACATGGAGCGAATGATAACAAAAGGTACAGGTATAACACAGACATCTTGAAATCTATTTGGGGATGCCTCCATCATACACTGGGTTATCTAAGCTAAAAATAAAGGCTATCAGGCCTTGTGCTGGGTTGAATATTGTTTATATTAGTCAGCTTGGGCTACCATAACAAAATACCACAGACTGGGCAACCTAAACAACAAAAATTTATTTTCTCATAGTTCTGGAGGCTGGAAGTCCAAGATCTAAGCCTCTCTCTTTGGCTTGTAAATACCCCCCTTCTGGCTATGTCTTCATGTGGTCTTTCCTGTCTGTGTGCACACTCCTGCTGTCTCTAATCTCCTCTTCTTATAAGAACACCAGTCATATTGGACTGGGGCTCACTCACATGATCTCACTTTAACTTTACCTTTAAAGGCTTTATCTCCAAAGTCATACTCTGAGGTGCCGGGGCTTAGGGTTTCAACATGTGAATTTTGAGAGAACACAATTCGGCCCATAACAGTGTTTCCCCAAAATTCATGTCCACAGGAACCTCAGAATGTGACATCAGTTGGAAATATGGTCTTTGTAGGTGTAATTAGTTAAGGTGAGGTGTCACTGGATTAGAGTGGGCCCTAAACTAACTCAATAACTGATGTTCTTAAAAGAAGAGGAGACAAATAGAAATACAGACCCACAGAGTGAACACCAATTGATGACGGAGGCAGAGACTGGAGTGATGCAGCTGTAGGCCAGGGAACACCAAGGATTGTCAGCAAACCACACCAAGTTAGGAAGTCAAGGAAGGCTTCTCTAGAGCCTTCACGGGGAGCATGGCCCAGCTGACACCTTGATTTCAGATTCCAGCCTCCAGAACTGCAAGAGAGTAAGTCTGTGTTGTCTTAAGCTACCTGGTCTGTGGTCCTTTATTACAGCAGCCCCAGGAAACTAATATGAGCATGATGACTGAACCACAGAGAACCCCCAAATCTCAGTGTATAATTAGATGATCACTGGAGCCAACCACCTGATGACAACACCACAAACAGGTCTATATTTCTCTTCCCTCCTCTGCCGCCCAAGCCTCCCTCTGGTGAATGAGCCAGTAAGCAGTGACAAGGCTTTAGAAGATCTACAAGCGAGACAGCAGATCCTAGACATCTGGTCACCAGCTCTCTGAAGTCAGAACCCAAAGAAATACAGGGAGATAATCGTGTTCAATGAAGTCAGAAGTCCAAACTACAAACAACTCAAACAGTCTTTTGTCTCTAGGCTGAGGTTTAGAGACCTGTACCAATCCACAATGACCCTCAGTGAAAGGAGAAAAATAAAGTCAAAACATTGAGTTTGTATAAAGCCAAATATGTTTAATTTGATGGACTCCCCGTTTATTCTGAGAACATGTCCTTTTAATATCTTAGATGTCCTACCTACTATGAAATGATGGTAGTAAGAGAGTGTAAGAATTTTTCTAATATCCATTCTTAGCAAAATTAAAAGCTGGCAATTCTTCGACTGGCGCCCAATTAAAAAAATTAAAATCCATGACCTGTTACTTCTTCCAAGAAGCCTCTCTACATTCCTCCCTCCTTTGGTATTGATGCATAAGTCCTGTGTTTCATTTTTTTTACTCACTTATATTTAGTTCTATAATTATTCCCTGATTCCTTCCAAATAGATTGCAAATAGATCCTTATCTCCCAAGGAGAAGGAGCATGACTCTTACATATTCTATTTCTATTTTTACATAGCACAGAGCAGTACACTCCACAGGTGCCCAGAAAATGCTGATGAGTGAATGAAAGAATAACCAGATAAAGTTGGTAAAAAAAAAAAAAAATCCAAGCTATTTTCAGTGGGCCCAGGACAAAGCAGTAATTTATAAATTAATAATGAGGATTTGATAGCTTCTGAAGTCCCTTCCCACTACAGCTGTCTACGGCTCCTGTCTCTGGGAGAACTACTGGGGTGAGAAACAGACCCCAAGTCAGTTGAAATGATAATGAAAAAGGGGGCACCCATGCCACAGGCCCAGAGAATTATGGAAGCTTCCATGGTGAAATTGGCCCAAATTATAAGGCAGCATGATACATCATCATGATCCAACTGCATCTCACCACTTTCACCCAAACCACCTTCATCCTTTGCATGAACGCATTAGCCTCTAAGGTGGTCAGAACCCTGGCCTTCCAAAAGATGAACACATCCTAACCCCCAACACTTGTGAATATGTTACCTTACATGGCAAAAAGGACTTTGCAGCTGTGATTAAATGAAGGACCTTAAGTAGGGAGATTGTCCTGGATTATGCAGATGGACCCAATATAATCACCAGGGCCCTTACATGGGAAGGAGGAGAGTCAGAGTCAGAGAAGGAACTGTGACAATGGAAGCAGATGTCAGAGAGAGAAAGATTGGGAGATGCTGTGCTGCTGGCTTTGAAAATGGAGGAAGAAGGCATGAGTCAAGGGATGCAGGTGGTCTTTAGAAGCTGGAAAAGTCAAGGAAGTGGATGTTCCTCTAAAACCTCCAGAAGGGACGCAGCCCTGCTGCACCTTGATTTTAGGACTCTGAGTTCCATAACTGTAAATTAATGTATCTATGTTCTTTTAAGCCACTAAATTTGTGGCAATTTGTTTCAGCAGCAGTAAGAAACGAATACACCCTCCTCACTGGCCTCTCTGCTTCTGGCCTTGTCCTTCTACGGTCTATTTCTAAACATAAAGGCAATTCTTTTAAAACCGAAGTCCCTCTTCTGCTCAACATCTTCCTGCGATGCCCTATCTCAGAGTAAAATACAGAGTTCTTAGAAGCCCACAGGGTCCTGCCCGACCTAGCCATCCACCTTCTGAGGCTTCCTTTCATCCCACCACGGCCTTATTGGTCTCCTTGGGGCTCCAGGCAGCCTCCTGTCTCAGAGTCTTCACATTTCCTCTGCCCTCTGTTTAGAAGTCTCCTTCCCAGACATCAAGAGCTAGATTCCAACCTCCTTCATGTCTACTCAGATGGCACCTTCTCAGAGAGGCCTTTCTTGAGCACCCTGTTTAAAGCTAAAACCTCAAAACTGAAACCCCCTTCCACTCCCAGACTTCCCTCCCCACCTGATGTTCTCCAAGGCACTCAAACTCTCTGACGTGGCTGGAGCCGATGAGACAATGTAACCAGTGCTGAGAACAACAGACACACTAATCGCAGCTACGTCCCTGGGTACACACCAAACCAGGTGTTGTGGTCAGCGCTTTCCATGTATTAACTCAGTTAAGCAAATCACAGTGGCTCTTCATACAGGGCCCTGAAGGGTACCCAAGGAGCCACAAAATTCAAAATGTAGGGTGGGAATTGCTGATTTCCGATGAAGGTCCCAGCTGGTTCAGGACAAAAAGAGGAAACTGTTGGGGCTTCCCTGGTGGCACAGTGGTTGAGAGTCCGCCTGCCGATGCAGGGGAAATGGGTTCGTGCCCCGGTCCGGGAAGATCCCACATGCTGCGGAGTGGCTATGCCCGTGAGCCATGGTTGCTGAATCTGAGCGTCCGGAGCCTGTGTTCTGCAACGGGAGGGGCCACAGCAGTGAAAGGCCTGCGTACGGCCAAAAAAAAAAAAAAAAAAAAAAGAGGAAACTGTTCACTGGGCAAAACTGGTGTCAACACCAGAGCATTGATAAAATGGAATCGGAGCCAAGAGCCAGCCCTCCAGCTCTGGAAAGTGTCTGAACCATAGTAGGTATACAGTCAGAATCTGCTAATTCGGGTTTTGTTTTGTTTTAACAACAAACAAACGAATGTCACCTGCCCATATGGAAAGAGAAGGCCCACATTCAGAAACATGAAAAAGCTCAGAGAAATAGGAGACTTTGGCTGATGAAGCCACACTTGTCAAAGCCTCCAAATCCCACCCACCTTTTCTTGTCACAGGCCCGAGGGGTAGCTAAGAGTATAGATGAGAACTAGGCCAGCGAAAGAGGTCAGGGATGAGACGCGACAGGGGCTCAGTAAGGGGCCTGTAAGAGCTCCCCAAGGATTCACAGATGGGGCAGCGTGACCAGCGGCGCCCACGTGAGTCTGTGATCAGATACGGGGTGGGGGACTGCAGGAGGGCTCTCTCCTTTCTGACCCTCCTCCCATGGGCCTCATCTGGGGAAATACCTTCTGAAACAACAGAAACCCATCTACAACGAACTCTTCTCCACTCCACTCACAGGCCTCAGCATCCCTGAGGGGGAAGAAAAAGGAATCCCCTTTGGAGGCCACATTAAGGGTGGGGATTTTCCTTCGCTTGCAATTGTAAGCCCAGTAGTCACTCTAGTCAATAAACAAACAAGTGAAAAGACTCAGTGAGGTGTAAAAATAGATTTGCACAGGGCAGACAACTGCGCATTCCATTTATTTACCTCTTCTAACAAACCGATACCTGGGGTGACATTTATTAATAAACGGCATTACCAGGTGCCTGCTATGTGACTCACAGAAATTAATTACCCAGCCCATGGTCAAACCATAACAAGCCTGCGGTGCTGTAACATTTGTGCTCGTTGAAAATGAGATAAGTGCTGTGGGTACAATTTGCATTCAATGCAGTGTATTATCTTCAGTTCTCTTCATGATAAATATACCTGACTGAATCACTCTCCTAATTTACCGGGTAATAGAGTCATAAGTGGATTCCCTTAGGTAACCAAGGGAAGGCGCTGAGTTGTGGGGCCCCAAGATGGAGGCCCAACTCTTTTCCAGCTACTTCCCCGAGCTTAGCTCCTGTACTTCATTGCCTTGCATCATTCCTCGGAGTACAGTGAAGCCAACCTCTTATACTCACCAAAACTCCCAGCCTCAGGCTCTAATCCTTCCCCCTCCTCTTCCACCAGACAGGCGGACTATTCTAGAAACTCAGAGTGTGCTCAAAAACATGAAGTTAGAGGAGATATATTTCAATCCATTGAATAACTCTTCTGACCACTGAATGTCATCTCTGCAAAGAAGGGCCTTCATCTCTTCACTGCCCCCATATTAATTCAGGATTTAAATGCATTTGGTTCTAAATGAACATAAATTGAAACTTGTACTTCGATAACCATCAGGAAAATACAGATTGAAAGAGACTGGGCAGTTGCAGCAGGTTAATACTTGGGGATGATGGTTTGGAGAGAGGGCTCAAATGACAAACCCAAGATGAGATGTCCAGCAAAGCTGCGTAGTACCACCCAACAAGGAAAGCCTGCCTTTCAAGATGGCAAGAGGGAAAATGCATGATCAGTGATTATGAACCGGAGCTCCCCGGCCTTCCAGTGCTGGCACATCAGCAAAGCCATGCATGTTCCTCTTGCCTTCATGCACTGAGCAGCCTATGATGAAGGCGAGGAGACGGTTAATAATAATAATAAGAATAGCAGGGCTTCCCTGGTGACGCAGTGGTTGAGAGTCCGCCTGCTGATGCAGGGGACACGGGTTCGTGCCCCGGTCCGGGAAGATCCCACATGCTGCGGAGCAGCTGGGCCCGTGAGCCATGGCTGCTGAGCCTGAGCGTCCAGAGCCTGTGTTCCACAACAGGAGAGGCCACAACAGTGAGAGGCCCGCATACCGCAAAAAAAAAAATAATAATAATAACAATAGCAGTTATCATGAATTGAGGGCTTACCATGTGTCAGGCACCATGTGTCAGGACTTAACTTACATTATCTAAATTAATGCTCTTTAAGAAGCCTTCCCTGCTTTCTCTGTCTAAAGAACCCCCTCTTACACGTGAAACTAACACAACACTGTAAATCAACTATACCCCAATAAAAATTTTAAAAATATTTTAAAAATAAAAAAATAAAGAAACCCCCTTAACCCCTCCCCACACACAGTAACTTTTCAAGGCAGCACCTTGCTTGCTTCCTGGAGGGCACTGTTCCAGACTCTCATCACCTTGCCCGTTTACCTGCCTCCCCTCCCTAATTAGCATACAAGCTCCGGAAGGTAGAGTCCTAGCCTGTTTGTCTTCACTCCTACCCTGTGACCAGCACACAGTAGGGTACTCAACAAATACATATGGAATGAACGCAAACTTATAATACTCTCCTAAATAAGCAGACCAAAACACAATTTATGACCCAGACCGAGCGATGCACAGAACATGTTCTCAAACTAACTTTATAAGGTCTCCCACCCCACCCAGAGCACCCAGAGTGGCCAGGAATCCCATGTGATAAGGGCCAGTGGCACACAGAAGGCCTACTGTGAAATCCCATCTACTAGCTAGAGAGGAAACTCCAACCTGATTCTAAGCTTCCTCAGAGTCCAAGGGAAGAGGACAGCACAGTTGTAAGTACCCATAACACAAAACCAACCAGGAGCCCAAGGGAAGCACAACTATTTCTGATACTCACACTGGACAGAAATTTCTCCTGAGGACAGAGAAGACATTGTTCAATATCCAATCACACCCATGCAGTAAGGAGGCTGCTGTCAGCCCATAGGCACTTCCGTGTGAATGAAAAAAGGACACACTTCTCCAGGCCAGCGTGACCAGGAGGGCACATGGCTCAGCAAGAGATGCCCAGCTGGATTTCAGCCCTTGTTTGCCCCCTTAGGCGGGAGGCCTTGTACAGAACATAATGTGCCTAGGGCGGCCTTGCTGAGGATCTGCAGGTGACTGTCTCCTCCTAAAGCGTCTCATGAAGGAGACTGTCTACAAGCTAAGAGAAGAGGACTCAGAATGAAACCTACCTCACCAGCACATTGATCTTAGACTGCCAGCCTCCAGAACTGTGAAAAATAAAAATTTATTTTCATTAAAGCCACCTAATCCATGGTATTTTATTATGGCAGCCTGAGCTAAGACATTGCCCTTAATATCAATGATATTTATCCCCCTGGAAAATGGGCATCTTTGTACAAAAGGAGAATGCATAGCTGGTTGTTGAAGCCTCGAACTAGGAAAAGAGAAGAAAGACAAGCAGGCAAGAAATTATTTGTTCTCTGTTATATCCCCAGCAATTTCAATAGTGCCTGGCACATAACAGACACTCAGTAAGTATTTCTTAAATGATGAAAATCGTAAATGATTATAAGGTAGCAGATAATAATAGCAGCTACATTTACTGAGCAATGAGCTAAGCTATATGTCATGTGTATACACTGGGCATTAAGCTAAACTCTTTACAAATCAAGAACAGAGCTTTAAGTACATCATCTAACTTAGTCCCTACCATAACTGTCTGAGGTAGGTGTCGTTATTCCCATTTTACAGATAAGAAAACTGAAGCTCATCTGCACAAGCTCACAGTAGTAGTAAGGAGTGAAGTCGGTTAAGATTTGAACACAAGTCCATCTGACTTCAAAGCCCATGCTCTTAAATGCTCTACAAATCTGAAACAATCCAAAAAGTGGTATGGAAATCAGATATCTGTAAAATAAATCTTAACTGAAATACACCAGGATTATTTACTATTTAAAGGGAACTTGCAATCAATTCCAAGTTGTATATTTTAAAAAACTAACAATGCTTTTTATGAAAGAGCAGTCTCATGTATTTCTTTGTGATAAATCTACCAGCTTCATTTTAATCCATGACACACCCATGATTCCAAAATCATTTTTATTTGGCTCTGCAATATAATGTGTGACATTTCCGCCAGGAGACTGACCTTCCTAGATTTTCCTCAGGCTAGTACCGAAATGGACTTGTACTCCCCAAAGCACACCAATGGGAAGAGAGGAAAAAGAAACAACTATCACAAGTTTGCTGAAAAGTCCACCTGATTAAACTTTTTCCAAAAAGATGCATAATGAACTCACATGGTGTTGGAAGGGTCAAAAAGATGATTTTTTATTGTTGTTGGGAAATTATCATCATTATGTTCCTTTAAATATAAGCAGAAAATCAAATTTTCCCCAGGCAGCTCACCATTCCATCACATCATTTAAATTCACGGTGAATGAAAGCACAGAATAGCATAAGGGCTCACTGACTTCACTGATTTTCCTGGTTGAATTACTGGGCTCAAATAGTAATTATGCACTGTACATTTTTAAGGTCTATTCTTGTCCCCATTTCAAATGCAGAAACACACCATACAGAGGTCAGGTGAGTGGACTGAGCCTGGGGGCAGGGGGGACTTGCAGACATTCTGTCCAACTCTTGACTGAATTTGAGTATCACTCAGAATTTAGTCTTTTAAAATCGCTCCCATTCTTCAGTGCCCGTTTCATGTTATACAAAAAAAAAAAAAAAAAAAAAAAAAAAAATTACTCAACTGAATGCCATAATACTCTGCTTACATCATTTGGGGCAATTCATGTGGCAGAAACAACATTCAATGGGCCTATATTCCCCCACAGTATTGATAATTTCCATTGCTGTTAATGAAGGAAACTTGGAGAGAAAAGAAAGTCCCTGTGGTCAAAAAAGCTAGTGAAAATAAGTTTTACTTAAGCAAGTGTCTTAAGAGCAAGAATTCTCAGCTCTAATAGGCTAAGAGGCATCTTAAGTCCCCAGGTCAGGGACTCCTGATATCATGTACCTCTAATGTGTTTGACAATAGGACACTCTTTAACCAAGAACCTAAGGTTTCCTGTTCCATAGCCAAGGTTTTAGGAAACACTGTTTCAGGGAGTACATCAAATACACTAGGCTTTGAGAAGGTTACAGTTTAGTTGAGGGGTGTTATGAGTTGAATCATCTTACCTAAAAAGAAATGTTGAAATCCAAACCCCTGTTATCTGCAAATGTGATGTTATTTGGAAATAGGGTCTTTACAAATGTAATCAAGTTAAGAAGAGGTCATTAGGGTGGGCCCCTAATTCAATATGACTAGTGTCCTTATAAAAAAGGTCAAGTAAAAAGACAGAGATACACAAGGAGAAGACACATGAAGACAGAAGCAGAGACTGGAATTATGCCACCAAAAATCTAGGAAGCCTGGAAGAGGCACGAAAGGATCCACTTCTAGAGGCTTCAGAGGGATCACGGCCCTGCCAACTCCTTAGTTTCAGATTTCTAGCCTCCAGAATAAATTTCTGTTGTTTTAAGCCACTTGGTTAGTGTTACATTGTTATGGCAGCCTAGGAATCTAATATGGGAGGATGAGACACATGATTGACAAGCTACAAAATGGAGACTAAATAACACAACAAGAGGGGAGGATGGAAGGAGGGGGTGTAGACGGGTGTCCAAAAAGGATTACAGATACAGCTTTGTCTATATTCAATATCCTGTAATAAACCATGATGGAAAAGAATATGAAAAAGAATATATATAACAATCACATTGCTGTACAGCAGAAATTAACACAACATTGTAAATCAACTATACTTCAATAAATTTTTTTTAAAAAGGATTATAGATAACAAAGATGCAAGGCTTGAGAAGAAAAGAGCTCTCTGGTGGCTGGGGTGATTAAAGATGGCTTCCAGGAGAAGGTGGGAGAGGTGGGATCTGGATTATCAGAGGAGCTAACACACACACACACACACACACACACACCCCTTGATGGAGTCACTAGAATAAATTGAATCCCGCTTCTGAGAGATTTCTCCCCTGGACAGCTCAATGGTCATCTCTCTGCCTTGAAGGCATCATGTAAAGCCTAGTAATCGCTCATAGATTTTCCCAAATGAGTTTTAGAAAACACATGCAATTCCCATTTTTGTGAGTTTTGGATTTCTGGGTCAGCTTGCATATCATGAAAAGAACAGTTAAATAAGAACAGCTAAAACAATAAATAATTCTAGACCAAACCAGTTAACACAACCATCTCATTTCAATAGGAAAACCCAGAATAAGAAAAATATCTCTGAAAAATTGGAGTAAAAAATCTCCATTGAACGAAATAGCAGCGAAGGTTTGCATGGGGGAAGGGAAAGAAATCACAAGAACCTTAACTTTTAGCATGAAATGCATCTGTTAAATAGACCTACTAATGGTGTTATTGTAGCTAAAAACAGTGACTTGAAAATGTTGTGTACATTATTACTGTCATTATCCACCAACTGTAAGAATGCTATGTTAAAACTAACTCAAAACACCTCGAGAAAGGTAATTGCTACTAATGGATCTGAAGTGTGCAAAATTGGACTTCATTACCTTGTCCTCACATTGTGGGGCTCGGGAAGCTGCTCAAGATGGTGGTTGGTAGGCTCACTCGTCTTTCCATCAGGACGGAGGTTTGAGGAGAGGGCCGGGCTCGCTTTCGTTCTGTAGTGCAGGGAAATTCCACACTGCAGAGTGTTACCAGCAAGTATTTACCGGGCAAAGCCAAGGGAAGGAGATGGAGTTTTAGCACCATGCTCCAAACTCTGCCAAGCTGATTCTGTGGTGGAGGAAGGGACTGGAAATACCACAGAATCTTCCTATGCTGAAGATCTTCCAGGTGCCAATTTGTCAGATTAATTGCCACCAAAATGAGCTGACCCTGAAATTTCGTAGAATAACTCAGAATCCAGGGTTATACAAGCCAAATGGTCACCTCGAGTCATCTTCTGCTCCCAGAGACCCATGCCCCTGAGAAGAGAGCGACCCAGCTCCTCGTCTGCTCTGGGGTGATGGCCGCCCCAGTTCTCTCGGTGCATCACACACTTCTTCCTGACACTTGGCCTAACTTCCTTCAGCTGTAATAACTGCTCTTACTCTGAGCCGAGTTCCCCATCTCCTCACCTCACATATCCCCTAAATTTCCCTTATCCCATGCTAATTGATAATTTAAAAAAAAATCAGTCCTTAAATGTTTCCCAAACTTTCAAAACGAATGTCCCCAAACAGTACATGCATCTTAACACAAAAGCTTCCCTCTTCTGCCCAACTCTCCACCACCAACCCCATGCCCACCAAAAAAAAAAAAAAAAAAAAAAAAGAAAGAAAGAAAAGAAAAAAGCAAAAAACTCCAAGGAAGCTGATTTTGAGCAGGAATTTCAACCTCTTTTCTCACTACAAGTTTGACAACTTAGGGGAAATTTCCCTTCTTTTCTGTGGCCAAAATAAAGGAGAACAAGGAGGGCCAAATGACCAGAAACTGCATAGGTAATCTCTGACCCAAAGAGCTGCCAAAATCCTAAATTAAAAAAAAAAATGTTTTAAGTCCTAGTTTGGGATTAACACATACACACTACAATATATAAAACAGATAAACAACAAGGACCTACCAAATAGCACTGGGAACTATATTCAATATCTTGTAATAACCTATAATAGAAAAGAATCTGAAAAAGAATATGTATATATAATATATATATAACTGAATCCCTTTGCTGTACACTTGAAACTAACACGACATTGTAAATTAACTCTACTTCAATTTTTAAAAAGTTCTTCATCTATATAATTTTGTCCCAGCCCCAATGGCTCTGGGTGAGCAGGACCCCAAGTGCCCTTGCTAGTCTGTGATCTTGAAGCTCTGAGTGACTTTGCCCCCATCTCTTCACCAAGACTGAGAAGCAGAGATCCAAATGGTCTTCTGGTTCCCAGGGGGTGAGGCTTCACCCTGGCAAAGAGCACGGGGTGGAGGGGGTGACCACAGGGGACAGATAAATGCACCACAAGATGAAATGCTGCTGGGGGAAGAAACCTGGCAAACAGTCTAACTTTTAAAACAGTTGTCTTATATGTAACCCCAATATAGATAACATAACTTATTTCATCGTTCATTTATTTGTTTATTCAAGAATTGCTTATTTAGCATCTCCTAGCAGCGTTACTGCTCTAACAGTACCTACAAACAAAGAAGACACAGGTGCCTGGTGCATAGATTAAAAGCACACAATGAGGGACTTCCCTGACAGTCCAGTGGTTAGGACTCCGTGCTCCCAATGCAGGGGGCATGGGTTCGATCCCTGGTAGGGGAACTAAGATCCCACATGCTGCATAACAAGGCAAAAAATAAATAAGAATCAAAACACCTCTAAAAAAACATACAATGAATGCAGAACTTATATTCTGATATGGGAAGGCAGATAATAAACATATCTATGTCAGGGCTTGATCATTTTTTGAGTGAAGAATAATTTAGTAGGAAAGGATAACAAGGTGGGAATTCCCTGGTGGTCCAGTGGTTAGGACTCTGTGCTTTCACCGCCGAGGGCGCGGGTTTGATCCCTAGTCGGGGGACTAAGATCCCGCAAGACGTTCGGTGTGGCCAAAAAAAAAAACAAAACAAAACAGGATGACAAGGAGAAGTGCTCTTTTAAAGTGGGTGCTCAGGACATGCAAAAAGCACTGAAAGAAAGTGAGATATCTGGGGGAACAGCCTTCTGGGCAGAGGGAGAGAAGTGCAAACGCCTTGAGAAGACCAAAGAGGCCAGGGGAGTGGAGCACAGTCCAGGAGGAGGACAGTAAGATAGATGACATCAGAGAGCAATACGTGGTTGGGCTTTATAACCTCAGGGAGGACATGGGATTTTATTCTGAGGGAGATTAGAAGCCGCTGGAAGGTTTGAGATGAGGAGGGATAAGGTCTGAGCTGTTTTATTAAAAGGATCACAATGGTTGCTGTGTGGAGAGTAGACATCCCAGGGACAAGGATGGCAGTGGGAAGCCAGTGAGAAAGCCATGGCAGCAATCCAGGGGAGAGACTCGGGGGGAGAGAAGTGGTCAGATTCCAGGTGTGTTTTGAACAAGAGGCCAACAGGAACTGCTCATGGGTGGGAGGAAGGGGATGAGATGGAACCAAACACGACTGGCTGGAGTGACTAGAAGAACCGGCGAAGTCGGCAGACCTGCGGTCCAGTCCTGCTCCACCACCAACAGCGTGACCTTGTACAACCTCTCTGGGTCTTCATGTCAAAAGTGAGATGGTTGGACTAAAATTTTCTAAACTTCTTGTGGACTCTGACATTTTTCACTTCATTTTTGGCATGAAGTAAGAGCATAAAGCAGCTTTTTTAAAAAATTAAATTTATTTATTTATTTACTTATTTTTGGCTGCGTTGGGTCTTCGTTGCTGCGCACGGGCTGTCTCTAGTTGCAGCGAGCAGGGGCTACTCTTCCTTGCGGTGCGCAGGCTTCTCATTGCGGTGGCTTCTCTTATTGCGGAGCACAGGCTCTAGGCGCACGGGCTTCTGTGGTGGTGGCAGCCGGGCTTAGTTGCTCTGAGGCACGTGGATCTTCCCGGACAGGGATCGAACCCGTGTCCCCTGCATTGGCAGGCGGACTCTTAACCACTGCTCCACCAGGGAAGTCCCCAGATCATTTTTTAAATACTCAGGTATTACATCCGTGTTCTTACGGTTCAAATAATTCTCTTTCAAACACCTATATTGTCATCATCGCTTTCAATTGCCTCTTCTTCCATTTTTAATTAATCCGGCTCTGCCAGATCTCCAGCTGTCAAAGGCTTTGCTCCGGACTGTTATCCACAACTTTATGAAAACTTGGATCTTATGCAAGATTTGCGCATTTACTTTGCAATCTATTTATATTTTATTTGCATTAGGGTTGTCAAATGTTTCCAATACCCTGAAATTAGCTGAGACGTACTGAGAGCCGAAAATGTTAAAGATATTGACCCAATGGGCAGGGTTAAAACTCCGGTGTTAAACAGGGAGGGTTGTTTGAGTGGAGGCTGATTTCATAAGTGGTCACGTTATTACTGAGAATTTCCTTGTTAGAATGGCTTTTCCTTCCGTATGCAACTGGGGACTCAGATAATGAACATTCAGAGAACAAAAGTATCCTTACCCCAATAAACAGCTTTAAAAAGTTTCCCATAATGGGTCTGAAATGTCTTTTAGCAGATAGGCATGGCGTTTCAACATCTAGTTCCAAATCTGTGTGTGTGTGTGTGTGTGTGTGTGTGTAATTATGAGTACTAAATATTCTGTGGGTCCCAATAGAGAAAATATTTTGGAAAATCGGTCCCTAGACTTATCATATTTATCATATAGACATAGAGACAATAAGGATGAAGAAAAATGTAAAAGCACATTTCCTATTTTTCTTTGGAAATAAATTCATTTTTCTTTTTAATTTTTGGCAAAAGCCCACTGTCATTATACAGCCCTTTACTACTCAAGGTTGGCACAGTACTTGACTTGCTGCCCACTGTACCATGAGAAGCTCCCAAGCAAGTCCTGTGCTCTCTGGAATGAGAGAGCGTGGGGGAGCCAGGAGAGTCAGGCTGACGAGAAGAACAAAGGGAGAGGGGAAACCGGTAAATTGACCAGGTAGGTCCTGCTAGGACTCCCCTTGTCCTGTTTACCATTTCACTTGAGTTTCATGGTGCAGATTCTATGGGGAACCCATCCCAGTGTCCCAGCCAAGAAGGAGCCCCTTTGGAGATCCTGCAGGTCTTCACACCACTTCTCCTGAAGCAGTTGACAAGGAAAGGTGGCATTCCTCCTGCTCCATCCTAGGTGGACTAAAACCCAAAAAACTTAGAGGAACCAGAGGAGAGACATTCATATCATTCCCATTTGCTAGTTTCAGCTTTTTAAGACAAGAGAAAATTCTGTGTAAGACAATAGACTCTGGGACCTAATAAGAATAAGCAAAGTTTTACAAAGCAGCCAGAGGATTGAGCTAGGGAAAGAGAAACATAAAAGGAGATGGTGCTCCATTAACGCCTTTAGTTTCCTTGAAAACACATGTCACAGGGATGAAGCACAGTTAGTTCTGCAGGACTCATCATGATCAGGGGAAAGCACTTCAAAACCTACATCCTTCTTATGGGAGTGCATGTGCGAGCCAATTAGCAATTACCTCTATTGCTTGAATTAATCTGGCACTAACTGAACAGTCACATTAGCTCAGAGATGGAAATATGAAGACAATAATGTGCCTCCACTTCCCTGACCCACCAGACACACACACACACACATGCACGCACGCACGCAGGCATCCCGTGACAGACACCACTAAATGATATCGATAGTTCCATGTGAACTGCAGCATCAGCACTTGGTAGAGTGCCTACTGTAGTAAGTGTTTTGTAAATATCTGTTGAATGAATGAATCACTGCACTCTTCCTCCCTGAGCCTAGATGCTGCCTTAGAGCCCTGCTCAACAAAGCAATTGAATTCTAAGAAGTTTACTACCTATCAAATAGCCAAGGCACACAAATTTAGACCTGCCTCTGGTCCTTATACAAAAAGTTAAATCATAACACTCTCCTTTTTTTTTTTTTTTTTTTTGCTGTACGCGGGCCTCTCACTGTTGTGGCCTCTCCCGTTGCGGAGCACAGGCTCCGGACGCACAGGCTTAGCGGCCATGGCTCACGGGCCCAGCCGCTCCGCGGCATATGGGATCCTCCCAGACCGGGGCACGAACCCGTATCCCCTGCATCGGCAGGCGGACTCTCAACCACTGCGCCACCAGGGAGGCCCCCACTCTCCTTTTAAGTGATGCAATTTGTATAGAAAATTTAGGTAGATTCCTGGGTTACTTTGAGCTCCATCATGACATCCAGGTTAATTTGATGTTGTTGTTTTCACCGTGAGGCATACAGCTTCACATATTTGTAAACAACAAATTCAGTTTGAAACATAAAGCCTAAAAAATGGATGCTTTTATAAGTCACTATCGGTGTTGCTTGCACATATTTAATAATGATGTTTTTCTCTAATTACTGTGTTTGGACTATATTTTAAGATCTCTATTTTTGGTAATTCAGGTAGACATCATAATGCTCAACAATATTTCCAGTTCTCTCTCCTTCCTGAACATACAGATAATCACATTTTCCTGACCCCAGGCAATCAGGTGAGGTCATGTGCTTAGTTTTGACCCAAAGGCTATAACTGTGTCACTTCCAGGTTGAAACACTTAAGAGATGATGCTCCATTTTCTGCACACTCATCACCTGCCATGGTCATCCTGAAATCATGTCTTAAGATCAAGGTGCCATAAAATCCAAGCAGACTGGATTGTTGAGTCGTACCCCATTGGATGACAGCTACTTGAGTGAGAAATAAACCTGATTATGTAAAGGCACTAAGATTTTGCTGCTATTGGTTACTACAGCATTACCTAGCTTACCGTAACACAGTAAAGATGAGGTCAGTTGTGATGGAATACCTGTCCCCTGATCTCAGTCCAGTGCAATTTAAGAGCGGCAACCAGATTCTCAAAAGTTACAGGGTCAAAACAGTTGATGAAAGAGCAAAGCAGAAAAGAGGTGAAGATAGAGAGGGCAGGGGAAGGAAGGAGGAGATGGCAGGGGCAAAGAAAGATGAACAGAGGAAGCCATTACCAGGAAATCTGTGATAATGCGTTTGGCCAGTGGGATTTATCCTTACCCAAGACACCAGAAACACTGATGCCAGCTAAGTGAAGCCCCAGCTGTCGCTCCTAACTCTTCTCCGCTCCCCTACTCTCTGTTCCGATACCTCCCTCAAGCTCAGCCATGAGCGCCGTCTCCCTTCCGCTGAGTTAAAATGAGCTAAGCAGAACACTCAACTGATTGAAGTTGGAGTTTTTGACTCTGCACTTTTCAAACAACTAGTTTCATAAAGCCAGAGCGAAGTCGAACTTTACTCCAGATACTGGTTTGGCAAGTATACTGTAAAGAGTCAACCTTATATATGTCCATGCCACTCCCTCACTTTGTCACAGCTTACCCTTCCCCCTCCCCATATCCTCAAGTCCATTCTCTAGTAGGTCTGTGTCTTTATTCCCGTCTTGGCCCTAGGTTCTTCATGACCTTTTTTTTTTTTTTCTTAGATTCCATATATATGTGTTAGCATATGGTATTTGTTTTTCTCTTTCTGACTTACTTCACTCTGTATGACAAACCCTACCAAACGTAAAATAGATAGCTAGTGGGAAGCAGCCGCATAGCACAGGGAGATCAGCTCGGTGCTTTGTGACCACCTAGAGGGGTGGGATAGGGAGGGTGGGAGGGAGGGAGACGCAAGAGGGAAGAGATATGTATATGTATAACTGATTCACTTTGTTATACAGCAGAAACTAACATTCCATTGTAAAGCAATTATACTCCAATAAAGGTGTTAAAAAAAAAAAGAGTCAAGCTTAAATCTCAACTTGATCCAGTAATAAAGATTTTGCATGATTTCAGCTGTTTCCCAAAGACAGGTTCCATGAAAGAAGACTGTGGCTTTACAGTATTAGTAACAGCAAAAATGGGAAATAGTCTAAGTGATCAGCTAAAGAGAAATTCATTAAAAAACAAACAACAACAGCAACAAAAACAGGAGACACCCATGAAATAGAATGTTATGGGTAAAGCAAAATGGTGTTTTCAAAGAATGTCTCAAAGGATGGGGAAATAACTTACAATATAATGTTAGGTGAACAAAAAGCAGAATTTTCTAAACAGAATCACCTCAAGTTTACATAACAACCTATGACATGCATAAAAAGACTAGAAGGAAATATATTAAAAATGTTACCAGGGACTATCTCTGAGTGATGGGTTATGGGGATCTTTATTTCTTCTTCAAAAGTGTCAACATTTTTTCAAGTTCTCATTAATGAATATATACGATTTTAAATCAGAGGAAAACTTTTATTTTAAACAAACTAAATTTGTATCAGGGCTTCAGTGATTTTATTATTCCAGGGTATGTTCTGGGGTGAGGAAAGCTTTGGCTCAACCCTCTATACCGCCTAAATGCAATCCTAGACAACAGTCATAAATGTGCAATATGATGGCTCTGTTGAAAGGATGTTTTATTTTTATATTTTTCAGTTGATATATTATTTAATTAAATAAAATATGATTATAACACTGTTCAGAGCCTTGTTGTTAAATTATTTATAAAAATCTTTTGGTAATATTATTAGCTCATTTGAAATCCAGGGATTCTTAAAATAATTCAGCATGGCTGGGAGGAAGGTGCTGGATCCTCCAGGCCTCTGGCACATCCTACACTGGACTTTGTCAGGAGAAACACAGCCCTGTTTGGAAAAGAGCCCTACCCAACCTCCACACTGCGGTCCTAGGGCTGCCCCTGCACCGCAGGCCAGGGTGCAGGCATCCAAGCAGGCATGAAATCGGCTCTAATGCCCAAGACTCCGCAGAGCTGGAAGGAGTCTTGGATGGCATCAAGTTTCCAGGGTTGCTTTAGGAGTGGGGGGAAATCTCAAAGGTCAGTTTCTGTCTGGAAAATCTTGAGATGAATCGTGAAGGGAATAGTAGAAGTTGCTTCTGGGGCTTCCAAATACGTTCAAGCTCCCAGGCACAGAGCAAGGACTTCTTTATCTTCTCCTCTCTCTCCCATCCTGGAGCTGACTGGGAGCTCATAAAATGAAGGGCCCTCTGCTCATGCTGCAGCCTGGCTTGCTGAGGACCAGCCAATCAACTAGTTCTTACTGGGCAGCCAGCACAGGCCAAGTACTGGCAGGGCACTGCCCAACATTTGAGGTAAACAAAGCAGAAAAGGCATATAATCTAGTGCTTCTCAAACCTTCTAAGTGTGCATGCACATCACCAGGGGATCTTGTTAAAAGTACAAATTCTGTCCCAATAGATCTGGGGTAGGGCCTGAGCGTCCAATAAGCTTCCAGGTGAGGTCGATACTTCTAGCACTTGGACAATATTTTAAGTACCAAAGGTCTAGTGGGAGGGAGAAAAAGTCCAGTGGGCAAACATATACAAAAAAATAAACTACTAATATTGAATACCTAGAGTGTGCCAAGCAGTAGGAGAGCATATTACATGAGTTCTATCCCTGAGTTTCTCCCAGCCTGGATCTTAGTAACAGGTGTCTGGAGGGACACTGGAGCCACTGGGACAGATAGGAGGTGCCTATGGTCAAACCTGTGCCCACGTGTGGATGGGCCACAGTTAGAGCAATTGGCATGTTAATCTTCCACCAAACCTCAACCCTACCATTGGGCGCTCACTATGAAGATATGATCCAGTAACCTCAGGATCTGAGGCTTAATCCATAAGGAAACCACAACAGGGATATAAGTATTACAAACGGGTCTTCAGATCACTTCTTAGGTCCTTTCCAATCCTAGGAACCTATGAACATAACAGATGTAGAAACCTATAAATAGCCATTAGCCAACTTCTGGCCAAGCAGAAACATCGTAAAAGCATAGATGGGCAAAGCATGTTATTCCTAAGCAAAATTTATAATGAAATTAAACATCTTTCATGTTAGAGACATTTTTCTGATGTCCATTCACGTTGAGAGTGAAGGGCTCAGAAGTTGATTGGAAGCTCTGTGTGGGAGGACAGGCTTATCTACTGGGTGAATCTCAGGCCCTACGCCAGATCTACTGAAACAGAATTTGCATTTTTAACAAATCCCCAGGTGATGTGCATACACAGAAGTTTGAGAAGCACTGAACTACATGCCTTATCTGACCTGTTTGCCACTGCATACCCAGGGCCATGACAATGCTTGGCATCTACTAGCTGCCCAGTATTTCTTGACTGGCCATTATATGGACTGTAATTTATAGTGAAATTATATGCTAAATTTTAATTTTAAAAGCAGCACAACTGTTGAACTCAACAGGTAGAAGTTCTAAGGCACCAAAGGGCCTGACATTCTTTCTGGTGGCACTGTCATATTAGCAGGACATTGGAGCTTTGCTACCTTAAAGTTATCTCTGCTTCCTACTAAAACCCTGCTAAAATAATAAGCAAAGGAATATACAAAGGACAAAGAAAACAGGAGAGGAGAAGACAGCATACAACAGGTGTTTCCAAATATTTGGGGAATGGAAGGTGGATGCATGAGTGATAACTGGCTCAGCAGAGTGGAAAAATATGAAATCTAAGAACCACAGAGAGGACGCCCTGAAATGGGGTTGCTTCACAGTAGAGGCCCAGAGAGGCTCAGGGACCTTCCTCAGGAGGCAGGGTGAGGGTGGAGCTGGAAGGGGAGGACTGGCTGCTCCCTAGCCCTACCTGTGGCATCTTGGAAACCACTCTTCCACAACCCAGCAAGCCCTGGGAGATTTATTCTTCGTATAATTAGATCAGAGCGGTTCTGGTGAAGACACCAGTCACTACAGAGGGATGAGGTGAGATGTTTTACTGAAACAATGGCATTAGGTAAACATTGACACCATCCCTGCCGCCTCCGCTGCCTCCACCGCCTCCACCGCTGACAGCCAGGCTTATATACCCTAAGGACACTGATTCTTCTCTGAAGAATCTGACCTAAGAGAGACGACCAAAGATGCTGACCTGTGATGCATCCCCAGTGGGATGACCTGCCCCCATCAATCACCCTTCAGTGAAGTCTACCGACAGATAAGCCTTGCCCAACACACAGAGCTTGCACCAACCTCTAAGAGCTTCAGTTTTAGTAAACAGGTGTTAGAGGAAAGTCTTCACCACAAAATACGGAAAATAAATCAAGGGAAACTTGGAGCAGATGGCCGCAATATTTCCGTTCCCACATTTTCCTTAAAACTTTGTTCCTTCTTCCATTGAGAGGTGGGGTTTATGTTCTCTTCCCTTGAATCTGGGTGGCACTCCAACTAACAGAGTCACACTATTCAATACGGGAGCTGGTGGCCAGCACGCCCATGTGGCTATCGAGCATTTGAATTGTGGCTATTGCAACTGAAGAACTGAAATAATCATTTTATTCAATTCTAAATCATTTAAATTAAAAAATTGAAGTAGTATAAAATATTTTGCCAGTAACTTGATTGTTTGGATAA
Organism: Mesoplodon mirus; assembly: GCF_964341445.2. NCBI lineage: Eukaryota > Metazoa > Chordata > Mammalia > Artiodactyla > Ziphiidae > Mesoplodon > Mesoplodon mirus. The sequence continues at coordinate 153,924,641 of NC_138978.1, read as the reverse complement.
GACTGTATTTCCCATTAACTATTGAAAATTTTGCATCTGAAAAAAATTTAGCATTTGAATTGAGATGTGCTTATAAGTATAAAATCTAAACTGGATTTTGAAGACAGTTTGAAAAAAAGAATAAAATATCTCATTAATAGTTTTATATTGATTACATATTACAATGATATTTTGAATATATTAAATACAATATTAGTAAAATTAATTTCAGCTATTTCTTTTTACTTTTTTTTAAACACATGATTATATTTTAATACACAACCAAAATATCTTTTTACTTTTTTAATGTGGGTACTAGAAAGCTTAGGATTACACCTGTGGCTCACAATTATATCTCAGCTGGAAAGCACTGCAATAGAGTAAAGAGGAATGACTCTATGTGACTTCTGAGGCTAGGTAATAAAAAGGATCCGGCTTCCACCCAACTCTCATGCTCTCGGGACATGCACCCTAGAAGCCCTGAATCATCACATAAAAGTCTGCTGTCCTTGAAGCTGCCATCCTGGAAGGAACATATGTTGCTATAGAGAGATCCCCAGGTGTTTGAATCTTCCCGACCCAGACACCAGACATACAAGTGAGCGAGCCTTCAGACGCTTCCAGCCTAGGTGACGCTGAATGGACCAAAGATGAGCTGCACCTGCTGAGTTCTGCTCAGTTGAAGGTTCATGAGCAAAATTAATGTTATTATAAGCCACTAATATTGGGGGGGTGGGGATTTGTGACATAGCACTAGATAACCAGCACAGAGGGAATCAGGCTAGAAATACGAAAAACAAAAAACCTAAAACTACAATTCTTCTCTCCTTACAGAGATAAATATATATAAATATATCATTAATAAAAATAAGAATAGGATGTTGTCAAATAGGTGTATCCAAAGAATAAGATTCTTGAAAATTAAAAAGATCACTGCTGAAAGAAAACTCAATAGAAAAACTGAGATTAAGCTGAAGAAATGTCCAAAAACAGAATAAAAAGAAAAAAAGGTTTAATCATGCAAAAAAGCCCAAACCTAGCTAATAGGAATTCTTGAAAGAACAGACAACAGAAGAAATATACAATAAATAGTCTCTAGGCTAAAGGACATGAGTTTACAGACTGAAAGGTCTACTAAGGGCTCATCATTGGGAAACAGAGAAAAAGCCACATGACTGGGAAATTCAGAATAGGAGGAACTGAGAAAAGATCCTAAAAGCTTTCAGAGAGGGAAAAAGAGTTGCCTCACTCTTTTTTTTCTTTTTTTTGTGGTACGTGGGTCTCTCACTGTTGTGGCCTCTCCCATTGCGGAGAACAGGCTCCGGATGCACAGGCTCAGCGGCCACGGCTCACAGGCCCAGCCGCTCCGCGGCATATGGGATCTTCCCGGACCGGGGCACGAACCCGCATCCCCTGCATTGGCAGGCGGACCCCCAACCACTGCACCACCAAGGAAGCCCAAGTTGCCTCATTCTTGCTCTGCTACTCCTCCTACAACTTCACCAGACGCTCCCTCTCCTCCACTGCTCCTTCTTAAACGTATCTTTCTCACTGGACAATATCTCCTCACAATGGTTTTTAAAAGGAGGTGAGAGGGCTTCCCTGGTGGCGCAGTGGTTGAGAGTCCGCCTGCCGATGCAGGGGACACGGGTTCGTGCCCTGGTCCGGGAAGATCCCACATGCCGTGAAACGGCTGGGCCCATGAGCTGTGGCCGCTGAGCCTGAGCGTCCGGAGCCTGTGCTCCGCAATGGGAGAGGCCACAACAGTGAGAGGCTCGTGTACCGCAAAAAAAAAAAAAAAAAGGAGGTGAGAATGAAAATAATCCCAAGGTCAATGGATTTATAACTTTAATCCTTAGTCAAAAGTAGTAGGAAAAATGAAAGTTCCCTGAAGAATTAAGGATTGTCCTCGGAACATATATTCTGGGGCTCCTCAGTCTCCATCAATTTATTTTTGATCCATATATTTTGTCAAATATATGGATCAAAAATTGACCATGGATGGATATAAAAAGAGCATTAATACTAGAAAAGATCTCTTAGCAGCTCTCCCTGAAATCTTTCATGTCAAAATTGAGTGGACAAAAATCCAATTCTATAAAATAGCGCTATTCTGATCTCAGACTATTAAGTATCCCGCCTTCCAGGACTACTCTGATCTCCCTGTAAAGATATCGCAACTGCCTTATCTACCTTCTGTGTTGGTGTTCTTAAACCCGAGGTGTATCTCTTGGAAGTAACCTTATCAGGTACCATTAAATACAAATACTGCAGTGAAATTCCAAGGAATTACCCCCACTGGATTCATGATTCCCAAGATATCATACACCCACATCCTGGGCTTCCATACTGACAGGAAATCTAAAACTGAAACTCCCTCAAGATTCTTCTGAAGCAAATGGCATCACAAAGGAGACATTTTTCCCAAGAATCCCAGATCAGGCAGCAGACAGCTAGATACGAACAGCTTTGACCCATGACCTCCTGATCAAGATCCAGGACACAGGGAGCCACTGAATGCCATACCCTTGTTTGTCTCTTTCTTTCATCATTCTTTCCATAACTATCTATTCCCTTCTCTGTTTAAAACTTTGTTAAAAGGAGATTCTTAAAATTACTTCCCCTAATGGTACAGTATTCTGGATGCCAGAGGTTAAACCTTGGTAAATCAAGAGGATGAATGAAGTATTGGGAAAATTCACTGATATCAAACGTCCCTTCTCCTTGGTCTAGGAATGGAGGTGTTCTTCTGGCTGATCTGAGGATGGGGCAGGATCTGGACTAATAAGCATTATCCAAGGCCTTTTGACAACTCTTTTAATCCATGTTGTCTCCACAATCATTCACTGTGTTCTCTTCAGAGTCTTAAATGCTTCTAGTCAGCCACTTGCTCAAAAAAAAAAAAAAAAAAAAAAGGATTGAAATTCAACTACAAAGGCAAAACAAAAATCACAAGAAACTCGATAGCAGTCCTCACCAATGGGTCTGAGACTGCAGTTGACAGGAGTTAGATAATTTGAGGGAGTGAACAAATCAGAATCTGATCAGATGATAAGACTTGGTCTCCCTGTTCACCAAGAAGGGGAACTCTAAGAGACTCCAAGTGACTAAAAATTTCCTGCTGTGGCCCTTATATGACGTGGTTCCTGCAGCTGTTGTTCCCCCATTCTTGATAAAACCCAAATCAAGATCGATTCCACTTCATTCCTCTAATTCTTCCCAGCTTACTGATGCTCTGGTCAATTTTCTTCTATACCTGCTGACTATGGTTTTACTGTTTGACAACTTTGTGTCCATTCTGAACAAAGAATGCAAGGGGATAATGAACAACTGAAAACTATTGTTGTGTCAGGGTAGTGAGACTACTGAGACTTGCTTCCTATTTTCCAAATTTTCTCTAAGGTAGTTACATCATCTTCACAGTAATTATATCTCCTAATGAAAAAGGAAAGGGATGCATTACTGAGTTCCTACACAATTATAACCACTCCAAGAAAAGATTTCCAAGAACATCTTAAGAATTTGATGTTGTCCACATAGTTACTCAAGGTAAGTCTTGAGTCACCTGGAATATTGGTTTCTCTAAACTTTTTCTTTACTTAAAAAATAGGGTGGGAGGGAGACCCAAGAGGGAGGAAATATGGGGATATGTGTATATGTATAGCTCATTCACTTTGTTATAAAGCAGAAACTAACATACCATTGTAAAGCAATTATACTCCAATAAAGATGTTAAAAAAATAGCCTATTTCTCCAGCAGAAACATGAATATTTGGTTTAGAAATGACCAACGAAAGCTTTGATTTCCTGCCACCTACTCTTCTCCAAAATGCCAAATTAATGGCATCTGATCCTAACAAAGTGAGGCATCCACATCTAAAAATGTCTTTATAATGGGGGTAGGGAGAGAGGGGGAAAAAGCAGGGGTAATTTTTTCCCAATATGTTTGTCATTATTATAGGTTATATATACAGAAGGAAAGTTAATTAAGCTTTAAAAAAAATCCATCACACATCAATGGCCGCATTTTAATGAGTACAAAAAGTTGAGGTGTTTACTACCAATTAAAGTGGTTTTTAAATAAGCATTAATTAACACAGAAATTCAGAAGAAAGTTATACCTTGTCAAAGAAAGGCCAGTGCAGGCTATGCCCACTTCTGCTCCCATTCATATTCAGATAGTAATTACCACCAACCCTATATTTTCCATAATAATGAGGAGATGCTGTCATGTCTATCAAACAACAACACACACACAAAAGTGGTAGAATTAGAAATTCTCAACCTGAAGTAAACTTTTCAAATTTTTTCCTTCTGGGTTTTTCCCTCATCCGTGTCAGAGTTATTCAAAGAGGAGGTTGGCCTGATTTTAATGGTGAGTTTCTCTTTCTTTTTCCCCCTTTTGTAGGGAGCACTGTGTAAGGAGTACTCACTGGTCAAGTCTACATCAGCAAATCAGAACAATTACCCAATCATGATTTAAGAGGGCCTGCAGTTCTTCCTTTGTTTCTTAATAATTATGTTAATGTGCATAACACTACTCCCTCTATCCCATTTCCTTTTAGAAAATATTGTCTATCATAAGGTGGTAAGGAGGAGAAGGACATAAAATCTTTAAAACCCACAACCTAACCAGCACACAGTCTGATGGATGGTCTCATCCTTAAGTGGAAAGTAATGGGGAATATGCTGGAGTTTGGGCCGGCGCCTAGGAAGACATCATGGGGGTGGTCACAGGAAAGGGGTTCTCAAGCACCTCGAGGTAACACGTTCCAGAGACTGAGCTTCAACCTCACAAATCAGATTTTCTTACTGATGACCTTATTCTTACCAAATTCACATGCAATTAGCCAATAAATCAGTATATTAATTTACTAATCTTTAATGGAAGAGTTCAGAAATTCCCTTTTTAGAGCTTGGAATTCTCATGCTTCCTCTCCAGGTGATCCCCCTCCCAATATCGATCTGTTTATTAGAAAAGGAAGCTGAGTTATTAATCAGAAGGCCCCTTGGTGAACTCAAAATTGGAACAGGAAAGCAGAATGGTGTGGGAGGGCTCTGCTCAATGGAATTTCCCCTCTGCACAACAGGGAACCTCTTTCTTGTGGTCAAAACACTCTAATCCTTTGCACACAGTGCCTCTGCCTTATACAGTGCAAATGTGCCAACTTGGTCTCTCTGGACTCCAATTTTCAGTGAAGATTCCTCCCCTGTCTCACCGGTACATATTTTGCTTTATCTAACAGTAAAGTTCCTCCCTTTGTGGTAATTAGTCAATTTCTCACCATGCCAGAAGCTCCTCACAGCCACAGTCTTTAATGATCCAAGGATAGAACACCAGACAAGAAAGATCAATTCCAGGAGTTTGCATTGGACATGTTTTCAATCAAGTTGGCTAAGTTGCTGTAGAGTCGATTCTTGAAGCTAAAGGGTGAGAGGAGGCAGTGGAAGAGACTTCATCATCTCCCAGAGAGGGATGGTTTCTCCCCAGTGTGCAAAAAGGTGACAGGATGCTTCCACAAGTTCGCACAAAGAAGTGGGAGGGAATCTACCAGTCTTCTTGAGTCTTGAATTATGCATGAATACAGAGATGGATGAAGAGATGGTTTGATTATGTGGCCTTTTAGTTGCCAGAGTATATTTTCAGTGCATCCCCGGGAGGCTGTGGTAGCTTCAGAATTTCTATTTATAAGATAGGTTTAGGGAGCAATCCAGTTGGAAGGGGCTTACAGAACTTGTCTGGAAGCCACATTTGCAAAGCAGACATGCCATTTTTACCTAGATTGAACATTTCTTGGAGTGGCCTAGGGGTGCTGATGAACACTGAGGGAGGAAATGAGGACTCTGCCCGTTGCTATGGGATTACTGAGGGTGGGAGCCAGGTCTAATTTATCTTTTTTTTTTTTTTTTGGCTGCACTGCGTCTTCGGTTGCTGTGTGCAGGCTTTCTCTAGTTGCGGTGAGCGGGGGCTACTCTTTGTGCAGTGCGTGGGCTTCTCATCCTGGTGGCTTCTCTTGTTGCTGAGCATGGGCTCTAGGCGCGGGGGCTTCAGTAGTTGTAGCACATGGGCTCAGTATTTGTGCCACATGGGCTCTAGAGCGCAGGCTCAGTAATGGTGGCGCACGGGCTTAGTTGCCCGCGGCATGTGGGATCTTCCTGGACCAGGGCTCGAACCCGTGTCCCCTGCATTGGCAGGCAGATTCTTAACCACTGTGCCACCAGGGAAGCCCCTAATTTATCTTTGAATCATGTAAATGCCTAGCAGGATGAGTAGTGTTAAGACAAGTGTTCAAAATTTTTATTAAATGAATGATGAGTGAGTTTTTAGTTCCATGTTAAAGTTGGTAAGTTCATGCCTGGGTTTGATTCCCTTATAAGCCCACTGGCTTCCCTCCTGTTTCATGAGTAGTGACTGCGTTCTTAATTTGTACCAACCAACTGGTATACCTTCCCTCGTCACAACCAAGCCCAGGAAGAGGTTGATAATGAACCAGCAAAAAGCTACAAAGAAAAACCTAAAAAACCCAGGAATTTAGTTGGAAAGAGAACAGGCTGAATTGACACAGGAGAGAAGGAGTGGCTGGTAATCAGTGTGGAGTAGGAAGCATACTGTGGCCCACAGCTCACTGACGAGCCACAGAGCACAAATATCCTGCCATTCAAGTTGTAGGCACTCTCCATCATACGTTTTTTTTAAAAAGTATAGCTGTTCACTGTTGACACTCACCTCCATCTTATCTGATCCATTTGTACAGGAATAAACAGGCTTTGAAGAACAGTTAAGTACCAGTGTACTTCTTAGGAGAGAAGAGTAAAAGGCTGGCAACCCCTCAAATTCCAGAAGTATGAAAATCTCCTACCAGGGCTGCCACTTTGACCTTTACTTTTTTCTCATTCCTTTCACTGCCGTTGCTTTTATAGGAAAATACTCATTTAGGGCACTGTTTAAACATGCAGTCAATTGTACTTCTTTTTGGAAAAGTGTGCAATTCCCCCCCATAGCACAGAGTTGGGTCAAGTCTGGCAAAAGGAAGTGTCTCTTTTTCTGAAATTCTTCAGTTATGTTACCTTTATCTGGCCTTATTAAAATGGAAAGAACTTCCCCTATGTGTGTCCCATTCTTCTGTTTATCAGACTAGGGATAGATTGTGCCTTTCCACTCAATTTGGACAATGAACTGAGTTTCATTTTTATTTATGGGCTTCATAAATCCGTTTCACTTGCTGCTTTTCATGCCCCAGTTCCATGCTGTTGTGCTGGGATTTCCCACCCTGCCAGGCAATTAAACCAAAAACTCGGGGAAAAGAAATTTCTTTACAAAACTCGTTTAAATCCAAAATACACATAATCATCTCCATTTCAGGTCCAATATATTTAATGGGCATGGCCTTTAAGTCTTTTTTTTTTTTTTTTTGAGCATCCAACTCTCCAGATTAATTCTTTCGCTGTCATAGCCAACCCCTCATTTGAGTTCTAAAGGTTAATTCAAAATTCCAGGATGGAAAGCATGTTTAATTTTAAACCCTCTGTCTCCAGACCAGGTGCCAGGCTTGTGAGAAGGTACTACGGTGGCCATGTGGTTGATGGGCCTGAGGAACAGCAGGGTGTCACACACCATGATCACCTGAGCCCGGAGCAGGAGAAGCCCAGAAACCTGGAGCAGCACGGATAGCTCCATGTTCTATGCCGGATTAGATAAAACCGACAAACAAATAAACAAAAGCAGCCAGACCCAACCATACAGACCTACAGCATTAAAGGAAGGGAGGAGAGATGTAGTCCCCTTTCTTAGTACTTTGCCATCCTCAGAGGAAATTACTGCTATTTCTCTAAATATACAACCAAACAGCAAGCTTCTACCTGATAAGTCTGCATCCAATAGGATCCAATCCCATCTAATAAAATTTACAGACTGGGCTCAGGTATAGTTCAGTCCTGTTATATGTAAGTCTAAGAAAAGAAATCCAATAAAACTTTATTTAGACAGAGACCCAGTAATCTGAATCTCGCAATGCTCAGATACAGGCCAAGCTAAAGTTTATTTTGATGCTTTCTCTGATTCAATCTCACACCCACACAAAAACACTACATATATATATGTGTGTGTGTGTGTGTGTGTGTATCTATCTATCTATCTATCTATATATATTTCAAGCAGAAGTGGGCAAAGAACGTTTAAAGCTGGCCCTACAAGGCTGTAAGCTACTTAAGACCAGGAACCATTGCTGGTTCCTCTTTGTGTTTAGTCCATTCAAGGTACTGCAAGTTTGTTAGATTCATTTACCTGAAATTCTTTATATGTGAGGTGAGCAGGCTGCTTCAACGGTCATGCCACCAATCACTAGGGTTGACCCAGATGCTCTGGCTGACTGTGAAGGTGTTTCCTTTCTCTCTCTATGTGGAGCCTGGGAAAAGATAAACTAGAAAGCAAGAATTTGTAAGTGTGTGTATTGCACAATGTTGACACGGCTGACACAAGTGTTTTGGTCCAGCTGGCAGGTTTCTCCCTGGAGTAGAGGTGGGTGGATCAGAATGTGATAAGAATGTCACCAACCATTAGGATCAGCCACCTCCCTTTGCAAACCACATAACCTTCTGTCTTCTAAGGTATTTACTTGCCTAGTAGGGAGAAAACAGAGATAACATGAGTACCCTCATTCATTTAGCAGTTACTATTATTTTGGAAAATTAATAAACTGACATTCTGATTTATATCACAATCTTTTGAACCTTTGTTAATGTGGATCTATCTCCTTGAACCTGATGAATTATGGTGAATCAAGTTCTGGACCTGGCCAAGATGGGGTCTAGCACCCAAATTGTGCTAGCAGAGCAGGGGTATAATACCATGGAACATCCTGCCTCAGCAGCCAGTCAGCCCCCCTAAATCTTTCTAATACTGTATAACATCTCAGGAAATACTTAATCCTACCTTAGGGATACTGCATGCTAAAATGAGTAAGAGATATATTAGCTAGAATAGCACTTTCTCTATCGCACTGGATTGCTAAATTGCACTTAAGTAAAATCCCTCAAAGAACAAAATGGTGTTGCAAAAGAAAAAAAGAATCCCTTTCCCTAATAACACTGAACAGAGATGGGCCTGAACCAACATAGAGACTCAAGGCTATTTCATAACGTTGTGCAGGTTGTACACTGCACAAAAGCACCATCAAAGAGGCACTTTTCATTCATAGGCATTATTATAGATTTTTGTATTTACTGGCCAATAGCAGTAAATGCCCAAGAAAGGGCTGCCTTTTTCTAAATTGCACAAAGATAAAGGCTAGGAGTAGCTCTGTAGAAACTCATATCTAGTAAAAGGTCAAGGTAGCCAACATCCTCTTTATTTCTGTTTATATATTTTTTATATTTTTATTTTTATTTATACATTTATATCTGTGTATATGTATTATGTGTGTATATATATATAGTATCCCCAAGAAGTCCCTCCATGTGCCCCACCCAATCATAATCCCTCCCTTCCCCCAAAGTAACAGTTATCCTGTTGTAGTTATCACTTCTTTGCATTTTAAAAATCATTTTATCATCAAAATGTGCATCTCTAGACACTATTGTTTAGATATGCCCTTAAAATTTTCAGTATCTTTCTTTTAATCTATGGGTTTCTCCTCCAACATTTTCATATCTTTATAAATTATCTGTTGAAGAATTCAGGCAATTTGACATATAGTTTCCCAGTGTCTTGATGTTGCTGACTGCATACTCATGGAAAAGTTCAACATGTTCCTATGACTTCTGTATTTCCTGAAAATTGCAAGCTCAGTCCACTTAAGTATCAGACCACTTTTGGACCCCTTCATGAAGACTACAGGTGGTGTTTAGCAATAATACTATAGGAGACACAAAATGTCTGGTTGTCTTTCTTTTTATAATCTTAGCAGCCATTGATGTTTAATGCTTGTATCCATCCATTAGGGGTTGCAAAATGGTGATAGTCTAATTCTATCACTTCTTTTACATTCTGTAGCTGGAGTAACTCTATAAGAGACTTTGTCCCTCATTTACTATTTGGATACCCAGTGATACAGTTCATATAAAAATCAGTATAAATGCTTAATTCTTTCCCTTTATTTCCCAGTTTTCAAGATAATGAATTAGTTCTCTATAATTCTCTGACGGTGATCATTCTTTGTAATATCATTATCAAATCATGGATTAAACATACATGATGGGTTTCGGTTTTTCTCATTACTAAAGGTCAAGTTGTCCCATCTTTGGCCAGTAGGAGGCTCTGTGTCCTTTTGACATGACCCTAGAAATCTTTGATTGCTTCCTTGTTATCCAAGGTGTTTCAGCTTCATTTTGTAACTTTCTGCCCCAGACTTATTTCTCCAAGAAGCCATAATTTATTTTACAGAAAAATGGTATTTCAAAACCACAATCTGAGTGCTAGAGATGCTCTTTGCTAAATTAGACATAGTTTCTAAGACTTTTCAGTGGAATAAACTAGGAAATAGTATTGATTCAAAGAAAAAACATCTTATAAATGCGTATTGGTGCTCTCTATTCAAATTCAACACTACAGAGCTTTTACCTAACCACTTCTCTGTAACATCAGAATCTTCTTTCTTCCATTCTGAGAATCCTGGTTCTTAAAAGCAGAGAGGATGATAGAACATTTCACAATGACTTATTTGTTTTATCCCACGTTACATGGCAACAATCTCAGAATGACAACATTAATATCACCACCAACATGATTACCAAAACTATTTTTATATTTTTGTATATACTCTCCCTACTTTCCCCATTAAAAAAAAAATAGATCTACCAAATCTACACTGTCAGAACATATGGTCATTACACACTATACTCTTTCCCCCTTAGTCCTCCTTTAGTCCTAGTTCTACAGGCAACTATTTACTTAATGCTTAAGTCTTCCCCCCACCCCGCCCTGCACTGCACGGCACGTGGGATCTTAGTTCCCCAACCAGGGATCGAACCCGTGCCCCCTGCATCAGAAATGTGGAGTCTCAACCACTGGACCACCAGGGAAGTCCCCACTTAATGCTTAAGTCTTACGTTGGTGTCTTTCTCATCACCTCAGTTGTCTACAATATATTCTCTAGTAGATTTCTCAGGAAGAGCTCATGCAAATAATACTCCATGAATACTCACATGTTGATAACTATTGTGCTCTTTATACTTAAAAGTTAGCTTTATTGGGTATAAAATCCTTGGCTCGCTCTTTATTTATTTTAAATACAGTTGACCCTGTACAACACAAGGGTTAAGGGACCTAATCCTCCACACAGTAGAAAATTCAGGTATAACTTATATTTGGCACTCCATATCTGCAGTTCCTCTGTATCCACAGTTCCACATCTGCAGATTCAACCAACCATGGATGGTGTAGTACTGTAGTATTTACTATTGAAAAACACATGTAAGTGGACCCACAGAGTTCAAACCCACGTTGTTCAAGGGTCAACTCTATGTTGTTTCATTTTTTCCCCCTCAGTAAAACACTGTTGTTGAGAAGTGATTAATGATAATCTTTTCTCCTTTGTAAGTCACGTGCACTTTTTCTTCTAAAAGCTCAAAGGATTTCTTCCTCTTCTTGGTGTTAGTCATACTGTAGTCATTCTCAGGTATGCAGTGTGCTATTTCTATATTTAATTTTTTTTAATTTTCAGGAAAGTTTTCTTGAATTAGTTTTTATAGTTCAATTGCCTTGCTTTGGTTTTCTTTGTGATCTTCTACCAACCATATATCCAATTTCCTTTGCCCACTTGAATATTTGGCACTTTTTCTTTAACCCTTAGTATCTCTTTCTCTCTTAATTTTTTTATTTAAAAAACTTTTCTGACATTCAGTTTCCGGTTCCACATGCAAGGAGCTTAGAAGTCACCACTCTATCCTAACAACAAGTAAAATTCTGAACAGACTGAAAAAACAACAACTCTTCTTCATCTGTAAGAGATGGGCAAGGACACAAGGCAAACTGCTGCTCCCAAGACTGGATAGACAGACAAGTGAGTACAGGGAGTCATGGCTTACTATAGCAGAAATTCACAAATGGAAGACTCACAGGTGGGAACCTAGGCTGTGGTAGGAAAACCTGAATTGTAATTGACAAAGTGATAGAGGCTCAATGTGGACAAGCTTGAGACTTAAAAACTCGAGGGGACTCAGTCATTGGGGTCCCCTACAATATCATGAGATTTACCTCCAGATAGTTCACAGATGACATGATTATCTATGCAGAAAATCGGAAAGAACTGACAAAAAAAACTCTTGGAACTAGTAAGCGATTATAGCGAGGTTGCAGGATACAATTTCCTATATACCACCAATGAACAAGTGAAATTTTAAGTTAAAAAACACAATGCCATTATATTAGCACCCCCCCCAAATGAGATATTTTAGTATAAGTTGAACAAAAAGAAAAAGACAAGATCTTCGTATGCAGAAAACTACAAAACTATGATGAACAAAGTCAAAGAACTAAATAAATGGAGAGGTATTTCATGTTCATAGATAAGAAGACTAAATTTGTCAAGATGTCAGTTCTTCCCACTTTGATCTATAGATTCAATGCAATCCCAATCAGAATCTCAGCAAGTTATTTTGTGGATATCAACAAACTGATTCTAAAGTTTATATGGAAAGGCAAAAGACCCAAAATACCCAACACAATATTGAAAGACAAAGTTAGACAACTGACACTATCCAATTTAAAGATTTACTATAAAGCTACTGTAATCAAGACAGCGTGGTATTGGTGAAAGAACGGACAAATAGATTGTTAAACAGAATAGAGACCCCAGAAGTATTAACAGAACCACATAAATACGGTCAACTGATTTTTGACAAAGAAGCCAAGGCAATACAATGGAGTCTTTTCAACAAATGGTACTGAAACAACTGAACATGCAAAAAAATGAATCCAGACACAGACCTTACACCCTTCACAAATGGATAACAGACCTAAAGATAAAAAAAAAAAACTATAAAATTCCTAGAATAAAAACCTAGATGAATTTAGGTATGGCAGTGACTTTTTAGATACCAGACCAAAAGCACTTTCCATGAAAGAAATAACTGATAAGCAGGACTTTGTTAAAATTTCAAATTTCTGCTCTGCAAAAGACAATGTCGAGAGAATGAGAAGACAAGCCCCAGACTGGGAGAAAATATTTGCAAAATACATATCTGATAAAGGACTGTTCTCCAAAATATATAAAGAACTCTTAAACTCAACAATAAGAAAATGAACAACCCAATTTTTTAAATGGGCCAAAACCTTAACAGGTGCTTCACTAAAGAAGATACACAGATAGCAAATAAGCATATGAAAAGATGCGCCACATCATACGTCATCAGAGAAATGCAAATTAAAACCACAATGAGATACCACCACACACCTATTAGAATGCCCCAAATCTGAAACACTGACAACACCAAATGCTGGAGAGGATGTACAGCAGTAGAAACTCTCATTCATTGCCAGTAGCAATGCAAAATGGTATAGCCACTTTGGAAGACCACTGGACATTTTCTTATCAAACTAAACATACTTTTACCATACAATCCAGCAGTCAAGCTCCTTAGTGTTTATCCAAATGAGTTGAAAACTTATGTCCACACAAAAACCTACACATGGATATTTATAGCAGCTTTATTCATGATGGCCCAACCATCTTGGAAGCAACCAAGATGTGCTTCAGCAGATGAATGGATAAATAAATTGTGGTACATCCAAACAATGGAAAATTATTCAGCCTTAAAAAGAAATGAGCTGGGGACTTCCCTCGTGGCGCAGTGGTTAAGACGCCACCTGCTAATGCAGGGTACACGGGTTCGAGCCCTGGTCTGGGAAGATCCCACATGCCACGGAGCAATTAAGCCCATGAGCCACAACTACTGAGCCTGTGCACTAGAGCCCACGAGCCACAACTACTGAGCCTGTGTGCCACAACTACTGAAGCCCACGCACCTAGAGCCCGTGCTCTGCAACAGGAGAAGCCACCGCAATGAGAAGCCCGTGCACCACAACTAAGAGTAGCCCCCACTCACCACAACTAGAGAAAGCCTGCATGCAGTAACGAAGACCCAATGCAGCCAAGAATTTGAAAAATAAACATAAAATAAAATAAAAATTTTAAAAATGAGCTGGGACTTCCTTGGTGGCGCAGTGGTTAAAAATCTGCCTGCCAATGCAGGGGACATGGATTCGAGCCCTGGTCCGGGAAGATCCCACATGCCATGGAGCAACTAAGCCTATGTGCCACAACTACTGAGCCTGCGCTCTAGAGCCCACAAGCCACAACTACTGAGCTCACGTGCCGCAACTACTGAAGCCCGAGCGCCTAGAGCCCATGCTCTGCAACAATAGAAGCCACCTCAATGAGAAGCCCGTGCACCGCAAGGAAGAGAAGCCCGTGCACCGCAAGGAAGAGTAGCCCCCGTTCGCCGCAACTAGAGAAAGCCTGCACGCAGCAACGAAGACCCAACACAGCCAAAAATAAATAAATAAATTTACTATTAAAAAAAAAAGAGCTATCAAACCATGAAGACATGGAGGAGCCTTAAATGCATATTACTAAGTGAAATATGCCAATCTGAAAGGCTGCATCACATATGGATTCCATCTATGACATTCTAGGAAAAGCAATGGAGACAGTAAAATGTTCAGTGGTTTCCAGGTGTCAGGGGTGGGAGAAGGCAGGGAGGGATAAATAGGCAATTGCAGACTATTTTGAGGGCGGTGAAAATACTCTTTACACCATAATGATGGATACGTGTCATTATACATTTGTAATGCAAGTGTGACACCAAGAGTGTGACACCCACAGTGAACCATGAACTTGGACTTTGGGTGGTAATGTGTCAATGTAGGCTCATCAGTTGTAATGAATGTACCACTCTGGTGGGGGATGTTGATGATGGGGGAGGCTACATATGTGTGGGGCAAAGGGCCTTTGGGAATTCTCTGTAACTTCCCCTCAATTTTGCTGTGAACCCAAAACTGCACTAAAAGTCTGAAATAAGAAAAAAATTTTTTAATTTTTAATTTTCATTTTATATTTCTCTTAAGGCATTATCTGTCGTGTTTATTCACTCTTTTGGTCCTCCCAGTTTAATCTTCATTTCTGAAATAATTGTTTAAATTTATCTCTAAGTCTTTCCTGAGATGTCACATCATTTCTGAGTTTTCTACTTATGATTTATGCTGTTCTTTCCTGTCTTGTATAATTTTCTTATTGTCTTGCAGTGCATTTTGAAATTGTAAATTAGTTTTTATCTGTTTGTGAGAACATCTTTCCAGAATGCTTTCATTATCTGTAAGGATATTATTCTATTCCTAATTCTCTTTTTTTTCTTATAATAACTTTGTATGGGACTTGATTCTTTTCTGTTGTGTATTTTTATGTGAAATTAGGTTTCCTAAACTATGAGAATGAAGCAGGTTAAATTTTAAAAGGCTCCAACTTCACAGAGCTCCCTCTTCTGTTGTTTTTGTGAAGTGTTTAAAAAAAAAAAAAGAAGAAGTATGACGTCTTGGCTTCTGAGATTTCCTGGCCGCCCTTCCCTTCCTTTGAACTGGACCTTTCTCTTGTCCCTACCCTGCTCCGTTTTGATTCCATTCCCAGCAATTTCTTCTCAGTGTAGGGCTCTGTACTAGAAAGCTGTTCTGGCAGGTCAGTTTTGAGAGTTCAAGGAGCCCACCCCTTTATTCTCTTGTATTGCAAGCTCTTTGCACTTTACCAGGTGTTTGAGCAGGCAAAACGCCTTCACCTTCAGCTGCTGTCCTCAACTTGGCCCACTGAGTTTCCTAATGAGTACCAGTAGGCTAGCTAGGATTCTCCTGTTCTCCGGTCCAGTCAAAAGCTGCACTGTTTCTTCCTTTTGTTGCCCACATGGATGTGCTTATCATGCGAGTCGTGGTTCTTGGTATTTTGTCCCCAACTGCTCACATTCTGGGATTCCTGGTATCCTGTTACCTAGTTTTGTTGTAAATGTCACCTAGGAAATTTTGGCTTCGCTTATCTAATTGCCCTGTACGTTTATACATGGGATTATGTGAGTAGTATGTTACTGCCATCATTACCACCATTCTTCCCAGGATCATCACCATCTTTTAATTCAAGCTAATTTTTTGCTTTATCCTTCCTCTTGATTCCTTCCTTTAGCCTGTCACAGGAAGAACTTGGCCTCAGTTTGTAGAGTCCCTGTATTAGTGCGTGCGTGCGTGTGTGTGTGTGTGTGTGTGTGTTGAGGTGAGATGTATGGGGACAGGGTCATGAGTGAGTAGAGGCTGCTAATTGGGGGCAGATGTGCAAAAAGTTAAAGACATAGTCCCTGCCCTTAGGCGTTTATAACCTAAGAATCCAACACATAACTGCTTAGTGGACCAGAAGTACAGCTATACCCAGTTTTCAATCACAGCTCTTACTAGCTTGCCATGCCAACTGGGGTAAGGCAACTTCTCCGGACTTTACTTCCTCTCTTTGTAAAACACAGAGCATATCGCTGCCCTGTCCAATTGTGTAGGTGTGGGGAAGAAATGAAATAATGGAAGCATATGTAATCCGGGCACCAGTGGCCTGCATCCTGGGTTGGGGGAGGGCAGCAACTCTGTGGTGTTCTTCATCTTTGTCTCTGCTCCTCAATGCCTCAGACAGGGCTTGACACATTCTGAGTACTCAGTATTTGCACCTAGAAAAAAAGTACTAACAGCCCTATTATGTGATAATTCATTTAAAGAGCTCCTTGGCCACATCACTGATGACAAGAGTTAACCAACCCCTGTTTAGGGCTGGAGAGGCTAGCCTCAAAAAAGACCCTTCACATGGAAGAAATGGCCTTCACTCCAAAAGTCACCCGTCAGAAGACAGGGAAGAGCTGAGTTTTTAAAATGCATGCTTTATTATTCAGCCTTCAGCAGAAATGTCACCTTTCTAAAGCAAGCTGTTATCATGCGCTCACCGTGCCAAACGGGCGCCTCTGAGGAGCAGGATTTTATCTCAACATTTTTCGTGATTTGTGTTTCTCTTTCAAGGAGCTCCATGCCTTAAGGCACCTGAAACACTAACAGCACGAGAAGGTAAGGTTACAGGAGGAGCAGGACTCCAACAACATGAAACAGGGATTTTTGCAAAACAGGTCCAGGATCAGCATCAAAGCTCTAGTCTGCAGTCACCCTGCCCAATAATTCATGTCCTCTCAGTGCAGTTCATTGCTTTCGGGTGGGCTCCTTGGTTGAAACCATATTCTTAAAGAAAGTCCGTTTTGTGACAGGGCCCCCATTAGCGGGCTCAGCCACATGACAGGCCTAGAAGCAGCCAGCACAACTGCCGGCAACGCTTGCCAAGAAGCCAGATGCTGCCACACGTTGGCATCTGGGTCCTGGAATCGCAACCATGCTCTCAGTCTGGCTAGGGATTCTGACCCCAGCTACGGAAGGAGACAAAGGAAGGGAAGAAAGAGACGGAGCAAGGGGAGGGAGGGCAAGCTGTGGAAGAGTCTCTTGGTAATTTCCCTACCATGGGTTTAGAGCTTCCACAACAAAAGACTCGTTGGAAAGCTGCTACCAACGCTGCCATGGGCGGGAGAGGTAGAGATGGGGAGCATTCTAAACCCAGCGAGCTATTTTGGCACCTGGGGAATGGGGGTGGCTGATTCTAAAGGAGACAGCTGCAGCGGGCAGCCACCGCTCTCCCCTCGGCTCCCTCACACCACGACAGCCCACAGAGGAAATAAGCTGCCGGACAGGGCTTCAATCTGCAGCAGAGGGATAGACAGTGGCAACGTCAGGATGGCTGTCGCTTTCTGCTTTCTGAGTGCCAAGACTGACCAGCGTCAGAAAGGCCAAAGAAATGGCCAGGGCGAGATCCAGACTGGCAATCTTCAGGGGATCCTTACAATCAAGAAAGGTGTGATGGGGGGGTGTTTTGATCCCAGGAACAAGGTGCAGGCAGAAAGAAGCCCTTTGCCTTGAAGTGGCCTTTGATGCTAAGGTAATAGGAGCCTGAGTGAACTTTCAGGTCCTGCTGGAGTCACGTTAGGTGGAGGTATGACCCAGCGGGGTGAGTTGAATGAGGAAAGTTTAGGGTTTGAAGTGAGAGGTGAGAGAATAAAAAGCAGGCAGCAGTTCTTCTTTCTCAAAATACCAAATTCTAACCGGCACCACCTTTACCCATGTCACGCTTGTCGGGAGTTGCTCAGGGCCTTACACTTGAAACACAGGTTAGAGGAGCAAGCGAATGAGACAGTGATGACACGGTGGGAACAGTCCGGCCTCTGCGGCCAGAGGACTGGGGGAAACAGCCCCAGAGGACGCTTACCAGCAGGAGGGTTGCTTCTCTTAGGGGCACAGGGGCTTTTTTCTGTTCACCAGATACTGTATTCCCTGACCAGAATTGCATGGTGTGCCTCTGCTTATGATCAGCGGGGACAAGCAGGGGTTGGGGGAACCTCTGTCTACCAGTAAAAAGAATTGTACAAAGCATGTCCTATCAATGGCGGCTTAAGAAATAGTGTCATTTTGGGGGATAGGGAGGGTGGGAGGGAGACGCAAGAGGGAGGAGATATGGCGATGTATGTATATGTATAGCTGATTCACCTTGTTATACAGCAGAAACTAACACACCATTGTAAAGCAAGTATACTCCAATAAAGATGTTAAAATAAAATAAAATATATAACCAAAAAAAAAAGAAGGAAATAGTGTCATTTTTAAGAAGGACAGCACATTACTATGGAGGCTGAGTCTAGGCATAGCAAGAACACAGAGACACATGAAGCCACTGCCAACACTGAAACCCCACCTCCTGAAAACACGAAATTATCTAACCATCTTGCAGATGCTCATGAGAGGTCAATATATATTTGGTCAAAATATACTTTATTAATCATCTTGGTACCTTATAAACAAAAGAGCCTTAATTTAAAGTGAAAAATAGGAAAACAGTGGGTCACCCACATTCCTCTCACCACCCGCCCCCTCACGCACACACACACACACACACACACACACACACACACACACACACACACACAGCCTTCAGGGAACGTTTCATACATTTTACTTTACTCCTGTGAAGCTTGGTGCCCATTTTCAACAGGCAAAACCAAGTCTACCGAGAAAGCATCCCAAGCTAAGTCCCTCAGTTCTAAAGAGAACACTGAGCAGCTCTGCTACCCTTCAGAATGAGATGAGAACATTCTGGCCTCTTTCTCAAACTTCGTTTAGATTCTTTACATTCAGATTTTGAACAACACAGGGACTAAATACTAAACTTCCACTGTGGCTCTGCTTAAGAATGAGCAAACAACCCAGCAGCATACAACAAGTAATCAAAAGAATTATGATTATAATGCTTATTCTACTTCTAAATGGATGAGTCATTTGAATCGAGTAACCATGACAGAAGTGGCTGAGTCTCTTTGGGGGCACAGAACCACTCCCCACCATGTATGCCTCCTTTTGCCCCCTCCTCTGATGTTTTCTTTATCCAACTGGCTATTCCCCTTGCCTTTTCCCTTCCTCCTTATTGTCCTCATTATCTATCTTCTCTTGTCATCTGTTCCCATTGATGCAAAAACTGCTTGGGCCAGACTTCTGGGAAATATGCTAAGTGTTGGGAAATGTCTTCAAACTCAAAACACACACCACAGGGAAGGATGTTTATGTTCATACAAAGCAGAGGCAATAAACTGACGTTAAACTAAGACAGTGGTTCTCAAACTTGATCATGCATCAGAATCACCTGGAAGGGCTTGCTAAATAAAACAGATTGCTGTGCCAGCCCCCAGAATTCTGATTCAGTAGATTTGGAATAGAGTTCAAGAATATGCTTTTCTAACAAGTTCCCAGGTGATGCTAATGTTGATGGTTTGGGAACGCCTGTTTTTCATTTCCCTAAAACTTTTTTGGAGGGGAGTAATTTCAAACTTAAAGCCACAAGAAAAGTGAAAATCACTGTATTTCCTTGACCCAGATTGGAATCATTTTTTTGAGGACCACTAAGCTAAGCTAAAGGTAGGTCAGAGCGGATAGCAGTCACCTGACAGGATGTAATACCTTCTAAGAGCAAGAGCAGAACACCATCCAAATAGAAAGCAAAACCAACTATTTAAAAGGTGGGAAGAAGTATCACAAAATGATGAAAGAAAGTGAGATGGGACCCAGGGGTTTTAAGCTCAGAATAGTAAACACCATTATCAACCAATGCGGGAAAAGTGTAGAAGCTCTCCTGGTTTGTCCCTCTGGTGATTCCTTGGGGGTGATTTTACAAACAACAAATCGGTATCTCCTAGTATAAACTGGCTTCATGAAAAAAGGAAAGCAATTATTTGATAGGGAAACTCTACACCTGAGAGACACGGATGAGAGGACGGTCATGTACCCCTCTTTTGTATTCTATCTCCTGAACTTAGGACTTTATCTCTTGCCTGAATTTCTGCAGTGACTCCTAACTGATCTCTCTGTCTCTTATCACTTTCTCTCCAATATTATTCTCCATTCTAACCCTACAGTTACCTTTTTAACAGCAGGCTGCAATAATGTCATCTCTCTAAAGTCCCCTACAACTTAGAGAATGAAGTCCAAATGTCCACGTGGCATTTAATCTGGCCCCAACCCACCCTTCAAATTCATATGCCTACACACAGGCCAAACACAACATGCACAGCTTTACGTTTTTCTAGCTCCATGCCTTTGTATACAACTGTTTTTTGTTCCACTGGAAACTTTCCTCCTTCCCAAACAAAATCTGGAAAAAAGAAAAGTCCTTATGTTTAAAAATACCATTCAAAGGTCAAGGTTTTGTTCCACTACAGGAAGCCTTCCTGCAGTTCCTCGGATCTCTCCTCTGTATGCTCACCGTACTCTATTTGCACCCTGTAACACAACATTCTGCCCTACTTATTATTTATGCTTTATTTCCCCTGAGTTTTATAAGATCCTTGAAGACAGGTACCATGTCTTTTGTTCAGTGACCAGAGAAACCCACAGGAGGCAGGGTGGGTAGATGAAGAGGCGATGAAGAGAGGAAGATGGAGAAGAATGAGAAAAGAGTAGGAGAGCATAGGGAGGGGACGTGTTCAGTTCTATAGTTTTCTTAGGCATTTAGAATGTTTTTGCTGAAGATAGATCCTTCAAATATCTAACACATTGTCTTTCCAGAACCCAGACTGAATAGTTGTATAGATTTTTTGTTTTGCCAACACTACACCTCCTTTTCTTATTTTCTATCTATGTCACAACTGAGTCAATTTCATGTCTGTCTCCCATATGATAAGGACAACATCACACTGCAGTTATTATTTGGGCACTGAAACAGACGCAAACCTCTTTACATTTGTCAAATCCCCTTTGACATTTGCCTCTTTGGGTGGGGTTGGTCAAACTCCTGCCTTGTGGATTAGCTTTAGGAGGAATTTGATCAACATTCCCAGAAGAGTTACCTTTTTGATGTGAAAATTTTTTGAGACTTACAAAAGCAGGATGCCAACATCTCTAAGTGTGACTAAAAGCTGGTTCATTTGCCATTCTTCTTTATCCTATTCAGTAAGAGGTTTTCCTGCCCAAAGAAATGAAAGCTGCTCTTCGTAGACACTCACCAGCTGTCTTCTGCAAGAAAGCAGAGTTAGAACCAACTCTGGATAAGCATGTCACATAATCCTTTCCAAAAAGTTAGTTCAGCATCTTTTTTCCTGGGATAGGAGGAACAGTTTCAGTTTCTGCCTAACTCTTGCTGGGGGAAGAACAAAGAATAGCACTTTAAATCTAGCTCAAAAAAACACGCTCTCTATTGCTCCAGATACCTGGGCCAACATGCCTGATGAGTACCCTGCTTCACTTTCCTAGAGTAACACTCAAGTCACTTTCTCTCTTACACCTCCACACATTTTCTCTGCTGCTATTTCTCCCTGAGATAGATCCCTGGATCAAGGGAAGAAGTCATGTGATAGGGACAAAAAATGCAACGCTATGCCATCTGACTACATATCACCACTATTGTAAATCTTCCTAAAAAAGGAAACTTGTTCTCCGGTTTCCTATTTACTGTCCTTGAGAGAATAAGTGATGCCGAGTCACAAAAGCCTGTAGTACTTTGCTTCCCATTTCCCTACGGCTACTATGTTTACAACTTTACTTAGAAATAGCTGAATTCACAGCTTTTGCCATTTAGTAACCCTTCAACATGAGGACTTAATATGAAATCCTTAAAATGAGGTGAGTAGACATCAAATACTCAAAGTCCAAATTACCTAGACTGGTAGAGGTTAATGTTCTACATTAAATAGGAACAGAAAGTATCAATTTTGTACTCTGATTATGCCTGCCCAAGAACTGAGTCAAATAAACACATAAAATATGATAGATGAGGGCAATGGGGGTAGGAAAACCACCACGGTTGTTGAGAAAGGTCTAAGAAGTGAATAAATGTAGGTGTGTCCTACCCTCCGTGGGCCTCTCACTGCTGTGGCCTCTCCCATCGGCAGGCGGACTCTCAACCACTGTGCCAGCAGGGAAGCCCTGTCCTACCCTCCTTTCACCTCTGTGTACTTCTATCTGGACTTTCAACTCTGCTTTTCCAGCGTAGAGCTGACTGAGAAATAGCCTTTTAATATTTCAATCTATTTTTAATTTTTATAGCCACATAACCACTAAGGGCTATGCTACTGAGTGGGTAAATGGCAGTAACCCAAGTATCTGGGATTACTAAAAAAAAAATTATAAGAAAACAGTTAAGTGTCAATTTAAGATTTTCATTAACCTTGTATTTTTACAATGTTGGTTTATCAAATTAGTTCACTCTGAAAAAGAGAAAGGCCACCGTATACTTGGGGAGCTTAGAACTCAACTACCGTTTCATTCTATAGGTGAGGGAACAGGTCTAGAATACTGTTATTTGATTAAAGTTAAAAGAAAAGGCTAGTTAGTTACAGAGACAAGACCAGATACCACTCTAAGACTTTCTGTTATATTCCACAATCCTCGAAGAAAGAACTTGAAATATGAGGCTTCATTCATTACCCAGAGCATTTAGAAACACCAAAGGTTAAATCAACTACTCTAAGAAGAAAGATGATGCATCTTATGCCTTGGCCTTTGCTGTAAAGTAATCCCTAAGTGAGTCCAATAAAGATGCTAGAAAGGGCCCCCTGAGAGGCAAAGAACCTTTCAGTGCTACAGTCAGATTTCTCTCTATTTAGAGTCATAAATTATGAACAAGTGAATTCAACTAAGGCATACTATGTGTAGGGCCCTAACATAATGTTACTGGTCATAGCATGAATATTATTTATAGATTTTAAATTCTTCATTAAATGCACTATACAAAAGCCAAACTCAATCTTGGTTCACAATGACTCTGAAATAAGATAGGGTAGGAAAAGCCTGAGGGTCAAAACACAACAGGAAATACAGCTGTTTAAAAAGGTTTAAAAGGCAGGTTTAAATATGTTAACAAGAGGTCAGTTATTACAACAAGTAAGTTGAAAAGATATACGTTCCAAAAAAGTATTAACTCATATCATAGTTAAAACGAACTGCTAGAATCACGGCATTCTTTTTTACTCTTAGGAAGCTTATCTTACCCTTCTGTGAAACGGAAATGGTAGATTTTCATGCCTTGTCTGAAGATAGGTGGCATTACACCAAGTTATTGGCAACCCACTGGTAAAGCTCTCCTATAAAGAACATAGTAACATAACAGTCAAGGACACTGGTACTTTCATATAAAAGTGTAAAATCAAAAGAGAGCAAGGACTCAAACAGATGTTTGAACATCAACGTTCTTAAGGACATTGTTTGTGACAGCCAAAAGGTAGAAATGCCCAAATGTCCATTGACAGATGAATGGCTAAACAAAATGTGATATACACATACAATGGAATATTATTCAGCCTTAAAAAGGAATGAAATTCTGATATAGGCTACAGTATGGATGAACCTTGAAAACCTTATACCGAGTAAAATAAGCCAGACATAAAAGAACAGATATTATAAGATTCCACTTCCGTGAGAGACCAAGAAGACTCAAATTCATACAGAAAGTAGAATAGTGGTTACTAGGGGCTGTGGGGAGGAAGAATGGGAAGTTATTGTTTAATGGGTAAAGAGTTTCAGTTTGGGATGATTAAAAAGTTCTGAAATGCATAGTGGTAATGGTTGGGGAAAAAATGTGAATATACTTAATGCCACTGAATTGTATACTTAAAAGTGGTTAAAATGGTAAATTTTATGTTATGTAAATTTTACTACAATAAAAAATATCAGATGAGAAAAAAATAAAAACAAGTTTAAAAGATCAAATGAGAAATACTAAGTGGTAAGTTCTTCTCTGATTTTGATATTTCTAATACACATCATCAAGTAAAAACAGACTAGGGGCTTCCCTGGTGGCGTAGTGGTTGAGAGTCCACCTGCCAATGCAGGAGACACGGGTTCGAGCCCTGGTCCAGGAAGATCCCACATACCGTGGAGCAATCGGGCCCGTGCACCCCGACTACTGAGCCTGTGCTCTCAACTAGAGAAAGCCCACGTGCAGCAACGAAGACCCAGTGCAGCCAAAAATTAATTAATTAATTAATTAATTAATTTTTAAAAAAGAAAAAGCTTTTTTAAAAAAAAAAAAGTAAAAACAGACTTGGGTCCATCACCCCAAAGCTATTTATCCTGTGTGTTTATTACTAATATAATTCATGTCTACCATGATTATGAATGATGTATTTACATTAAGCGCAATTCCAAACACAGAGAGAGAGAGAGAGAGAGAAACTGAAGCAGTGGAATTCTGTCAACACACTAACACAGCAACCATCTGTTAACACTGTCCTTTGAATCCAAGGGACCCAAATCATGTGGTAGGGCTGGGAGCTTCACCTTAGCTGTGAAGTCCTACTTTCATGTCATAGGGCACTTCTGGAAGGAAGCTCTGTAATGGCCAGCTCTAACTACTTACAGATTTCCTACTAGTCCTACACAGGAAGTCATTCTTGTGTCTCACCTGCATGAGTTCCTGTTATGAGGCCAGGGGGCTGGTGAGTTGAAATCCAGTTCCAGGGGGTGATGTCATCTTGACTGAGCTATGATCCTACTGACCTGCTCGCCATCCCAGTGTTGTTGCAGCACTTCAGCTGGGGTTCAGGTTATAAGGGGACCAAAAAGGAAAATGGGGGAGTAGGATAATAGAAAAAGCAAAAATGCTTGCACATTTCCTTTGTGTCACTAAAGCATTTTCTGCTCCCATTTAATTTGATGGGCAGACCCGGCCAATGGCAGCTGGAAGCTGTACAGATGCTCTTGGAGTAGGGATAGGCTCTCACACAGATCTCAAAAATACAAAGAATTAAAACATACAGAAAACTTTCATTATGTTGTGGCTCCTAACTTGAAAATGGTGACTTATTCTTTCTTCTTTGGATAAAGTTTAAAAAACAGACATTAACTTACAAATTTTGTAAATTGTTGTAAACAATGTATGACTACAGGAGCTATCTTAGCAACAGAAAGAAATAATGAATACAAATGTTTGGAGATGTATAAATACTCATGTTCTTTCTACACAACGTCAAGTAGATTAGGAGGTCAAATCTGGAAATCCTGTCAATACATAATAAAATAGGATTGCCATTCAATCCCATTTAGATGAGATCCTTTGGTTCTTAGGATGCTAAGCCATAAAACTAAAATGAAATCAAGCATAATAAGAAGCAGAAGTTGCTAACATTCCAAAATGAAAGGAAGAGAGTCCTTTGAAAAAAAATCTTAAGCAATTAAAGAGAGATTTAAATTTTTACCACGTTTATTTTACATGATTCTTTAGTTCTTATTAAGTTGATACAATTTGGGGAAATAAATACTCCCTTCCCTTTTTTGTTGCATATGTATTAATAGGGGTAGGAAGAACAGAATATGAGAGAATAGAGAAAGGGTGTAGAAAGTGAAAAAATAAAGATGAAGAGAGAGAGAGAGAGAAAGAGAGAGTGTTCATATGAACCCTTCTGTTAGCAGTATCAACCAACAAAGTACGAAGTTGACAACATGAAGTGTTTTCTTCTCAAGTGGACTTCAGAAAGAATGACTATGGGACCATATTCGACATACATTAATTATATAGCATCGTGGTTCAGTTTTCCTATCAGACATGATGTGTATATTCGTTTTTTCTCACTTTTTAAGCTCCACAGGTGACATTATTCATGAAGCACTTTTAGTATATTATTCAGCAAATATTAATTTGATCATATTAAACCAATCCTGGTTAGCGGAAAGCACTGTCAGCTGCCATGTAAAGGTCCTCCTTTCAAGTAACACTTCATTCTACACTTGGAGCTTCATATCAGAGGAAGGTCTTGAAGGGCATTCCTCTTTTAGTTGGGTTTACAACTCACCTGCAACACTAAATGCAGATAAAATAAAGACCACACCTCAGTTAAAGGTTTGTACATAACAGCCCCTTGCAAATGTAGCCAATATCTTGTCCAGACAGTAACTGTAAAGGAATTGTTCTCTCTCCGGCTTTTTCTTTCTCCATTTCCTCTAAAGATCTTCATCCCAATGCTTGGTGCCCCATAACTGAGTGTAAGGCAGAGCTACCTCTGTGCTGGAGAAGCCTGTCATAGAGAAGATCAGAACGTGTGCAGAGAACCCTGCATTATGTTCATCTCATTAGTTCTGCCCAATCCACAGGGGTAAAAAATGGATGAGATTTGATATCTTCAACACCAGCAACTCCAGCACCAAGACGCTCCACAGGGTTGAACTGTAAGAGCTAAAAAAGAAGGATTTAGTGAATAGTGGGGATCCAACTAAAGAATCAAAGGAAAAGAAAAATATATGAAAGGAAAGAACTTCTAAATTCAACCCCAGTAACAAATGGACTTGACTGACAGCCAACTGACTATATTTCCTTGAAAGGGAATTATGTCTATGATACCACTCTAGCTGTGGGGTGGTGGGGAACATATCTGAGTTCACGACTTTTCAACTGATTTGAATTATGACCTTGAGTAACTCACTTTGTTTCTCATCCTCATATAGTACAATAGGATAGTTACACCTATCAATTTCCTACTCCAAAAGTACAATTATGACATTAATTAGATATTGTACCAAATTCTGAGAGATCCAGTTACTCCTTTCATGATGAGAAAGTTTGGAAGGCACAATAAGTCTTTCAACCCCTAGTGAATTATATATGCACCGGGTCTAAACTTTACCTAAGGTCTGAATAAGCCAATTCATATTCCAGAACTGCTTTCTTTGAAATAGCTGACTCACATGGAACAATTTGATACAATGAGTGAAATGTGTTTCAACTTCTTCACTAATAGGAATCAGGTATAAAATAAGTTAATAAATGTTACACGCAATAGGATTGTTAAGTGTGGGGAAATAAAAGTAGTCATATACAATTATAGACGACCCTAGGCATACTGAAAGAATGTCTTAAGACATTCATGCATCCCCAAATTTTTGTTTTAACAGCTTTACTGAGGGATAATTTATATAGCATAAAATTTATCTGTGGTAAGTGTACAACTTAATGATTCTTAGTAAATTTAAAGAGTTGTGCAACTTTCACCACAATCCAGTTTTAGAACACTTTGATCATCCTAAAAAGTTTCCTCATCCTGTTTGCAGTTAATCCGCATTTCCATCTCCAGCCCTAGGCAACCACTGATTCGTTTTCTATCTCTATAAACTTGCCCTTTCTGGATATTTCGTATAAATGAAATCATAAAAATATGTTGTCTTTTGAAGCTGCCTTCTTTCACTTAGCATGTTTTTGAGATTCATCCTTGTTGTAGCATGTATCAACAGTCTGTTCCTTTTTACTTCTGAACAGCATTCCACTATTTGGATATAACACATCTTGTTAATACATTCACCAATTAATGGACATATGGACTTTCCAGGTTGCGGCTATAATTAATAGTATATATGACTTCCTGCAGACACATATTTTCATTTCTCTTAAAGACATTCCTAGGAGTGGGACTGGTGGGTCTTGTGTTAAGTATTTCTCTTAAGGACATTCCTGGGAATGGGACTGGTGGGTCTTGTGTTAAGTTTATGTTTAGCTTTTTAAGAACTACCAAACTTTTCTAAAGTATCTGTACCATTTTACGTTCCCGCCAGCAATGTATGAGAGTTCCAGTTTCTCTACACCCTCATCGATAATTGATACTGTCTATCTTTTTTATTACAGCCCTTCTAGTGGGAATTAGTGGTATCTTATTATGTTTTAATTTATATTCCCTAATGACTAATGATGGTGAGCATATTTTCATATCCTTCTTAGCCATTTATATAGCCTCCTTGGTGAAGCTGTGCCCATTTTTATACTGAGCTGTTTGCTTACTGAGTTAAAAGTTTCTTTACACATTCTGAAAACAAATCTTTTATCAGTTGCATGATGTGCATATATTTTGTCCCAGTCTGTGGCTTGTCTTTTCATTCTTTTACTGGTATCTTTTGAAATGCAAAAGTTTTTCATTTTAATGAAGCCCACTTTATCATTTTTTTTCTTTTATGGATCATGTTACCTAATAATTCTTCTCCTAACCCAGGGTCATGAAGATTTTCTCCAATTTTTTTCCTATGATTTTACAGTTTTAGCTCCCACATATAGGTTTATGAGCTATTTTGAGTTAATTTTTGCATATGATATGAATTAAGGGTCTTAGTTCATTTTGGTTTTAGCATGTGAATATTTGATTTTCCCAGCACCATTTTTTTTTAACATTCTTATTGGAGTATAATTGCTTTACAATGGTGTGTTAGTTTCTGTTTTATAACAAAGTGAATCAGCCATACATACACATATGCTCCCGTATCTCCTCCCTTCCCAGCACCATTTGTTGAAAAGATTATTTTTTCATCATCGAATTATCTTGGCACCTTTACTGAAAATCAATTGACCATAAATGTAAGTTTATTTCTGAACTCTCAATTCCATTCCATTGATCTATATTGCCTATCTTTGCTCTAATACCACAGTAATTAAGTAGTTACTGTGGCTACTGACTGGAAATTGGGAGTATAAGTACTCCTTCTTTGTTCTCTTTCAAAATTGTTTTGGATAATCTAGGTACCTTGCCTTTTCATATTCATTTTGAAGTCAGCTAAAGTTTTCCCAATTTTGCTGATCTTTTCAAAGACCCAAATTGTGATTTAATTTTTCTCTTCTATCCAATGAAGATTTTCTCTTTCATTGATTTCTGCTTGCTTGCTTTCTTCTGCTTGCTTTGGATTTATTTTGCTTTTTACAGTTTCTTTTTCTACCTTCCTCAGTAACAAGGTGAGATTTTTATTTGAGACCATTCTTTTCCTATACAGATGTCTAAAGCCATAAATTTTCCCCAAGAACTGATGTAGCTGCATCTTATAAATTTTGATATATCGTGTTTTGTTTTCATTCCATTAAAAACAATTTCTGGCTTCTCTTGGCATTTTTTCTTTGACTCAGGTTATTTAGAAGTGTGTTGTTTAATTTCCAAATATGTAGTATGGATTCACCAGATTTCTTTCTGTTGATGATTTCTAATAAAAAGTTGTTATGGTCAGAGTATGCTGTATAATTTCAATCCTTTTAAATATTGAAAGTTGTTTTATGGCATAGCAAATGATCTATCATGGGGAATGTCCCATGTGCATAAGACTATTCTTCAATCATTGTTCTATATATGTCAGAGTTGTTTGATAATGTTGTTCAAGTCTTCTCTATAACCTTGCTGATTTTCTAATTACCAAGAACAGGGTATTGAAGCCTCCATTTATTATTATTGGATTATCTATTATTTCAATTCAATCAGACTTTGCTTCATATGTTTTGAAGCTGTTATTAGAGCATATACATTTATAATGTAATATCTTTCTATGTATTGATCCTCTCATCATTATAAAACATCTTAGTCCCTGGTAATTCTCTTGTCTCCACATCTATTTTGTCTGATACTTAATAAAACCACTTCACCTCTCTTATGGTCACAGTTTGCACGGTTTATCTTTTCCCACCCTTTTTCTTTCAACCTATTTGTGTTTTTAATTTAAGTGTGTCTCTTGCACACAGATAGCTGAATCTCTTTTTTATCCAGTTAACAATCTTTGCCTTTTGTTTGGCATGTTTAGACATTCACACTGAATGTAATTATTGACATGGTAGGTTTATGTTTGCTAATTTGCTACTTGTTTTCTACGTCTACTGTCTTTTTTCATTCCCCTTTACTGCCTTCTTCTGTGCCAAATACTTCTTACTGTACTATTTCAGTTCCTCTATTAATTTTCCTTTACTATTTTTTTAGTGGTTGCTGTCAAGATTATAATATGCTTCTTAATTTATCACAGTCTACTTCAGATTAATTCCAGTGAAATGCAAAATTTTGCTCCACGACAGTTCCATCCCTTCTGTCCTCCTTCGTCTTTTACTGTCATTAAGTACTATACGTTACATCTATATAGGTTATACACCTACCAGCACAGTGTTACAAGTATCGCTTTGTACAACCTTAAGCCTTTTGACAGAAGGTGAGCAGAGAAATGAGAAAAAACATATTTAGTCTTTTCTATTAACTCATATTTATCATTCCAGAACTTTACATTTCCTCCTATGAATTTGAGTCACTATCTGGTAACTTGCAGCTGTAGGACTTCTTGTATTATTTCCTGTGAGACAGCTCTGCTAACAATGAAGTCTCTGTCTTTACTTGGAAATTTCTTAATTTCATTTTCATTTTTGAAGGATAATTTTGCTGGATATAGAAATCTTGGCTGACAGTTACTTCGTTTCAACACTTTAAATATGTCATTCCACTGTCTTCTGTCTTCCCTTTTTTTTTTAACATCTTTATTGGAGTATAATTGCTTTACAATGGTGTGTTAGTTTCTGCTTTATAACAAAGTGAATCAGTTATACATATACCGATGTTCCCATATCTCTTCCCTCTTGCGTCTCCCTCCCTCCCACCCTCCCTATCCCACCCCTCTAGGTGGTCACAAACCACCGAGCTGATCTCCCTGTGCTATGCGGCTGCTTCCCACTAGCTATCTATTTTACGTTTGGTAGTATATATATGTCCATGCCACTCTCTCACTTTGTCACAGCTTACCCTTCCCCTCCCCATATCCTCAAGTCCATTCTCTAATAGGTCTGTGTCTTTATTCCTGTCTTACCCCTAGGTGCTTCATGACCTTTTCTTTTTTTCCTTAGATTCCATATATATGTGTTAGCATACGGTATTTGTTTTTCTCTTTCTGACTTACTTCACTCTGTAGGACAGACTCCAGGTCCATCCACCTCACTACAAATAACTCAATTTCGCTTCTTTTTTTTTTTTTTTTTTTTTGCGGTATGCGGGCCTCTCACTGTTGTGGCTCTCCCGTTGCGGAGCACAGGCTCCGGACGCACAGGCTCAGCGGCCATGGCTCACGGGCCCAGCCGCCCCGCGGCATGCGGGATCTTCCCAGACCAGGGCACGAATCCGTGTCCCCTGCATCGGCAGGCGGACTCTCAACCACTGCGCCACCAGGGAAGCCCAATTTCGCTTCTTTTTATGGCTGAGTAATATTCCATTATACATATGTGCCACATCTTCTTTAGCCATTCATCTGTTGATGGACACTTAGGTTGCTTCCATGTCCTGGCTGTTGTAAATAGAGCTGCAGTGAACATTTTGGTACATGACTCTTTTTGAATTATGGTTTTCTCAGGGTATATGCCCAGTAGTGGGATTGCTGGGTCGTACGGTAATTCTATTTTTAGTTTCTTAAGGAAGCTCCATACTGTTCTCCATAGTGGCTGTATCAATTTACATTGCCACCAACAGTGCAAGAGGGTTCCCTTTCCTCCACATCCTCTCCAGCATTTATTGTTTGTAGATTTTTTGATGATGGCCGTTCTGATTGGTGTGACATGATATCTCATTGTAGTTTTGATTTGCATTTCTCTAATGATTAATGATGTTGAGCATTCTTTCATGTGTCTGCTAGCAATCTGTATATCTTCTTTGGAAAAATGTCTATTTAGGTCTTCTGCCCATTTTTGGATTGGGTTGTTTTTTTGTTATTGAGCTGCATGAGCTGCTTGTAAATTTTGGAGATTAATACTTTGTCAGTTGCTTCATGTGCAAACATTTTCTCCCATTCTGAGGGTTGTCTTTTCGTCTTGTTTATGGTTTCCTTTGCTGTGCAAAAGCTTTGAGGTTTCATTAGGTCCGATTTGTTTATTTTTCTTTTTATTTCCATTTCTCTAAGAGGTGGGTCAAAATGGATCTTGCTGTGATGTATGTCATAGAGTGTTCTCCCTATGTTTTCCTCTAAGAGTTTGATAGTGTCTGGCCTTACATTTAGGTCTTTAATTCATTTTGAGTTTATTTTTGTGTATGGTGTTAGGGAGTGTTCTAATTTCATTCTTTTACATGTAGCTGTCCAGTTTTCCCAGCACCACTTATTGAAGAGGCTGTCTTTTCTCCATTGTATATTCTTGCCTGCTTTATCAAAGATAAGGTGACCATATGTGCGTGGGTTTATCTCTGGGCTTTCTATCCTGTTCCATTGATCTATATTTCTGTTTTTGTGCCAGTACCATACTGTCTTGATTACTGTAGCTTTGTAGTATAGTCTGAAGTCAGGGAGCCTGATGCCTCCAGCTCCATTTTTCATTCTCAAGATTGCTTTGGCTATTCGGGATCTTTTGTGTTTCCATACAAATTGTGAACTTTTTTGTTCTAGTTCTGTGAAAAATGCCAGTGGTAGTTTGATAGGGATTGCACTGAATCTGTAGATTGCTTTGGGTAGTAGAGTCATTTTCACAATGTTGATTCTTCCAGTCAAAGAACATGGTATATCTCTGTATCTCTATTTCTGCAGTGTCAGTTGTTACTTCTCCTTTTTCATTTCTAAATCTATTGATTTGAGTCTTCTCCCTTTTTTTCTTGATGAGTCTGGCTAATGGTTTATCAATTTTATTTATCTTCTCAAAGAATGAGCTTTTAGTTTTATTGATCTTTGCTATCATTTCCTTCATTTCTTTTTCATTTATTTCTGATCTGATTTTTATGATTTCTTTCTTTCTGCTAACTTTGAGGTTTTTTTATTCTTCTTTCTCTAACTGCTTTAGGTGCAAGGTTAGGTTGTTTATTTGAGATGCTTCCTGTTTCTTAAGGTAGGACTGTATTGCTATAAACTTCCCTCTTAGAACTGCTTTTGCTGCATCCCATAGGTTTTGGGTTGTCGTGTTTTCATTGTCATTTGTTTCTAGGTATCTTTTGATTTCCTCTTTGGTTTCTTCAGTGACCTCTTGGTTATTAAGTAGTATATTGTTTAGCCTCCATGTAGTTGTATTTTTTACAGATCTTTTCCTGTAATTGATATCTAGTCTCATACCGTTGTGGTTGGAAAAGATACTTGATACGATTTCAATTTTCTTAAATTTACCAAGGCTTGATTTGTGACACAAGATATGATCTATCCTGGAGAATGTTCCATGAGCACGTGATAAAAATGTGTATTCTGTTGTTTTTGGATGGAATGTCCTATAAATATCAATAAGTCCATCTTGTTTAATTTACCACTTAAAGCTTGTGTTTCCTTATTTATTTTCATTTTGGATGATCTGTCCATTGGTGAAAGTGGGGTGTTAAAGTCCCCTTCTATGATTGTGTTACTGTCGATTTCTCCTGTTATGGCTGTTAGTATTTGCCTTATGTATTGAGGTGTTCCTATGTTGGGTGCATAAATATTTACAATTGTTATATCTTCTTCTTGGATCAATCCCCTGATCATTATGTAGTGTCCTTCTTTGTCTCTTGTAATAGTCTTTATTTTAAAGTCTATTTTGTCTGATCTGAGAACTGCTACTCCAGCTTACTTTTGATTTCCATTTGCATGGAATATCTTTTTCCATCTCCTCACTTTCAGTCTGTATGTGTCCCGAGGTCTGAAGTGGGTCTCTTGTAGACAGCATATATACAGGTCTTGTTTTTGTATCCATTCAGCCAGTCTGTGTCTTTTGGTGGGAGCATTTAATCCATTTACATTTAAGGTAATTATCGATATGTATGTTCCTATTCCCATTTTCTTAATTGTTTTGGGTTTGTTATTGTAGGGTTTTTCCTTCTCTTGTGTTTCTTGCCTAGAGAAGTTCCTTTAGCATTTCTTGTAAAGCTGGTTTGGTGGTGCTGAACTCTCTCAGCTTTTGCTTGTCTGTAAACGTTTTAATTTCTCCATCAAATCTGAATGAGATCCTTGCTGGGTAGAGTAATCTTGGTTGTAGGTTTTTCTCCTTCATCACTTTAAATATGTCCTGCCACTCCCTTCTGGCTTGTAGAGTTTCTGCTGAAAGATCAGCTGTTAACTTTATGAGGATTCCCTTGTGTGTTATTTGTTGTTTTTCCCTTGCTGCCTTTAATATGTTTTCTCTGTATTTAATTTTTGATAGTTTGATTAATATGTGTCTTCGTGTGTTTCTCCTTGGATTTATCCTGTATGGGACTCTCTGTGCCTCCTGGACTTGATTAACTATTTCCTTTCCCATAGTAGGGAAGTTTTCAACTATAATCTCTTCAAATATTTTCTCAGTCCCTTTCTTTTTCTCTTCTTCTTCTGGGACCCCTATAATTCGAATGTTGGTGCGTTTAATGTTGTCCCAGAGGTCTCTGAGACTGTCCTCAGTTCTTTTCATTCTTTTATCTTTATTCTGCTCTGCAGTAGTTATTTCCACTATTTTATCTTCCAGGTCACTTATCCGTTCTTCTGCCTCAGTTATTCTGCTATTGATCCCCTCTAGAGTATTTTAATTTCATTTATTGTGTTGTTCATCATTGCTTGTTTCCTCTTTAGTTCTTCTATGTCCTTGTTAAATGCTTCTTGCATTTTCTCTATTCTATTTCCAAGATTTTGGGTCATCTTTACTATCAGTATTCTGAATTCTTTTTCAGGTAGACTGCCTATTTCCTCTTCATTTGTTAGGTCTGGTGGGTTTTTACCTTGCTCCTTCATCTGCTGTGTGTTTTTCTGTCTTCTCATTTTGCTTATCTTACTGTGTTTGGGGTCTCCTTTTCGCAGGCTGCAGGTTCGTAGTTCCCGTTTTTTTTGGTGTCTGTCCCCAGTGGCTAAGGTTGGTTCAGTGGGTTGTGTAGGCTTCCTGGTGGAGGGGACTAGTGCCTGTGTTCTGGTGGATGAGGCTGGATCTTGCCTTTCTGGTGGGCAGGTCCACGTCTGGTGGTGTGTTTTGGGGTGTCTGTGGCCTTAGTATGATTTTAGGCAGCCTCTCTGCTAATATATGGGGCTGTGTTCCTGTCTTGGTAGTTGTTTGGCATAGGGTGTCCAGCACTGTAGCTTGCTGGTCGTTGAGTGAAGCTGTGTCTTGGTGTTGAGATGGAGATCTCTGGGAAATTTTCACCATTTGATATTACATGGAGCTGGGAGGTCTCTTGTGGACCAGTGTCCTGAAGTTTATTGTCCCACCTCAGAGGCACAGCACTGACTCCTGGCTGGAGCACCAAGAGTCTTTCATCCACACAGCTCAGAATAAAAGGGAGAAAAAATAGAAAGAAAGAAAGAGGATAAAATCAAATCAAATCAAATAAAGTAAGATAAAATAAAATAAAGTTATTAAAATAAAAAATAATTATTATGAACAAAATTTTTAAAAGAAAAAAGAACGGACGGACAGAATCCTAGGACAAATGGTGAAAGCAAAGCTATACAGACAAAATCTCACACAGAAGCATACACATACACACTCACAAAAAGAGGAAAAGGAAAAAATAATATATCTTGCTCCCAAAGTCCACCTCCTCAATTTGGGATGATTTGTTGTCTATTCAGGTATTCCACAGATGCAGGGTACATCAAGTTCATTGTGGACCTTTCATCCGCTGCTTCTGAGGCTGCTGGGAGAGATTTCCTTTTCTCTTCTTTGTTCACACAGCTCCCGGGGTTCAGCTTTGGATTTGGCCCCACCTCTGTGTGTAGGTCGCCTGAGGGCATCTGTTCTTCGCTCAGACAGGACTGGGTTAAAGGAGCAGCTGATTCGGGGGCTCTGGCTCACTCAGGCCGGGGGAGGGAGGGGTATGGATGCGGTCGAGCCTGCGGCAGCAGAGGCCAGCATAACGTTGCACCAGCCTGAGGCACACCGTGCGTTCTCCCGGGGAAGTTGTGCCTGGATCACGGGACCCCTAGCAGTGGCGGGCTGCACAGGCTCCCGGGAGGGGAGGTATGGAGAGTGCGCACACAGGCTTCATGGTGGCGGCAGCAGCAGCCTTAGTGTCCCAGGCCCGTCTCCGGGTTCTGCGCTGATAGCCATGGCTCGCGCCCGTCTCTGGAGCTCCTTTAAGCAGCACTCTTAATCCCCTCTCCTCACGCACCAGGAATCACAGAGGGAAGAAAAAGTCTCTTGCCTCTTCGGCAGCTCCAGACTTTTTCCTGGACTCCCTCCCCGCCAGCTGTGGTGCATTAGCCCCCTTCAGGCTGTGTTCACGCAGCCAACCCCAGTCCTCTCCCTGGGATCCGATCTCTGAAGCCCAAGCCTCAGCTCCCAGTCCCCACCTGCCCCAGCGGGTGAGCAGACAAGCCTCTCGGGCTGATTAGTGCTGGTTGGCACCGATCCTCTGTGCAGGAATCTCTCCACTTTGCCCCCCACACCCCTGTTGCTGTGCTCTCCTCCGTGGCTCCGAAGGTCCCCCCTCCACCACCCACAGTCTCTGCCCACGAAGGGGCTTCCTAGTGTGTGGAAACCTTTCCTCCTTCATAGCTCCCTCCCACTGGTGCAGGTCCCATCCCTATTCTTTTGTCTCTGTTTTTTCTTTTTTCTTTTGCCCTACCCAGGTATGTGGGGAGTTTCTTGACTTTTGGGAGGTCTGAGGTCTTCTGCCAGCGTTCAGTAGGTGTTCTGTAGGAGCAGTTCCACATGTAGATGTACTTATGATGTAGCTGTGGGGAGGAAGGTGATCTCCATGTCTTACTCTTCCGCCATCTTCTCCTACCTCTCTTCCATTGTTTTTGATGAGAAGTCAGACATCACAATGTTCCCTTGGATACAATGAGTTGTTTTTCTTTGGTTCCTTTCAAAATTTTCCTCTTTGTTTTTGTCTTTCAACAATTGGACTACAATATCTCTATGTGGATCTCTTTGTATTCTTCCACATAAGGTCCACTAAGCTTCTTGGATGCATCTCAAAGTTCTTCATCAAATTTAGGATGTTTTCAGCCATTGTTTCTTAAACATTTTTTGCTGCCCCTTTCCCTATGTCCTCTTTTTAGAACTCCCATTATATGTATATTGGTATATTTAACATCATCTTACAGGTCTCTTTATACCTGTTCATTTTTCTTCAAATTTTTTTATCTGTTTTTCAGATTGGATAATTTAATATCATGTTGAGATGCTCCAGTGAATTTTTTTTCCCCTACTTAATTCTTCACTTCAATTATTGTACTTTTCAACTTGAGAATTTCTATTTGGTTTTTTCCTTTTAATATAATTTCCATCTCCTTACTGAGAATCTCTATTTGTTGATTCATTATTGTTTTTTTCCTTTAATTCTTTATACATGATTTCCTTTAATTCTTTGAACATATTTATAATAACTGCTTTGAAGTCTTTATTAAACCCCAAAATCTGGGGACACTCAGAGTATTTCTATTGACTGTTTTTTTCCCTGCCTATGGATCATACTATCTTGTTTCTGTAGATATCTTACATTATTTTGCTGAAAATGATACATGTTAGATAATATATTTTAGTGACTCTGGAGTCTTATTTTTTTCTCAAGAAGACTGTTATCAATTGCTGTTGGTTGGTTTATTCTTTGTTTGATAACTTGTTCAGCTAGACCTGTAAATCTGCTTCCCCACCCCACTGTAACAAGCAGAGGTTGATATCTCTGCTCATATTTTTTTTCTTTTTTAAGAAAAAAGTTTTAAGTTTTCCTTTTTTAAGCTTGGTTTCCTAAGGCTCACCACTGTGTCTGCATAGCTTAGTGGTCAACCAGTGACTGAAAAGGGGTTGCATTCAAATACCTTAGCTACTAAAGCTTCCATCCTATGCCAGTGGGCAGGAGAACACATTCAAAATTTAGGCCACTTTCAAGTCTGTCCTTGTTTTTACTTTCCACTGAGATCTTTCCCTGCACATGCATACAGCCTCAGTGCTGGTCTTCGTGGCCTACCCCAACCCGGGAGAACCTTCACACCTGGCCAAGCAGGGAAGAGAGAATGCAAGTAGCCCCAGGCAAGAATGCCACAGAGTCCCACAATTCTTTCCCAAAGTTCAGCTATTTTTCAAGCCTAAGTACTTCCCAGATTGCTGCATCCCTCTGATCAATTTCCAGCACACAAAGATGGTTATTTTTGCCAATTCTGTCCAACTTTATGATTTCTTTTTTTGAGAAGAGAATTTTCCAAATTTCTCATACGGCTATAGCCATTCAAATTTGAGAATATTCATATAGCATATAATTTTTTCCACAGAATTTAGTCAACTGCAACTGAAATATGTGGATGATTACATTAATGGTTCTATACCTACAGGAAATCCCACTATTCAAATCAAACCTAAGCTTTTATTTCTTCTTTTTTCTTTATTTCTATATCTCTATTATTCACTAATAATTAATCATTTATATAAAAGCATCAGTTGACTTCCTATTACGTGCCAATCCACTACTTTTTAGACCTTTTCAACCTGTATCACCAGCAGTTGTGTCACTATCATGTTAGCAGCCCTATACTATAATTCAACTATATGCTTTATCAAATTATAAATTACTACATGTCGTGAGCTTTCAATGCTGCCCTATCAATAATAATAATACAAAACATTTATGTGATGCTTACTGTGTGCCAGGAATTATTCTAATTGCTTAACATAGGTTAATTCATTGAACTCACAACAACTCTATGAATAGTTACTATAAATATCTCTGTTTTATAGATGAGAAAACAGAGACTCAGAGAAATTAAATAACTTGTTTAAGATCATATAGGTAGTAGGTAGCAAGGATATGATCTGAATTCAGGTACTCAGTCTCCAGAATCCCTGCTCTTAATCACAACATTACACTGCTTTATGAGTGCGTGACCTGCAAATGCCAAGAATCTATTACTTCACTTTGATATCACCAAATCCACGAGGGGAGTGAAGCATATACTTCAAAAGACTGTACTCACAGTCTTTTCACTTGAAATTACTGTATCTAGCATTCAAAATGACTTTTTATTAAAGTGAACTGCTCAAAGAATTTTTATATTAGAAGTTGCTAAACTGCATTAAGAGAAAAGCTGCTATTATAAAACAAACAGCATAAGCATATCCTAAACATATCAAATCCATTTTCAAAATCAGACAAGTCATGTCCACTGACTGAAATGTGGAAGGCATTAAACATCTGAATACAAATGTAAAATAACAAACATTGGTAAGAATTAACTATAACTATAGCATGTTTTTTAATATTTCTGGAAACATATAAGTTCTTTCTTTCTTGTTAAAATTGGCTTTCCTGCCCCCATTCTTTCCAAAACATGACCTCATTATGAAATTCCAATAAAAGTTCATATTTTGACTTTTATTAAAGTCAATTTACCTTAGTTCATGGACTCTTCTATAATTTTGCAAGTGTAAATCTACAGGCAAAAGTATAATTGTTTATCCATGACTGTCTTGCTTATTCTGCCATTTTAAATACTCTCCCAGGCCTTCTGAGAGATCACACAAAGATTCTATTGCTAAAAGAATGTGTCAGCCAGTGGCAAAACCAAGACAGTCACTGCCAACCTCCTTTCTCCTAAAGAACAGGCAATAAAGCTGAGCACTGGAGGCACAGAAATTTGTTTTGAAGGTCTTTTTCTCATATAATATCTTTCAACTGACAAAGCAATTGTGTCATAAAGAACTAAATGTACACTGGGAAGTACAAACATCCATGCTCTGAGGATCTGTAAACTGTAAATATCTTTTTTTTAACTGCATTTAAAATGTAACTATGTTTACTTTAGTACCATTCACTTGGACTGAGATGACTAAACCATGGGTACAGGGAATTATGAAATCTAGGAAGAAAGCAAGGCGCTGAAAAGACCAAAGGGGAAAATCTCCTCAAAGTGGAATAATTCTTTCCACATAAATCATTTTGTGATTTTTTAAAATAACCTTTATGAACCATGAGGTAGTGGAAGAGGAAAGTCAAAATGACAAATTGCTAATCATGCCAAGAGACCCCTTTTCCCTTTCCTGATGATGTTTCCTCAACATGAGTGGTAGTTTCCTTAGGCAGGCCAATGACAGAATGCTGCTTTAACTATATAAGCTATACATATCTGTATTTGGGAACTTAACATATCTTAAGCTCAGACTCCTTTACAATATAAATTCTGATAGACAGGAGTAACAGACCTTTATTAATTAATGTGGGGAATTCTATTCTCAATATTATATAATAATGACTACTTCTTTAAGAAAGAGAAACAAAAAATAGCAGTTGCTAGCCTTCCTTAAATTAATAGCCAAAAAAATACTTTGAATTTACCTTGCTGTGCCACAACAAAGAATATGAAATCAAATGAGGAGCTGTCCTTTTTTCCATTAGAATGAAGTGTTTTATGTATCTTTGCATTACCTCTTAATCCTTTTACAAAGTGCTCAGGGTCCTCTCATCTCACTATTTCCAACCTGATTATGTTTCTTTAGCTTTTACAGAGTCTGGGCAAAGTAATCTTCCTGAAGCACAACTCTGATCCTTTCACTCTTGTGCACAAAAACTCCAAATCTCAATTTTTTACTGAATTAAATACTATCATTCTCCCCTGGTGTTCATGATAAGAGAGCCCCAACTTCTCTTTCCATTCTCATCTACTTACTCATCCCTATATTCATCCTTGTACTCTAGATAAACCAAACTTTTGATTTCCCAAATTGAGTCTTTCTGACTCCTTCCTTGCCTTTGTTCAAGCTTTTCATTCCACCCAGTTATTCTCCCACATCCAAACTTGCAATGCCAAAATTCTGGCTAAGGCTCCGCAAAAATAACACTCACTACACAAAAACTTTCCTAATACCACCACTGCATCAATTATTACACCTCTTTATCCTGACTCGCCAAAGTATTTTTTTAAACCTCTCTGATAGCCTTTATTAAATCCATCTGTGATATAATTACTTGTGAATCTCAAGTTTGTAGCTTATGACACTATGCCTTACATATATTCGTTGAATGGAACAAAAATCACAGCTCAAGAGAATACTAGGTAATACTCTTCTTAATATATTCTCCCCTCCCCTTTTCTCTCTTTTTTTTTTACAAATTTTATTTTCCCTGATTTAAAAAATAATTCATGTTTCATTAAACAAAAATCTTAGTTCTTCATCTTTTTCAAATAACTTTTCCCTTGATATTTTCCCAAAACCATAGGGGATCACAGTCCTGACAATTCTTGCTGATTTGCTGTGAGCCTATCACACCTCAATGCTAACAACCCTCAGTGTACTCATCAAAACTTGCTCTTCAAAACTAGGTGAGCATTTTACACATGGCGAATCAATTTAAGGAGCTCACTAGAGTTCCAAGCCTACCTCTGGGATACTGAACTTTAATTATCAATAGTCTCTTTCTTCAAAGCC
This sequence comes from Mesoplodon mirus, assembly GCF_964341445.2. NCBI lineage: Eukaryota > Metazoa > Chordata > Mammalia > Artiodactyla > Ziphiidae > Mesoplodon > Mesoplodon mirus. The sequence goes on along the minus strand of NC_138978.1, from coordinate 153,883,056 downwards.
ACCAGAAATACACCAACTGACACCAATATTCAAGTTCCATGAATGGATCTACAAGTGATCTAACTTGGCAAGATTTTCTACCACTTCTCTCCTAAGTAGCCCATTCCTACGTTTATAAATATAGCCATTCACCATATACTATCTCGAGACTAACTCTAAGGAATAAACTCTTTAAAAAGTTAAAAAAAAAAAGAAAAGAACATAGCCATTCACATATGGTTACAAAATGTAACAGAGCAGCTCCAGACTAGCTAAAAGCCAATACTTAAATCTCACACCTACACAGATATATGGAATTGACTAAACATTAGCCTGGATTTAAAATAAATAAATAAATAAATAATACCAACAAGCTTTACCTATTCTCTCTGACATCACCAATACTCAGATAATAGTAGAAGCCTAAAGATATACAGTACTAGTTCTGAATTTGTAATAGTAAAGGGTCCTTCTTGTCTGAAACTAATTTCTTTAAGGTTTTGGAGCTGTGGGCTCTGCTAATTTGCATGGCTGATATACTTGGCCAATAGGTCAATTAAATTACCTGTTGAATGAGTGAGCGAGCCTCTTCAGAGACACATTCTGGCATGTTCAAAGTAGTGTGAGTATTTATTCCTGCTGGATGGCACTCAACCAGAGTCTGAAACAATCAATCAGGTACACTTCTTATCCCAAACAACATCATATTCTGTTCCATCACAGGGTTTATGGACAGCAAATACAGAAAGCTCAACAACCACCTTAACTGGAGGTGCAGTAATCACCACAGTACCCTCTAGGCAGTTTAGGACAAGGGCTATGAGCCCACAGAACTCTAACTGAAATACAGACAGTCATCAAAATCACATCATAAGCTTAGGCCCCTCACCCTTTTCCCTTAGTTATAAAGAGAGTGGCTCATAATAGAAAAACTTCCATTATACCCAAAAACTAAAATGGGATTTGATATCTCAAATTTTTTAGTGTTATTAAATACCTTCAAAGTTGAAAATTTGTTAATAATAATGCTTTATATATGTATAGCACTTTATGGTTTAAATATATGTACAGGTGACTTGTGCATTCCACAACCATGTTAGGCGCTCAGTATTAACTACATATTTAAGGTAGATGACTGCTTACAAAGAAAGGTATGACTGTTCATTTCCTCTGTTTTCATCCCAGGAGGCAATCTGCACAATACTCAATTAAAATCTATCAACTATTAACCTCAAATATCTTACTTAAAAGTTATTGATCAGAGAGAGTATAAATTCTCTCTGATCAATAACTCTCCGTTAAGCCAGAATGGACAGGAAAAATTACAGTATTGAGAAAAAAGATAATATTACCTTTAATATCTACATTAATTTTCTAAAATGATAATTCCCTCCTGGTTTCAGACAGGTATTTAAAACATACAGAGAATTTAAATCCTTACATGAACCTTACAGATTTAACTCTGTTGAAACTGACTCATAGAAAAAGAAGAGAAAGAGTGTGTAGTCTTATATCTCGCTATGGACTAACAGTGTGACATAACAGAATTTTACCATACATTTATTCAATGTAATAAAATTCAACTTTTTAAAAAATCTGGAATCTTGATAAACATGCATTTTTCTGCACCCCCCCTTTTTGGTATCAAGGTTTTCTTACTTAGTCCCTGACCTAAAAACTAAAGGCAAAGGCTAAATATTCTCAATTTGAAATAAGGTAGCATCTGGATAAAGTTAATAAACCTCCAGGTCACTGCTTACCTTGCCAGTGAGAAGCTCAAAGAGGACAGCACCCAAACTCCACCAATCACAGGCTTCAGTTTCTTCAGTGATTGCTCCAACCTCTAAACACACCAAAAAAGGTTGATATTAACATTCCAAAGGTCAATTAAACTCTCAAAATTAACATGTATTAGCAAGGTGACCTTTTTAATGCTGAGAGAGCACATACTAAATACTACTGGGTTTTCAAAATTCCTGAAAGTTTCTTATCCTTTTGGTCACCTACTGTGGTTGCATTTTTTTATGCAGTCATATATTAAACTGAGACATTTGTTCTTTAGTTGATAGAGGGACACCTTCAAGATGCTATACTTAAAAGTTACATGAATCGGGCCTCCCTGGTGGCGCAGTGGTTGAGAGTCCGCCTGCCGATGCAGGGGATACGGGTTCGTGCCCCGGTCTGGGAGGATCCCATATGCCGCGGAGCGGCTGGGCCCGTGAGCCATGGCCGCTGGGCCTGCGCATCCGGAGCCTGTGCTCCGCAACGGGAGAGGCCACAACAGTGAGAGGCCCGCATACCGCAAAAAGAAAAAAAAAAAAAAAAAAAAAAGTTACATGAATCTACTAGATGAACATTTTGCTTAATTTTTCAAATTTGAGAATGTACAGCCAGCCCTATCTCAGGGGTCATTTTTTGTTTTAGAAATAAAGACTCTAGGTTTCAGAAGGAACTTCAAAAATTATCTAAACCAGTATTAATTATCCTTTGAGTTACAGACTAGAAACCAGAGAGGTGAAATGCCTTGTCCAATGTCATATAGTAAACCAGAAGCAGAACTAGGACCTAGTTATAGTATGATCCCTCCCCTAAATAATCAACTGTTTTCAACTAAAGAAGGAGGATGTGAAATGCAAATTTACCCATTTTATTATTCGGAAGTACAGATAGATACGGTATTTTAAGCCACAACTGAAACTACTGGCTAAGATGAGGGCTTTTAGAATATCTCCAAATTACAGTTTTATCTGTGTTATCACTATCTCTCACCAGCACAAGTTCCTGAGATGTAATACGAGTTTTCAGGTGTCATCTTTCAGTTTTCTTCACAAATCAGCAATAACTCCTCATTTCACCATTTTTGAGGCTTTTAGCTCTTAAGTCATGTTTGATGTCTTCTTGTCCTTTCCTAATGACATTCAATTAGTCACTAAGCCTGAATATATCTGCCCTTTCATTTCCATTAAACTGACAAAACACGCTTATTATTTGTCTGCAGGTAGCCCAAAACTCACAACAATCATGTTGAAAAGGTTTTAAGTAGTTAGATTGGAACTTGGACAATAATAAGTGGAAGTGGTGCTCAGGCGCCCCAGCCTTTTAACCAATACTTAGTGAATCTACTGTGTTGGAGAACCAAAAAAAATCATAACACAGCTCAAGTTTTAAGTCTTGAAGCAAAGGTCATATGGATCAGAAAAAGAAAAAAAGAGCCATTTCTATGCAAAATACTGAAATTACTCCACTTCAGCAACCTCCTTCCTTATCCCTGCACCTACCGTATTCTGGGCTTCACAAGGCCTATGTACAACTATACCCTTCACACCAGCTCCTACCCATCTTTCCTCCGCTTATTGTGCTACATGCCAAATCACAACCTCCATTCTCAAAATTAGCTGCTCTCAGCTAGGTGGTAAAAAGAAAGCATAGATATTTAACTAACTCATATTATTGTGTGAATGACCAAAAGGCTTCCTCCGAGAGCCATGTGCATTCATAAAATAGCAGCATGCTTGAAAAACTGAGAACTATCTTACAATAGAGGTTTAATTATACATGTTTTGACACATGAATTCAATGAAATGTTACTACATAAGCATTTTAAATGATGTATTCACGCAAGGTTTAGGTATATAAGTAAATGTCTGGATATATTAAATTTAAAAAAAACAAGCTATAAAACAATAGAATCTTAATTTTTAAAATACATATATTTTTAAAAGACTGGTGAGAAAATGTAACAAAATGTTTTAGTGCTTTGCCTCTGGGATGGTGAGATTTTTATTTTCATTCTTATACTTATTAACCTACATGAATATCTAAGTGGTACAATTTTAAATGTATAGCAAGATGGCATGAAAACATTCAGGCTTGTTGGAGCAGGAAAGATTAAGCTATATAGGCCAGTCCTCCCTAAGAGTCTGTTTGCCTACAGTTTCTTCTACAACTTTACACGTGATCTTAGCCAAAAGGCCAAGAAGCGATCCTCTAAAACTTTAATGTATCGTATATTAGAGACAGCAGTGGAGTAGGAATCAGAAGTTCTGGGTTAAGAGCCTTGAGGAATTCACTTGATCTCATCCATAACACGAGGGTGAGATCTGAGGACCTCTAGGTTAAATTTAGCTCTATAATCTACGATTCTGATACTTAAGGATTCCCTAAAACAGTGATTTTCTTGAAGGACAATTCCTTGGGGGCTCTCATTCAAAGTACTTATGTTACCCCTCCCAGATTCAAATACACTGCCCGCACCCCCATTCCCAAGCTCCCCATAGAGAGCCACCATCATCTTTGGAAGTGTGCTCCAGAAACTTTAAAAAGGCTGTGTTCTTAGAAACTTCAGAAAAGTAGAAGAAATTTACCATAGCCCTGTTATCAAATATAACCTTTTGCACATTTCCTTCCAGTCTAAGGCAGGCAATGGATTACATCACTTCCCTGTTCAAAATTCTGAAATGGCTTCTCACTGAACATTAAATAACATTCAAATGTCTTGCTTAACCAGGCATGTATATATATTCAGGTCTCTATAATGAGGTCTCAACCTATCAAGATTCATTCAAACACATATAAGCAGTACGAACTAGGTCCCCTGCTAGGCACTATTCCTCCACAGAACACTATGTACTCACCACATTGCTAAATAATGTGAAACTAAAATCAGTTTTCAGAGTTAATGGCTTTATTTTTAAATATCTTGCTCAAGAATTTAAGTTATGCCATTTTCTTTAATCATAAAGCAAGCAGTATATACTCCTTAGTTTTAGAAAGGTGTTACATATTCACAACTCAAGACCCCAAATTATTGATCAGCCATCTGTTTTGAATATGCAACCTCCAAGTCTCACTTTCCATGTCTGAAGGTTGCTAGTAGGCATATATTGTAATAATGAGAGTTGCAACAACAGAACAGTAGCTAACATCCATTGACTGCTTACCATATGTAAGGAACTGTCTTTAACATTGTACGTGAATTACTTAAAATTTCCAAGCATCCTTACGGAGAACTTACTTGGGTAGAATGACTTTGGAGGAGAAAGAATACTGTATTTGTGTGTTCAGGGAAAAGAGGAATGCCTGACCCAGTCGGCTCAGAGAAAGCTGTGAAGATCAGATGGTTTTATAGGGTCTAAGAACATGCCCTGAGGAGCTGTAGACTAGAATCACACCCCAAGTCTCTGCTCACAAAGGTTTGCTGTCAGAACTGAGCAAAGGGTTATTGTGGTAAGTCTATGCAATGTAATCAGTGACTAATATAATTTATAAAGGGAGCTTTCAAATTCTCCAAAAGGTCCAAAGTGCCATCACCGATGTAGCCTAGACCACCAAATGCTACACGTTGTGCCTGCTTCCCATATCACTGCTGGGAATGTGCGCTGGGTGTGAAATGTGTCAGAGAGAGAGAGAGAGAGAGAGAGAGAGTGTGTGTGTGCACGCACACGTGCGTGCGCATGTGGTAGGGGGAGGGGGATCTCTGATGCTACCATAAGCACAGTGCATCCTCCTGAGCATCAAAGATTTTTACATGTGTGGGAGGTGGTAGGATGTTGTTTTATTATTAAAAGAAACACAGACCCATTATGGAACAGAATGTAATCCTTGCATGGATCTGCAAGATAATGACTTCAAAGAAACTTCAGGATCATATTATTAGTCTCGGAGGTCCCCATTTCATATCACCGCTACAGTCAGAAGTACTTGGGTAGAAAAGTTTAAGAGGCACTTCAGGAGACAGACAAGGTGTTATTCCTTTATTGGTTTCTGTGACCTTGCTCAACTAAGGAGTCTAAGAACTAGGTTCACTGGTTTTTATGCTGCTTTGAAATCCCTCACAATTTTCTGCCAGAGTCCTTAACAGGTAGATAATGACCAACATACTGCTTCAAATGTGGATGCTAGTGTCTGACAAGCACCAGTCTGAACGTCAGGCAACACAGACAGTAGCAAGAGACCCAAGCAGGCCCTAAAGTTAATTTAATTCCCATTTTCAGTCGGCTCATTTTCTGGTCCAGGATGCGGGATGCACCACGTGGCACCTGATATAACTGCTGGTGACGCCCTAGCACCATCAACCTTAGTCTACTTCATTCACTCCCCATTTCTTTTCCCATCTTTCCTCGACTTTCCCCTCGCCTTATTCTCTTTTTCCTCCCCACTCTTGGTTGTCATTGGTTAAGCTTTCTAATGGCACTTGGGCCTAAAGAAACTACTGATCCCATCTAAGAAAAACTGCTTCTGAAAGTCTGAAGACAACTAGGCTGAATGTCATCTTTAATCTGACTGGGCTAATAAAGAAGGATAGCAACTGCGAAAAGTTAATTTTTTTCTCATGGAAATCTGGACAAAAGACACTGAACAAGTTTTAATTCCATTCCCTTAACAGTGCAGCTTGAACCACTTCAAAATGACTTTATATTAAGGATTCATTAATTAATGTGAAACTGACATCCTGACCAACTGTCCTTGATTTTAATAGATGACTCTGAACTACAACAAAGAGTTCTATATTTAGATAAGATACAAAGAAGAACTTCCTAACGGCTCAGGAAACTTAAATATTAGAACAACTGGAAGAAGATACTTAACATAATTTCTTCTTTAGGGTTTTAAAATAGAATTTCACTTTCTTTTTTTTTTTTTTTTGCGGTACATGGGCCTCTCTCTGTTGTGGCCTCTCCCGTTGCAGAGCACAGGCTCCAGACGCGCAGGCTCAACGGCCATGGCTCACGGGCCCAGCTGCTCCGCGGCATGTGGGATCTTCCCGGACTGGGGCACGAACCCGTGTCCCCTGCATCGGCAGGCGGACTCTCAACCACCGCGCCACCAGGGAAGCCCTCACTTTCTTTTAATAATCAGAATGAAAGATTTTGATTGTCTTTTCAACATCCCTTATAGATCAATAATTCTTAGATTAAAATTTTAAAGATATACCTTGAAATTGCATTGCCAAAAAGAAGACTGAGGTTGTGTGGCTGTCAAAACCAATACTCTAAAACTGCTTTACTTGCAAAATCTATACAAAATTTTAAGCATAAACCAAGAGTACTGATTCATATATAAAGCTACATGATAGCTACTACAAACACCAGGTGAACAGTCAGGTATGTTGTGTCCGAAGTCAAAAGCAGAGAATATGAAGAAATATAAAGAAATATCAAATAAATTTGTGAGGGTTCTTTTAAAGTATAACATAGTAAAGCTGAGAAATCCCTTTAAACTCCCTACCTTGAATTTTTTAAATCTCTGGTGGGAAAAAAAGCAGAAAAAAATTTTAAAGGATAGGGGCTTCCCTGGTGGCGCAGTGGTTAGGAGTCTGCCTGCCGATGCAGGGGACACGGGTTTGTGCCCCGGTCCGGGAGGATCCCACATGCCGCAGAGCGGCTGGGCCTGTGAGCCATGGCCACTGGGCCTGCGCGTCCGGAGCCTGTGCTCCGCAACGGGAGAGGCCACAACAGTGAGAGGCCCGCGTACCACAAAAAAAAAAAAAAAAAAAAAAATTTAACGGATAAATTCTCCACTGCTTTGTCAATTTTCAAAATATTTTCACTATAAAACCCCACGTATTCAGTTCCCATGCATGCCCCTTCCCCTGACACTACATTCTATATTTGCAGTTTCCAGGATGGTAAAGCAGGTATCCTTATTCTCCACAAGGACAGCAGGGCTATAAGCATTAAGCAAAGGGATCAGGGGGAAAAATAAACTATTCCCTAAGAAAACAAACAAATCCTCAGATTATTCCCACAAAAACTCAAAAAGAGACAGTGATATCAAAGAATCCTGAATTTTTGTCTTTGAGTCAAAGAAATGTATTGACAGGGCTCTAGTTCTGCTACTGTTTGAGCCTGGCTGGGTACTTTAGCTTCTCTGAAAATGAGGACAGCCAGACCTCTAGCATTCTTTCTACCTGTAATTTTACAATCCTGAAAGTGTTTTCAAAAGCACTCAAGAGCCTTTCTCATAACTTCTTCTCCCTCCATTAACCTAAGATGCCCAAAGAGTGGGATTATGCTAAAATGAGCCAGTGTTCCACATTCGTCCTTCTCCTTTCTACACACAGCCACCCTTCCTTTCCCTAAGAGACCTGGTGGCAAGCAAAATGAATCAGTGTCACTAAATCTAACTGTTACCATCTTTTAATGTAATGGAGACACAAAATCAGCTCCAGATTAGATTTCAACTCATCCAAAATTTTTGGAGGACATCAAATATGTGAGAACAGTTTAGTAAAATTCTAGAAATCCCATTTTAGCACTATCAATCCTCACACTCTAACACAATATAGAATTTTATGGATTCATACTAATGATCCAAACTATCATAATTCACAAGTGAATAAACAAGTTTAAATAAAATAATAAAGATACCACAACGTAAAAATGTGCCTTGCCTACCTTTGTTTTACTCATGTTTAACACCTCACAGAACACTCTTCAACAAGCCAGGACAATTCTCAGGAAAATAATGCTGCCTTAGTAACCCATATTGTCAAAGGGCTTGCTAAAACATAGACTAAGAGAGTTTTATAGTCCTATGATAGAGTTTACTAAGTCTCCCTCTTACAGCCAAAAATAATAATGTTAATCGACCCCCAAACTGTACTATAATAAGCCGTGCTCCTGAAAAGTAAAAGAGCAAGAAAACAGAAAGCCTGGACTCAGGAAACCGTAAAATGTCTCTATCTGTACAAGAAGTGAAGGGAAAGAAGCAAAGTATACACTCTTAGACTTGAGAAAGTCTGAAAGACACTGGAGAGACCATTCGATCCCAGCATTACTGAGACCATGACATATACTATCTACTGGCCCAGGCCCTGCCTTTTAGGGCTATATAGTTTAAGCCACATGGATGTGTCAAAGACATGACTCAGAAATAACTATGCTGGAAATTGTAGAGAGAATTTTAAAAGCTGGAAAATGCATCTCAAACTCAAGCTTTATAAATGAACACCAACCTTCCTATAAAGCTTTATAGAGATGAATCACCCAGCTCGGTGTTTTGTGACCACCTAGAGGGATGGGATAGGGAGGGTGGGAGAGAGATGCAAGAGGGAGGAGATATGGGGATATATGTATATGTACAGCTGACTCACTTTGTTATAAAGGAGAAACTAACACACCACTGTAAAAAATTATACTCCAATAAAGATGTTAAAATAAATAAAAAATAAAAACAAAGGAAAAAAAGAAGATGAATCACCTTGCATTTTAAGTAACTGTGAATTCCCAAATTCAGAATTTACTTTTCTTTAAGAGACATTACTGTTATGGTGCTTGATAAATAAGGGAATATGATATTCTACATTTAGCTCTTTGATGGATTTGTTAAGGCACATTTTCAGACTGGTGACATCACTTGATTCTCCACTAAGGGAGACCCACACAGGTCATCACATCCTTCTTCTTACCTCTACTGATCACAACAAATAGCTACCCATCCCCATTCCAAAAATCTTTAGAGACAATTCCATGACCTCCCTCTGGCAGTATGTTCTACTGTTGCTGTCTTCCTTTCAGGATATGATAGGAAATACAGTAAATTCAGAGTTTTCTTAGAAGAGAATTTCACATATAGAGAATTTCTATTTTAATTTAGAGCAAGTATTTAAATATTTCTCCCAAACTCTTTTCCTTAACTACACTTTTTTAAATAAACAGAATCTTAGATGCCTCATTTCTCTTCACTTCAAAGTTATAGTAACTGTGGAACTGTTATTAAGAGGTCATATAAAACTCAGTGGAAAAGCAACAATTGTTGCAAATCATGTGTTTATATAATGGTCAAATTAAACCAACATTTAGATGTTGAAAGAATTAGTTACATAAACAATAGAGCACTTTATCCAAATATCAGAATGATGGAACAATTTTAAAGCCACAAACCTATAAAATACATTAAAATGATAGCAGTAAGTATACTTTCGGGGGGGGGTGCAATATAGTTTCTAAATGCACAGGGCTTTTTTTCCAAAACAATATTTTAAATTTTGACATTAAATACCTTATCTTAAGGATTCCAACTCTCTCTTTTAGGAAAAAGAAAAAAAGTAAGAAAAATACATTAGCTTTTAGAATAAAAGAGAGCTCAATATAAAAATTGAGCCACATTCTTATAAACCTTAAAATTAAGCACCATATACACTTTTATAGTATCAGAAAAAAAGCTGTGGTGTCTAAATTTTCCATAAATTCTGTAAGTGTTCAGTAAGATTTAAAACACTATTACAATTAGTTTGTTAACTTTCTTCCAAGGGAGTCAAGACTTCCATTAATGGCCTTAGATAGTTCTTTTTTTTAAGTTTTTTTTTTAAAACAATCTGATCTATCATTAGTGACATACTTGGACCAAGGGTAAAAGAACGTCTTTCTTCTGCAATGAGCATTCCATGTTAGCTAGAGCATGCAAACATTAGTCCTGTGTTCCTACACAGTCTTTCCCTGCAGCATCTGCTGCTAATTGAAAGGGACTAGAATTATAAAATTCTAGTCAATTTCTCTCAGCAGCTCTTGCTGTGTGTAAAGATTTTCTATGCAGGGGCTGAGCATTAGTCTTCCACTACAGCTGATGACTAAAGAGCTAAGAGAAAGAAACACAGAAGAAAGCATTTCTTTTTTCTTTATATATCCAACAATACATGGAACTAAACTGTGAGAAGAGGGACAGCTAAGCATATCTTATGTTAGCTTGGTAAATTACAATTCTGTAAACATAACTATTCACCTATAAAGTCTATTAATGTCCTAGTTAACCAATTGTGTATGTCTTCTGTTTGGACAGTCTCTTCTTTTTATACACATCTTCAAAAGTAACTGTCAATATTAAACCAATTATGCCTTATTTCTAGCTCCTAGGCATAGTACCTGGCACATAGAAGGCACTTAATAAATGTTTGTTGAACAACTATCTCTATCTTGTGTTTTGTAGCACAGTGCAATCAAAACACCTCCAAAGGCCTCATCACATGCATTTTCTTTAAGTCTATTGAGCACAGAGATCTACATCAAGTCCTCCTGCACCTTTACATGTGGTAGGCCAGAAAGTTTTCAACATTATCTAAAGCATACTCTGGCTGCTGGCTGCAATGCAAGAATGGAGGTCAGTCAGCTGAGGACTGCAGGAGTCCAGGCAAGAGATGACGGTGGCTTAAAATGGGGTGGCCTAGTGGACACCTTCCAGGGCTCCCCTCTGCAGAACACAATGACTGCTACAGTTTGTCCTGGCACGGATGGCACGTGGTAAAGAAAAGAAACTGGAAAGCCCTGGGAGGAGGAAGACAGGACTGGGAGATAAATCAAGGTTTCCCCTGTCCCTGTTCAATGGAAGGAATCTAGACACACAATTACATGAAATGTGCTCCAATGGATAAGCTGGTGATAACATCTGAGTAACTCTAGAGCCTGGAATCTGCATTTCCTAGCCCATCCTTTCAAATGGGCATTTTGCTCCTTTTTTCTTATTTTATATTTATATAGTTCTATTGACATTTCAGAAAATGCTGGCTGCCCAGTTATCTGTTGCACATTCCATAAAGTCCTTCAACATCCTACTCAATCGATGATTCAAATGCCTTATTGGTCAAGTAGAGAATATGAACTGTTTAAAAGTTGCTGGTATCACATTGCTCTAACTCATGGGAGTGTTATCAGGGAAGACCAGCAACAGGGGCGAGCACTTTCCAGAGGGGAGAACCTGCAGCAGCTGGGGCTCAGCATTCCTGCACACGCCCCCCACGGTGATGGGAGAGAGGCAGTGCTGCCCCCCTTCCACACGCGTGCCTTCTTGGCTCATCCGTGTCTCTAGACTTGCTTCCTGCCGCCACCACATGACTAATTCAGTTGGTTTTCAGGCAATTGAATTATATGAAACCTGGGGCCTTGGGTTGTACTAATTAGTACGTAAGTACTAATTCAGGCAAGGTTTAACAAAATTCTGCCTCTCCCACTACCCAGCTTTTAATTCCTTGTTGTCGTGGTGACCTGGCAACCATGTTCTGAGTTTTCCTGCAATTATCTGCACAACTTGGGTCAAAGACCCTTAATTTAACTAGATTCAGCATTCCAGAGCCAAAAATTACTTGTTCGAGGAAGTTTATAGGTATCATTACTATACAGTTTTCTTGTGAGATAAACTAAGAAACAGGTAACTACCATATGACTTCTGGTTGACTGATTATAATTCTGAGCTCTATACAATCTTGCTTACTCTCACCCTGCGTTTCTGGTAGGAAAAAAACCAATAGCATGCTCCATTTTCCATTGATCATATCACAACTCCATTCTGAATAGCCATCGGGTGTCACAGTGTTACCCAACCAAAGCCATTACGGTTGATTGATGAGAAAAAGGCTAACTGAAAATTGTGAAAATGACAGGCGCAGTTTTCTCTCTCTCCCCGCTGCTCTGTTGCTGTGTTAGGCAGGCAGAGCTACACGTACTGCTATTAACGGAGCTTCAGGAATTCTATTTGCTTTATCACCAATTTTTTAAAACCTTGGCATTTTTAAACATTTATTTGAAGGAAGTATTTATGAATAATTGTTTAGAAGGAGTCAGGCCTGGTTACTTCCTGGAGATTCAAACTGACAAGATTTTACATGGTATAAAAACTGATGATTTGGTCAAAGTAGCTAGACAATAGTTCTGGTACATAATGTTGAACTCAGCATTACATCTTCTTTGTTAAATACCACAGGTAAAAGATACTTCACTTTCTTCTTTATAATAATATGGTGGTGAGACCAATTAACTGAACAGTTGCCAAAAATCCATTTAGACCTTAAAATTAAGAAGCATTACACTGCAGCTATTACTTAAAACAGTAAGTATCTAATCTTGTGTTCCTCTTCTAAAAAAAAATTTGTCCAAGATCATAAAGAAAAAGATGTAGAGTAAATAAGAAGTTAAAATTAACTTCCTTTTAATAATCTAAAGCTTGAAGTAAACTCCCTATTCCCCAATATCAGGTAGTACTAGGAAATGTACAGAGATATTGTGCTTATACAGGAGGGGTGAAATACACTATCAATTCTTTCACCCTTATCAATTCTCTAGTTCTAACAGCTCAAGAATTTCTTCCCTTAAGAGGAATTAATGTGTTATTCACTAAGGTGCCGAATAACACGGACTGAATACTCTGCTATTACTCTGTCTCATTCTCACCACTAGAGACAAATCACATTCTGGCCTGATGAGAAGTATGGTTTCAGAATGGGTCTATTTCAATATGGAGTGACCTTAATGCAGAGGTGAAGGTGACTGGGGGGGTTTTTAGGGGGTTTGTGAGGACTCCAGGATATACCTTACCTAGGGATGGATCCCAAGGTTTCAGACCCTCAAACATGTATAAAGTAACCCTTCAACCTTCTTTCCATCAGAAGGGTCTTGCCCTTCTGGACAAGGTTAAGACTTGACTTGAACCTCTTTTTGCTTAGCCTAATATACTCATGGCACAAGCTTCTTCAGTATACAGGAGTGGAGTGCAGCAGGGAATTTTCCTCAGTGTAAAACTTCCGCTATTCTATGGCAAAATTGAAAAGATACTGGTTCTCTCAAAGAAGACACAGAGTGAGTTATATAACATTAGGAACTAAAGGCAAAAGATTAAAAGTACTTGCTAATCATTCGAGGAAAACATTAAAACATTTACTATGTACATGGGAGCTACTGTTGAAGTTTTGCTTAAGGGTAAATCAAACAAAACAGTTCCTGTTTGAAACATAATGTTTAAATATTAACCACAAATATTTCATTCTTTTAAAATTATTTCTATAGCTCCCTCTTGCCTTTTTCTTCCTTCTCCTTTGGCGGGGGTGGGCGGGGGGAGATTGGACCAGGGATGTAGCCATATTTCCTGGTTATAACATTATTTCAAAATATACATCTATATTCAGTTGCTTTCTCTAACAACTTCACGTGCCTAAAATTAGATTCCTCACGCATGGTGAAGTTACCCAGGACACAGAAATTCTCAGATCTAAATGATTCTTTCTTCTTTTAAACAGCTTTGTTAAAAATCTTGGCATTTAAATTTCACCCTACTCAAAAGTTGTCTTGGCTTTTTTCCTGCAAATGAAAAGTTTCCATAAATTCCTCAATTCCATATTATATACTTTATGTGCAAACTATAAATGAGTAAAAAGAGAATACTTAGAAAGTCCTCCAAGTGAAATAATTTTTTTAACCTTACTGATGTTAGACAGGAAATCAGTATTTATTTCTCGGCAGAAAAGTTCTTGCCCTTAATAAGATGGACTTGAATTTTGACATCTGTGATCTTCTTAATATTCAACAAATCTGTTTCGGATAGATATATGATAAAGCAAATATTATAGGGTGTTAATTGCAGAATCTAGGTGATGGGTAAATATGGGTGTACAATTCTTCCGACTTTTCTGTATGTTTGAAATTTTTCTAAATAAAATGTTAAGAAAAAAGTTCTTAAAAATCTATTTTACTACTGGTAAATTAAGGCCTAAAAAGTCTTAAATAACTTGCCCAACGTCATGCAATGAGTTAATGGCTGACGTTAGAAAAATATTGAGTTTTGGGAATTCTCAATTTCATGGTAACATTCTAAGTCTTAAACCTACAATGCCCTCATGGTATTTTTAAACCATCCATGGTCTGAGTCCTAGATCTAATTATCAAATACATAACTATCACACAGAGCACCATGCTTAAAAAGCAACTAATCATGTGTAAAGCATGCATATGAAGAAAGGCAGGGGAGACTACACCCCAAAAATATATTCATGGATTATTTGATAAAGTCAGGCTAGAAGAGCAAAGAGTAGTAGTAAATAAATGTTATGCTCTAAAACTGAATTTTGCAGAGAGTTATCAGCATGATTTTTCTATGTTTCACTTTTCACCGTCAGCTGTGAGCTGTTTCCAAGTGTGAAATCGCCTAAGAGAGGAAGCAAAGCTGTCATTTGACATCTGTGAGCGTGGAGATTGGGCTGCGGTAAAAAGCACTTTGGACTTCTTCAATTTACACACATATTCACCTATAAATTCTCAAGTGTGAAAAGTATTCAATGAGAAATATCAATGTAAATTTCAAGCATTTATATAAAGGCTCATAATCAGGTGGAAACTAAAGGTGAAGGACACGCTCATAGGATACCATATCAACTTAAGACTAGAATGAGAAACTTAAGTGATTATGTTAGCATAATAACTAACATATACACAATTTTATTCACTTGTCTTAGATTGCATATTAAACTTTCAAATCCAGTCTTTTGTGTTTTATGTGTTTAATAAGTTCTATTTTCTAGCTGCTTTTTTATGATGAGAGACGAGACTGCTAAGAAAAAAATACTGGTAAAAGAAAAAATAAATACTTTCTTGACATTTTATTTTTCCTTTATACTTAAAATACTATAACAAAAAATTTATTCTATATTATGATAAATTAATAGTTCCAATGATAAAGCACATTAAATCTTCTAAATACATGTGTGTTTGTGTGTATATACAAATTGAAATAAAATCAGCGTAACTTCAAGGACGTCCTCTGGAGAAGAATGACCAATTAATTCCAGTTATTCTATAATTCTCCAGATTATTCTATAATCTCTCATAACAAAAAAATAGAAGAATCTGTCTAAACATCTCTTAATAAAATATCTAAAACTCTCCTCATACGGAAACTAGACAGTGTTATATTTATATCGTCATGCTATACAATCTATTCCCACTTTGGGGACTATTTCTTTGCTCTTTGCTCTCACAGAACTCCGTTCTGTGTTTCTGTGGTATGAAAGGAACCCATTTACCATGAATGATGTTTATTTAAAATAAAACCTTTCTAGAGAATCATCCTAGATAATCTAAGGATACAAAGTGAACCTAAAAGGAACGGCTTCTACTTTGAAAACAGGGCTGGGTTTGATCAGTGAATTCGTATTCTCAAGACCCTCTTGATGGGTCTGCAGCTGCAGCCATTTATTTGCTGGCTTTTTCACAGATGTAGACAGAGAAAAAGCTCCATGGTTTTTGTCTTTCTGTTGTTGGATTTATTTTCCTTAATATAAAAAAGTGGCAACTTTTTAAAAAAAGTTCTTCATTTCACTGTAGAAACTTGTGAACATCGGACATCCCTGGTAGTATACATCGTTGAAATGACTATGACTTTTAAGATCTAAGATCGCAAAGTTGGCAGAAACTACACTTAAATAACAGAAGGTGATCATTTGCATTTCAAAATTTATCTGTCTTGCTTTTCCCCTCAATTAGACCAAAACATGTTGATTCGCAGGTTTCTGTGTGTGTGTTTTCTTTTTTAAACTTATTTATAGAGCAGAATAATGGCCCCCCTGCTAGTTTGGCATTTGCTCAAGTTTCTGTCCATGTAAATCGAATCTGTTACTGGAAATTTTTCTCAAAATATAAAGGCACATCATCCACAAGATAAAAAGATACACTGCTGATATTATAAAGTACAGGGCAGGTGGATAATGTTTTTAGGACAAATGTGTGATAAGGATTCCCAGGAGGGAGGCGTGGTAGGGGTAGAGGTTGCATGCTGTTCAAACAGAAGTGAATCGTTCTCATCATAATCTTGTGACAACTTTACTTTCTAACCAAACATCAGCTGCTTAACATGCTTTAGAGTTACTTGGACAAAAATACTAGGTTAGAGTTGGGAAACAGGAGGGCAAGGGGATGTAGGAGGAGAATTACTTCAACCCTTAGTATTGCAAAGGACAGATCAAAAGATGACTTAGTACTCTATGTCCCCGTGTGTTCATTGATTTGTGATTTTTAAGCATCGAAACATTAGCTGCTTCTCATTGCTCCCACCCCTTTGAGAAGAGGAGCAAAGTCTACTTGTATTTCTATCAGTAGCACTGCTATTCAGTTTTGAAACAGACAGTAATTCACAAATTTTTGTTCCAATTCCCCTTGCATTATAAGCAATGGGCAGGAGTACACACACCCAACTGAGTTCTGCAACTCTAGGTTTAAGACCATCTAAATTAGAACACCAGCATCACTTTTCAATTAAGGTCATTACTGATTGAGTTTTATACTGTTGATAAAACAAATTAATAGGCCCAAGGAATGGAGAGACTTCCCACATTGTTCAATGTATGCCATAATACTAGAACGCTTTTGTAACTTACAAAGCTTGAAAGTACAATTCTTTTATGCAAATAATTAAAACAAAGCCCTTCTTCAGACTACAGCTTTTTGCAAATGTTAGTGAAGGACAACCTGGACGATGACAGCAAAAATCCATTAATGGTAGACTGCCACCTGCTGGTAAACTATGAGAATTGTGATTTCTGGGAAAAGGCTTAAAAATTAGAACTTGGAAACTGATCGCTATTAAATTAAATTCAGTACACAAAACTGTATTTCAGTACACAGAGTTGAAAGTATGTATTTGCTGATGTATGTAGTATGGTTTTATTCCACATATATTATAATTCGCAGGAGGTCACATGCTATGAAGGTTAAAGTGGACATGCCTATAGTTTGAAGAAAAATAATCTGCTAGGAAGCCAAAGTACAACCTTACAGACAGTTTTCAACAAGAAAGTAAGAAGAAAAATAGGAAAAAAAGAGTCAGTTATAAACATTAAACTGCCCCATAAACATTTGGTTTTGATGTGAGGTTTATACTGCACTTGACTTCAGGATTTAACAGGTTTTACTTAAAAGAACTCCCAGATTTAATTTTGATACTAAAAACCTGAAATTCATTATAATTAACATACATTTATTTACATACATTGGTACCTAAAATGTTATTTATAATCAAATTAGAAAGGGGAAGGGTCTGTTAAAAAATAAACCAGATAACCATAATAAAGTGATTTCACTATGACATTTTTTGTTATCCCATTAACTAAATCATACTAATAAGATTTCAAAAGCCAGCATAATATTATCTATTTGAGAAAGAAAAAAATGTAGGCATGCTCTATCACCCCTAGGAAGAAATAAAATCAAACAATCCTAATTTGGGGGAAGAAAGAGGAAAGAAAAGAGTGTAACAGTAAGAAGAAAATCTAAATCATTGTTTTCAGAAAATAGTTTTAGTATATTTGCTTTGCAGACTGAAAATCTGTGCTATTTCTCAATACAGAAATAATTCTTAACAATGAAAATTGTAACTAAAAACAATATAGCTCTTTGAATCCTAATTATAATCATTTCCCATTATGCAGGGAAACAATGTTAGCATCAATAATAATGCTGGTTTGCTAGTAAGCATTAAATACTGTATTAATCAACAACTAAGCATATCATGTCAATACAATCAGCTTGAACCTCCTCTGAAAGCCAGAGGGTGACAAGTGAAGCAACTTTGGCCATTCAAAGAGGCTGAATGCTAGGCAAAAGGTGAACAAACTTTGGATACAAACACAGCCCCATCTGCACTGATAACAGACAAAAACTAACTCAAATCCAATTCATATGCTTAAGAGACCTATAATTATCAGCAAAGGATCTAACACCCCCAGAAATAAATCTCTAATTTAAAAAAACAAAGACAATACAGTAAAAGTAAGAGAAACTTGTTGTGTCAAATATTTGGTTATTTCAAAACAAGAAGAATATGCTTCCTAAAATTTCTCAAATATGGAAAGAACTCTTTAAAATCTGCTCTAAAATGCCAGGATGGCACATCACTGAAATCACAACATTGCATCTTTTTTTATTTCAAATTTTATCCATTTTTAGCCTTAGGAATTTTACTCTTTTAGTCATCTACCTCTCACATCTTAAAAATCATCCATTTACTGGGCTTCCCTAGTGGCGCAGTGGTTGAGAATCCTCCTGCCAATGCAGGGGACAGGGGTTCCAGCCCTGGTCTGGGAAGATCCCACATGCCGTGGAGCAACTAAGCCCCTGCACCACAACTACTGAGCCTGTGTGCCACAATTACTGAAGCCCATGTGCCTAGAGCCCGTGCTCCGCAACAAGAGAAGCCACCACAATGAGAAGCCCACGCACCACAACGAAGAGTAGCCCCCACTCGCTGCAACTAGAGAAAGCCCAAGTGCGGCAACAAAGACCCAACTGAGCCAAAAATTAAATAAGTAAGTAAGTAGACAGTCCTCTGTGACTATGAATGGATAGACAAATGGATAAAGAAGATGTGGTACATATATACAATGGAATATTACTCAGCCATAAAAAGGAACAAAATTGGGTCATTTGTAGAGACGTGGATGGATCTAGAGACTGTCATACAGAGTGAAGTAAGTCAGAAAGAGAAAAACAAATATTGTATATTAATGCATATATGTGGAATCTAGAAAAATGGTACAGATGAACCAGTTGGCAGGGCAGAAAAAGAGACACAGATGTAGAGAACAAACGTATAGACACCAAGGGGGGAAAGTGGCAGGGGTGGTGGTGGTGGTGTGATGAATTGGGAGACTGGGATTGACATGTATAGACTAATATGTATAAAATGGATAACTAGTAAGAACCTGCTGTATAAAAAAATAAAATTCTAAAATTAAAAAAAAATCATCCAGTTAAAGAGGATACTTAAAGGTCCTTTTAAACACTAAGAAGTTGACATTTCTACGAATTCATGGCCAGTTCTAAGAGAAGTATAAACCCATTTAACATCATATACTAATAAATATACATACACACATACACTATGGATTATATAATGATTTTATCCCCCAAATTATCTTTTGTAAAGGGTTAAAGAGATAACCAAATCCAACATATTGTCAACTGCTAGCGAAAATTCAACTTCAATAAAGAAATGAGAGCTGCCAAACTACTTTTCCAAGTGAAACATTTTAGGAGATTGCTCTAACCTGGGGCACAGTACATTCTCTCTATGGCATCGCTGTCACAGGAATCTTCAACCTCACTCCACCTGCTAAAATACGTTAGCTGAATGTGTCCTAAAAACAAAACGACAGGAGAAATCAAAACATTTTTCTCTTCCATTTTCTGCAGAAGTGAACTGTAATTACTCCTTTTGTAGCTAAAAACAGTATCATTAAGAATAATGGCATCATTAAGTACTAGAAGCTATTACTGGGGGTGAATTTGCTGCACTGATAATGAAGCTCTAGACAGGAAATGAAGATACTAATTACAAGATAAAACGCCTACTCAGTTAATTGGAAGCAACAGCGAATAAAAAGAAATGCATTTGCAAAAGTTCCTGACCTCTATCATTCAATAAGATGTTGTTTGGGTTCAAATCGCGGCACACAATTCCCTCTCTATGTAAAGCATCAAGGGCTACCACCATTTCAGCTGCCCATCTTTGAATACAGCCCTCTGGGATGTAAAACCTGGAGTTTAGTGCTAATTTTTTATCAAGGTCCTCAAAAATCTGATGTATTTCCTTGTCTCCTTCTAGTGCTAACCCACTCTCTGCCTTAGTCTCAGAGTCTCTCTGAAACACAGTCGGCTCCTCTTTAGCCAAATCATCAGTTTGATCTGTAAACAGCAATACTTCTTCAGTTTTTAAAGTGTCTGTATTTACGTTATATTCATTAGCACCTGAGAGTGGGTCAGAAATATGGAATAAGCTTTCTTTTGCGTTGTTTCCTGTTACTGCCGATGCAACCAAGCTAAGTCCTTGAAACTTAGGGTCTGAACTGTGTAACAAAGACATGTCTCCCGCATTACTATGATCATCAGCTGCTACAAATAACATCCCAAGATCTCCCTGTGCGTAGTGTTTCTCTGTGATACTATGGGATTTAGACCCACAGGGATCACTCAGTTCCTCTGTGCCTTTTTCTTCACGTGCTTGGCACTGTTCAGTACTAAGCCTGAGGCATAAAACATCAGGGGTTTCCAACAGTTTACTTTCTATTATGCCTATATTAGTCTGTGTGAACTTTGTAGGTCCCATTGCTGCACCATCTTTCATTGGCTCCAATTCACCAGGCAGATTTACAAGAAGATCAGGCCTTCCTTCATCAGTACCACTGACATCATCAAAAGCAGCATCTTTAAAAGAAATAACCGGGACTGAGTCATCTGAGCCCCTGCTAATGGTGTCATGAGCTATAAACTCTACCTTGCTTTCACTAGTACTAAAACTCCTGGAAGTGCTGTCTCCATCAGAAAAAGTGAAGAATGGTTTCAAAGGTTCTGACTTTAGACTATACAATTTTTCTCCAAAATCAAGTCCTAAGAGTTCACTAGTGCTATCCTTACTATCTATTCTAAAGAATTCCATGGGGCTCTTTTTAGATCTACTGAGGGAATCTGATGTTCTTGGAGAACTAACTGCTTCCAGGCCATCATCTCCAGGAAAGAACTTCAGCTCGTGGGCTGTCAGCTGTGTGCTGGGGCTGTCACTGTCAGCAGCAAGGTGTTCTGGGAAGTTTTCTATAGCTTTGGTATCAACATCATTCCTTTCAGTCTTTATGAAAGGCTCCTCATTCAAAGACCCTGGTTCAATCTTTTCTTGCCCATATTCATTGCATAATGTTAAATAACTAGTAGTACATTCTTCTTCTGAACTTGAGCCAGAATCTGGCCATTTTGGAGAGCTGTCTTGCCCATCATCATCTTGGTTGCTATCATCCTGAGAGCTTGGAGTAAGACTAGTCTTCAAAGGCAGAACTTTAAGCATGGCTCCACCATCACTTTCTCTGGATTCAAAGCTGCTGCTGTCCTGAGGACTAGATGTTGGCTGTTGCAGTTGAACTTTAGCAAGTGAAGATTTTTTCACTGCTTCGATGTCAAAGCTTTCTTCGGGACTTCTGTTTAGAAACTTACTGATATATGACCAGAGTTTGCCACCTGTGAATAAGCATAACCAAAAAAAAAAAAATTAAGAACACCAAATTAATGGTTACTTATTGAAGCCATTAGAAAAACAAAAAGTATTCTAATAATCAATCAAAAGCAAGTCAATGATACCCATTAATGTCAAGTATAGTGTAAGAAGCAATTTAACAAAATGCCTTCTTGAAGAATAGTCGAGCTTGGATTTGGGATTCACGACAACAAAGAGTCTAAATAAAATTTTTGCAATGAAAAAAAAAACTAAATAACTGAATAAAATGCTTTCTTATTATTGCTGACTGGTGAGTACAGTTTCAAGCATATCTCCTAATATCAATTATTTTTTAAATGACAACCTATTTCTTCCTTTGAAGAGAAATTGGTTATAACAAATACTAGTATGAAATTTCACAGCTAAAATTCTACTTTAAAGTTAAACATAATTTACTCTAGAAACATCTATGTTCTGCTCTGTTTATTAATAATTTTTTCAAGCATGGCCACTGAAGCTCTACTGACTAGAAACAGTATTACAAAAAAAAAAAAAAAAAAAAAAAAGAATAGTGAAATTTGATTCAGAAATCTTAAAAACAGTAATTGTGGGAGCATACTTTGTAAAGATATAACTATTGCTCCCCAAAATAGGAAATAATACATTAAAAATGAAACCCTGTACTAATAAGGAGAAAGCAACTTTTTTCAGCACATTTTTAAATGTCATTATTAAATATCATATACCAAGGGGAACTAAATCTTAGGGGAAATAATCACTGACAGTCAATTATATGTGTAAAAAGGTCAATGGACGCATCCAAAATATCTTTCTCTCCTTGGCATTTCATTTCATTTAGAGGAACTCAATAAATACATAAAGCGCCCAATACTGTGCCCAGCATAGAGTAATGCTATAAAGGGTAACTGCCATAATATTAATCCTAGGATACTCAGACATCTTCTTCTACCAGTGATCTAGTTAACAATCTTATCCCATTTTGATAATAATTAGTGGTATAGAACATTGTGGTGTTTAACTTCCCTCTTGCTTCTTCTTAACTAACTTTCTGTCATCACTAGATTATACTCGGTGTCTCATATTTCTCCATATTCAAACTAAAGTTTAAAGATTCATATATGGCTTTGAAATTCACTCACTCACACACAAAAGAAGCTATGCATCGATTCCATCTTTTTTGATTCTTTTGACAACAATAACCACATTCCTCTTATCACAAATACCTCCATTGTGGCACACTAACAGTAATGCCTGCCCTGAAGCTGGGGTTCTTGTATGCAGTCCAAATAAAATGATGTATATTGTTCAACTGTCCTACTGTGAGGACAGGACTAAGTCTTTTTCATCTTTATATATCTACTGCCTATACAGTGTGCAGGACATGATAGGCATTCACTCAATGCTTGTTAACTCAAATCGTAACTTATCAGAATGGGATACGCCATCACAAAGGAGACACTATCTGTAGCTGTAAAGTTCCAGTGATCAGCAAGGAACAGTACCTAGTAAAGTTCTAAGAAAAGTTGCATTATTCTTAGGCTAATTCAACCTGGATGAGCTGCTCAAATCTAAAATTGAATGTGCTTAAATTCTTTATTTTTGCTCCCCAAATCACTTCTTCTTTCTGACTTCAGAGCTACTGAGGCACAAAAACTTGGACTATTTTCTCTCCTTTGTTCTTCCTATATCTGACAAGTTTCTAAGTCCTATAAGATCTACCCATGTTTCCCACAGTCTTCCTCTTCTTTTAATTCCTTTGACCACTCTGTGTTTCCTGGAATAATGTTATAGCTACAACTAGACCACTACTTTCAGTCCTTCCTGTATCACTCTATCATACTAACTGCTGCCCAAGTAATCTTCCATTTTAGCACAGATCTTATCATGTCATTTCTTCAAGAACCCAAACCCTACCCCCACCCCGCCCACCTACTGAACAATGTACCAACTCCATATAGGCATTTGGACCCTTAGTAATACAGTATCAACCCATAATTTGTTCCTCTCCCTCAACTCATCACACATTTCATCTGAATAGAATTTCTCCACATATAACCCATGCTGGGCTTTTGCTCAAACTATACCTACCACTTAGAATTGTCTTTCCTATTAGTTTCCCCAATATCTGCTTGTCAAAGTCCTACCCATTCTTGAAGGTCCTTCAGAATTTGTTTTCTTTTATCAGTTTTTTTTACATACCCTCACTGTATACAACTCCTATCTTCCCAGAATCCTCTGTATCACTTCATCCCTCTTATGACATTTACAACATTGTATTTCATACTAATATTACTTTTATGTGTTCATTAGTTCTTTTATCATACTGCAGGGTCTTCATAACTGCAAGGAGAGGATTCTGTCTAGCATGTAAAATAATAGGAATTAAATATTTATTAAATTGAGTTATAAAAAGATGACATCTTTACAAATTTTTTGAAAACCTTAGGAAAAGTTTATACAAATTAAAAATGTCATTATTTTTGGTCATACTTTCTTCTTATTCTAAAACAGATACATGGTTTTATTATTTTTAAAAAATTTAATATAGAAAAGAACACAGAACAGCAAAAAATTCAGAATATATAAATCACCCATAAACACTATTAACCATTAGTACATTTATCTTCTGACTTTTCACAACTAACATCTTATCATAAACATTTTCTAATTTCATGAGAATATGAACTTGAAAGGCTATATAGCATATCCATGAGATAGATAGATATGGTGTGTTTAAATGTTCCTCTGTTGTTGAACATCTAAGTTGCTTCTAGTCTTTTATTATTAGAATTAAAATAATGTATACTTTAGCTTACAAATACTTAACACCTCTGATTATTTCATCAGGACACAACACCAGAAATGAAAGTGCTAGGTCAGAAAGTATGAATATCTTTAATGCTTCTGATATGTGTCATTAAATTGCTTTACAGAAAAGCTGTACCAGAATCCACTCCTACAAGCAACATGTATTAGTGTCATCTTCATAGCATCTTACCTATATTGGATATTAGCAAGTTTACCAATTTGATTAATCAAACATGGCATCTTATTTAATTCCATTCTTTTCATTATTAGATTAAAAATTTTTTAATGTAATTGTTGGTATTTTCTCTATGGAAATTTGTTACTAGCCTAAAAAAGTACTCTAATGTGAAGTATAAAAACTGTGCATTTTCAAGAGAGAAAAAAACTGTTTTAGCTCTTTCCATTCCTTTTTGGGGGCCAAGTTAGATTTAATGCTCAATGTGGAGCTACAGAAACAAAAATTTGGTCCTATGACATACTTTTTTCAATTACAAAATCATGAAAACCACATAACTTACAAAAATACATAATTCCCATGAAGTTTCTTTCCACAGAAGCTGAGTTCTACTTTCTAGAGTTAAGATCAGGCCTAATACACAAACTTACACAAATGTCAACATTATTATTGTAACATTAATAATATTAACCTAAAAAAATCCTGTTATTGCTAAATCACAAAATATAAATAGAAAATATCTAAAATATTTATAATTTTTAATACTCTAAGAATATAAATGATACTTTTCTAAGCCCTGTTGAAGCACATAAAATTACATATATTAGCTACTTTAAGCTATGAAAATAGCAATCCATAAGGTTTAATAAAAACTCTTTTTGTCTCTCTTTAGATTTTCATCTATTGGTTTTCTGCAGGATTACAAAGAAAATCTTTTCAATTTACTTGACCAGAATTGGAATTTAAATTTAATACATATGATAAAATATTGATGGACCCATGATCAAAAATCATCTTTTGACCCAGCAATTCTACTTCAAGAAATTTTTCTTACAAATAATTCTCAAAACAAAACAAAATTTTAAAAAATGCACATATATAGGGACAAGTACTGGAAACAATTTAAACAACAGTAGACAGGGGACTACTTAAATCAATTATGGTAAATCTGCACAACCAAATACCTTGTATGTATTCAAAAATAAACAAACAGCAATATTGCAAATACTTAGTGTCTACCATGTACTAGGCACTATTATAAGTGCTTTACATATACCAACTATTTAATCCCCACATCTACCCTCACATCTACACTATGTAATTATTAGTTAATTACATAATTATTATGTAATTCTTATTATCCCTGTTTTACAAATAAGGAAACAGAGGTATAGAAAGGCTAAATAATTTGCCCAAGGTCACACAACTAGTAAATTGTGAGCCAGCCTTCAAGCTAACATAGTCTGGCTCTAAGATCCTTCTTTTTCTCCCCCCCCTTAATTTTTATTTAATTATTTATTTATTTTTGGCTGCGTTGGGTCTTCGTTGTTGCTGTGCGTGGGCTTTCTCTAGCTGTGGCGAGCGGGGGCTACTCTTCGTTGCGGTGCACGGGCTTCTCATTGCAGTGGCTTCTCTTGTTGTGGAGCACGGGCTCTAGGCATGTGGGCTTCTGTAGCTGTGGCTCACGGGTTTAGGTACTCCGTGGCATGTGGGATCTTCCCAGACCAGGGCTCGAACCCACATCCCCTGCATTGGCAGGCGGATTCTTAACCACTGCGCTACCAGGGAAGCCCTAAGATCCTTCTTTTTAATCACTATACTATACCGCCTCTCTCAGTGGACACCTATATGTACTGATAAGGAAAGATGTCTGAAGTACACTGTTAGGGTCGGGGGAAAAGCAAGCTACAGAACAATATGTAAAGTGAATTTATGTTTTTAAAAAACAGGGACTTTCCTGGTGGCGCAGTGGATAGGACTCCATGCTCCCAATGCAGGGGTGTGGGTTCGATCCCTGGTCAGGGAACTAGATCCCACGTGCATGCCACGGCTGAGGGTTCGTGTGCCACAACTAAGGAGTCCACACAATGCAACTAAGGAGCTGGCAAACTGCAACTAAGGAGCCCTTGGAGCTGCTACTAAGGAGCCCACGTGCTGCAACTAAGACCTCACGCAACCAAATGAATAAAAATAAGTAAATATATATTTTTTAAATCAGACAGGTGGGGGGAGAAGTATATGTTTATATACACAGGAAATTTCTGGAAACGTTCACCCTATTTCTAGAGAATAGAAATGGGCATTAAAGTGAATAAGGAGGAAGAATTTTTATTTCTACTTTATATACTTCCATCTGGTACGAATTTCTTTCTATATTAGTTTTATAATGTTTTTTTTAAAACTAGTTAATAAAAAGAGAATCATTTCATCCCTTTGGTCCCCTCTTAACTTGAGGAGAAACTCTTTCCCATCCCCCACCTATTTCCTCGGAAGCTTTTCCAATCACTTTCTTGTAACCTAGTCATTCATCTTTTCTTAGTCAGTATTGAGCAGTTATACACTGAGCACCTTCTATGTACCAAGCATTCCTATAAATGCTGGGATATATATATATATATGATGAATCATAATCCCTAATCTTACGAACTTAAAGTTTTAATAACACATATAGCCTTGACTGAATACATTTGTTTCTCCCACCTTTTCTTCTTCAAACAGAGTTAAAATAAGAAATCCATTAATAGGAACAATAAACATTTTAAACCTCTCTCCTAAAATCCTGTCTGGCATATCCAACTGCCTACTCAACACCACCTGGAAATTTAATAAGCATCTCAAACTCACATGTCCAGCACTGAATCTCTGGTTTTTCCCTCTAAATCTACTCCTCCCACAGCTTTCCTCATCTTAGTAAATGGAAACCATTCTTTCAGTTACTTAAGCCCAAAACCATGGAGTCATACAAGGCAGAATCATTTCAGTTCTACCTTCAGAATGTGTTCAGAATCTAATAAGCATTTCTCACCACCTCCACCACTAATGCTTTGTGGAAGCCAGTGTCGATTTCACCTGGAGTGCTGCAACAACCTCCAAACTGGTCTCCCTGCTTTCGAGTTTGCCCTCCTAGATTCTATTTTCCACCAAGCAACCAGAGTAATCCCTACCTTGTCACTGCTCTGCTCAATATCCCCCAGGGTCTTCCTATCCATTCAGAATAAAAACTATGTTCTTAAAGTGGCCTAGAAGACCACACCGGATCTGCTCACCTGCCTCCCCACTTCTCTGATACCATTTCCTACCACTCTTCCCATTCTGCTCCAGCCACACTTGACCTTGCTGTTTCTTGTACAGCAAATACACTCTTGCCTCCAGGCCTATGTACTTGTTCCCTCTTGCCAAGATACTCTTCCCTCCCATGTCCACATCTGCTCCCTCTCTCATTTCCCTCAGGTCATTGGCCAAATGTCTCCTTCTTAATAAGGTGACCACTCTCTATAAAATAACAACCCCCAACTCACCCTTCTGGCATTCCCTCATATATTTACTTATGTATTTGCTTACTGTCTGTTCTGCCTCTATACTGCAAGCTCCATGTGGACAGAGTCTTTATTTTGCTCACTGCCATGTTAGAACTAAGCCTATATCCCAGAGAGCACTCCATATATTTCTAAATGAATGAATTAAAAATGTTATGAAAATTAGTCCAAGAGACTCATGTGAATCATGAATAGTTCTGTTAAGCAAAGGGAAGTTAAAGCCCAAATCATAAATATTCAAGGATTCATATTATGGAGAAAACAATTCTTCAGTGTTTACTTTTTTAGTAATAGCTATTCACGTATATGAAAGTGAAGTTTTTATGATATATGTACAACCTCCTAATTCACAGAGGTAACAAAGAAAGTATCACTGACATGTAAAAAGATAACACACTGTCCATCAGCCAGTTCACTTGACTGCTCATGCCAAATCCAGGAAATTATCCTAGATTCTTCTCTCCCTAACCTCAAATCCATCACAGGTCCCACTGACTACCCTCACAGCAACTCCACAAGTATCCCAGAAGGCCATGCCATCATCAACTCTTGCCCAGACTACTTTATTACCCTTCATTGCTTCTCCTCTTGCCTTTCTATAATCCATTCCACATACAACAGTCAGAGTGATTTCCTTAAATGTAGAGCAGATATTGTCACTGCTTAAAATGTCCAATGGTCTCCCAATGCACTTGAATGAAAGCCAAAGCCCTTACCGTGCCCCTGCCTGCTTCTCCAATAGCTTCATATACCACCACTGTCTTCACCTACCAGACTCCAACTGAATGGTCTCCTTTCTTGTTCATCAAACATTGCAAGTTTCTTTTTGCCTTCGATTTCTTATACTGATCCCTATACCTAGAATGGGTTTGCCCCTTACATCCAAACAGTTATTTCTTTTGTCATTCAGAACTCCTCTTAAATGTCACCTTCTTAGAGCGGGCTTCCTTGACTAACTCGTCTAAAGTAGTCCCCCAGTCATTCTCGATTAGAGCTCTCTGTGTTAAAGATGAGTATGGTCCCTATTATTAGCCAATATTATCATGCTTTTGTTTTTCTGTTTGACTCTCCACAAGAAGAATGTAAGTTTCAAAAAGTCAGACTCTTTTCCTGTTTTGTTCACCTAAAAGAAAGCCTGATAGTACATGCTCAATAAATTAGCTGAATATTAAATGAATCCAGAGTCCCTATTTACACCATAATCCAATATATTTGTATTATAAAATCTTCTTAAAATTAAACAATAAACACCTGAAATGAGTAGTCAAAAGAGATTCCTGCCCACCCCCCAAGTTTAAATAATCCAGAACAAATTCTATGGTCATGTAACCATTCAAAGTCAGGCATGGTCAACAATAAAGGAAAGAGACTTGGTAAAGATAATCTAAAACAGTGGAAAATTTGAAAGCCACATGTCTATGGCTTTAAAGCATATTACAAACATTTTCTATAGTAACAAAGTAAAATTGGTTGAAATATCAGCTTTGGGAAGTATAAGAGAAGGTGAGAAGATGGCACAAGAAAAAATGAAGTACTGTATTTGGAGAAGGAAAAGGAAAAACAGGAAGAGGAAGCTGCAAATAGCAGAGGTACACTAGGATTGAAAATTTGCCACAGATAATCTCCAACATGAGTAATCCACACTGGGTAATAGAATATTGACTATAATTACATTCATCCTACTGACCTTGTTCTAAATTATTATGGATTATTACTACGCAAGTTATTTTGTTCCCACAAGAGGTGGCTGTATTTCGCTATCAGATGACATGACCTCTAATTCAATAATGTCTGTAATGCACTGGTATCCTCGGATAAAAGCTGTCTATAATATCTGAACAAAGGTGAATTAGTTATCCAATTCACACACGCAATTAACTCTCTTAATACCTGAGAGACCACGGAGCCCCTTCTGAATTTCCTATCAAATACTACATATGGAGGTCTTCCCTCCATCTGTAGTTATCTTGTGCTGTACTTCATAATAAACAATATTAATAGTTTATTGCCCCCGCCAAAAATCTTACATTAGTTATCATACGAGACCTCATTCCACAAAGCAATGACTCATTTTCCTGGGAAAATGCATTCAATTCAAATGTTAGGCCTATTACTAAAGCACAGTAATTCTTTATTCTCAGTAATGTTAAAATAACAACGCCTTCAAGAAATATGGAAAATAATTTTAATTTTCTTTATTATTTTAAGAACACCTCTCAAAAGCTAAAAGGCGATATTTATTTTGTGGATTAATATTTATGTGCTGTGTTCATTCTACATAAAAGACTCTTTATTTAAATTTAGGTGTTAAAGGGCAAAAACAAACCAAAATACAGTAATTTTTTGCCACCTGTTCCCTTTACTAAGAGCTGAAATTTCATAGTTTGAAGGCAGAGCACTGTGCCTTTGCTTTGTCCCCATATGTGATGCCAGTGTCTGTATTCGTAAAAACCCAGATCAGAATAACTAGGTAATGTCAAATGTTAAGCAAATACCTATGCCTTCTAAAAGAGGGGGTAATTAATTAATTCTTCAGGGGATGCTCTTCATTTTGTCATCTAACATTAGTGTATCTTCTCAGCAGAAAACAAGAGAAATCCCTAAAATAAAACTTAGTTCTCTTAGCACACATGTGCATTAAAGTTCTCATCATATCGGACCAATCCTACGAGTAAGTAGTTAAGTATACCTAAGAATGTTACTACAGTTCAAATGAAATCTGCCTCTCGCCTGGGCTTTCATTCTCCCTCACAACTCAAACTAGGGAGGGAGAACAGAGGAATAAGGAAACAATTTCTCACACGTGTTTCTTATGTTTTATCCGCTCAAGTAATGACAGAAGTAAGAAGGACATTATAGAAACTAAAAAGCTAAGCAGGTGACATTCTTCACTCCACAAACAATTTAAACTACAAACTAACCTTCCACATGCTGCAGCACAAGAAATACCGACTCCTCAGAAATGATGTACTTGTGCAGACACACCATGTTGGGCACACAGCGGGGGATGATGGTCTTTCTGTTCCTGCTGTATTCACTGCTTTTCCTTAGACCCTGACAGAGAACAAAAAGGTCAGTTGTACCCTCAGTTGCCTTTGGAGCCTGCTGTGCTCTGTGTTTATCAACCAAACTAATCTATCCGAGTTACCCTGGGCTTCAGAGAAACCACTCATCTGCTGCTCTATGCCCCTCAGTCCCTGGAGGCTCTGCTGATGGCATCTGGCGTGAATCCAGAGAACGGAAGATGCCACAAAGCTGCCATTAAAATCAATTACGTGGGTCAGTGTTTTTATTAGAGATGCTCTCAAACTAAGTCATCAGGATGACACACAGTTATTTCTCTATGACCTTTTCTTAAGTTTTATTTTACTTATGTATATCTTTAAAGCAGTAGACATCGTGAGATCAATTCAAATTCCTGAGACACAAAAGGCATTCCTAGATTAAACGGGCAGTTTTAAAATTCTATTCCAAAAAAGTACAAATATCATTTTAAGTTTTCTCCAAAGGAACAAGGTATGTGTAGTTTCTGCTGTCATATCCTGGTTTAAAAATCTAAGAAAATGCCAGTGATAGAGTATACTCATAAAAAGAAATTTATTTCAGTATATGTCAAGGTGACCAACTGCCATGCTGATAAGTAAAAGAAAAATATCAGAAAAATATAAAACTAATCTGAAATTCATTAATTCTGGATGCCGTGGAAATGCTTAAATTAGGATATTTTTAGAATATGTACTATCACAATCCACTTCAAATATGATTTTGAAATTACAAAATTGAGGGGGTTTTCTTCCTTTATTCATTTAATTACAAACTGAGTAATACAGAGAATCAAAATTGAATTTAGAAAAAAGACAGGGCCAGGGATGTAGATAACACTTTCCCAAATACCTGTAACAAAGACTTTAAGGCAAAATTTCAGGTCTTAAGAACTATAATCATAATCAAAGGTATGATTGCATGTGGTCTTCACATATTATTCAAAATGTACTAGAGATGCATTTAAATTATACACTATACATTTAAGCAGCATAAAATGAGTCTTCAACTTATCCAAATTATTTCCTCCATACTCTATAACCTAAGCCTCTTTTTAAATGTATGCTATAGAGTATTTATCCACTGTGATGGAAGGACACAAAGTAAAATAAATACAGATCACTGCAAACATAAAAGAACATTCAAACACCCAGAAAAAATTAAATATTTTCTTTCAGAAGCAAAATTTGAAAATAAATTTCTAAATTCATTAAACAGAAAAATTCTACTTACTTTTAGAATGAATGTCTGTTCTGTCCTTGTATCCATTACAAGTAAAACCTACATAAAAGACATGAGTAATAACCTATTTACAATACAATGAAACATGAACTCATAACTTTTTGAAACTATACTTTAAAGGTTTGGGGGAAGTGTTGAAATTGACTCTGCCAAAATTGTTAATTTCTGAATTGATTTTTTTTTAAGTTGCCAAATCACAGGATTAAAACAGTCTTATCTAAAAGTGTGTTTCCTTTCTAAAAATGCCATATTTTAGAAACACTACTACATTTTCCTAGATTTATTTTAAAATATATTTCTTAAAAGGAAGAACTATTTTAGAAAAAGAACTTTTCCTCAAGAAACATATATGGTTTAAAAAAAGTTTTTAAAAAATTATTTTTTACAGAAATTGAAGTCTCAGTTTTCTTCCTAAAACCTCTAATGTAGCAATTTGTTACAATGTGATCTCAATAACCCAGGCTCTAACCCAAGGCACCCTTCTGGTGCTACTTCTCCATCCTGGACTCATCCTTAACTCCTCTTTTCCCATCAGCAAATCCTGCCAGCTCTATCTTCAAATTGTATCCAGAATCTGAACTCACCTCACCACTTCCACAGCTATTACCCTGAATGAAACAAAGATTTACCTGGATTATAACAATGGTGTCCCAACAGATTTCTCTGCTTCCATCTTTGCTGCCCTATGGTCTATTCTCAAAATAGCAGGCAGGGTTTGCTTTTAAAAACATAAGTTATATCATGTCACTTCTCATTCAGAGAAAAAGCACACATTCAAAACAATGACCTCAAGACCCCTCATAATCTCACACATTGCCCCCTCAAACTATCCACTCCCCCTGCACCCACCCTGGTGAAAAAAAGAGTGAATAGAGATAGGGAATTATGCTACCATATTAATATTTATATTTATAGTTTATGTTTTATAAACATTTAAATATTTATATTATATATTTTATATTATGTTAATCTTATCATTTTGGAGAAACACTATAGCAGAGGTTGGCAAACTTTTCCTGTAAAGATGCAGGTAGTAAATATTTAAGGCTTGGCAGGCCCACACGGTCTCTGTTGCAGCTATTCAACTCCGCTGTTGTAGCACAAAAGCAGCCAGAGTCCGAAATGGGCCATGGCAGGAGAATTTACACCACAGAAATCTGCAAACACAGTAAACAGGGCTTTTTTTCCCCACCCCCTCCAGAGAGCTGGGAGTCAAGGGTAAAAGAAGATATTAAGCTTAGAAAAATAAAAGAATGGTCAGAAAGAGAAAAACAAATACCATATGCTAACACACATATATATATAGAATCTAAAAAAAAAAAAAGTGTTCTGAAGAACCTAGGGTCAGGACAGGAATAAAGATGCAGATGTAGAGAATGGACTTGAGGACACGGGGAGGGGGGAAGGGAAGCTGAGACAAAGTGAGAGAGTGGCATGGACTTATATACACTACCAAATGTAAAATAGATAGCTAGTGGGAAGCAGTCACATAGCACAGGGAGAGCAGCTCGGTGCTTTGTGACCACCCAGAGGGGCGGGATAGGGAGGGTGGGAGGGAGACACAAGAGGGAGGCGATATGGAGATATATGTATACATACAGCTGATTCACTTTGTTATACAGCAGCAACTAACACAACAATGTAAAGCAATTATACCTCAATAATGATGTTAAATAAATACATACATACATAAATAAATACATAAATAAATAAAGAATGGTGAGAAGAAACGGGAGTTACAAAGAGGAACCCGTTTAAGACCTGATGAATTTGAAGTAATAGTGACAACTTCAACTTTGACCCCTCTTCTGAGTGCTTGACCTATACTATTTAACTCCATTTAATTTCAATTGAATATTCCCACAGATACCTCCTAAACTCATCTCTTCCTCTTCCCAAAGCCCTGTCCCCACTAAAACTAAAACAAAACCCCGCTTCACCTCTCACCATATTGAATAACACCACCACCCATGGAACCCCCCCCAATCAAAAAGCTCCCTAAGTCACCGTGAATTCTCCCCTGCCCCCCACCTTCATAACCAGTGCCCAAGTCCAGTCAATTCTACCTCCTAAGTATTTCTCTCCTCCACCTTCTACTCTCTTTCGCCTACCATGTTTTAAGTGTTTAATATGTGCTATGCTTTAGTCATGTGTAATCATTGTTAATTCTTTCAATTACCCAATAAGATAGTTTTACCATTCCTACTCCATATGTGAAGATACTATAGCTTCATCTGTAGAAGCTATAACGGTAGATAATAATAGTATCTACCATTTGTGAGAATTTCAGTGAGATAATCTTTAAACTTGCTTGGTACAGCCAGTTATTACTATTATTGCTATCACTATTATTGCTTCTTCTCCCTGAAATGTTCACCCAGCCCCTTATCAAACAAGCACTTATCTTTCCATATTCAGCTCAAATGTCACTGACACTTTTCTTCCTTTGTTCTCCCACTGTATATGGTACCAGCCTCTTCAATTTGGTTTTATTTAGTCACTTGTCTATATCCCAACCAGATTTCAAGCTTTTCATCAGCATGTTTAAGCAGAATAACAGTCGCCAAAGACACTCATATCTTAATCTCCATAACTTGTGAATATGTTACGTTACTGGCAAAAAGGACTCTGCAGATATAATTAGGGTACAGACCTTAAAACAGATTACCCTGGATTATCTGACTGGGCTTAATCAAATCACATGACCCCTTAGAGAACTGTCTCTGTCCAGAACTGGACAGCACAAAAATGATATGGCAGAAGGGGAAATCAGAGGGATTCGAAGTATGAGAGGGACATGTTGTTGCTGGATACAGAGGTCCAAATGTAAGCACTGGAAAGAGCCCTCTAGGAGCTCACAGTAAGCATGAGAAGGAACAGGCAGCTTCTAGGAACAAAGACCAACCCTTGGCTGAGAGCCAGCAACCACAGTCCTACAACCATAAAGAAAAGAATTCAGCCAACAACCTGAATGAGCTTGAAAGTGGATTTTCTCCCAGAGTCTCCAGTATGGAATGCAGCCCTGCCAGCACCTTGATTTTAGCCCAATGCAATCCATGTCATGTCAGACCTCTGATCCAAAGAACTTTGACATAATAAATTTAGTGGTTTTAAGCTGCGAAGTTTGTGGTAATTTGTAATGCAGCGATAGAAAGCTAATACAGGGCAGAAATTGTATTTCCTCCAACACATAACCTATCCATCTCCCACAGTAATTGTTCAATAAACATATGTGAATGAATTTAGGTGTAAAAGTTTGGAAGGTAGACAGCAATTTGGGAATGGAGCTTAGAAAATAAGTCAGGACTAAAGATGTACAGTAACTGAGCAATCTCCATAAAAATAACAGCTAAAGACATGAGGAAGTACCCCAATGGAATGCTCACTTTATAGCAGGCACTGTGATGGGGTTTAAGGAATTAAATCACATAATTCATTCAACAATCCAATGAGGTAGGCATACTTTTTTTTCTTCCTTTTTGGCCACACCACACGGCATGTGGGATCTTAGTTACCCAGCCAGGAATCGAACCGGCGCCCCTTGCAGTGGAAGCGCGGTCTTAACCACTGAACAGCCAGGGACATTCCAAGGTAGGTATACTTTTATTAACCAATATTACAGAGGAGAAAACAAACATAAAACTGTTAACCTGCCCATGCTCACAAAGCTAAGACGTGCCAGAGGTGAAATTTAAACCCAGCAATCTGGCTCCAGGGCTCTTCCTCTTTAACTGCTAAACTATACTATTTATGTCTGTGTATACATAGCTGGAATACTGAGGGTATATAACACAATAACCACCAAAAGTACAGTGAGAAATACACCAAAAACCCCAGAAAATATAGTGGTTCAGACATCAGGAAAAGAGAATGCTTAAAATTAGAGTAATCACCTGTGCCAAACAACAAAGAGAAGCCATGAAGAATGAGGACTAAGAAGGGACTACTGCCTAAGGCAGTTAGGAAGTCACTGATAACTTTCAATACTACATCATGCAGTCAACTGGTGGGGACAGAAGCCAACTACTCTGAGTTAGTAATGGGTGATAAGAAAATGGAGGCAACATATACATGTCTCTCCAAAGAGAAGTATGTCAGAAGAAGGAAAAACACTAAAATGAAAGAGTTAGTAGGATCATCAGGTTTGAACTATTTTCAGAGAGGGTAGACCTATTTGCCCATAATTTCCCTCGGAGCTATATTCACCACCAATCTTGAACCTCCTAGGCATGGAAGCACATTCAAAGAACTTGAACCTTGACAGTTAAATTAACATATCATGAGTGCAAAAGGGGGCACACCTCTGTAAAGGAGGGCTCAATAAATATCTACTGAATCTGTGAAGACATCTATTCAGTATTCCTTAAATCTCATCTGTTTTCACATCAAGTTGTGACTCTTTTAAGCTATTCATCAGATTCCAATCCTAATTTAAATAACATACTTCTATGTGAAATGAAATAGAAAACGTTTCACTAGGTAAAAGGTAAGGAAGCTGTACAAAGCAAAGAACTTTTTTCTACCAGAAACTTCTTAATCGACTGAACAGAATGTACCTGCATAAATCAGGAGTGATATCTCTTTGCTGGTCTCACTTAGCCATGAAGCATGAAGTGGATCCGATAAAAAGGCCAAATTAAGATCGATAAACATGGTTGAGAAGGGCTGCTTTGTTTACATTTACTTTCTTCTCCAAGTTTGTCTGCAACTAGACAATGTTCACATTGAGGCAATAAACACAAGAACATATGTGATTTTTTTTAAATGTGCCCTTTGACTGTCAATTTCTCCCAAACAGGTGTTGGCTAAATGATTATAAATTGGCCTCTGGATACACCTCTTCAACTGAGCCGTACAGGGCTGGTGATAATATAATTAGACCTAAAAACATCAGGCTGGTGAATGCTTTCCATCTGTTTGGCAATAATGTTTAGTTAACAGTAGTCTTTAAAAGAAGCACCTTCAACTTCAGTTCTTAAAGTTATTTATAGAGCCATTCTTAACACACCAGCACTCCTGCTAACAAGAGCTTTAGCCACTTGGAAATTATTAGCCATACGGCTGTATACAAAGAGAAACGACTGCATTTAACATCTGTATCTTTCCAAATTTACACGCTTCAACCCCATTTAGAGTCATTTCTTAATGAACAGTGCTATGGCGCTGCATTAATATTATAGTTGCATGCACAAAGATCATAAGAAGCCAAACATTTTTTAATGCCAACAGCAGGCCAATCTGTAATGAAGCTGTCAGCATAAAGGGCAAAATAATAGCTTCTTTAACCCTCAAACAGCATTCGTTCATTTGTGGACTAGAACATATCAATTTAAAAACTGCTTCATGGGTTTGCTCACCTTTATAAAGACAAAAATCTAATTTGGTACTAATTTGATACAATTGTCTTCCCAATAAAAGACTCCTAAAACCATCTTTTGTTTCATGATAAAACAAGTACTATAACTAAACCTGTCATGAAATAATTACCTTGGATAGTATACTTTATTGAAAGAATACAAGTAATGTATTTTTCCCTTTCATTTTTCACACTTACTTATCAGCACTATATTAGCATATGGTCTAACAGGAGAGATTACTTCATCTTTGCCCATGGTAATATATAGAATCACTGCTCCTAACTGGGAGAAAAAAAACAAAAACAGACAACTTATGCCTTTAGGATTAGCCTCATCTGCTCCTCAATTCTACCAGCACAATGAGACTTGCCTACTCTTCTTTTGCAACAGTAGCAGGAAAAGCTCCAATTGATTATAAGTCAATTTTGTTAACTAGAATGGGGAAGGCCCAATATTTAACTAGGTACCACCTCTGGAAAGATAGGAGACGTTGGGGAATATATCAAAGGTATCAAATGATGAGTTTTTTTTAAGCACATGAAAAATAAATTTGGAGAAAAGAAAAGAGACAAATAGCAATAAAGACACTATGACTGTGGTGAGGAATTATGGATAGTTCCCTTCAGTGAAGATTATGTGCCACCCATTTTTTAAATTTTTTAGATACTTAATTTAAAGGTTGACATTCAAAGTCTGTAAGTCTCTAAAAGTAAATTCAACTCCAATTCCTTTAAAAAGAAAGACTACCTGGGTTATCTGAGGGAATATCTATCTCTACTTTGGTGCCAGTTACTTCACAGGACTCCAGAACAATTAATAAAAGTGTTTTTTTTTTAATGTTTAAGAAAAGCTTACAGAGGTAGCCATACCAGACAAACAGCGTTTCCCTTAATGGTGTCACAGTACCATTCGTGTTGACGGGATGTCATCCAAATGGACTTCAATTGTGCAAGTTATACTGCTGGGAATTCACACATAAACAAACATACCAGAAAAGAACGGGATCAACATAATAAAGAAGCCAAAGAAAACAGAGAAGCCCAATTCCACAAGTTAGAGAGTCTTTTTCAACATAGTTCCAGATAAATAAGATTATACTTACTGTACTCTCTTTTTACAAAAAAGTCCACACTTAACTTGACCATTATTAGATGAGTTATTAACTAAACTCATCTTGGCAGCTTTATAGGAGCTAGTAATGTTATTCTTCTGTAGAAATGGTTTTGAACAACAAACCTAAAGCACCAAACCTTTGCTCTTCCTGTCAATACCACATGATGATAATCAAATGTTATTTATATTTATTGCTAAAACCCATCTCATTTTATATGCTTAGAATATTCAAAATGTATTTCTACTGTTGATGGTTAATTCCATACCTTACGCTCATGAGATAATCTTATAAAAAAATTAGCTACCAGAAAACAAAGAGTACTAGGTGACCTTTAATACCAACAATTCTCCCCACTGGGATCTAACTTTCTCTTTCTTTGACATCAGAAGGTTAGCAATGTTCCCTGTACCATTGCTCAGCAACTCCAAAAGCAAAAGGTACTCAGCCTACCACTTCCGTCCATGAGAAGTTGCAGCATCAGGAGCATCAGCATGAACAGACTGTGTAGAGGAACTTCTCACCTGTTATGCCATGAAATCAATCTGTTCTTAATGGTCATATGCTCACAAAAGTTGTTTCACTGATAAGAACTGAAGTATGAAAAGTAAAATTTGACATGGATACTTACAACTCTATCCTAAAGGACATTTTCATTTACTACTCTCAAGAATCTATTTTCAGCAAAGCATAAAAGGTACCCCTGTGATGTAAAGGGAACAGAAAAAAATTATTTGGAGTCTTACCAGTGCTTTATTTGTGCTAGAACTTCCAACATAGCACAATATCATGAACTAAGTGAACAAACAATCAAAAAGCATACTGCTTTGTGGACTGACAGCAAAGCCAAAACATCATCAAACAACTTACAGCAAGGAGAAATATCTTTTTGAAGCGGGCTAAGTTCTTTAGGCTTCTATATAACCTAGAAGTATCTTCAAATGTAGGAACAACAGAACTAATCTACTAGGATTCTATGGAAGTAGTACGTAAGATCCACATTTCTTTCCAATTATTAAATTCCAAATTACCATAAATTAAAATATACTTTGCACACCACTGTAAAGCAATTATACTCCAATAAAGATGTTAAAAATAATAATAAAATAAGGATATGTAAAATAATATATATATATACTTTAAATGTTTATCCAAACACATTTAACTCCCAAAAACTTCCCAGTTCAGTTTACCTAATTCTTCTATCTGCCTTAACTACAAGCATACTGGGGCAGGGGCAGGGGAAAAGAACCACAGTAGGACTAGCAAGCAACACAAATCTAAGCTGGTAAATAACGAATTCCTGTATAAGAAAACAACTAATTTTAGATTTCTTTAAATGCCCAGACATTTACAAAGGTTTGAGTATGCTAATTTTTTAATTAAAAGATATTTCAGCAGCGAAAGCTCTTTCATATGCACTACTGATTCTTCATCAAACGTTAACTTTCCAACTTAACACCAGTATAGCCGGTGGCAGCCTGAAGGTTCACCATCTGCTGCTACCCAAAGTCACTGTGGCCACCTTCAGAACATATGCATCAAAGCCTGGAGATAAGAGACCGAAGGAATACTGCGTAAGTCACCATAAGGGTGATGACAAACCTAGAGGCAGGCAACAGGCAAGCTACCAGAAAATTCAGAACATCACGAACCATCAGTCACCTCTTAGAATACATACCCAAGGTCACAAGGGACTCTAGTGGCTGAACAAAAAGACAAGAGAAATACTACCTCTAATGGAATTTACTTAAGTAAATGTGATGATTTTTTCCTTTAAAAAAAGGGGAGAGGTGGCTAGTTTTTTTAAATCCCCTATAATTTTATACAAAGCAAGCATACAATAAATAAAATGAAATATAAATTGAAGGTGTGTTCAGTCTATGAAATAATAATAAAGGTATATATATATTTTTAGGTAGTCATAAAATAAGGTACTTTGCTTTGAAAGGTTTGTTTTCTGTGTACCATCATATCCACAATCCAAATGTTACCCAAGGTAAATGCACTTTGAGATGAGGTTTTATAAAATCCACAAAATAGCAATTAAAAATCCTGATTTCTGGCTACTCAAAAATGTCATTTATTTCAGGTAATGATTATATTCACCACAATACCTCATGTAGAAACAAAATACTGCACTGTCTTTTAAATTACTACAAACAGAGAATCTCAAGAACCTGGCTATATATTCATCTTAAAAGAAATGCACTTATATGAAATTTTCTTATACATCACCCTTGATTCCTGGGTTGGTTTTTTTGGCATCTTTAATGTAGTTAGAGGAAAAGCAATATAGAAAGTATTTTTTAGAATATATAAAGCATCTTTTAATTCTTGATTTTAAAATGGCAGCAGATACATTTAGTTTGCATTCATTCTAATCTTAATCCTGATTTTTAAAAATTCTTCCAAGCTTCCACAGCGAATTAGTTATAAATTAATTTAAAACTAGGGCATTATTAAACATTCATGTACCCTAAGAACTGTCATAACAAAGTCCATTTGTCCTGACCTCTATTTAAACTGAACACAACCTGTTGAGCACAACTATCTACAGTTTCTATAATCAAATACAATACTGTTGTGTGTGTATGCTCCACGGGAACACAATTCAGGCCTCTGTATACTTAGTAACTTCAATAATAATCATGATGATTTTTTAAAAGATCACAGTTTGTCATTGTGATAGCTAAAAATAGAGTATATGTTACCAAAGTAACTTTATCTTCCAAGATGTTATGAATATATTATGAATCATAACATTAAAAAAAGAAAATAAGCATATTTTGGTGGTGCTAAAAGAGATTTGCAAATACAAGTAATTTACTCAAAATTCAAAGGTCAGTCATTCCCACATTGTTTCATTCCTCCAAGGGGCATCGAAATATGCTTGGCAAAGATTGTTTTATCAGGATCAGAAAAGATAAAAAGGATTTTAAAGATGTTCCTCGGGACTTCCCTGGTGGTCCAGTGGTTAAGACTTCACCTTCCAGTGCAGTGGGTGCGGCGGGTTCGATCCCTGGTTGGGGAGCTGAGCTCCCACATGCCTTGTGGCCAAAAAACCAAAACATAAAAACAGAAGCAATATTGTAACAAATTCAATAAAGACTTTAAAAATGGTCCACATCAAAAAAAGAAAAACTTAAAAAAAAAATGTTTCTCTGAAAGTCACTTGGCCAACACCTGGATTATTTATCCTTAGGCGAATAGCTAAATCTAGTCCTGCCCTAGGGTAATGCAAAATACATGTGATTCTCCAGAAAATAATCCAGGGAGTAATTATTTCAACCACAAATATGAATTTTAAATCTCATATTCCTGTTAGCCAAACGTCAATGAATGTGAGCCATTCCTCAATGATGTCTCATACTAGGATGTGAGGTTAATGATTTAGTGAACAATAAAGCTATCACATGTCTTTTTTATACATATGAAAAAAGTTTTACTTTGTATAATTTTTCAAATCCTAGGCCTATACATCTATTACTTCATAAAACATGCTTCCAAAGGACATGGTGTGTCTTTGTAAGAAAACAGGATATAAATATAGCAGAAGGCAGAATATAAAAAACAGAGAAATCGAGTTTAAAACAAATCCTGAGGAGCTTAGGAGGCTCTTCTCAGATCCAAATGCTTTAAAAGCTAGATCTCTACACCTTTGTCATCCTCATTTTGATTGTCTGTTTTCTGTTTTTGCAAAGCAACTTGCCCAAGGCCACAAAGAGATTATGCTAAAGAGAGGTAAAAACTCTGAAGTTCTGGGTTTATAGGCCCAAGTTCAGTTTATGTCATTCAGTACCATAATGAAACCATTTGTTCTGTTTCTTTGGTTTGAATTCTGAAGTTCACTTGGGATAACGACTTGACATTGTTAAATTTAGATGAAAATTAATTCAATTATAAGTATAGTCTGCTGTATTTAGCTTTAGATCCTTCTTATTTGCATTTGCTAGAAACACCTAATACTCTGGTGCTGATATAAACTATGTTCATTCATACTCTGGTTTAATATTTTCATTCTGCTGCTAAGTGTGTTCCATAGATATGCTCAAATAAATTTATAGGCCCTGGAAACTGAAATAAGTCCCTAAAGAGCAGCAAATATGTCCACATAGTTTTTATATAGTGTTCAAAATTGGTGCAGTGTGTACTCAGTAAATGCTATCTTATAAGAATAACAGACGGATACAGAGGCTACATCTTCAAGTCAATCAATACATATCCAACTAAGTTGCCAATGTCAGAGATAGCCTGATTCCAATTCGGAAGAAAATGCTTCAAGGGCAAGAAAGCTTTAAATGTTTTTATTTTTAAGTGTTTTAAATGAGTTTTGCACTTTTGTAGCAGATGGAGTTGAAATTCTGGTACTGGTCAAAATTTAACAATGTTTTAATATGACTAGAAATTTTATTTAGTAGAAGAATACGTGTTGATGTTCTTAAAAATTCCGAAGTATTTTAAAGCATATATGAAACACAAAGACACAACACTATTCTCAAATTGACAATTTCATCGACTGCAACAATTTCCCTGCCAACAATCTACAGGTGTATTCTGTGAGAGAGGGTGAAAAAGGGAGGAGGATGAATGTTTTGACAGTTTTCAAAACTACTCTTCTTGCTCTGATCCTGAACATGTAGTATATTTTGAGGTACAGTCTCACAGAGTATTTGAAATCTTAAAACACATGTATTATCTCTTTTTGTCCCCTTTATAACTATTCAGCAAACATTTGTTAAATCCTTACTGCATGGACAGCACTGTATTTAGTTAGGCATTATCAGAGAAAATAAAAAAGGATCAATTATAGTTTCTGCCCTCTAGGACACGTTAACAAGATATTTAAGGCAACTAAAGGCATACAAGCTAAAATAACACACAACTGAATGCTAAATTGTGTTAATTCAAAGAAAGGAAAGACGAGTATTACAGTTAAGGTAGAGATAAGCTTTCAGCTAAGTCTCGAAGAATGGACTAAACATAGGTGAGCAGGAAGGAAAAAAGGAAGAATTCAAAGAGTTGAAGAAGCTAGAAAGAAAGCATGCACTGAGTCTCCCACAATTCCTTTAGCCTGAAACACTATTCTAGGAGCTAAACCCTACTCATTCCTCATGTCTTTGCTTTGCTTCTAAGAAGCCTCTGGAGAGCCCCAAGCTAGGCACCCCTCCTACATGTTCTCACAATACCCTAGTGTACTTCCTTTGCCCAAAGCAGTTTCACACTGTATTGTAACTGCTATTTCCCACTGAATTATAAACTCTGAGAGGGTAGAGATTAGGTGTTTTATTCACCATTGTATCTCCAGTGGCTATTATCACACTTGACATATAGCAGGAGCTCAACAAATATTTGCTGAATGAATGAATGAATAAATGAGAAAATGGAAAAGACCTGGAGAGAAATGGTGAGGAGGCAGGCCAATTAGATAAATGGTCCCTACCTTTTTTAAGATAATGTGAGTAGAGAGGTATCATTCATTCATTCATTCATTTTTTTCAATACATATATATTGAGTATCTGCTGTTTTTAAGTCACTATACTAAATGTTAAAA
Organism: Mesoplodon mirus; assembly: GCF_964341445.2. Lineage (NCBI taxonomy): Eukaryota > Metazoa > Chordata > Mammalia > Artiodactyla > Ziphiidae > Mesoplodon > Mesoplodon mirus. The sequence goes on along the minus strand of NC_138978.1, from coordinate 153,838,717 downwards.
ATACAAAATTAAATAAGATATAGTCACCAAGCTGGTGTTTGACATGTTATAGAGGCTTATTCTCCAAAGACACATATCTTCTGCACAGGATTTAGACTATCTTTTCTAATAGATGTCTGTGAATACTGTACCAAAATATATAAAAATGTTAATTTTTAGGAAAGAAGGAGGAAAATACTTGGTACTTGAGGCATATGAAGGCTTGTTGGAGGAGGCATAGAAATATCAAAAACTACCATACAATATGGATGAATGCTATGACAGATAGGTTCAAGGCATTAAAAGGACACAACAAAAGATATTTACATTAGACCGTAGAGGTAAGTAAGCAAGGGAGCCTTCCAAAAGAAGACAATAATTAAGAATGAGACAAATTAAGTGAGGAAGGAAAGGTAAAGTCACTCCAGGTAGAGGGGTATAAAACATGACACCTTGTATATCTTACAAGTTCCACAGGGCTGTAACCAAGACAGCATGTTGAGGTGGTCTGGGAATGGTCTTCGTAGGCTTAGCTAAGAAATTTGAACATTATCCTAAAATTCTATGTGAAGGTATTAAAGACTTTTAAGCAAGAGAGTTATTCATTTTAGAAAAATCACTTTCCTAAAGTATCAGCTTTATGAATTATTCTGGCAACAGTGTTGATAATGAACCAGAGGAAAATGAGACTAGAGGCAAATAACAGTATGTCTTAAAAGGGGGATAAAGAGAATAGTGTATATCTTTAAACTTACAAATAACTTGGGATGCCTAAATTTTGATTTGAAACAGTTGAAGGAAAGATGGCTTAGTTGTAACTAGCAGTACCCAGAAGGTATTGGGTCAACCTGAAATAATTATTCTAGCTACATGTCATCTGCAGGATTCTTTGTCCTATTTTGTTGAAAAAAATTTGTTGACAACTTGAAAAAGGTCAACAAAGACATGTTGATCAAAATTATGGATGCCATGAAGCTGAGAGGACTAAACAATGTGTTAAATTTAACATTCTCTGAAATACAGATCACTATCTCCTAGAGAAACTGCATTAAATAACAGTAAACAAATGTTTAAAGTTATACAATAATGACTACAAAGAAAACAAGAGAGGAGATGAGAAAAGATGGAAAAGTTTCAGAAGACAGAAAACGGAATGAATCAGATACTACAGACAGCTAAAGGAGGGATTGAAGAGTGCTACTGAAAACAGGGGCAGTATATGAAAACCTAAATGCCAAATTGATGAGGACATCAGTCCTCCTTCAACCACTTGGCTCCCAGAATGCTGGCTGGTCTAATACTAGATCCCTTGGTAAGAGATTTAAAGGTTCTTTTCTAAGAAAACCAAATAGCCTAAAAGATAAGGCATATAGATACTGACATTATTAGGTCTCCTAATAAAACATCTGGATTATTACGCAAATTGAAGGTCACCAAATGCCCAGCTCAACAAATGAAAAAAACAAAATCCCACCAAACAAATCATTGTGAAATTTTAGAACAGTAGGGACAGGGAGAAGAGCCTATAGGCCTCCAGAGAGAGAAAGGGAGGAAGAAAAAAAATGGGTCGGGAATTGGAATGCAGTATATTGGGTTGGCCAAAACGTTTGTTTGGGTTTTTTATGGAAAAACCCAAATGAACTTTTTGGCCAACCCAACAGAAAACTGATGAAGAGAATTCCCACAGTAACAAGAAGTGGAAGTGTGATGAGGAAAGCTATGCAGAAGGCCAAGAGAACAAACCAATCCATACATAAGCAGAACAAGGAAGGAATCCAAGAGAAAAGACTCTGAGAAAACCACTGATCTACTATCTGAGGTGTCTGACTGCATTGAGACGTTTTAAAATTTTATCAGAGAGTTTAGTAATAAATAATGATAGGGACAGAGAAAAAAATAAGCAAATGGGGGAAAATGAGGCAAGTTATTAACTCTAAGAAAAAACCAAAAATTTGTACATGGAAAGTCCAAAGATATTTCAACAGATTGAAATTTAGGCCAAATTTAAGCAAAATAAAACTAGAAGAAACAAACATAAAACACTACCAATTGGAAAGACAACACACTGTGTTGAAATAACTAAAAACTGGTTATTGGAGAAGGGCAGTACTAAGGACTAAAGAGGCAGTATTTGGCTCAAAAGAAAAAAGGACTTTCTAAGAGTTTCAATTGTGTAAAATGGAATGACTGACTTTGAGACATTAAGTAGCTCTGTCTTTATTCACACTTCTTTACAGTCTCTTCCATGCTGTTTTAGAATTTACATACTGACCTATATCTCTCCTGCTAGACTAAAGAGAGGAACCATGTCTTATATAGCACCTAACACAGTGCCTGCTACATGGTGGCATTCAAAACAGTTTGTTAAATTAATAAATAAAAGGCCCTAAATAAATAAATAAATAAATAAATAAATAAATAAATGGCCCTGAAGCTGAACAGCCATTCAACAGGGCACTACAGATGGGCCACAAGATCTGTAATTCACTGGGTCAGATGACCTTAAAGTCCTTTCTAACCTTGAGATTGTATACCCCAAGCCATTAGGAGGTAAAATGAAACTTGTCCCTTTATTTTGAAATTACTTAGGTTCTCCTATTATAAAACTGACCATACAAATATATTATACATTATACAATCATACTTTAAATACAAAAAGAATTTGACTTCTTTGGAACAAAAATACTCTATTAGTCCAATATATTAACATTAATATTGCAGATAAAGGGTTTTACAAGCATAGAATTTGTTTTATACTCTTAATTATAATTAAGATGTGAATTTCAACAATAGAGACAGAATAAGATATTAAAACACTGAACATTATGAAACATAACTAAAACTCATGTGTGTGTGTATCAAACATGTGGTTGTCCCTTGTTTTAAAAAAACAGGTATACTATGGGCTTCCCTGGTGGCGCGGTGGTTGAGAGTCCGCCTGCCGATGCAGGGGACATGGGTTCGTGCCCCCGTCTGGGAGGATCCCACATGCCGCGGAGTGGCTGGGTCCGTGGGCCATGGCCGCTGAGCCTGCGCGTCTGGAGCCTGTGCTCCGCAACGGGAGAGGCCACAACAGTGAGAGGCCCGTGTACCGCAAAAAAAAAAAAAAAAAACAGGTATACTAGATGTGGCTCCTTAAAGATGATATTATTAATTATAATCAAAGCCTATTTTGATTCCTTATATAAAAACTATGGGTAAACTACATTCCTTTAAATTAAGTTTGTGGATATTAATGTTATCTGCACAATCTAGCTCTATTGTTTACTATTCCTTATCTTCTTGAAGCAGTTTTTGGTTCACAACAAAATTAAGCAGAAAGTACAGAGTTCCCATATACCTCCTGCCCCCAAACACTCACAGCCTCCTCTACTATGATCATCTTGCACCAGTGGTACATTTGTTGAAACCGATGAACCTACACTGACACACTATTATCACCGAAAGTCCACAATTTATATTAGAGTTCACTCGTGGTGTTGTACATTCAATGGTTTTTGACAAATGTACAACACGTATCCACCGTAATAATATCATGCAAAATAGTTTCACTGCCCTCCAAAATTCTGTCTCTGCCTATTCATCCCTCCCCCCTCCTCCTAATTCCTTGCAATCACTGATCATTTTACTCTCTCCATAATTTTTTGCCTTTTCCAGAACGTCATATAGTTGCAATCACACAGTATGTACCTTTTTCAGATTGGTATCTTTCACTTAGTGATATACATTTAAGGTTCCTCCATGTCTTCATGGTTTGATAGCTCATTTCTGTTAAGTGCTGAATAATTTTCCATTGTCTAGATGTACCACAGTTTATTTATCCATTCATCTCCTGAAGGACATCTTGGTTGCTTCCAAGTTTTGGAAATGATGAATAAAGCTGTTATAAATATACACATGAAGATGTTTGTGTAGATATAAGTTTTCAACTCATTTGGGTAAAAAACTAATGAGCATGACTTCTGGATTATATAGTAAAAATATGTTTAGTTTGGTAAGAAACTGTCAAACTGTCTTCCAAAGTGGCTGTACCATTTTGCACTCCCAACCAGCAATGAATGAGAGTTCCTATTATTCCACATCCTCACCAGCATTTGGTGTTGTCAGTGTTCCAGATTTTGGCCAGTCTAATAGATAGGTGGTGGTATCTCATTGTTGTTTTAGTTTGCACTTCCTTGATGACCTATGTTGTGGAGCATCTTCTCATATGCTTATTTGCCATATGTGTGTGTATCTTCTTTGGTGAATTTCCTGTTAAGGTCTTTGGCCCATTTTGTAATTGGGTTGTGCATTTCCTTATTGTTAGGTTTTAAGAGCTCTTTGTATATTCCAGGTAACATTCCTTATGATATATGTCTTTTACAAATATTTTTCCCAGTCTACAACTTGTCTTCATTATCTTGACAGTGTCTTTCACAAAGCAGAAGTTTTTTATTTTAATGAAGTCCAGCTTATCAATTATTTCTTTCATGGATCATGCCTTTGGTTATATCTAAAAAGTCACTGCCATGCCCAAGGTCATCTAGATTTTCTCCTATGTTGTCTTCCAGGAGTTTTATAACTTTGTGTTTTCATTTATGTCTATGATCCACTTTGAGTTAATTTTTTTGAATGATGTAAGGTCGGTCTAGGTCCCCTTTTTTCATGTGAACGTCCATTGGATGTGGTGTTCCAGTACCACGTGTTGAAGCAACTATCTTTTCTCCATGGTACCGCCTTTACTCCTTTATCAAAGACCACTAGACTATATTCATGTAGATCTATTTCTGAACTCTCTATTCTGTTCCATTGATCTGTCTATTCTTTCACCAATCCCACACTGTCTTCATTTCTGTAGCTTTATAGTAAGTCTTGAATTCAGGTAGAATTAGTTCTCTGAGTTTGTTCTTTTCCTTCAATATTGTGTTAGATTTTCTGGGACTTCTGTTCCTCTGTAAAAAATTTACAGTCATTTTCTCAACATCCACAAAATAACTTGCTGTGATTTTGACTGGGATTGCACTAAAAGTATAAATCAAGCTGGGAAGAACTGACATCTTGACAATAATCTCCAAGTATTTGGGAATTTTCTAGTTATCTTTCTTTTACTGATTTCTAATTTAATTCCATTGTGGTCTAAGAGCAGATATTGTAAGAATTCTACTCCTTTAAAGTTGTTAACGTGTGTTTTATAATCCAGAATGTGGTCGTAGTCTACCTTGGTGAATGTTCCATGTGAGCTTGAGAAGAATATATTTTATGCTACTGTTGCATGAAGAAGTCTGTAAGTGTTGATTATGTCCAATTATCTTGATTGATAGTGCTGCTGAGTTCAACTATGTCCTTAATGATTTTCTGCCTACTGGATCTGTCCATTTCTGATACAGTGATATTGAAGTCTCCAACTATAATAGATTTACCTATTTCTCCTTGTAGTTCTATCAGTTTTTTGCCTCACGTATTTTGATGCTCAATTATTAGGCACGTACACATTAAGGATTGTTATATCTTCTTGGATAACTGATCCTTTTATCATTATGTAATGCCTCTGATAATTTCTAATAATTTACCTTGCTCTGAAGTCAGCAATGTCTGAAATTACTATAGCTATTCCTGCTTTCTTTTTTTTTTTTTTTTTTGCGGTACGCGGGCCTCTCACTGTTGCGGCCTATCCCGTTGTGGAGCACAGGCTCCGGACGCACAGGCTCAGCGGCCATGGCTCACGGGCCCAGCCACTCCGCAGCATGTGGGATCCTCCCGGACCGAGGCACGAATCCGTGTCCCCTGCATCGGCAGGCGGATTCCCAACCACTGCGCCACCAGGGAAGCCCTCCTGCTTTCTTTTGATTCGTGTAAACATGGTAAACCTTTCCCTAACCTTTTACCTTTAATCCAATGTGTCTTTTAAAGTGACTGTCTTATAGATAACATATAGTTGGGTCTTGTTTTTTAATCTACTCTGACAAGTTCTGTCTTTTAAATGGTACGTTTAGACCATTGATCTTTATGATTATTTACTTCTATTAAATTGCCCTGCTTATTTTTCCTATTTTTTTCCTCCCACTCTTCTTCTACCATTTGTGGCTTTAATTGATCATTTTATATGATTCGATTTTTTCTCCATTTTAGCAAATAAATTATACCTCTTTTTTTACTTTAGTGCTTGCCCTAGAGTTTGCAATATACATTTACAACTAATCTAACTCCCCTTTCAAATAAAATTATACTGCTTCTCAGGTAGTACAAGTACCTTATAATAGCAAAATATTCTTAATCCATCTCTCATCCTTGGTATCATTGTCATTCATTTCACTCATACAGAAGTACATATAAGCATATATATACATACATCACTATACATAATTGGATACACTGTTTCTATTAATATTTTAAACAAGCTGTTTTTTCTCTTTCCAGTATTCCCATTATGCTTATATTATGCCTTTTATAGTTAAAACACAGTTCTTGGATATCCTGTTCCATTTTTTTTTTTAGTGTTTTTTTCCCTTTGCTTTTCAGTTTCAAGTTTCGATTTACATATTCTCAAGTTTAGAGATTCTTTCCTCGGACCTCTCCAGTCTACTAATGAGCCAATCAAAAGTACCCTTCATTTCTGTATAGTATTTTTTACCTCTAGTTCTCTTTCCAATTCTTTCTTAGAATAAAATTCTTTCTCACATGTTGTCTACTTTTTCTATTAGAGCACACAGTATATATATATATATATATATATATATTTTTTTTTTTTTTTTTTTTTTTTTTTTGCAGTACGCGGGCCCCTCACTTTTGTGGCCTCTCCTGTTGCGGAGCACAGGCTCCAGATGCGCAGGCTCAGCGGCCATGGCTCACGGGCCCAGCTGCTCCGCGGCACGTGGGATCCTCCTGGACCAGGGCACGAACCCGCGTCCCCTGCATCGGCAGGCGGACTCCCAACCACTGCGCCACCAGGGAAGCCCAGCACACAGTATATTAGTCATAGTTGTTTTTAAATTCATGATCTGATAATTCCAACATTCCTCCATATCTGAGTCTGGCTCTGATTCTTGCTCTGTCTCTTCAAACTATGGGTTTTTGCCATCTAGTATGCCTTGTAATTTTTTGTTGAAATCTGTACATGATATACTGGGTGAAAGCGACTCCAGTTAACACTTTAGTAACGTGGTGGTAAGATGACAGGAGAGGGGAGGAATTCTATAGTCCTATGATTATGTCTTAGTCTTTTAGTGAGCCTGTGGCCCTGGACTATGAATTTCACAAGTGTCTATCAGCTTTTCCTCAGCCCTAGATGGAACCAGATGGCTACAGGGGACTGGAGTTGGGTATTTCCCTTCCTCTACACACAAAGCTAGAGCCAAAATGGAGTTTGGCATTTCCCTCATGCCAAGTCAGTTAGGCTCTAATAAGAATAGAATGCTCTGCTATACTTCAAAATGTCTACTTTTCCCCTTCCCCTTTCAGGAAGCCTGAAGGGATTTTTCTCCAATATTCACTGTGAGAAACTGGTAGAGCTCCAGGAGACAAAACTCACAAAAGTGAGGGTACACCCCCATGGAATTTTTACCTCTCAGACTTGTCCCTACTGGATCTCTGGCAATTTGTCAGTTACAGTACAGTTTTATACCCTGGGACTACTTCCCACAGAGGTTTATGCTGATGGGTTTCTGCTTCAGTAACCTGTGATTCTCTGTATCTGATGTCTGTCTCTCCAATGTCAGGGGCAGCTATTGGTCCTATGACTTTACTTCTCTGGTAGATCTCAGAAGAGTTCTTAGTTTTTCAGTTTGTTTAGCTTTGTACTTGTTGTTAGGATGGAGTGGTGCCTTCCAAGATCCTTACATGGCAGACCAAAGGCAAAAAAGTACTATAGTGATTTTTAAGTATTTATAAACATAGGTTTCAATAGCAACATTATTAGTACTATGCTACACACAAAACCATTGTGATGAATTACTTCATTATAAATACATCTACATCTATAGTACTGCTGAATATACTATAATATACTGAAACTATGATTATATTGTATTTGCAGGTTCTAATTTGAGAATTGTGACTCTATTTTTACAATATACTATATATTTGAACTACATACTAAAAATATAGTAGTAAAGTGTATTGTCTTATATATGTGAAAATTACTCTATATTTACTATAAATAATATTCACAGCAGTGATTTCTTAAAGGTTGCAACAAAATAATAATAAATTTGTCAAAAACAATATGAAAGCATATTGGATTATCTCACTTTTGTCGTATTATGCAATCAATAAGTTATAGCAATAATTATTAATCCTTAGTTTATTAGTAGTTTTTTTAATGTCTTTATCCTATATTACCTTGATTTCTAAATAGAATGAACTATGGGAAATGAATAAAGTAGGAAAAATATAATTTTGTGACTTTAAGAATGATATATAAATGGAATCATAAAACATATTTGGGATTCACTTTTTTTTTAATTTTTGAATTTCATTTTATTTATTTTTTTTATACAGCGGGTCCTTATTAGCCATCAATTTTATACACATCAGTGAATACATGTCAATCCCAATCGCCCAATTCACCCCACAACCCCACCCCCCACGCTTTCCCCCCTTGGTGTCCATACGTTTGTTCTCTACATCTGTCTCTCGATTTCTGCCCTGCAAACCAGTTCATCTGCACCATTTTTCTAGGTTCCACATATATGTGCTAACATACGATATTTGTTTTTCTCTCTGTTTTTTTTTTTTTTTTTTTTTTTTTTTTTGCGGTACGCAGGCCTCCCACTGCCGCGGCCTCTCTCATCGTGGAGCACAGGCTCCGGACGCGCAGGCTCAGCAGCCATGGCCCACGGGCCCAGACGCTCCGTGGCACGCGGGATCCTCCCAGACCGGGGCACAAACCCGCGTCCTCTGCATCGGCAGGTGGACTCCCAATGACTGCGCCACCAGGGAAGCCCTGATTTTCTCTTTCTGACTTAACTTCACTCTGTATGACAGTCTCTAGATCCATCCAGGTCTCTACAAATGACCCAATTTCTTTCCTTTTTTTTTTTTAATAATTCTTTATTTTATTTATTTATTTCTGGCTGTGTTGGGTCTTCGTTTCTGTGCGAGCGCTTTCTCCAGTTGTGGCAAGCGGGGGCCACTCTTCATAGCGGTGTGCGGGCCTCTTCACTATCGTGGCCTCTCTTGTTGTGGAGCACAGGCTCCAGAAGCGCAGGCTCAGTAGTTGTGGCTCACGGGCCTAGCTACTCCGTGGCATGTGGGATCTTCCCAGACCAGGGCTCGAACCCGTGTCCCATGCATTGGCAGGCAGATTCTCAACCACTGTGCCACCAGGGAAGCCCAATTTCTTTCCTTTTTATGGCTGAGTAATATTGCATTGTATATATGTACCACATCTTCTTTATCCATTCAACTGTCGATGGGCATTTAGGTCGCTTCCATGACCCGGCTATGGTAAACAGTGCTACAGTGAACACTGGGGTGCATGTGTCTTTTTCAATCATGGTTTTTTCTGGGTATATGCCCAGTAGTGGGATTGATGGATCATATGGTAATTCTATTTGTAGTTTTTTAAGGAACCTCCATACTGTTCTCCATAGTGGTTGTATCAATTTACATTACCACCAACAGTGCAAGAGGGCTCCCTTTTCTCCACACCCTCTCCAGCATTTGTTGTTTGTAGATTTTCTGATGATGCCCATTCTAACTGGTGTGAGGTGATACCTCATTGTAGTTTTGATTTGCATTTCTCTAATAATCAGTGATGTTGAGCAGCTTTTCATGTGCTTCTTGGCCATCTGTATGTCTTCTTTGGAGAAATGTCTATTTAGGTCTTCTGCCCATTTTTGGATTGGGTTGTTTGTTTCTTTAATATTGAGCTGCATGAGCTGTTTATATATTTTGGAGATTAATCGTTTGTCCGTTGATTCCTTTGCAAGTATTTTCTCCTATTCTGAGGGTTGTCTTTTCGTCTTGTTTATGGTTTCCTTTGCTGTGCAAAAGCTTTGAAGTTTCATTAGGTCCCATTTGTTTATTTTTGGTTTTATTTCCATTACTCTAGGAGGTGGATCAAAAAATATCTTGCTGTGATTTATGTCAAAGAGTGTTCTTCCTAAGTTTTCCACTAAGAGTTTTATAGTGTCCAGTCTTACATTTAGGTCTCTAATCCATTTTGAGTTCATTTCTGTGTATGGTGTTAGGGAGTGTTCTAATTTCATTCTTTGACATGTAGCTGTCCAGTTTTCCCAGCACCACTTACTGAAGAGACTGTCTTTTCTCCATTGCATATCCTTGCCTCCTTTGTCATAGATTAGTTAACCAGAGGTGGGTGAGTTTATCTCAGGGCTTTCTATCTTGTTCCACTGACCTATGTTTCTGTTTTTGTGCCAGTACCATCTTGCCTTGATTACTGTAGCTTTGTAGTATAGTCTGAAGTCAGGGATTCTCATTCCTCCAGTTCCATTTTTTTCCCTCAAGACTGCTTTGGCTATTCGAGGTCTTTTGTGCCTCCAAACAAATTTTAAGATTTTTTGTTCTAGTTCTGTAAAAAATGCCATTGGTAATTTGATAGGGATTGCAATGAATCTGTAGATTGCTTTTGGGTAGTATAGTCATTTTCACAATATAGTAGTTTTCTTCCAATCCAAAAACATGGCATATCTCTCCATCTGTTGGTATCATCTTAAATTTCTTTCATCAGTGCCTTATAGTTTTCTGCATACAGCTCTTTGTCTCCTAGGTAGGTTTATTCCTAGGTATTTTATTCTTTTTGTTGCAATGGTAAATGGGAGTGTTTCCTTAATTTCTCTTTCACATTTTTCATCATTAGTGATATAGGAATGCAAGAGATTTCTGTGCATTAATTTTGTATCTTGCAACTTTACCAAATCCATTGATTAACTCTAGTAGTTTTCTGGTGGCATCTTTAGGATTCTCTATGTATAGTATCATATCATCTGCAAACAGTGACAATTTTATTTTTTCTTTTCCAATTTGTATTTCTTTTACTTCTTTTTCTTCTCTGATTGCCATGGCTTGAACTTCCAAAACTGTGCTGAATAATAGTGGTGAAAGTGGACATCCTTGTCTTGCTCCTGATCTTAGAGGAAATGCTTTCAGTTTTTCACCATTGAAAATGATGTTTGCTGTGGGTCTGTCACATATGGCCTTTATTACGTTGAGGTAGGTTCCCTCTATGCCCACTTTCTGGAGAGTTTTTATCATAAATGCGTGTTGAATTTTGACAAAAGCTTTTTCTGCATCTATTGAGATGATCATATGGTTTTTCTTCTTCAATTTGTTAATATGGTTTATCACATTGACTGATTTACATATATTGAAGAATCCTTCCATCCCTGGGATAAATCCCACTTGATCATGGTGTATGACCCTTTTAATGTGTTGTTGGATTCTGTTTGATATTATTTTGTTGAGGATTTTTGCATCTATGTTCATCCGTGATATTGGTCTGTAATTTTCTTCTTTGTAGTATCTTTGCCTGGTTTTGGTATCAGAGTGATGGTTGCCTCATAGAATGAGTTTGGGAGTGTTCCTTCCTCTACAAAGTTTTGGAAAAGTTTGGGAAGGATGGGTGTTAGCTCTTCTCTAAATGTTTGATAGAATTCACCTGCAAAGCCATCTGGTCCTGGACTTCTCTTTGTTGGAAGATTTTTAATCACAGTTTCAGTTTCATTACTTGTGACTGGTCTGTTCATATTTTCTATTTCTTCCTGGTTCAGTCTTGGAAGGTTATACCTTTCTAAGAATTTGTCCATTTCTTCCAGGTTGTCCATTTTATTAGCATAGAGTTGCTGGTAGTAGTCTCTTAGGATGTTTTGTATTTCTGCGGTGTCTGTTGTAACTTCTCCTTTTTCCATTTCTAATTTTATTGAGTCCACTCCCTCTTTTTCTTGATGAGTCTGGCTAATGGTTTATCAATATTGTTTATCTTCTCAAAGAATCAGCTTTTAGTTTTATTGACCTTTACTATTGTTTTCTTTGTTTCTATTTCATTTATTTCTGCTCTGATCTTTTATTTCTTTCCTTCTGCTCACTTAGGGTTTTGTTTCTTCTTTCTCTAGTTCCTTTAGGTGTAAGGTTAGATTGTTTATTTGAGATTTTTCTTGTTTATTGAGGTAGGCTTTTATAGCTATAAACTTCCCTCTTAGAACTGCTTTTCCTGTATCCCATAGGTTTTGGATCGTCGTGTTTTCATTGTCATTTGTCTCTAGGTATTTTTTGATTTCCTCTTTGATTTCTTCAGTGATCTCTTGGTTATTTAGTAATGTATTGTTTAGCCTCCATGTGTTTCTGTTTCTTACTTTTTTTTCCCTGTAATTCACTTCTAATCTCATAGCATGGTGCTCAGAAAAGATTCTTGATATGATTTCAATTTTCTTAAATTTACCGTGGCTTGATTTGTGACCCAAGATGTGATCTATCCTGGAGAATGTTCTGTGCACACTTGAGAAGAAAGTGTAATCTTTTGTTTCTGGATGGAATGTCCTATAAACATCAATTACATCTATCTGGTCTATTGTGTCATTTAAAGCTTCTGTTTCCTTATTTTTTTTCATTTTGGATGATCTGTCCATTGGTGTAAGTGAGGTGTTAAAGTCCCCCACTATTAATGCGTTACTGGTGATTTCCTCTTTTAGAGCTGTTAGCAGTTGCCTTATGTATTGAGGTGCTCCTATGCTGGGTGCATATATATTTGTAATTGTTATATCTTCTTCTTGGATTGATCCCTTGATCATTATGTAGTGTCCTTCCTTGTCTCTTGTAACAGTCTTTATTTTAAAGTGTATTTTATCTGATATGAGTATTGCTACTCCAGCTTTCTTTTGATTTCCATTTGCATGGAATATCTTTTTCCATCCCCTCACTTTCAGTCTGTATGTGTCCCTAGGTCTGAAGTGGGTCTCTTGTAGACAGCATATATACAGGTCTTGTTTTTGTATCCGTTCAGCAAGCCTTTGTCTTTTGGTTGGAGCATTTATTCCATTCACGTTTAAGGTAACTACCGATATGTATGTTCCTATGACCATTTTCTTAATTGTTTTGGGTTTGTTTTTTTAGGTCCTTTTCTTCTCTTGTGTTTCTCACTTAGAGAAGTTCCTTTAGCATTTGTTTTAGAGCTGGTTTGGTGGTGCTGAATTCTCTGAGCTTTTCCTTGTCTGTAAAGCTTTTGATCTCTCCATCGAATCTGAATGAGATCCTTGCTGGGTAGAGTAATCTTGGTTGTAGTTTCTTCCCTTTCATCACTTTAAGTATATCATGCCACTCCATTCTGGCTTGTAGAGTTTCTGCTGAGAAATCAATTGTTAACCTTATGGGAGCTCCCTTGTATGTTGTCATTTTTCCCTTGTTGCTTTCAATAATTTTTCTTTGTCTTTAATTTTTGCCAGTTTGATTACTATGTGTCTTGGCATGCTTCTCCTTGGGTTTATCCTGTATGGGACTCGCTGCACTTCCTGTACTTGGGTGGCTACTTCCTTTCCCATGTTACGGAAATTTTCAAGTATAATCTCTTCAAGTATTTTCGCAGGTCCTTTCTCTCTCTCTTCTCCTTCTGGGAACCCTATAATGTGAATATTGTTGCGTTTAATGTTGTCCCAGAGGTCTCTTAGGCTGTCTTCATTTCTTTTCATTCTTTTTTCTTTATTCTGTTCCTCAGCAGTGAATTCCACCATTCTGTCTTCCAGGTCACTTATCCGTTCTTCTGCCTCAGTTATTCTGCTATTGATTCCTTCTAGTTTTCATTTCAGTTATTGTATTGTTCATCTCTGTTTGTTTGTTCTTTAATTCTTCGAGGTCTTTGTTAAACATTTCTTGCATCTTCTTGATCTTTGCCTCCATTCTTTTTCTGAGGTCCTGGATCATCTTCACTATCATTATTGTGAATTCTTTTTCTGGCAGGTTGCCTATCTCGACTTCATTTAGTTGTTTTTCCGGGGTTTTATCTTGTTCTTTCATCTGGTACATAGCCCTCTGCCTTTTCATCTTGTCTATCTTTCTGTGAATGTGGTTTTTGTTCCAAAGGCTGCAGGATTGTAGTTCTTCTTGCTTCTGCTGTCTGCTCTCTGATGGATGAGGCTATCTAAGAGGCTTTTGCACGTTCCCTGATGGGAGGGACTGGTGGTGGGTAGAGCTGACTCGAGATTGACTTTTTTATTCAGCATAATGCCCTTGAGATCCATCCCAGTTGATGTGTGTATCAGTAGTTCATTTCTTTTTATTGCTGAGTAATATTATATGGTATTGATGCACCACAGTTTAACTGTTCACTTATTGTAAGACATTTTGGTTGTTTCCAGTTTTGGGCTAATACAAATAAAGTTTTGTAATAGGTGTGTAGTGATGACTCATCGTGATCTTATTTTGCATTTTGCTAATGACAGGTGATGTTGAACATCTTTTCATATGCTAATTTGCCATCATTTAATCTGGTGAAATGGCTTTTTGTATCTTTTGTTAATTTTCTGGTTGTATTGTTTGGGTTTTTTAATGCTGGCTTTCAAGAATTCTTTATAGATTCTAGATGAGTCCTTTGTCATATATGTGGTTTGCAAATAAGTTCTCCTAGTCTGTAGCTTGTCTTTTCATTCTCTTAATGGGTTTTTCACAGACCAAAAGTTTTTAATCTTGATAAAGTCAACTTATCAATTTTTCCTTTTATGAATCATGCTTTCAGTGTCACATCTAAAACCTCTATAAACCAAGGCTTAGCTACTCAAGATTTTTTCCTCTGTTTACTTTGAGAAGTTACATAGTTTCACATTTCACATTTAAATGTATGATCCATTTGGAGCTAATTTTTGTATAATGTATGAGGTATAAGTTAAGGTTCATTTTTTTGCCAATAGACATCCAACTGTTCCAGCATTATTTATTAAAAAGATGATTCTTCCTACAAGGTCTGCTTTTGTACCTTTGTTAAAAGTCAGCTGGCCGCATTTGTGGGGCTATTACTGCATTCTCTATTCTACTCCATTGATTTATGTGTCTCTCCCTATACCAATACTACACTGTCTTGATTACTATATAGCTATATGGTCTTGAAATCAAGTAAACTGTATGCACTTATTCTTTTTTCAAAGCTGTTTTAGCTATTATAGCTCCTATACTTTCCCAAGTAAATTTTAAAATAAGTTGGCCTATGTCTACAAAAAAAAACTAGAATTTGACAGAAACTGTGTTAAAATTGTGTATTGATTTGGGGAGAATTTACATTATTTCCATCATTTCTATGTTGAGTCTTCCAGGCCATAAACAATGCACATTTCTCCAATTATTTAGACCTTTGATTTTTTTCATCAGTTTTGTACTTTACAGCATAAAAGTCTTGTACATATTTTGTTATATTAACACCTAAGTAGTTCAATATTTTTGGAGTGATTGTAAATGATATTGTATTTTTAATTCCAGTTTCTATGTGTTCACTGTTAGTATATAGAAATATAACATTTTTGTAAGCTGATTTTATATCTTGCAACCTTGCTGAATTCACTTATTAGTTCTAGTTTTTTGATAGATTCCATGTTTTTATATGTGTAGAAGATCATGTCTCCTTCAGATAGAGTCAACTGTTTGCTTTCTTTCCAATTCATATGCCTTTTATTTCTTGATCTTGCCTAGTAGTACTGTCTAGAACTTCCAGTACTATGTTTAATAGGTGTGCTAAGAATATGCCTTGTTCCCAACCTTAGGGTAAAGCATTCAGTCATTCATCATTAACTATGGTATTAGCTGTGAAATTTTTATAGATATTCTTAACCAAGTTGAGGAAGTTCCACTCTATTCCTAGTTTTTAGAGAGATTATTTTTTTAAATCATGAATCGGTGTTGAATTTTTCAAATGCTTTTTCTGCATCAATTGGTACACTCATACAATTTTTCCTCTTGTTAATGTGGATGGATTACACTGATTCATTTTCAAACACTGAACCAACCTGGCATCCCTGAAATCAACCCCACTTGGTCATGGGACATAATTCCTTTTACATACTGCTGACTTCTATTTGCTAATATTTTGTTGAGGACTTCTGTATCTGTGAATATTGGCCTATAATTTTCTTTTTTGTACTGTCTTTGATTTTGGTATTAGGACAATAGTAGCCTCATAAAATGAACTGGGAACTGATCCACCTTCTTCCATTATCCGGAAAAGAATATAAAGAATTGGTGTCAATTCTTTAAAATTTTGGTAGAATTCTCCAGTGAAACCAGTTGAGCCCCAAGATTTCATTTTAGGAATTTTTTTTTATTGTAAATTCAATTCCCTTAATAGTTATAGGGCTATTCAAATTATCCATTTCATATGAGGTTATAGTCTACACTTTTCTACA
This sequence comes from Mesoplodon mirus, assembly GCF_964341445.2. Lineage (NCBI taxonomy): Eukaryota > Metazoa > Chordata > Mammalia > Artiodactyla > Ziphiidae > Mesoplodon > Mesoplodon mirus. Next base: position 153,822,422 of record NC_138978.1, on the reverse strand, counting down.
AATTGGTGCACTTCATCTAAGTTATTATATTTTTTCCCAATAGCAAGCCAACCCAAGAATTCTACCTAGCAAGCATCAGATAAAGTTGGGAAGCTATCTCAATTACAAAATGCCAAGGCACTTGAAGTAATAGTTTTAGGTTTACACTATGTGGCATCTCTTATAAGAGTGACTTATAAAGCATCCCACTGAAGCTGTTTTTCAAGGAGTGGCAATGTATTTGGGCAATCCAACCATACGATCCTCACTGCACCACATGCAGAATGACTCTCCAGTTACACCCAAACCAGAAGAGTTAACTGGACGTGAAGGGATCACATCTTGGTATTTTTACTCTGATGTTCCAGTCAGTGTTCCTCCTAGCCTTTTTTTTTTTTTAACTCTGTTTAAAACTCACAAGAAGTTGCAAAAATAACAGAGTCCCATGTACCGTTCACCCAGCTTCTCCTGATGGTGACATCTTATATACCTATAGCACAGTATCAAAACCAGGAAACTGACATTAGTACATTACTAGATTATGGATTCCTTTATCCTTTTTATAGATAAGCTATATAATAGTGAACTTTCTCAGAAACTCTCCCAACACTTGGGCATCCTATTAGCAATCAAACTACCAATCCAGACTTCTAATTCAACTGCAAACTACCTATATATAAACAATCCTTCTACACACAAACATATACATACTCTATATATTCATACCTCACACACAGAAACACAAAAGTTTGCATCCACACATGCACAAACTTATATGAAAACAACAGCAATCCCACCCTTCTTATCTGAGTACTGTATTTCACTAATTTCTACTTTCCCTAGCTATTACTACATGAAGACTATGTGTAAATGAGTCTGAGGGCTAAAAGAAATCTTTAAAAGTTATCTAACATAAAAATCCATCTAATGCTTGATTCCTTGTACCACATCCTCATCAATGATCCTTCAGCCTTTACTTGAGTACTTCTAATGACAAGAAACAAATAAGATATGAAGGAATCCAATCCACCTTTGGTCAATCCTAATTCTTGAAAGGTATCTCTAATCATTAGCCCAAAACTTAAAAATCTGTACTCATTTACTTCTAGTTGTATCCTTTGGGGGATATGAACAAAAAAGGCTTATCCCTCACTGTCTTTCTCCCAGGAAAGACAGATGCCCTATTTTGCCTAAGATGTCCTAGTTTGCATCTATTGCTCTGGCATACTTAATAACCCCTTTTACCTTCAAGATCTGAACAGAACATTATATATTCACTCTATCCTGTATAGCCCTCAAAAATATGAAGACCACACGTTTTTATTAGGTTAACCTCATTTTTCAGCTCTTCTTTGTATGATACAATTTTGAGGGCCTTCACTAGCCTTATCATTCTTGCCTCTGAATGCACACCAGCTTATTGATATTCCAAGAGTTTAAGTTCCTTGTCCCATATATATACTAATGAAAGATTTTCTAATCCCAGTTAAAGAACAGAAAGTCACTTACACCCCTTTGAATTCTAGACCAAGATACAGCATTGCAATTACTGTGCCTCTGGGTAAAGACATCTGAGTGTCTTGAACCATGATACTAGGTAGCAGTCTCACATTATACCAGTAGGTGTCACTCTATATATGATATATTTAAAGTTATTTAAGTCTCAATTTCATTCATTCAACAAATTTTTATTAAGCATCCATTATGTGCCAGGCATGATTCTAGGTGCTATGAGATTATAGAGGTGAACAAGACATGATCTTATTTTCATGGAGCTTACAGGCTAGATATTAATGAACAAATCTGCTTTATTTACTTTATATATAAAAGTCTATAAAATTCTATTCCTAGGGAAATTTTATTTTCCTGAGTTATTAGATAGTAACACTCAAAATAGCTCATGAAGAACATATTAATGAAACAGAATCAGAGCGGTACAGGTGAGATTAATGTATCCAGTGTATTTTCTAGCTGTTTGAATTGATACAACACTTCTCTTCCAAATTTCAAGTTTCTAAAACCCAAACTTTAGATATCCCTCATTACAGTGGGGAGGAATTTATCTTAAAAAACAATTCAAAACACAACATTGTAAAGCAATTATATTCCAATTTTTTAAAAATGCACATTTTAAAAAAATCTACCTATTCATGTTTTTACAAAGGAGAGACTGGTATACAAATTTTTAAAGATTATTTGTAAAGCTTATTAATTCCCAAGTTCATATTTCCTTGTTTCTACTTAGAAAAGTTAAAATGTCCCCTTCTAAATACCAATATACTCCCCAGGTTAACAGAACAAAGACAGTAATGAATTATGCCTCAGCATAGAATTTAGGAATTCTTCTACTGTCAACATCCTTATTTGGATACATGTGAGACTCATAGCAATTATCAGGACTTAAAGGTGATCTATTCATGGTTAGAGCACTGCAATGAAAGGTCACACTTTGTCAAAATAAACAGATCTAAGAGAAGGAGGAGACACTGTACATCAAAAAAGTATATTTGCCTGAACAGAAATCCAAGGACCTTTCATTAATCCAAGAACTATTTAATTGTTATTTTACTTCTCTGTATTCTCAAATAGAATGTTCTCTAAACTGGAAAGGCTAGGAAAAACATGGTTAAGGAAATATTTCAGGCTCAAAAGTCCTACTGCTTCCAATTCTTTAACTTCAAAATTCAGTCAAATAAATCTATTTGAGAAAAATGATGCTTATAAGAATTTAATAAGACCTGGCAGCTTCATGTAATATCCAACCTACTGTTTATTTTGAAATACCTCGAACTCTTATTAGTTACTGTTCAAATTACCTGAAATATACTGCATATTGTTCAATTTTAGCATGGACTCACATGCATACTTTAGAACACAAGAAGTACTCAATGAACATGAAGTTATAAATAAACACTAAGGTGCTTCATAAAACATGGTTAACATAAAAAAGATTAAATTAATTTATACCTAATATTAAAGCATTTTCTTTCACTTTGAAAGGTAAAGTGGTGGTTGACCAAATATATGTAAAACACGGTTTACTGTGTATGTTTTTTTCTTTTTTTTTTTTGCGGTACGCGGGCCTCTCACTGTTGTGGCCTCTCCCCTTGCAGAGCACAGGCTCTGGATGCACAGGCTCAGCGCCCATGGCTCACGGGCCTAGCCGCTCCATGGCATGTGGGATCTTCCCGGACCGGGGCACGAACCCGTGTCCCCTGCATCAGCAGGCAGACTCTCAACCACTGCGCCACCAGGGAAGCCCTGTGTATGATTTTTTAACTACATTTGTAAACTCTCTGACAGGCTCAGTACTGTTAATGTCTGGCATATCTGAGATGTCACCAAATTTGGGGAAACTCAATGGCAGAGACCTCTGTTATCGCAGTACTTTTATTCCAAATATAAAAATGCATGTGTGCAAAAGGGGGGTTAGTGTATTGGAAAAAGCACAGCTTTTGGTGTCACAACGATCTACGTTTGAATTTCAGTACCACCCTAAATAGCTATGTGATTTCTGGGCAAGTTACTTAAACTGTTCTAAGCATCGCTTTTCCACCAGCATGCAAATAACAGGTTGGATAGGACTAATACATTGTTTATATTATATAAATGCCTAATACATGGTTTGATACATAGCAGGTACTCAAGAAATGGTATTTATTAGGAGAATGTCATTTTTTTTGACCATTAGATTGACTATACCAGTTAATGTTGAACAACTACTGACTCACTAGTTTTTATAACTATAACAGGTTTATAAAACCAAACCCCTTACTAGACTGAATGCCAACAAATAAGCACCTTCTCCTTTAACACAAGTATATTTTGCATGACCTTACATGAATTGCTTAGATAAAAGCTTTTTCTCTTCTCTTTTGTTATTTTAAAGTGCAGATGCATTTGAGTCATTTTCTCCTTTTGTTTCATATCCTTAAGATCCAAAGCTTCAAAGACATAATGTCAGCATGCATCGATTTATGACTGAACTCTTGAAGAGACACTGAAGAATTACCTTGTCAATCACCCCAAGGACTCTGAAGGCCTTCAGCTCCTCGGCAGGGCTCCTTAGGTTCCAAGGGGGCCTTGAACTTAGTGATCCTGGAGGCTAATGGAAGATATCAAAGATTATACATCAATCAGGGAGGTGCTTGAAGGAAGACTGCCTGCTGAAGCAAATGTCAGGCCAAAGGAACTAAATTTATCATAAATCAGAGAATGGAAAGATGAAAGGAGGAAATTTCTATTTGTCTGGAATGTAAAATAAAAAAATAATAAAATCAAAAATGAAGAAAATCAAGAAAACAGTTGCAAGTAAATAAATCATAACATTGAAAACAAAATTTTAAAAAGAAAAATTAATGAGCTGATATAGTTTCCAGAGCAACAATGCAATTCAGAACTGTATAGCTGTAATGAAACTTTGTAACAAATGGCTAACTGAGCCAACAATCAATCACAGCCTTATATTTACCCCAGAAGCCTCAAGAGTAATTTAGAAGGAGGGGACTAAAACAAATGTAACAACAGATAAACTTGGGGAGGGAAGGAACATAAGTTATTTTCTCTCATCATAAAACTACAGTCCTTTAATGTTACTTTATAAATATATACTAGGTATGTTAAGAGGGATTGGCAAATTCAAGTTCAATCAGAATTGCCAATAATGGTGAATAATTAAGAGACTCTGTCATATAACCAATAATTATTAGAACTGAGATTGTGTAAGCCTAGAAAAGAGATGATTTACAGAAGAAAGAAAATATTTTTTAATATTTGAACGTTCAAATCTGTGATGTGGAAAACTTAGTCTGTTCGCCACAAAAATAAGTCCAAAAAGGATCAGTGAATAAGGAAGGGATATTTCAGTACCACATGCAATGAAAGAATAATCCTAACTTTCCATCCATTGGTCTTAGCTTTTCCCTATCAGTAAAGTAAAACATTAGACTAGATAAACTCTAAAGATGTCTCCATTTGGCATTTACAACCAGAAAGCAATGTTTTATTAATCCTTATATTAAAATGGTGATGCTGCAAAGGATGACAGGACACACAAAGCCTTATTATACCCTCAAAGCAGACCTTTTTGTTGTAAAAAGTCTGTTAGAATATATAGGAAACATTTATCATCCCCATGAGTAGACAATAAATATCCTGGTTAACCAAATGTCATGATTACCAGAGCTACTGAGTTACATTTTTGATACTTCAAGTCCTAGTGCAACTCAGCATCACTAGACAAGAAGCTCCTTGAGAACAGGAAATATGCCTTATTCATCTTTATATTCACAGTGCCTAGCATGTTGGTTGGAAGCAAAGAGAAAGAGCAGAAAAGAGAGGAAGAAGGAAGAGAGGAGGGTAACAAGTGAGGGAGGTTGCATAGACAAATTAGGTGTCTTTTACAAACGGGGAAAACTGTCACTTTGTGAAATTTTCTAAAAGCAGCAATCCTAATTGCTTTCAAAAAATTTTTTGTTTTTAGGTTTAGTAAGCAAATACTAACTTCAATATGCCTAAAGAGGTGGTATTTAATTTTTTTTTAAAAAGACAACTTTTTATTTTTTAAAGAGACTTAACCTGAGAACGCTGGTGACAGTGGCAACTGGACAGGATGATCATCTTTTCTCTTTTTTTAAGTACATTGCTCTTTTTTTATGTTTTTTAAAAATTTATTTTATTTTATTTATTTATTTTTGGCTGTGTTGGGTCTTTGTTGCTGCATGCGGGCTTTCTCTAGTTGCGGCGAGCAGGGGCTACTCTTCATTGCGGTGTGCGAGCTTCTCATTGCAGTGGCTTCTCTTGTTGCACAGCACAGGCTCCAGGCGCGTGGGCTTCAGTAGTTGTGGCATGAGGGCTCAGTAGTTGTGGCTCGCGAGTTCTAGAGCTCAGGCTCAGTAGTTGTGGCGCACGGGCTTAGTTGCTCTGCAGCATGTGGGATCTTCCCGGACAAGGACTTGAACCCGTGTCATCTGCATTGGCAGGTGGATTCTTAACCACTATGCCACAAGGGAAGCCCGATAATAATCTTTTTAAAGCTATTTAATTTCTACTTCTAGGATATGTTTCCAAAAAATTCCTTTTTAATCTCACTTTATTAGGTGCTGAGTTGGATGACATAAAACACAGATACATCTCTGCCTCCCTAAACTCCAAGGGGAATTTTTAAGGATAGAAAAACATTTAGCAGAGTATTTTAATAGACATATAACAGAAATAGTCTCTTCGCTCTTAATCTATATTATTTTATCTTCATACCTCACCCTGGCCTGAGTGTAGTACTTACAAGAAGTTATTATTATAATCCCCATTTTACAGATAAATAAAAGGAAGTTCAGAATGGTTGGGTGTTTACCGTCAGAAAGAGCAGTGAAAGATCCTAGGCTAGACCCCAACTCCTTACTCTATTGCTTGCAGTCCTTCTGCTACACAACACATTCTGATAATTAAGAATTCATCTCCCCCTACTCTATTACCAAGTAAGAACAAGAACTGCTTGTGATTTGGGTGAGAGGAATGGTTAGGAAAAGTTATAGGAGGAAAAAGAATACTTTAAGTGATAACTTATCCATTACATTCATCTTTGAAAATATAGCCAAACACGTCCAACATCCCTATCTCCTACTTATCCCTCTTAATCAGTAATGTCATTGGATCTTTCAGTTTCCAAAGAAAGTTATCAGTTCACTTTAGCAACCTCAACAGCAAAGACAGCAAACCACAAAATCTCTACTGTGCCTTTCAATAAATTACTGTGTGCCCACTATGTGCATGATAACTGAAAGGGATATAAATCATCAAAAAACACCATCCCAGGACTTCCCTGGTGGTCCAGCAGTTAAGACTCTGCGTTCCCAATGCAGGGGGCTCGGGTTCAATCCCTGGTCAGGGAACTAGATCCCGCATGCTGCAACTAAGAGCCCACATGCTGCAACTAAGAGCCCGCATGCCGCAACTAAAGATCCCGTACGCCGCAACTAAAGATCCCGTATGCTGCAACTAAGATATGGCACAGCCAAATAAATAAATATTAAAAAAAAAAGACATGGTCCCTAGCTTCAAGACGTTTACAACTTACCTGAGGAGATAAGCCAAATACATGAAAAGTTAAGTAACAATACATTTTTTAAAAACATAAGACAATAGAGATAAGTCACTAGTTTATCATGTGTCTGATAACCTGTGGTCTCAGAAAGAAGTGGAATCAAAGGGGATTTTAAATGTTATGTAGGAATTACGTTAGGAAAGGATATTATACATAGGATTGGGGAAAAAAGAACTCTCTTGGTGGGGAAAAAAATGTTCAAATTGTAGAACAAAGGAAAATAAAATTGCACTTTTAAGGTTGGTCAGTTTTATTGACTTTAACAGGCCTTGAATGCCAGGGAAAAAAGTCTGGACTATGTTTTCCAGACTCCAGAAAACAAGTTTTTGTATGAGAAGCAACCCAACGAAAACAGTGATTTAGTAAGGTTACTTTTGCAAAGACAGGAATGGTGAAATTGTAATGGGGAAAGACCAAAGGCAAAGTGATCATTCAAGTTCTCTTTCTACTTTAACCATCTATAAAAGTTTAAGATCAGAGAAATGAACAAAGAAAGATCATGAAATAAAACCATCAATAAAAAATCCTGTATTTCTGATATGCAGTGTTTAAATTGGGTAGAATCCCTATAGATCTATTCCTTTTTTAGATGGCAAAAGGAAACATAAATCCACAGAATTTTAAGAAAAGAAAGAGACCGAGATCAAGTCCAACATTTTTTTTTTCAGATGAGAAAACTGAAAAGCAGCAAGGTTAAGCAATTTGTCTAAGATGACAAAACTAGGTAATAGACAAGAGGGGATTAAATCTTATTTATAAAATAATATAACATTGTTTAGGAAAACTTCAGCCAATGCTATTGGGGCAGGGTGGGGTGGAAATATTTCTAGGCAACATGGCTGATTTCCTTAAAGAAAAAAGTAAAAATTTCACTTATTTGTATTAGCTACTATATCAGAAGATGCCTAGAGAAGCAAGGAGTTCAAAACTTAAATACAGAGGGTGAGGAGAAGGGAAAGGCAAGAATATACGATAGTCCAACAACCTTCAAAACCAAAGATGGCAAGTATATATCACTCAACTGCTCAAGCCAATGGCAAACTCTATTAGTCCCACACTCTGTCTTGCAATACAGCCACTACCAGTGGACTAGAGTTAGCACACTAGTAGAACCTATTTACTATTCCTGTTCAACACTGTCTAAATGGTTAAGTGAACCTTACCTTTGTTTACATTTTTGGTGTTTTTTAAAGCTGTTGTTTATCCTGCCCAGAGTCTCTTTCACTCGGTATTATTCCCTTTTCTCAATGAGATCTATCTCAATTCTTACCAATCTGTTAGTGAGGTACTTTTCAAACTTTAACATGCATGCACATCACCTGAGGACCTTGTAAAAATGGAGATTCGGATTCAGTAGTCTTTGGTGGAGCCTAAGATTCTGCATTTCCAAGAAGCTACCAGGTGATGCTATGCTGCTGCTCCACCAACCACATGTGGAGTAGGGTTAGCTACTCATCCTTAAATAACCTGAGAGTAAGTCAGCATTATTTGGGAGGGAACAAGCAATCAAGGACAAAAGGAAAGCTCTACAAAGAACATATCAAGAATCCACGCTCTGAACCATGATAGCTAACTACACTAGTTCCGAATTTGGCTTCATCTGTAGATTTTTGGCTATGCCGAGACTTTCACTGGCAACCTATTAACCCTCAATACTCAGTTTCCTAAAAAAGTATCTCTTACATCACATTTCAAGCACAACTCTTAACTGCAGTCCTATTACTGATTTGGAATGCACCTGATTTCTATCTTTGCTTTGCCCATGTCTCACTAAGGGTGACACAACACTCATTTTAAAATATTTGCTAAAGAAGAATTGAGAAATACCAATAATACCAGTAAACAAAATGCACAACAGAGAAATATTTTCAATATTATAGCAACTATACTCAAAATCCACAAAATATTCAGGAAAGCCATACATTCTACAGTTGTCCCTCAATATACACAGGGGATTGGTTCCAGGATCCCCACGAATACCAAAATCCTCAGATGCTCAAATCCCTTATTTAAAATGGTGTAGTATTTACAAATAACCTACACACATCCTCCCATATACTTTAAATCATCTCTAAACTACTTATAATACCTAAGGCAATGTAAATGCTATGTCAATAGTTGACAACAGGTGCCAAATTCAAGGTTTCTTAGAACTTTCTAGAATTTTTCCCCCCAAATATTTTCAATCTGCAGTTGGTTTAATCCACAAATGTGGAACCCATGGGTTCACATGGGTTCCATGAGGGCCAATTGTAATTTCATTCGTACCTTGTAATTGCAAACAAAAAAGGTATTCGTGCTTTAAAAAGTACGCAATCCTTTATGTCCTAAATTTAGACCATTTACTGTCTTTTTCTAAATTTCATTGATCTTAAGTTTTAAATTCCTAGAGCTAAAAATAGCAAATAAGCTATTTCAAGTCTTTTCCAGAGAAATCCCCTCTAACACCAATTCTTAAATCATTCAAAGTCACCAACAATTTAAAAAAAAAAAAAAGGAAAAGAAACCCATCTCCTTTAGTTAAAACTACACCTTTAGTTTAAATAAAGCTCATTTCCTTTTTTTCTCAGACTTGCTCCTTAAGTTTCCTCAGAGCCTTTTAGTAATGAAGTAATGAAGAAAAGAAAGAGTAGGAGAGTGCTTTTGCTCCTTTCTGTCCTTTTTTGAAAAGGATATTATCACCAACGATGGGGAAATTCGGAACTTTTTTATTTACCACATAAGAGTCTCAAATAAACTCAATAAAGCAAAAGCTTGAACTACCACAGAAAACTCAGGTAAAGTGAGTCATGACCTAGACTGCACAAAAGGGAAAAACAGTAATCAACAAAAAATTTCAAACCCAAAAAGGATTCCTTTCTTTTCTTTTTTTTTTTTGTGGTACGTGGGCCTCTCACTGTTGTGGCCTCTCCCATTGCGGGGCACAGGCTCCGGACGCGCAGGCTCAGCGGCCATGGCTCACAGGCCCAGCCGCTCCGCGGCATGTGGGATCTTCCCAGACCAGGGTACGAACCCATGTCCCCTGCATCAGCAGGCAGACTCTCAACCACTGTGCCACCAGGGAAGCCCTTCCTTTATTTTCTTAATCAACCAGATGAGAAAGAAATATTTGCACATGTATTCAAGAAAGAAATAATATCTGCTCTGCACAGAATTTAAGATTTGCTAAAAATCATTTATATGATTCTCTCATTGTGTTGGTTGAAACTGTTGCCCAAAGATGGTTAAAGAAGAGAAATAATAAATTCACCAAGCTCATCCAGAACCTCTAGAAGACATTTAAGTTAAATTACAGATAAAAAATAATCAAGCATATCTGACCTAAATAAGGGCCAGATTTAAGAGTAAAATACAAAAGTGAAAATAAAAAGCAAATCCTTACCCTAAAAGAAAAACATCTTGCTCTATCAAAAAAAACTCTTCTCTAACCTCCTTGCCTAAGAACTGAAAAAAAATCCTAGCATATCAAATCTGATTCACTAGGTACCCCTTTTTAACCCTTCCTGATACAAGTTTCCATTATTCTACATGGCTCTCACAATCCTCTCTAACTTTTGTTTCCTCAATTACGTACATATTTTACGTAAAATTATGCTTTAGGGTTTGCAAGAGCAGAGACTGTGTCATATCTTTAATATAACTCCAAAGTATATCTAGTTTGATACTGTATACACGCAGAGTCATAACAGATGCTTAATGAATTTATATAAATCTAATATAATCAGCTTTCCTATACTAGATCTCTCTTTTTTTTATTTTCACTTGAAGCTATGCTTGAAGGAAAATTCTGACTGATATACTTCATGGTTCCTTTCTCCAAGTCTATTTATATATTTATTTGCCTAATAAGTTATTGCTCCATAAAATGACTGTGGGGAACTGTAACAGGGGATACATAAATGGGGAGTTTGAATGAGTAAGTATAAGTAGAACATTCAAAGTTAACATTAATAGAAAGAACAGAATACTGCTGATTTTGACTCCCTAAAACTTTTAGAATATGGTTATCCCTTGAATAGCATGGGGTTGGGGTGCCAACCCTTCCCACAGTTGAAAATCCTAATATAACTTATAGTTGCCCTCTGTATCCACAATTCCTCCTGTATCCATGGATTCAACCAACTTCAGATTGTGTAGTACTGCAGTACTTACTGCTGAAAGAAATCCACGTGTAAGTGAACCCGCACTGTTTAAACCCATGTTGTTCAAGGATCAACTGTATTTATATACAAGATGGATTTAGTAAAAGTTCATAGAGGCGCATCCTATTTAATACATTTATGAGTATCCCCAAAAATGGACGGAGAATATACGCATCAGGATAGCACACAGGGTAGGTTGCCAACTCCACAGAAAATAAGAATTAGATTCAAAGTAATGTTTACATAAATATTCCATTTAAAAATGATAAAATTCAGGGACTTCCCTAGTGGCGCAGTGGCTAAGAATCCGCCTGCCAATGCAGGGGACATGGGTTCGATCCCTGATCCGGGAAGATCCCACATGCCACAGAGCAACTGAGCCCGTGCGCCACAGCTACTGAGCCCGCGTGCCACAACTACTGAAGCCCGCGCACCTAGAGCCCGTGCTCCGCAACAAGAGAAGCCACCGCAAGGAGAAGCCCGCACACCACGACGAAAAGTAACGCACGCTCGCCGGAGCTAGAGAAAGCCCACGTGCAGCAACAAAGACCCAACACAGCCAAAAATAAATAAATAAAATAAATAAATTTATTTAAAAAAAAGATAAAAAGATAAAACTTAATCCTGCCATTTGCAAAATGAATGGACCTAGAGGGTATTAGGCTAAGTGTCAGGGAAAAACAAATATTGTATGATTCCACTTACATGTGGAATCTAAAAGACAAAACAAATGAATAAACATAACAAAACAGAAACAGATTCATAAATACAGAGAACAGACTGGTGGTTGCCAGAGAAGGGAGGGGGTGTGAGTGAAATAGGTGAGGGAGATTAAGAGGTACAAACTTCCAGTTACAAAGTAAATAAGTCAGCATAAGGAATATAGTCAATAGTACTGTAATAACCTTTTATGGTAACACATGATAACCAGACTTATCATGGTGATCATTTTGTAATGTATAAAAATATTGAATCACTATGTTGTATACCTGAAACTAATATAATATTATAAGTCAATTTTACTTCAATAAAAATAAAGTTTTTAATTTTAAAAATTAAAAATAAAATTCAATAGTGAAGCATTAAAGGAAATAATATAATTGAAACAATGATGAAAGAAAACAGGAAAAGATTAGCAAACAGAATACAGAGTCACAGTAATTAACAACCTGAAAATGAGTCAGCAGTTATCTTACTTAAATACATTTATTATGTTAGAACAAGTAACAAAAGTATATTACTTCCAAGTTGGAATATATGTTTTTGTTCTAAAAAGATTGGCCAAAGGCTTAACAACAAAAATTCTTATACTAATAAGTACAGTTCTGATAACTGTATGTTTTAAAAGGTCACACAGAAAATGAAAAGGCCTCAGAAAAGCAGCAAAAAAAGTTTTAGTTGTCCAATGAACCAAGATTAAATAATGGGCTATTTTTAAACTAGAAAATTGAGACATTTTATAATTTTCAGAAAGTATAAAAAGCATTTTAAAATGTGGGAAAAGGTATATAAAGCAATATATGAGGGGAGATGAAAAATAGGGCTATTGCTTATTAAGCTAGTCTTAAAAGTTTGGCTTATAGGCTGGTCTTTTTATGAGGTAGGCACTTGAATGTTTACGTGTGTGTGTGCGCGTGCATCCACATATGAGTGATTTTTTTTAAACTCATTTAATCCTAACTACAACCTAGCAAGGAATTACTATTATCCTCATTATTCAGATGTAGAAACTGAAGCTAAGAGGTGTTGTTAAGTATCTTGTCCAATCTTCCATGGCTTCAAGGGACAGAGTTGAGATGTGAACAAGCCTGCCTGCCTCTTAGATCAATTAAGAAAATAAACACTTTCTCCCACCTCTAGAAGGTATAACTCTTAAATTGCATCAGGAAAAAAAAACTTAGTTTCATATAAAGAAAAAAATAGAAAAATTTCTTCCAGAAATTTGCCAAATCCAGATGGACATAACATAAAACAATAATGATAAACCAAAATGTTTCTAATGTTTTAAACATTCACCTGCTTTCCAGACAAGACTAGGGGTAGCCCCAAATAACCTAAATATCCCTGTTAGAATTATACCTTTATAATTCTAGGTGATCTATAGCTGCTACTTGTAGGACTTATGCTTAAATAATTAGTTTTAGCATGAATCAATAACTGGTACAGGAATGGTATAAGAATCATAACTTAACTTTAAATTTTTCAAATAAAATTCAGTATAAATTACTGTCATTCTACACATGGTGATATTAGGGATGGAGTAAAGAATAAAGGGCCGAGAAAGAGAAGGAGAAAGTGAGTCCCATTTTATTCCACTTCTGGTGGTGTGCTTTAATGCTTTTCTTCCCACCAACACCTTGTAAGAAAATCACTGATAAAATTCCAAAGACCAAAATGCTCAAACATTCTAGTTAGAAATAAAACTGAGAGACAAAACAGCAAAAATGTCTAAAGAAAATACAAAATGAAACATAAGACATACCTGAGATACATCATGAAGTTGAGGTTTCACATAAAGGCTAGAGAGACTCTCTGCTCGCATGAGATATTCTGCGGTTCTTCTCTTCACAGCTTCTCGACGAGTAGGGCTTGACTCTCCTAAAAGGAAAAAACAAAAGTCAGGACATGTGAAAAATAAATAAACTTTCTTTTATCCAAACTGAAGATTAACTTCCTTTTACCCAATTTACCACTTGTTCACATTTCTAACTGAAAAGAAGAGAGAGATCAAAATTGGAACAGACATCAAAGTTATTCATATCAGCAAGGTCTAAATATTACCCAGATGAATTTCATTTATCTAAATTCTGAAACACTCCTATTTAAATACATATAGAGAACTTGATGTATTTTATAAGAGGAGCCGATATATAAAGAATGTAATGTAAAAGGTCTGTGTACAAGAGACTAGCCTAGTCCAAACAGTATACGGTTGTCCAACTCAACAAACAGGACCAAGTGCAAGAGACATTTAATAAAAGCTGTGACATGGATGTGATATGCTATAAAAGTACCACCAAACTGGAGAATAAAATTATTTAGGGTAACTCCAAATTCACTCTGATTTTTGTAAGCATCAGGGTTTATTCATTAATAACAAACTGTCACCCACCTTACAACTGAAAACAATAATGTGATTTAAATCCTTGTAATATATTATGTGAAAGTGAACAAGGATCATTTACCCTGTCTGGCTCTCAGTTTCCCTAAGGAAAGGATATCCAAAGTGGCCTCTAAGAACTCAAGATCTCAAAAAGGAGGTGTTACACTCCTGGATCTCTCCTCTCCAGAGTGGGATGATCCTATGCTTTTACCCATTTTATATACATACTCGACTATAATATAACATTTCATTTGAAGAAAGGATTCCATGGCTAAAAGTCAAAAAGTCTGAAACCACTGTACTATATGATGTCTAAGGTTCCTTTCATAAATAATATTCAATACTATTCATGACTCATTTTTATCAAAGCACTTAATACACAGTACTGTTTTTATAATTCACCCTATGCATCTTCTGAATGAAGTTAACCAAAATGTAAGTATCACACAGTGGAAAGTACCCTGGATTACATTCCAGAAACCCTGGTTATCTGAACTCTGGCTCTGCCTCTCGTTAGTCATGCGTCCAATGATAAGTCATCTCAACTCTGTGAACCTCTTCCTCATTCTCTAAAATGGAAATATATACCTCAAATGACTGTAGAGATTAAAGGAGACAACATACATAAAAGGTACTACAACAGAGCCAGTGCTATAGGAAGCAATAAGTTGTAAAGGTTTTCAATCTTGGTTTTTCTCTCAAAACCAAATCTTACATAATAATGTCACCTGGTTTGCTGAATTAGAAGTGAACTGAATTACAATAAAGCAGGTATTTTCCCCCAAGACACTACAGGTGGAAAAACCTCTTCTTATTTCTGCCTGGAACAACAGCTTCTATTTCTTCTGGGAAATGACCCTTTCTCCTCCCCTTCATACTCCTCCACCTCTTCCCCCAACCACTACTAACCCTTAACAACATGGTTTGAATGAAAGCTGCTACTTTATTTCACATCTCAGCCCCTCTAGTCACCACTTGTCAGCCAAGGGTGAGCCTCCCTGTCACAGCAGGGCCAACCATAGAACCCCATCCTCTTGGCCACAGTTGGAGAAGGGAGAAATTGGCCCAACACAAACTGGACCAATCAGTCCTTCTGTGTTATTGACGCTGTAAGTAAGAGAGGGGGAACTGCCAGCAGCCATAGTTTCTGCCAAAGCAAAAAAAGAGACACAAATACCAGAGACCAAAAAAGAAAACCTAATGTGACTGGGGTCCCTGATTTCAGTTGAACCTACAATCCTGCCATTTGTTGCCTAAGGTAGTGGATTTTGTCACATGTAAACCAAAGAACCCTGAATGAATACAGACCTCTAAGAAAAAGTACAGGGACTTCCCTGGTGGTCCAGTGGCTAAGACTCTGCACTCCCAATGCAGGGGGCCCAGGTTCGATCCCTGCGCAGGGAACTAGATTCCACATGCCGCAACTAAGAGTTCGCATGCCTCAACTAAAGATCCCGCATACCACAAGGATGATCCCTCGTGCCACAACTAAGACCCAGCACAGCCTAATAAATAAATAAATTTTTTAAAAGAAAAAAAGAAAGAAAAATTGCAACAAAGTTGGGATTGCAATTTTGCTTAAATACCTTTCCTTTCACAGCTTTTATCTTACCACTCCATCTCTTCTCTCCTTTATGAGTAGTAATTCACAAATATAACTGGTCGTGGTGAGGGATGGGGATCTCTACTGCCTTTTAACTGTGGAACAATCTATATTTATTAACACTCCAATTCCTCAAACCTCAAATAAAATGTCAGTATGCTTCCTGCCTCTGTCCTTAAAATTTACTTACATTTCTAAACCCAAGGTTTTTATTTTTACTCTGTTGAAAAATGGATATAATCTGTGAAAATCACCTAACATATTTTGAAGATAAAATGTGCCACGTAAATAAGAAACATTCACTACTTCGACACACTGCTCATTCTTAGTTTTGAGCTTATTGCTCATAGACTCCAACTGCTACTCCCATTATCATTAGCTCTTCTCATTGCAGGTTATACCTTTCAAGCCCTAATTTAAATCCCCATTTAGAATTTTTGGTTCTTCTTAGGCTCAACTCTAATAGAAACTATGGCAATTTAGGGTTTTTTTCTATTTAATTCAGTGTCATTAAGCTTTAATAAAACTTCAATTTTTTCTTTTTTCAAAAAAATCAACTTGAAATTTTAAAATGTCAATTATAAAACACCTAATTAAAGCTAGAGTTAAAACCATATTTTGTGGGCTTCTCTGGTGGCGCAGTGGTTGAGAGTCCGCCTGCAGATGCAGGGGAAACGAGTTCGTGCCCAGGTCCAGGAAGATCCCACATGCCACGGAGCGGCTGGGCCCGTGAGCCATGGCCGCTGAGCCTGCGCGTCCAGAGCCTGTGCTCCGCAAAGGGAGAGGCCACAACAGTGAGAGGGCCCCGTACCGCAAAAAAAAAAACAAACAAAAAAAACGTATTTTGTAATCAAATTGCTGCTTTTTAAACTTTTTGTATTTCTGTTGCTTTCGAGGCAGTCACCATAGTAACAGAGAAACAAGAACCGGAAGCCAGCAGTTGAAATGGACTCCTGCTGATGATAGTGGTTCCGCTTCCATGGAAACAACAATGAAGTGATGGAAATCCTGGAAGGCTTTTTAAGTGTAACCTTAAATATACATACTATGACTCCTTCCTTATCAGCCCCTTAAAAGTAGGTCACAAGCACTGCTCATCAATAGAAGCAGCCAAGGATGAAAACCACCTCTTGTAGATTTCTGCTGCAGGATACTTACTGAGGTTTTTGAGTATCAGAAAGAAAAAATTAATCTATCGATTTCCAGAATAACTCCAAGTAATCAACTTATTCATAAATATGACTTTAAACAGATTTTACTTGATCAAAATTTTTGACTAACCTTCTTAATTTCTTAATCTTCATTTTAAGACACACGCAGCATATAATGATTATTTTTCAAGGAAACTAGGTTACCTGGAATTAAACTTTTAATCCCATATTAGGTCATGTGGCTATTATTTCTTCAGTAATATATCTAGGTAGACACTTAATAAATGCTTTTAAAAATGGATACGTATTTAACATTCTACCTAGGGACTTCCCTGGTGGTCCAGTGGTTATGACTTCGCCTTCCAATGCAGGGGGTGTAGGTTCGATCCCTGGTCGGGAAGCTAAGATCCCACATGCCTCGGGGCCAAAAGCCAAAACATAAGAAGCAATATCGTAACAAACTCAATAAAGACTTTAAAAATGGTTCACATCAAAAGATCTTTAAAAAAAATAAAAATTCTACCTGAAGATAAACTAATACCTTCAATAAGTTCTCTACATTTCTGTTAATCATTCAGACAGAACAAGAATTTCCACTGTGCTTTGGCAGTCAAAAGAGAAAAACTGCTTCCATTATTTATTTACTAACCTTTATGTCAAAAAGTTCTGGTGTACCATAAAAGATGTCTTATATTTATATATTGTGTCAACCCATATTTCTTTACCTCAGATCAAGAGAAAGAATAGAATTAGGGTGATTATAAAGTGTGATTCATGAAAGAAGAGAGTGTACCTGAATAGAAATGAGCAATTTCAAAGTTGTCATTGAAAATTTTTGAAAACTGCTATCCAGCAGTCCAGAGCACCAACCCTGACTCAATTTACTAAGAGAAGTTATTATAGAAGGCACAATCTATAGATAATAGAATTGTGAAATTCTAATTTACCCAAGAGACCATCACCATTTGGTACTCCCGTTGCGGAGCACAGGCTCCGGACGCACAGGCTCAGCGGCCACGGCTCACGGGCCCAGCCGCTCCACGGCACGCGGGATCCTCCCAGACCGGGGCACGAACCCGTGTCCCCTGCGTCGTCAGGCGGACCCCCAACCACTGCGCCACCAGGGAAGCCCTTACCTTCCTTTTGTAACTAAGGAAATTGAGGCTCAGGGATGTGAAATGCCTTTCTCAGTCACAAAGTTAAATAAGAGCCTAAACCCAAGCCAGATCTTATGCTACCACACTTCAGGTAACTGAATTTGAATTAGATTATTCTACTGTTACTGAGTAGAGCAAGAAAAAGACAGAGCACAGGACAAGTACAAGCGAGTATGGGAACAAAGATGAACAGAAAATAAAGGTAAGGAGTTGAGGCAGGAGCCTATCAGACAAGATAAGAGTAGAATCAGAGAGAAGGAAAGACTGAAGAAGATAGACAGGCACACAAGAAAATCAGAGCTATGAAGAGGTACAAATTTCACACTATGTAAAAGAGAATGGGCCTCTCTGAGAAAAACTGGGCTCTCAAACATCCTTGTAACCCAAGGATTTCCTTGGAAAACAAAGGTCCTTATTCATTTACCCACTTTTTTAAAAAAAGGCATTTTTACTCACAGAAATAATGAAAATCAGTTTCACGAACTAGAATAAAAAGTTAATTCTTCCAATTCTGTTATTCTACCCTTAGTCACTAAAAAGAATATAGCTACTGCCTCATCACTGATTCAACAAAAGAAAAGCAATGTTAAAGGAAGAATTGACCACGTCAGACTTCTTGAAAGCCAATATGTCTACATTTGTACTTTATGGGAAATTTTTAGGGATTTTCAAGAGTATTTTGACCATACTTGATTGTCTCCACATGCACAGAATTTAATCCCCATATAAGACTCTACTTAGTCACATCTTATATTCCTATCGCTACTCCACACTCTCCAGTAGGCCCTATTGGAGGCCCTATCACTTTACTCTTGGTCAAGCATGCTTGGTTTTCATTCAGATTTATCACATTAGAAAGAACATCCAAATCAACCTGGGTTTGCTGGGATAAGTTTTTGTTTGTTGGTGCTTCCTTTTTTTTTTTTTTTAACAACTTCAGTCACACAAAAGAATATGCCTGTTTGAGATGGCCTTGGTGGTTAGAGTTTTTTTTTAAGTGCTGATTTATTATATTCAATGGGTTTTTTGTTCTTTTCAGGTAAAGCCTACCATTTCTGACTTATGCTAAGTGTTCTGACAACAAAAGGCAACCTTGAGAAGAACTGTAATTTACGGTTCTACACATCACCCACAAATCTAGAGCCATCAGCCTTTCCGTGAATAACAAACCTGGTCAGTCAGGGAATCTGCTTCCCATTTGCATTTAAACAACCCCCATTAATGTTTTTTCTAAACTAAGTGTTATGTGAACCCTAGAAGTTCAAAGAGTCACCAAAGAATAGTAAAAGCAATTGTCACAATAATAGTTGTGCCCAGGCATTGCCTCAACTATAATTGCTTTCAATGTTGTTTAAGCAGTTTTTCTGCCATTAGAAAAAGAAACAGGGCTTCCCTGGTGGCGCAGTGGTTGAGTCCGCCTGCCGATGCAGGGGACACGGGTTCATGCCCCGGTCCGGGAAGATCCCACATGCCAAGGAGTGGCTGGGCCCGTGAGCCATGGCCGCTGAGCCTGCGCGTCCGGAGCCTGTGCTCCGCAACGGGAGAGGCCACAACAGTGAGAGGCCCGTGTACCACAAAAAAAAAAAGAAACAAACAAACAAACAGTCCAAAATGGAGCCACTAAGCCCATGTCACCAAACTTTAGAATACCTAACTTAATCGCAGTTTCAACCTTCCCCAGGACTGGAATCTTAACCAGTCAGTCTGGAACTTCCTCGTCAGCACCAGGGAGGTAACCAGCCAATAAACGTTTTTGTCTCCCAAAGGAAGGTGTCTTGCTCAAAATAATTTTTTGTTTATGACTTCCTTGTCCCATCCCCTCTCTGGCTTTAAAGACCTTTCCTTTTCTGGAGCTCCTTGGAGCTCCTTTCCACTTGCTGGATGGGATGCTGCCTGGTTCAGGAATCAATTAATAAAGTCAATTAGATCTTCAAATTTACTCAGCTGGATTTTTGTCTTTTAACAGATATGGTGTCAGTGTCAGGGTCCAAAGTGAACAAACTTCTGATGGCATTCGAGGACAAGAAAGACAGGTGTGGTATCTGTGAACCCCTTTTTGTGTTCACTGTCTTTCTTTCAGCGGTCAGTTTCTCTCAATTCTGAGCTCCTTTCTCTTTGCATCAAGCTTCAAATATAAATGGCTTTCCTTTACAGGGCAAGACAGCTTGAGCTGGTGGACAGTTCTGCCCGGAACCCAGGTCCCTAGCTTTATAATGGACTGCAATTCCCAGGTTTTTGAGTGGAACCCCCAACCCTTAATTCTGTCCCAGGATCCACTTAGGTACTTGTTAGTGGCAATATGCTGTTCCCTATTTATGTGGGGCCCCCAGTCCACAGCCCGCATTTGTTGAGATCTGCTGGTTCAATGTTTTCCCCAGTCCAAGGTCCAGCATCCCACACTGGGGAACTGGTATGGTACACACAGGGCCTTTTCTTGGTTAGGACTCAGTATATACTAAGGTACACATTTTTTTGCCTTACTTTATGTAGACAAAGGCTAAATGCTAATAGGAATCTCAGAAGTCAAAACAGCCTCAAAATTGATGCTTAAGGGTTGAGCATTTAAGATCTGTTAGAATACCCACCACCTAACTCAAAGACTCCCAAGTTAGGATAAGTTGGTCACAGAATGGGTTACTGGCACTCAGTCACTTGCCAACCTTAAGAAAATTTCCACGCATAGAGGTACACTGTAAAACACCACATAATCCCCAACCCTATGACACACCCCTCTTTGGTATTAGTTTGGCTCCAAGAGACCCAAAGGCCTAGCTAAAAAAATAAAAACAATAACGGGATCCTTAAAATCCAAAGAGTTAGGCTTCCCTGGTGGCGCAGTGGTTGAGAGTCCCCCTGCCAACGCAGGGGACACGGGTTTGTGCCCCGGTCCGGCAAGATCCCACATGCCAAGGAGCGGCTGGGCCCGTGAGCCATGGCCGCTGAGCCTGCGCATCCGGAGCCTGTGCTCCACAACAGGAGAGGCCACAACAGTGAGAGGCCCGCGTACCACCAAAAAAAAAAAAAAGTGTTTCTTCTTCAGAGAAATTTCTAGAAAGGATTCTGACAAATACTCTAGGATACTAGTTTCTGGTAACTTTCAGATAATAACACCAACTGGTTAAGAATTTATAGAACTCTAAGGAAAAACTGGATTCATAAAACTGCTAACAAAAGATGAAGATCAAGAACTAATTACAGTGTAAAGCAACTATACTCCAATAAAAATTAATTTAAAAAAAGAAATAATTACATAGAACTGAATTAACTGATGAAGATGATTATCATTTTTTATGACTTTTTGTTTAAAACATTGCTGGTTCTTTCGTTTTTCCAGGTTTAAGGAAATCCTTTTCTCTTCTTTTAAAGCTATCAGCAATTTGGTAACATACATTTGTGAACTAAAGTGGAACATTTACTTTTTCTCCCTACTTGATCCCACCAAAATTCAGAAACTCCTGAGTATTCTCTTCATGGCAATAAAGTTCATTATTTGCATAAGTTCAATAAGAATCTGTCCTCATTGTAACGGAACACAATTGGAAACACTGGCTATATTACCAAGACTTTAACTAGAATGTCACATTTGACAGAAATGTGTATACACTCAGATATGACCAGACAGCTTTAAGGAAGTGCTTGGAAAAATTGGCCTGGTGCCTTACTTACAGGGTTACTGTCAGCCTTACCAGATGAGTATGGAAGGTTATACTTCCTGACAGGCCCAGGAACCTTGAAAAGAGAGGACTTCACTCAAACTGTAGGTATTGCAGGTAAAATCTAGTGCTGATCCTTGGATTGGCTTCCTAGCCTCAAAGGCTTTTAAGAGTTCAATCTGAGATCCCTTATGAAAAGTTCCACCAAAGCAGTCTTTAAAAGAACTTATACAATCAATCACTATCCTTGCTGCACTTATGAAAATAATCAGGCCAAGTCTAATGCAAACTGATTAGTTTTACTGTAATTATCCTTAAAAAAAAGAAGTGGGGATAACTGTAGGGAGAAAAATTATGTTTGCACCTTTGTCTATTTTAGAGTAACCCTGTTAACTATCTTTGAGGTTTGGTTATACACCTATAAACTGAACTAGATCCTAAATTCTTCTAGTTTCCTCAAATATCTGGCTACAACTCTCCAAACTAACATTTCTAATTTTCTCCCACCCTTCTAATTTAAAGTCACTAAAGCCTTTGTTTTAAAGGCTGCCATTGAATCTCCTATAAGAGACTACAAGGGACTATAACCAGGTCCTCTTCCCTGCCCAGATGGCAGTCAAACTTCAGAGACTTGAGCCTTGGATATATGTCTCACAGCTGAAGAAGGCTCTACTTGACCTCTGGTTCTGTACAGACAGTAAGGACCTCTGAATCAAATTGTCAAGGAAGAGAAGTAGCTGACATCAAGGTAGATTGCTTCTGCCCATGATGCTGGATCAAGACTTCATACTTTAACAAACATGAGACCCTTTATTCTTGTCTTTCTTTCATTTACTCTGGAATTAGCCTGGAAAAACATTTCCATATCTCCCAGTCCAATGTTAAGCAGAGTAACATCTCAGACGGCTGGATTTGTCACCAAAGATTCCAATCTATCCATGATACTAGAGATCTCCTGGTCCTCCCTGTGACCAATTTTTCTTCTACTCCCAGTGTCACTGGAAACTATGATCAACACCCCACTCACCTCTCTTAGTAAGAAGTCTCTTACCAAGTTCAACTCTTGTGGCCAGAACATGAAATACCATTTTTTACCTTTCTCCAATTATAACTGTACTTCCCCAATGAGACATAATTACCTACATAACTTAGGTCATTTGCTCCCCCACATTCCCATGATTATCTAGATCAGATCTGTCCCCACTCACTAAGAGATCTCACCATCAGCACCCATCTTTGCTAGCTGGGCGACTCTTTATTTCAGGCTAAAAGATTTTCTTTCTGTAAGCACTGAACTCCTAACTGACCTCTGGCTTGAACGGTAAACACAGCAATCCCTGTGAATGGCCCATTAGCAGCATCACTTTAATGGGAATGGTTTGTGCAGCAATAGGCTTTGTCTTTGTTTGTGGTGGTTATCATTCTCCTCGGACCTGAGTGCCTAGATGGCTAGCGTACAACTGTGCAATGCCTCTTAGGTTACCCAACTGTACCCCTAACTTTCCACAAATGAACTAGTCACCTCATTGGTCAACTCCCATGGATTTACATCAGAAAGTTAGAAAAGACCTACCAGGAGATGTTCATGACTCAGAATTCACTTCCTTTGGCAAGGCCATGCTTCCCTGGTCAAAAGTAAATGTAATTGAGAATGTGATTTTAAAATTTTCCTTAATTCTTGAAGATATTCTGTTATCTGCTACTGAAACAATAGCTGCCCCCCAAAAATCCTTAGACTCTCTGGCCAAAATTTTTCCTCATAGTAGTATAGCCCTTAATTATCTTTTAGCTGAGCAGGGAGGTGTCTGTGCTGTGGTCAACACCACTTGCTATGCCTGGATCAACACTGCTGGGGAAGCTGAAACTCAATTACATAAAATCACTGAGCAAGCCACTTGGTTAAAAAGCTGACTCCTTCAGCAGGGTTGTTCTTTGACTTATTTGATTTTGATTGGTTTGGATCTTGGGGACCATGGCTCCAAAATGCACCCCAAACATTGAGAATTATCCTGCTTTTTTTATAATCATAATAATCTTTAAACTTTGATCACGTTTCTCAGTTAAGCTAAGAGTTTGATGAAAAGGGGAGAATTAAAAAAAAAAAAGAAAAAAAAAAAACAGGTCCAAAATGAAGTCACTTGTGCTAAGCCCATGTCACCAAACCAAGACTTAAAGCCTAGTCTAACTGTAATTTCAACCTTCTCCAGGATTGGAATCTTAACCAATCAATCTGGAATTTCTCAGTCAGGATCAGTGAGATAATATGCATGATAAACCCTTTTGACCCCAAAGGAAGGTGACCTTGCTCAAAATAATCCTTATTTTTATTTATGACTTCCTTTTCCCACCCCCTTTCTGCCTTTAAAAAGTCTCCTTTTCTGGAGCTCCTTAGGGCTCCCTGCTACTTGCTAGATAGGATGCTGCCCAATTCATGAATCCATTAATAAAGCCAATTAGATCTTCAAATTTACTCACTTGAATTTTGTTTTTTAACACTGCTATCAGTAATACTGTGTGAAAACTAACACATCGTTAGACCATAGGGTGTTAAATGCCTACAGAGATAGCCTTCTCTTAGATTCAACAATTTTTTTCTGCTCCCTAACCTATTTTTGTTTTGCATTTTTAAAGGGGAGAACCCAGAAGACCAATTATTCAATTCCTTCAAAACAACACTGCTTGGACAGTCTCTTTCTGACAATAAACTCTTCTAAGTAAGAAAGTAAATAAATAAACAATCCCTTAAATGTTCCTTATGATGATGATGATAATAATCCCCTAAGTGTCCCCTATGTTCTAATCAAATGGCTTCTAAAAGATTAAGATAAAAAGATTAAAAGGAGCTAGAGACATATTGAAGGAAAAAGGAATAAAGAATTAAAACCAAAAAGCTAAATTTTGTCTTATAAGATGGAATAAAAATAAGATAGGGGAAAATCTGGAAAGGAAACTCCACATAAACTTACAGTTTTTTATCTGCCACACAGGTAAATATGGAAAGTCCCCCAAACCATACAAAAGCTTTTGCTCATTTTTCACTAGCTATAAGAGACATCTTAAGAGAAGCAGCAAATCTATGGAAGACTCAGTTCAACAACTGTTTTCTTGATGTCATGATATGGAATCACATTTCCTTTGAGAGGATGTAAAATGCTCAACAGAAATACTGATTATAAGCAGTTAATTCTTCTCAATTCTGTAAGTTTCATAGACTCCATTAATGCGTCCCCACCTTAAAATTTAAATTGCCTTAGTGTATACTAGAATTAGAAAAGACTCCATCCCATCTTTCTTCAGACTGATTTAAGGTGAAAATTACATATCGGCCACATTTAAACAATTCAAAGTATGTGTCAAGCACTACCCCCAGAGTATATCACATGTGAAGCCCATTTCAAGATAACAAAGAAAATCCTCCCAGCAACTGGCTTTCTTTAAGTAAGGCACAAGAGTGAAAAAGTTCTCCATACCACTTATTCCTGCCTCTCCTACCCCTTTCAGAAGGAAAGATGTCTAATAGTTACTGAACATCTATTATGTTCCAGACACATAGTCATCTCAATGTTTATGGTCATTTCAGTGTTGTCATAGGAGATTACATATAGAAGACTATCAATAAAATTTTGTTAAACAAATGAATGAAAAAGTAAATGAATGATTTTGCACCAATATTACACAGTCTGATTACAATACCTTCACACCTAGAGATGATTCAATTATCTCCTTCTATAACTTAGTGCCTTTCATAATAGTCACATAAAATACATGTCAGAAAATGTGTATAATTATTGTCTTTATCATCTGTGCAGGTGAAATGCATAAAAAAGGAATATAGCACAGAAGTGGCATGGCTGGACTAAAAAGAGAATCTACATTTGGTTTAATTTTATGAAAAATTATCATAACAGTATCCGTGAGGAAAATACAACACAGATATTCTAAGTAATTATAAATCATTGTGTAAAATAAAATGAAGCTTATGAACTTGCACAATCGTTTGACAATTACAATTTTGGAAAACGTGTTTCTTAACAGTTTGTAAAAGTATGATACAATGATCTGGTTATTTTTCAAATGAAACACACTTTGAGACCACTAAGAGAAATACAGTATGATCTTCTGAGAAAAAGCAGATTTACATTTTTAATACTTCCTAAAAGAGAATAAATAAGCTGAATTTCCATGCAATTTATAACTAGCTCAATGTTTAATTAAGATATAGCTTAAGCTGTAAATTATGTAAAAGTATGTAACTCAAGTAAAAACAAAATAATGATTAAACCCTTGCCCAAGTGCCTAACGACCTGCCAGCACGGAAATAGCAGTCGTTTTTCACTTAGTGTATTTTAGTTTTGTTTGGTTTATTTTAAAATACTCGTAGATATCTACATTTCTTCTGATCAGAATCAAGGTGTTTTTCAATAATCACAGGGATTAAACCAACCCTCTCATTTTATGTTTTTAAACTGTGCTGCTAAAGATATTAAAATGTGGTGATACTGATGACAGAGACCATCTAATAAAAAAAAAAAAAAAAAACCTCGAGAATCCTCATCTCTCTGCTTTTGCTATAGAGCAGCTGTGCCTCACACAGATTCACATGAATGAAAATATTTAGATGAGAAACCACCCACTTAGTTTATTTTCCATATGACTTTCCTGTAATTATTTTGTAAACTGTTCACACAACAATACATAAAAACATCTGCAAAAACAGGTAATTAATGTGTCAAGCCAAACTAATGCATTTTTTATGGTGTCCATGCTTCGTCAACTGTAATTATAACTCTTTTTTAAGCAAATGATGATGTGTTTGTTGCAATGTGCAAGTGGTTATTTTAGATGCTCTGTTTACTCTTCATACAATCTGAATATAAAACTCCACAGCTACTTTACCCAACATCAATGCTTTACCTAGCTTTTTGCAGAAGCAGGAAAGTGGTTCTCTTTTCCAGGCTATAATTTCCAGTGAACACTTTTGTCGTTAAAACATGAAACTCTCAACATAAAAGTCAACACCAAAATAGCCAACAGTTCAAGAAACATATGCCAACAGATGATTCATCCAGACTTTCTTCCTTCAGTTGTAACCATGTGGGAAGGCAGCACTTTATGCCCATCGGATGCAGTACGCTGAGCCTCCTGATCATCAGAGGTTCAGAAGGTTCTTTTTCGTCGCGGAGCACAGGCCCCAGAGGCGCAGGCTCAGCGGCCATGGCTCATGGGCCCAGCTGCTCCGCGAGATGTGGGATCCTCCCGGACCAGGGCACGAACCCGTGTCCCCCGCATCGGCAGGCAGACTCCCAACCACTGCGCCACCAGGGAAGCCCGTTTCATTATTTTTTTAATGTATGATATTCATTCCATCTAGACCACCAAACACATATATCTTTGACATGAGACCAACAAATGAAGAATCAAAACCTGCCCAAAGCATACTGCTTCATATTCAATTTATCCTGCTTGAGTTCTAACTACATGAAAGATCATCTTAATTATCATTATTACTATTATTATACATTAACAATATTGCATACCAATAATCATCCTCAGATGGACATTATTCTAGGCCCAAGGTATGTGATCTCTAAAGTTCTGTTTCCAGAGGTAACAAAGTCTGAAATTAAGGAAGAAGCACAACCCTGTAATATTCTTATAGTGTCTCTTCTCTTTTTAAAAAAGGCAACTTTTAAAACATCTATGGTGAAAACCTGTAGTATTAAAAAACTGTGGTAATAAAGAACTCTTAGGAAACAAGGTTTTTCTGTTTATTTTCACAATCAAAATTTTTAGAGATAATGTAGAATTAGCCCTTCTGGGTCCAAGCTTATATAACTCTTTATTTTGATACAAATATTTCTAAACTGAGTTACTCCATTCTTCCTCTGATTATTAGCTACTGAGATATTCTACAGGTGTCTATTCAGCTGCTAGAATATAGTATAGGTGTTTGTCTATGCCTACCTTGTTCCCAAAAAGAACATGAGAAAAGTATTAGAGTAAATCACATGACAGTTTCCTAGCTGCCAAGTTTGCATTTTAGGTCAAATGATAATTCTGGACAATTTGGGGTTGAGTCTAATCAAAACAGAATAGAGTCCTAGTTCCCAGGATGCTGAAATAGGAAAGACAAGACCAAGACAAGGAAAGGAACCAAGACAGAAGCTTATTTACTAAAGCTAGAAATCATACTCAGGGTCATATTAGCAAGAAATAACACGGAGTTCCCACTACTTATATAGCTACAAATATAAATGTAATAATGCATATAATTAATGTCATTTCAAATGGCTGAACTCTACACATTGTCAAACTTTCGGGACAAATATACTGATGTCTGTGTGGAGTACTGATGTGCCTACAGGAGTCATGTTAAGCCTATGTGACATTTTCACAAGCTGCCTTAATGCATACTGGCTATTTACTACACTTACTTTAAGATTTCACTTATTTATCACCTCCTCCAGAAGCCTTCCCTACAAGCTTTCTCCTTCCCCCCGTCAAGTGCCCATTTATATGTATCAATATGAGATTCAGGAAATCTCATTCAAAAATATTTACAGAGGATTTTCTATGGAAAAGCCACTATACTAGAAGATACAATGATGAATGAGAAAATTCCTTGCATTCAAGGACATTACAAGTAAACAAAGAGATATTCATTCAATAAATAATTGCATAAATAATTATTTCATTGTAAATATGATAAGTACTTGAAGCAAAACAGTGTGCAATGACAATAAGATTCAGGAAATCTATTCTGGTCTGAATAGAGGTGAGGAAAGGCTTCACTGAGGAACTGTCATTGAAACTGAGACCTGATGAACAAGGGGATATCAACTGAAGCAACACAGAAAAGCACTCAAACAGAGCACAGCTTATGTGAAGGTTCCAACACAGAAAAGACCTTGGTGCTTGCCAGGAGGTAAAAGGCAGCCACTGTGGCTAAAGAAGAATAACTGAAGAGGAGTGGTTCAAGATGAGCCTGGAGAGGGAGGAAGAAGCCAAATCATTCATAGCCTTGTAGACCATAATATCTTTGGATCTTATCCTCAAAGCAATCAGTTTAATGCAAGAAACTGGCATGATTAGACTATTTTTAAAAGATCACTCAGACTACTCTACTGGTAGAGAAAGAATAGATTAACATGAAGCAAGATCAGAGCAGGAAAAAAAATTATAAAGTTGTTAGAAAAGCAACGACAGAAGGTAGGATTTCCAGAATATCAGAGAGAAGAACTGGAGAAAACCTCTTCCCAGACAAAACTGGTCAAAATTATCAAAAACAACAACTCTGGAAATTGACTACAGACATACAAAAAAATTAAGAAATATTTATATAAGAAAAAGTACTGAACTGCAATAGAAAAGCAAGGGTGTTTTAACATGCAGCTACTCCTACCCATCCCTAGTCCAATGACGATAGCAGATGTGAGGATCAACAGCCTTCCTGCTGCCAGGGGTGGCTAGTCTGATATTCACTGAAAAGAGTTCCAGGCTATTGAAATCAACAGCAAACAGTGACAACAGACAAGCCAAAAATTTAACAGGAAAATCTGAGAAACAAGATAGTCACAGTGTGCTTTGATAAGCTCCCACATATTCGTGGGGATCTTGAAAGTTATACACATGCACAGAGAAGACCACAGAGGGCCACAGCTATCCTCTCACTCTTGGTGAACAGGAGACCATGCAAAAACAGAAAGTAAAAACCAGGGAAGACTCGTAAACCGCCTGAATTTTGACTGCCCTAGCCCACACACAGACACTCAGCAAATGGCAGAAGCCTCACTGACTGAGGCAGTTTAAGCATAATCTCTAAAGGATCACTGGCTGACCACAAAAAACAACAACAACAAACAACCCCAGAAAAATGGAGGGGAGGAGGTAGAATCTTACATTTGCTATAATATATTATCTAAAATATCAAGTTTTCAACAAAAAATATGAGACATGTCAAGAAACAGGAAAAGTTGGCCCATAAACAGAAAAAAGCAGTCAGTAAAAACTGTCTCTGAAGGGACTCATACGTAAATCTTAGTAGACAAACACTTCAAACAATTATTATAAATATGTTCAAAGAACTAAAAAAAAAACCATGTTTAAGGAATTAAAGAAAGCACAAAGACAACAAATCAACAAATACAGATTAACAATGAAAACAAGGAAATTGTAAAAAAGAACCAAATAGAAATTCTGGAGTTAAAAAGTACTCAACAGCACACTGGGCTGACAGAAAAAAGAATCAGCAAATTTGAAGATAAATGAGTAGACATTATCCAGTCTGAATAAAACTGAACAATAAAAAAAAAAAAGAGGGAGGGTGTGGGGGAAGAACCAAATTCGGAAATAAAGCACACTAACATACAAATAATGCAGTCCAAAAAATAAAAGGGGTGGGGGAAGACAGAAGAAAGGAATATTTTAAAGAAATAATGGGTAAGGGACTTCCCTGGCGGTCCAGCAGTTAAGACCCTGCGCTCCCAATGCAGGGAGCCCAGGTTCAATCCCTGGTCAGGGAACTAGATCCCACATGCCACAACTAAAAGAGCCCACATGCCACAACTAAATGAGCCCACGTGCCGCAACTAAAAGATCTCGAACGCCAAAACAAAGATCCCTCACGCAGGAACTAAGACCCAGCACAGCCAAATAAATATATATATATATATTTTTTTTTTTTTAAGAAATAATAGGTGAAAATTTCCCCAAAATGATCTACATATCTAAGAAGGTCATCAAATACAAGGATACAACAAACATTAAGAAGGATAAATGTAGAGATTCACACCCAAATATATAATAGCCAAAATGTCAAAAGCCAAAACAGAAAATCTTAAAAGTAGCAAAAGATAAACATTACTTATCACATACTAGGGGATTTCAACAAAATTTAACAACTGACTTATTATCAGAAAAATGAAAACCAAAAGGCAGTGGTATGGCATATTCAATACGCTGAAAAGGAGAAAAAACAGTCAACCAAGAATCCAATATCCAGGAAAACTATCTTTCAACAATAAAGACAAGATAAACATTCTTACATAAACGTTAAGAGAATTTGTTGCTAGTAGACCTGCCTTACAAGAAATACTGAAGCAGGGGGAAAAAAAAAACCCACAAGAAAGAAAGAAAAGGAAATGATACCAGAGAGTAACTGAAATCCAAATTTAAAAAATAAATAAATAAAGAGAGCAAGGAAATTACTTAGGTAAAATTTTAAAAAGACAGCATAAATATATTCTTCTCATTTCTTCCCCAAACTGGTTTAAAAGACAGGTAAATTTAATCAATCATTGTAAAACTGCATTGTATGACTTTTATATAAAGATGTAACATATATGACAATACTAGCAAAAAGTAGAAGGGAAGGAAGCTATACTGAAACAAAGTCTCTCTTTATCACTAGAATTAAGGTAGTTTTACTCTGAAGTAGAATGTTTTAAGTTAAAATGTTTATTACTGTAATCTTCAGAAAAACCACTATGGAAAATCATAGTCAAATCAAAGTCAAAATGAGATAGCCTAGAAAAAAAAACAGATAATAAAGGTACCCTAGAAAAATATCTACTTACCACAGAGGAGGCAGTAAAAACAAAGAAGAAATGAGACATATAGAAAACAAATGGTATGACAGCAGACATAAATCCAATGATATTATTAAATACACTAAATGTATATGGATTAAACATGCCAATCAAAAAGCAGAGGTTATAAGACTCATTTTTTTTAAAAAAAAGGATCTAACTACATCCTGTCTACAGGAGACAGAATTTGATTCAGCCAAACAGGTTGAAAGTAATAGAATGGAAAAACATGTATCATACAAAAAGTAATGAGAGAGGTAGATAGCTATACTAACATCCAACAAAAAGATTTTAAGAAAAAAAGAATTTTACTAGAGACAAAAAGATTGTAATGTTAAAAAGTTAAATTAATCAGGAAGATATAACAGTTATAAAAAAATTACACGGCTAATGACAGAATTCCAAAGTAGATGAAGCAAAAACTGAAAGAAATAAAGGGAGAAACAGACAATTCAACATTAGTCAGAGCTGTCTCAATAACTGCTAAAACAGGGCTTCCCTGGTGGCGCAGTGGTTGAGAGTCTGCCTGCTGATGCAGGGGACACAAGTTCGTGCCCTGGTCCGGGAGGATCCTGCATGCCACAGAGCGGCTAGGCCCGTGAGCCATGGCCACTGAGCCTGCGCGTCCGGAGCCTGTGCTCCGCAACGGGAGAGGCCACAGCAGTGAGAGGCCCGCGTACTGCAAAAAAAAATTTTTTTAATAAATAAATAACTGCTAAAACAGAAAAAATCAGCATTCATTTTTTAAATATATTTTCACTGGGTACATTATTCTCAATTGACAGTTTTTTTTAATTTCCATTATGTTAAAGATGTTAATCAGTTGTCTACTTATTGGCATTATTTATGCAGGAATCTGATGTCACTCTTTTCTTTGTTCTTCAGTTCATGTTTGTTTTTTCTTTCTGCCTGCTTTTAACTTTAAGATTTTTCCTTTATCACTGGTTTTGAGCAACTTGATTATAATATGCCTTAGTGTTGTTTTCATGTTTCTTATGCTTGGGGTTTGCTGGGCTTCTTGGACCAGCAGAATGTTTTAATTGAATTTGGAAAGCTTTTAGGCATTACTGAGTTTTGTTCTGGGATAGTTATGTTTCTTGGAAGCAGTTTCATTTTGGCAGGTCTTACTTCTAAAATTTGGTAGGGTGGGCCTAGAGCTAACTGTTACTCCACCCTACTGGAGCAAGACTCTTCTGAGTATTCTACCCAATTCCCCATGGTTGAGGTTTTCAAGACTAACTTTTAGGAACAGACACTATTCCCAGCCCTGTGGGAATGCCCAGAACGTTTCCCCTGATCCTTTCAGGGAAACTTTCCATGTCTACGGAAAGTTTCTCCGCATCCGTGCACTAATCTGTACTCTGCTAAATATTCCAGGGGACACTCTGTAAATCTACATACGGTCATCTCTTCTCTAGATAAAACACTAGACATCAAGTAATGGTCCTGCAAGCTCTAACTGCAAACTCTATCTTTGGCCTTTGTGGACTCTCAGCTCCATCTCTTCAACTCAGAGGTTTTGCCATGATCCGTCTGGCTTCCCTGTTTCCTGTTCCCTGTCCTTGAGCCTGGTAACTCAACACAGTAAGCTGGACAATCATAAGGCTCATCACATTTATTTCCTGTACCTCAGAAAACACTGCTCTTCATTACTTAATATCCAGTGTCTTGAAAACCATTGTTACATATACTTCGTCTAGTTTTTTAGTTCCTTCATGAAGGAGAGTAAATATAGTTACCTTGTTACCCTGTTACCCATATTGGCCAGTAGTGGGAGTCCTAGTTTTAATGTGGCTAGTGGAAAAATTTAAATGTGTCTTACATTATATTTCTATTATACAGTGTTATTTTAGATAGTCTCCAAAACTATGTAATGCTGAAATCATCTAAGAAAGCAGGGTAAGGAGCTTAAGAAGGTTAACAACGAAGAATCAACAAATTTCAACAGTTAAATGTCAAATGGAAAAGAAGGAGCTGGCAAAGTAGACTTAGAAAAGGCAACCTAAGAGAGAAAATGAAGAAAAGTGTGGTGTCACTGGAAAAGTAGAAGAGATTTAGGAAAATCAGAGATTGTATGAAATACAATCACTGCAGAGTGTATACATGTGAGTTAACCAAGGAACATCAAGGATAAGTAACATTATTGAGGGCCCAGTTAAGATTAGTAACAATGAATTCATTTTGGTTAACAACCTCTGTAAACCAGAAATATGGGAAATTCATGGATACTCCAAAACAAGTGGATAACTTAATCCATAGCTGGGGATCTGCCAGGTAAAGTGATGTAAGGTCAAAAAGCAAGGGAGATTAAGGTACCTGCCAAAAGATATTTTGAAATGATGGCTCATAAAAACTAAGATAAATACAGAAATAGAAACAACTGAGAGGTGCTAGAAAGAAAAAGTGGATAGGTTAGCCATCAAGAAGTACTAATAAAAGTAATTTAGGGGCCTCCCTGGTGGCGCAGTGGTTGAGAGTCCGCCTGCCGATGCAGGGGATACGGGTTCGTGCCCCGGTCTGGGAGGATCCCATATGCCGCGGAGCGGCTGGGCCCGTGAGCCATGGCTGCTGGGCCTGCGCGTCCGGAGCCTGTGCTCCGCAACGGGGGAGGCCACAACAGTGAGAGGCCCGCATACCGCAAAAAGAAAAAAAAATAAAAATAAAAAAAGTAATTTAAAGACTAGGAAAGTACAAAGTAATGGCATTTTTAAAACTGATTGCCATTCTCTGCCCTCTAATAACTCACCCTTGCCTCTTCTCATTTTTTATTCCTTCAATTCTTGCTTCTTGTTGCTTTGATAAAGACGGGCCTTTTACTATCACTGCAAGTCAAGGCACTGTTCCCCCTCCAAGTACCAAACCAATCAACTACAACAAAAAATCCAATTTCAGGTACTTTGTTTCTAATCTCTGCTTTTATTTGTCCTGGGTACTTGAAGTTTTTCTTCTTTATTGTCCTACAGTGTATTTTTCCTTTGTAGGGGAAGGGGCTATGACTGATCTGGGTTTATTAAAGATAACTATTTTATAGCAAGATTTTACTTTATTTGTGAACTTTTCACCCACAGCCAATAAAGCAGGTAGGCCTTCATTAATCAGAGAATAACTTAATGATATCTCATATATCAATAGTTCAAAAACCAATTTGATCATAAGTACCTATGACTATTTACATAATGACTAATTATCAAAAATAAAGCAGAGACTACTAAAAGGTAAGAAAATGTTCTACAAACATAAATACAATAGCCATATTACAGAAAGTATCATGAAACCTTCAAATAACTGTTTGAATGCATCAAGAATCCCCATTTCTTCTCTGATTGCTGCGGCTAAAACTTCCAAAACTATGTTGAATGGTGGTGCGAGTAGGCAACCTTGTCTTATTCCTGATCTTAGTGGAAATGGTTTCAGTTTTTCATCACTGAGGACGATCTTGGCTGTGGGTTTCTCATATATGGCCTTTATTATGTTGAGGAAGGTTCCCTCTATGCCTACTTTCTACAGGGTTTTTATCATAAATGGGTGTTGAATTTTGTCAAAAGCATTCTCTGCATCTATTGAGATGATCATATGGTTTTTCTCCTTCAATTTGTTAATATGGCGTATCACGTTGATTGATTTGTGCATATTGAAGAATCCTTGCATTCCTGGAATAAACCCCAGTTAATCATGCTGTATGATCCTTTTAATGTGCTGTTGGATTCTATTTGCTAATATTTTGTTGAGGATTTTTGCATCTATGTTCATCAGTGATATTGGCCTGCAGTTTGGAATCCAAATCAGAAAAGAAGAAGTAAAGCTGTCACTGTTTGCAGATGACATGATACTATACATACAGAATCCTAAAGATGCTACCAGAAAACCGCTAGAGCTAATCAATGAATTTGGTAAAGTAGCAGGATACAAAATTAATGCACAGAAATCTCTGGCATCCCTATACACTAACGATGAAAAATTTGAAAGTGAAATTAAGAAAACACTCGCATTTACCACTGCAACAAAAAGAATAAAATATCTAGGAATAAACCTACCTAAGGAGACAAGAGACCTGTATGCAGAAAATTATAAGACACTGATGAAAGAAATTAAAGATGATACAAATAGATGGAGAGATATACCATGTTCTTGGATTGGAAGAATCAACATTGTGAAAATGACTCTACTACCCAAAGCAATCTACAGATTCAATGCAATCCCTATCAAACTGCCACTGGCATTTTTCACAGAACAAGAACAAAAAATTTCACAATTTGTATGGAAACACAAAAGACCCCGAATAGCCAAAGCAATCTTGAGAACAAAAAATGGAGCTGGAGGAATCAGGCTCCCTGACTTCAGACTATACTACAAAGCTACAGTAATCAAGACAGTATGGTACTGGCACAGAAACAGAAATATAGATCAATGGAACAGGATAGAAAGCCCAGAGATAAACCCACACACATATGGTCATCTTATCTTTGATAAAGGAGGCAAGAGTATACAATGGAGAAAAGACAGCCTCTTCAATAAGTGGTGCTGGGAAAACTGGACAGCTACATGTAAAAGAATGAAATTAGAACACTTCCTGACACCATACACAAAAATAAACTCAAAATGGATTAAAGACTTAAATGTAAGGCCAGACACTATCAAACTCTTAGAGGAAAACATAGGCAGAACACTCTGTGACATACATCACAGCAAGATCCTTTTTGACCCACCTCCTAGAGAAATTGAAATAAAAACAAAAATAAATAAATGGGACCTAATGAAACTTAAAAGCTTTTGCACAGCAAAGGAAACCATAAACAAGACGAAAAGACAACCCTCAGAATGGGAGAAAATATTTGCACATGAAACAACTGACAAAGGATTAATCTCCAAAATTTACAAGCAGCTCATGCAGCTCAATAACAAAAAACAAACAACCCAATCCAAAAATGGGCAGAAGACCTAAATAGACATTTCTCCAAAGAAGATATACAGATTGCCAACAAACACATTAAATGATGCTCAACATCATTAATCATTAGAGAAATGCAAATCAAAACTACAATGAGATATCATCTCACACTGGTCAGAATGGCCATCATGAAAAAAATCTACAAACAATAAATGTTGGAGAGGGTGTGGAGAAAAGGGAACACTCTTGCACTGTTGGTGGGAATGTAAATTGATACAGCCACTATGGAGAACAGTATGGAATTTCCTTAAAAAACTACAAATAGAATTACCATACGACCCAGCAATCCCACTACTGGGCATATACCCTGAGAAAACCATAATTCAAAAAGAGTCATGTACCAAAATGTTCATTACAGCTCTATTTACAATAGCCAGGACATGGAAGCAACCTAAGTGTCTATCAACAGATGAATGGATAAAGAAGATATGTCACATATATACAATGGAATATTACTCAGACATAAAAAGAAGTGAAATTGAGTTATTTGTAGTGAGGTGGATGGACCTAGAGTCTGTCATACAGAGTGAAGTAAGTCAGAAAGAGAAAAACAAATACCGTATGCTAACACATATATATGGAATCTAAGAAAAAAAAAAAAGGTCATGAAGAACCTAGGGGTAAGACGGGAATAAAGACACAGACCTACTAGAGAATGGACTTGAGGATATGGGGAGGGGGAACGGTAAGCTGTGACAAAGTGAGAGAGTGGCGTGGACATATATACACTACCAAATGTAAAACAGGTAGCTAGTGGGAAGCAGCCGCATAGCACAGGGAGACCAGCTCGGTGGTTTGTGACCACCTAGAGGGGTGGGATAGGGAGGGTGGGAGGGACGGTGATGCAAGAGGGAAGAGATATGGGAACATATGTATATGTATAACTGATTCACTTTATTATAAAGCAGAAACTAACACACCATTGTAAAGCAATTATACCCCAATAAAGATGTTAAAAATAAATAAATAATTTTTAAAAAAGAATCCCCATTTCAAGGTCCTGTGCAAAAATGATTAAATAGGATGGCCTGGCCATAAAGAAAGCCTCAACAAATTTCAAAAAATTAAAATCATTCGGACAAAGTCCACTGGACACCATGGAATTAAGTTAGAAATCGGTAACAAAAAGATAATCAGAAAAATCTCAATTGCTGGGATATTAAATAGTATACTTATAATATACATAGAAGTATATTACTTAGAAGTAATTCCCAAGTGCAGTAGGCAGACTAATGGACCCCTAAGATCTCTGTGTCCTAACCAAGGAACCTGTGAAAATATTACTTTACTTGGCTAAAACAACTTTACAAATGTGATTAAGGTTACGAATCTTGAGACATGGCATTTTTCCTGGATTATCAGGGTGGGCCCAACCAAATCACATGAGTTCTTAAAATCACATAACGTGTCCTTGCTAAGGATCAGAGTGAGATGTAACTATGTTAAAATGATCAGAGAGATACAAGATTGCTGGCTTTCAAGATGGAAGAAGACATGCAGGTTGCCTCTAGAAGCTAGAAAAGGCAAGGAAACCCATTCTACCCTAGAGTCTCTGGAAGGGAATACTGTCCTGCCCACGCTTTGATTTCAGCCCAGTAAGACTCGTGTCAGATTTCTAACCTACAGAACCATAAAATAATAAATTTGTGTTGTAAATTTGTGGTAATTCTGCTTAACAGAATCTAACTCTCTTTCTTGATAAAACCATCCAGAAAACTAGAAATAGTAGGGAACTTCTTCAACATTATAAAGGACACCTATGAAAAACCAATTACTAATATCATATTCAATGGTAAAAAACTAAAAGCTTTCCCCCTAAGAACTGGAACAAGACAAGGATGCTGGAAAGTCCCTGGTGGCACAGTGGTTAAGAATCCGCCTGCCAATGCAGGGGACATGTGTTCGAGCCCTGGTCCAGGAAGATCCCACATGCCGTGTAGCAACTAAGCCCATGCACCACAACTACTGAGCTTGTGCTCTAGAGCTCATAAGCCACAACTACTGAGCCCACGTGGCACAACTACTGAAGCCCGCGCGCCTAGAGCCTGTGCTCTGCAATGAGAAGCCCACGCATTGCAACGAAGAGTATCCCCTGCTTGCCGCAACTAGAGGAAGCCCGCGGGCAGCAATGAAGACCCAACGCAGCCCAAAATTAATTAATTAATTAATTTAAAAAAAAAAGACAAGGATGCCTACCTTCACAATGCTACTGAACACTGTATTGGAAGTTCTAGCCAGAACATTAGGCAAGCAAAAGTAATAAAAGGCACCCAAATTGAAAAAGAATAAATAAACTACATATATTCAGATAAAATAATCCTATATATAGAAATCCCAAGGAATCCACAAAAACCTACTAGAGCTAATAAATGAATTGGGCAAGTTGCCAGATACAAGATATACACACAAAAGTCAACTGAAATAAACAATCTGCAAAGAAAATTAATGAAACAATTCCATTTACGATAGCATTCAAAAGAATAAATACCTAGGAACAGACTTAACCAAGGAGGCAAAAGATTCATACACTGAAAACCACAAAACACTGCTGAAAGAAATTAAAGATGTAAAAAATAAGACATCTGTGTTCACAGACTGAAAGACTTAATATTGTTAAGATGGCAATACTCCCCAAAATGTATTTACAGATTTAACTCAATGCCTACTAAAATTCCAACAGCCTTTTTTGCAGAAACAGAAAAGCTGATTTCTAAAAAAATTTAAATAAATTTTAAAAATAAGTATGTCAATTATACCACAAATTTTTTAAAGGTGATTTTCAAATTTATATAGAGTTGATATAAATTTATATAGAGAGTTGCATTATAAATTTATATAGAGGGAGTTGCATTATAAATTATATATATATAATTTATATAGAGTTTATAAAGTAGATCCCAATAGTAGAAACAACCTGAAAAAGAAGAACAAAATTCTCAAAGGGGATCATAAACATAAATCAAAAAAGCTAGGAGCCAATGCATTAGAAGGCTGGATGATCACACCACCATTGCTTATTAAAAATATAGCTTTTGGTCTTGTTAGCCTTATACTATATCATACTTTGTACTGAACTGGGCAATCCCTTAAAGAAAAAGTGGGCTAGACAATATTTTCATAATGTCTTCAGAGTTAACACCATAAACAAGTCAAATAAGTTTTATTCTTAAAGCTACATGTTTTCATTTCTGAAATTCGGCAATAAGAAATTATGTGACTTGCTTCTCTTCATCAAATGTAGACTTACTACCTTTCTCCTATATCCATCCATTCTAAAGCAAACAAGTTTATCCTTTGAGCTTCCTGATACTTGAGTAACTCTCATTCAAAGGAATAAATCAATGGTCAAAACTGTTTTTTAAAGCACTTGAGTATATGGCATTATGACTGCACAGAGACTAGCCACATTCATAGAGCCTGGACATGTTCTAGAACCAACCCTACAATTCTAAGCTAATCAAAGAGACTCAAAGGAAACCTAGAAGTGTATGTAGGTTTATGGTTTCTCCAGGACTTCTATTCCTCACTATGGGAAACAAAAATAGTCAAGACCCAATAAGAGACCCAGAATGACATATCAATAGTACCGCAGCACACTAGGTCAGCTTTTGAAATATGTCTGAACATCCCTGAGAGCCTAGCACACATAGACCCAGGTATGGGGTCAACTATAAAAAATGGTTTGGTACTGCTTATTATACCATTTACCAGGATGAAAATTGCAGAAGATGGTTTGCATCTCTCAGCTAAGTAGCAACATCATAAGTAGGCTCATAGGTCAAAAATATCAACAAGTTTGACAAAAAAATTAGATACCAACAACATCCAGAAACTCTTTTCATTGTGACATTCATAATGTATACAGGAGACTTAAACAGAAACAGGAGAGGGGAGGGATGGAGAGGGGAAAGGAAGGGAGAAGAAGGGATGGGCAGAGAGGAGAGGAGGTCTCATTGTTCAATTTTATATTTTTTATTATTTATATGTACCAGGTACACAGTACCTGGTACACACAAGTAGTAAAACCTTGTTGAATGGTCAACTGAATGATAGATGGTTCACTGAGCAAAGAAATAAATGGGTAGAAGGAAAAAGAATAAATATGCAAAGTTTAAAAATATTTGAAACTGGAGAAGACTTGTGTTTCCATTTTAAAAAGCTAATCTAATTATGTTTGAGAAGTAGCATGGCAGAGTGGAAAGAAGGCAAAATTTGAACTCAGACCTAGATTTAAAGCCTGGCTGAAACTTTTACTGGTTTGTGTTGCTGAGCAAATTGCTTACTTTATATAAGTCTTAGTTTTCTCCACCTGTAAAATGGGGATTCCAGTATCCACCTTCCAAACACAATAAACCAGCAATGTTGGCACCTAGAACAAACTGAACAAAACCAGCTCTCAAATCAACTCTGTAATTCATAATGTAGCCCACAGATGGGTGTTACTAACAATGCTCGCCATCTGGTAGCTTCCTGTTTTAAATAATTATTCTTGCTAACTAGGTGCCAACCTTTTAGAATCATTATATTAAATGTCTGCACCCTCTAAGTTTTGGTGTCCTTACACAAAGCCCAGCAAGACCAGCCATAGCTCAGCTTATAGGTTTGCTCTGAGGATTAAAAATAACATTAAGAAAAATCCCTTGTACAGTGACAGGCACGTATTAAATAATAAATTATTGTTATTTAAGTATTTCGTTAATACCTTTATGTCATCCATTTGCCACTCTACATTATCACAATTATTCCACTAAGCCCATACTAAGAATAAAGATTAGTCATATCAGCCACTTGCAGAAATATATAAATAAGACAGAAATGAAAGGTTATGTACTGAAACATTCTCTTCAAAGATTCAAGGGGATTCCTTCAATCTTGACTTTTGGATTTTCCCTCTTAAAACCATAAAAATCTCTTCTGGACTTAGAAGAGTAGAGGGCACCTTAATTTCAAGAGCCATTTCTAGACTGAGGAAATAAATGTCGGATTCAAAAGGAGAATTCAAAGTTACCACTATCAGGGTATGCTTCTTCTCTGCTGGATGGGCAAACAGAACTGCTGCTACTGTGTTTTGCATCTAACCTCAGCTGTGCAAACACGAATTAAGTAAGAAAAACATCGAGCCATCTTTATCAGATCTCCAAACAACCTAGATAAATTCCTTTAAATGACGAGTTTAGTTAGGATGAATAGTTAGTATGCAGAATAACAAAATTTGCAAACTCTTAAGAACCCCTGTACAAAGCAC
Source organism: Mesoplodon mirus (assembly GCF_964341445.2). Taxonomy (NCBI): domain Eukaryota; kingdom Metazoa; phylum Chordata; class Mammalia; order Artiodactyla; family Ziphiidae; genus Mesoplodon; species Mesoplodon mirus. Next base: position 153,780,752 of record NC_138978.1, on the reverse strand, counting down.
TTCTACTTAGCACTGAAAGATTATTTCTCTGGATTATCAGATATCCAGAAATAGTTACTTTATTAGAAAGTATGCCAATCCAATCTAAGGTCACAGGTAACAATTCTCACAGCAAGAGTTAAATCAAAATGACTCATAGGTATAACTGGTTAGAGTGATGTCTCAATAACAGTTTCTCCAAGGAAACATCTCTTCTGCTCCTAAATGTCAAGTTAGCTCACAAGATGGAGCCCCCAATTTCCCCACAAATTAAAGAATAAAGTCCATTATAATCAACAACACTCGACAGTGATAAGCTGAAACATTCTCCTCTAAGATCAGGAACAAGACAAGGATGCCCACTTTTGCACTTTATTCGACATAGTACTGGAAGTCCTAGCCAGAGCAATTACGCAAGAAAAAGGGAAGAGAAAAAAAAAAAAGCATTCAAATTAAAAGGAAGAAGTAAAACTCTCTCTTTTTGCAGATGACGTGATATTAGATATAGAAAATCCCAAAGACTCCCCCAAAAACTGTTAAACTAATAAACAAATTCAGCAGAAGTACAGGATACAAAATCAATATACAAAAATCAGTGTTTCTACACACTAAAAACAAATTTTTTTAATTTATTTATTTTATTTATTATTTATTTTTGGCTACGTTGGGTCTTCATTGCTGCGCGCGAGCATTCTCTAATTGCAGTGAGTGAGGGCTACTCTTCGTTGCAGTGCGTGGGCTTCAGTAGTTGTGGCGCGCAGGCTCAGTAGTTGTGGTACACGGGCTTAGTTGCTCCACGGTATGTGGGATCTTCCCGGACCAGGGCTCGAACCTGTGTCCCCTGGATTGGCAGGCGCATTCACTGCGCCACCAGGGAAGTCCCACAACAAATTATTAGAAAGAGAAATTAAGAAAACAATCCCGGGCTTCCCTGGTGGTGCAGTGGTTGAGAGTCCGCCTGCCAATGCAGGGGACACGGGTTCATGCCCCAGTCCGGGAAGATCCCACATGCCACGGAGCAGCTAGGCCCGTGAGCCATGGCCGCTGAGCCTGCGCATCCGGAGCCTGTGCTCGCAATGGGAGAGGCCACAACAGTGAGAGGCCCACGTACCACAAAAAAAAAAAAAAAAGAAAAAAAAAGAAAACAATCCCACTTATAAATGTATAAAAAAGAATAAAATACCTAGGAATAAATTCAACCAGGAAGGTGAAAGAACAGTACACTAAAACCTACAAATAACTGATGAAAGAAATTGAAGAGAAAAACAAAAGATATTCCATGCTCATGGACTGGAAGAATTAATATTGTTAAAATATCCATACTACTCAAAGTGATCCACTGATTGAAAGCAATCCCTATCAAAATTCCAATGGCATTTTTCACAGAAGTAGAAAAAACAATTCTAAAATTTGTATGGAACCTCAAAAGACTGAGTAGGCAAAGCAATCTTGGTTAATCTTAATTTCAAACTATATTACAAAGCTATAGTAATCAAAACAGTATGGTAAGCCAAAGCAATCTTGAGAAAGAAAAATGGAGCTGGAGTAATCAGGCTCCCGGACTTCAAACTATACTACAAAGCTACAGTAATCAAGACAGTATGGTACTGGCACAAAAACAGAAATATAGATCAATGGAACAGGATAGAAAGCCCAGAGATAAACCTACGCACATATGGTCATCTTATTTTTGATAAAGGAGGCAAGAATATACAATGGAGAAAAGACAGCCTCTTCAATAAGTGGTGCTGTGAAAACTGGACAGCTACATGTGAAAGTATGAAATGAGAACACTCCCTAACACCATACACAAAAATAAACTAAAAATGGATTAAAGACCTAAATGTAAGGCCAGACACTATCAAACTCTTAGAGGAAAACATAGGCAGAACACTCTATGACATACATCACAGCAAGATCCTTTTTGACCCACCTCCTAGAGAAATGGAAATAAAAACAAATAAACAAATGGGACCAAATGAAACTTAAAAGCTTTTGCACAGCAAAGGAAACCATAAACAAGACGAAAAGACAACCCTCAGAATGGGAGAAAATATTTGCAAATGAAGCAACTGACAAAGGATTAATCTCCAAAATTTACAAGCAGCTCATGCAGCTCAATAACAAAAAAACAAACAACCCAATCCAAAAATGGGCAGAAGACCTAAACAGGCATTTCTCCAAAGAAGATGTACAGACTGCCAACAAACACACAAAAGGATGTTCAACGTCACTAATCACTAGAGAAATGCAAATCAAAACTACAGCGAGGTATCACCTCACACTGGTCAGAATGGCCATCATCAAAAAATCTACAAACAATAAATGTTGGAGAGGGTGTGGAGGAAAGGGAACACTCTTGCACTGTTGGTGGGAATGTAAATTGATACAGCCACTATGGAGAACAGTATGGAGGTTCCTTAAAAAACTAAAAATAGAAATACCATACGACCCAGCAATCCCACTACTGGGCATATACCCTGAGAAAACCATAATTCAAAAAAGAGCCATGTACCACAATGTTCATTGCAGCTCTATTTACAACAGCAGGACATGGAATCAACCTAAGTGTCCATCAATAGATGAATGGATAAAGAAGATGTGGCATATATATACAATGGAGTATTACTCAGCCATAAAAAGAAACGAAACTGAGTTATTTGTAGTGAGGTGGATGGACCTAGTTTCTGTCATACAGAGTGAAGTCAGAAAGAGAAAAACAAATACTGTATGCTAACACATATATATGGAATCTAAAAAAAAAATGGTTTTGAAGAACCTAGGAGCAGGACAGGAATAATGACACATGTAGAGAATGGACTTGAGGACATGGGGAGGGGGAAGGGTAAGCTGTGACAAAGTGAGAGAGTGGCATGGACATATATACACTACCAAATGTAAAATAGATAGCTAGTGGGAAGCAGCCGCATAGCACAGGGAGATCAGCTCGGTGCTTTGTGACCACCTAGAGGGGTGGGATAAGGAGGGTGGGACGGAGACACAAGAGGGAGGAGATATGGGGATACATGTATATGTATAGCTGATTCACTCTGTTATAAAGCAGAAACTAACACACACCATCGTAAAGCAATTATACTCCAATAAAGATGTTAAAAAAAAAGTATAGTATTGGTATTAAAAAGACACAAATATCAATGGAACAGAATAGAGAGCCCAGAAATAAACCCATGCATGTACAGTTAACTAATTTTTGACAAAGGAGCCAAGAATACTCAATAGGGAAACGATAGGCACAATAAATGGTGCTGGGAAAACTGGGCATCCACTTGCAAAGGAGTAAAACTGGACTCCTATCTTACACCATACACAAAAATCAACTCAAAATGGATTACAGACCTGAATGTAAGACTTGAGACCATAGAACTCCTAGAAGAAAACATAGAGGGTAAACTCCTTGACATCAGTCTTGGCAATAACTTTTTGGATTTGAAACCAAAAGCAAAGGCAACAAAAGCAAAATAAACAAGTGGGCTACATCAAACTAAAAAGCTGCTTCTACACAGCAAAGAAAACCATGAACAAAATGAAAAGGCAACCTACCAAATGTGAGAAATATTTGCAAATTATACATCTGATAAGAAGTTAATATCCAAAATACACACAAAATTCTCACAATTCAATAGAGGAAAAAAAATTAATCAGATTAAAAAATAGTCAGAGGAAGTGAACAGACATTTTCCCAAAGAAGACATGCTTAAAAGGTATATGAAAAGGTACTTAACATCACTCATCATAAGGGAAACCCAAATCAAAACCACAATGAGATATCACCTCACACCTGTCAGAATGGTTGCCATCAAAAGGACAACAAAAAAATGTTATCAAGGATATGGAGAAAAGTGAACTCTTGTGCACTGTTGGTGGGAATGTAGATTGGTGCAGCCACTATGGAAAACAATATGGATGTTCCTCAAAAAATTAAAAATAGAACTACCACATGATTGAGCAGTTCCACTTCCAGGTATACATCCGAAGGATACAAAATCACTACCTCAAAGATACATTTGCACCTCCATGTTCGTTGCAGCATTATTTACAATAGCCAAGACATGAATCAACCTAAGTGTCCATCAACAAATGAATAAAGAAAATGTGGTGTATATATACAATGGAATATTATTCAATCATAAAAAAGAAAGAAATTTTTCAGGGTACTATGCTAAGTGAAGTGAGTCAGAGAAAGACAAATACCATATGATCTCACTTATATGTGGAATCTAAAAAGAACCAAACTCATAGAAACAGAGAAAAGACTGGTGGTTGCCAGAGGCAAGGGGTGAAGGTGATCAAAAAATACAAACTTCCATTTATAAGATTAATAAATCCAGGGGATGTGACATACAACATGGTGACTATAATTAACAACTGTATTGTATATTTGAAAGTTGCTAACGGAATAGATTTTAAAAGCTCTCATCACCAGAAAAAAAAAATTTACAACTATGTGAGGTAATGTATGTTAACTAAACTTACTGCAGTAATCACTTCACAATATATACATATATCAAATCATTATGTTGTACACCTTTAATACAATGTCATATGTCAATTATATCTCAGTAGAACTGGAGAAAACATTTTTTAAAAATAATGTCCATGTGTGGTGACTGGTATACTTTTAAACAGAATCCACAGACTAGAAGCACTGCCCTGACATTACATTTAACAAGTAGTTAAATGCATAACCATGGGCCTCAAACAGAAGCTATTTTACATTTTGGTTAAAATTAGAATTCTGTGATTGTGGTTCCCACAGTTTGTATGAATAAAATTGATCACATTATGAATAAACAATAGAAGGTTACAAGCAATTAGTTGATTATAACTTTTTAGATTTGATATTAACCACAAAACTAATCCAGGCAGAACTGGAGATTGTGGTTTCAGAGAAACAAGCGTAAGTTAAATAGGACAAATACGTTTAAATAGTAACACTCCTTAAGCTAGAGGTTTAGTAGGTTTGATATCAAGTTCCAGTGGAGAAATAATTCACCACCATAATCACAAAGTAACTAACTAAATTATGTACTTTTTTTTGTTATTTGCTGACATGCATCCCTAATTCTCATTTTGAAGCAAAGATTTTTATTTTTCTGGTGCCATCAAGTGGTAACATTATGAAGTGTTCTAAGGTTAAATGCAAGTAACTTTTAGACAGAAAAGTATCACACTGATGTGTTTTATATCAATATATATCAATTTTGTGTTTTAGCACAAAAGTATATAGAAAGAAAAGGGCAAAATATCAGAGCCAACTGTTTGGAACTCATCCCCATTTTAAACTCCCAACCCCAAATGAAATTTAAGACAAAGAAGAAAAATGAGTAGATCATTACCAAAATGCTCCACTAGCAGACAAAAAAACCCGCAAAAGACTATGAAACTATTTAAAAACAAAAATTTATAACAAAATGATATATCAATCAAACCATAAGAGATGCTCCCTCCTGAAGTTCCATTAATGTGGCAGTAAAAAAAAAAATTATTTTTAAGGCAAAACCCTGTAAGAACAAAGAAACTGAGAGAGAAAATAGCAGCAACAAAATTTTAGAAGCTAAAAAGTAGATGGTTGAGTGGTTATTGACTTGGGCAACTCAAGGAAGCTGCTTGACTTACTGTGTGACCAACAGCAAGTTACTTAATAATATAACTTTAACTTTAGCACTTTAAATCTGTCCAAAATTTCAGGAACTAGTGGTTTTAGGTAGCTGTGGAAGTTGAGTGCGAAGGCTAAAAACAAGAGAATTCATCAAAATCCTGGTTAAGAAGTAATTAGGACACTATTACACACACTCCCTCTTCCACTCTATACAGCCAAGTATTCATCTAAATTAGAAGATGGAAAGTTTATACTCTAGGAAGAGTAAACAGAAGTCTTCTAGACTATAGGACACCAGGCATAGTGAGGGTGGGAGTACTGCAGTAAAAAAATATTAGTAATCCAGGAGACCGTGGTAATCTAAATGGTACTAACAAGTCAAAGACCACAAAACAACAATGACGATGATGATTTTCTGGACAGAAAACCACTGGAAGAAGGTCCTATCAACCTTTGATTATTGTGTCCAGAAAGTCAGGTAACGAGTTGAAGTATGCTTCAATCTGCTTCCATAAAAAAAAGGCAAATGATAAAAACTGACTCTTAAAAATAAGTAAATAGGGCCTCCCTGGTGGCGCAGTGGTTGAGAGTCCGCCTGCCGATGCAGGGGATACGGGTTCGTGCCCCGGTCTGGGAGGATCCCATATGCCGCGGAGCGGCTGGGCCCGTGAGCCATGGCCGCTGGGCCTGCGCATCCGGAGCCTGTGCTCCGCAACGGGAGAGGCCACAACAGTGAGAGGCCCGCATACCGCAAAAAGAAAAAAAAAAAAAAAAAAAAAATAAGTGAATAAAACACTAAGTTCTACTTACAGACATTCAGCAACATTCAGCTCTACATGTCCCATATCACCCACATTAATTAGCTGAGAATTTATCACAACTAACAAAAACAGAATAGTAGGCAAATCCAAGAACGCTTTACACTCTCAGTTTAAAAGCTCATTTCGTCTTGTCTCTTCGGGCCGAGAGTAGATGTACTAAAGAATCTCTATGAATACTCCTGAGATTGGTGAAGGCTGGTGAACATGTCAGAAAAAAACATTATTATTCATACAAAAGACTTAGAGCCTTCAATTTTTTAAATTGTTTTTGTTGATTAATTGATCAAAGCAGAACTTAAGTTATCTCTGATACTGTCCTCCATTTCATGTAACTAAAAGTATATGTCCATATTTAAGTCATTTAATCTCCAGTAATTTCTCCTTTTCAGTCTTGTTTTTACATAGGATTATACACAAGCAACAGTTATACATCACATACTTTTTCTTCCCCTGATACCAAAACAAGAACATGCCAAAATACATTAATACAGATAAAACTGTACCTTGAACACCTTCTAGGAGTAAATCAACTCCCTTCCTATAAAAATCAGAAGCAGCTTCATAGTCATCTTCTTCTTCCTTTTTTAAAGCCAGCTTTATTAATTCTCCTGCTTTCTCCAAATAATCTCTCTTGCCAAGCTTGGATTTTAAACTGCCAGGAAAGAGGCCACGACTTTCCCGTTCTTCTTCTGTTTTACTCTGTTCACTGTCAGAAGCAACAGCCCCTAGTGCTGAAGAATCCGAAGAAAGACTGAGACCAAAAGTTCTAATGGGAGAATTTTGATTGGAAGCCATTCCATCATCCAACTCAGCAAGAGAATCCACATCAACAGTAAGAGATATTAGATCACTGTCACTGGAGAAGCCTAGAAATATGATCACAACAGTAAACAGATATTAAACTGAGAATCAGCCAGAAGAATACAAATCATACTGACTATTCATTTTTTCATACTACCTATGTCAACCAGGAAGGGTGTAATTTACTGATGGAAGTCAGTGTCTAGCACTTTGTTTCAGCTTAGTTCATTTTTTTTTAACATCTTTATTGGAATATAATTGCTTTACAATGTTCTGTTAGTTTCTGCTGTATAACAAAGTGAATCAGCTATACATATACATATATCCCCATATCCCCTCCCTCTTGCGTCTTCCTCCCACCTTCCCTATCCCACCCATCTAGGTGGTCACAAAGCACCGAGCTGATCTCCCTATGCTATGTGGCTGCTTTCCACTAGCTCTCTATTTTACATTTGGTAGTAGTGTCAAGGCAACTCTCTCACTTCGCCCCATCTTACCCTTCCCCCTCCCCGTGTCCTCAAGTCCATTCTCTACATCCACGTCTTTATTCCTGTCCTGCCCCTAGGTTCATCAGAACCATTTTTTGTTTTAGATTCCAAATATATGTTACTATACAATATTTGTTTTTCTCTTTCTTAGTTCATTCATTTTTGCACTGTCTCCCTACAGCTCTAGAAGTCAAGTCTCCTTGCCTTAATCATCAAACTAAAACTGAGACAAGTCTTTATCTAGCCTTGCTGTCAAAAAGAGCCCTTACCACAAGATCTCATAAACTATTTATAGAAGGCTGATGCTTGTATATACAGCTGCTGTGAACAACAGCATTATGATAAAAGGAAGAGTAAGAGCTTTAGAGTAAGACAGAAAAGAAGTGCCTGGATCCTTGTTCTTTAAAACTTACTGTGTGACCAACAGCAAGTTACTTAATAATATAACTTATCATGCAGGGCTTTAAATGAGGAAAAGAGTTAATGGATATAACAGGCTATCATTAAATTATAACTATTATAGCAATTACATAATAATTAACCCTCAGAGGTGTGCTTTTTTTTTTTTTTTTTTTGGCGGTACGCGGGCCTCTCACTGCTATGGCCTCTCCCGTTGCAGAGCACAGGCTCCGGAAGCGCAGGCTCAGCGGCCATGGCTCACGCGCCCAGCCGCTCCGCGGCATGTGGGATCTTCCCAGACCGGGGCACGAACCCGCATCCCCTGCATCGGCAGGCGGACTCTCAACCACTGCGCCACCAGGGAAGCCCCAGAGGTGTGCTTTTAAGTAACCATCCATATCTGGAAAATGTATGCCACTTACAGTTTTTTTTAACTGAAGTATTTCGAAATTTACATTTCAGCCTCTTCCACAAGCTTTTGGAGGAATCTTTGGTCTGTATTTGCATCTTAGTTTTCTGACATAAAATGAATAATGGGTGCTACTGAAACATTTAAGCAATGAAAATTACTTCTTCCATTTCATATAACTGACTTCATGGTAACTGAGCTTGAAATACAACAACAGTTATTAAACTTTCTGGTCTTAGGACCTCCCTTTACATTTTTAAAAATGATTAAGAACCTCAAAGAGCTTTTGTTTATATGGATTGTATCTGTAAATATTTACCAATCTTGATATTTTAAAAACAGACTGAATATTTTTAAACACTAAAACTAGTTTTTTAAACACGAAAGCCCATTACATGTTAACATACTGTTTTTTCCTTTTTTTTTTTTTTTTTGGTTCATTCATTCTCCTGTTACAGGACCTTTTTATCATTTCAAGTTTGTTTGTTTTTTTTTAGTTTATTTTTGGCTGTGTTGGGTCTTCGTTGCTGCACACTGGCTTTCTCTAGTTGTGCCAAGCAGTGGCTATTCTTCGTTGTGGTGTGCGGTCTTCTCATTGAGGTGGCTTCTCTTGTTGCGGAGCACGGGCTCTAGGCGCGCGGGCTTCAGTAGTTGTGGCACGCAGGCTCAGTAGTTGTGGCTCGCAGGCTCTAGAGCACAGGCTCAGTAGTTGCGGCGCATGGGCTTAGCTGCTCCGTATCATGTGGGATCTTCCCTGACCAGGGCTCAAACTCGTGTCCCCTGCACTGGCAGGTGGATTCTTAACCACTGTGCCACCAGGGAAGTCCCAACATAATTTTTATAAAAATAACTAAGAAGTGCCATTGTGTTACATTTTTGCAAATCTTGTTAACAGAAGATGGCTGGAGTCTCATGACTAATTCTGCACTCAGTCTGTCGTCAGATATTTTTCTGGTTCAAAAGTTTGAAGAAAATGTCACATGGGTAAGTAACTGAAAATGGGGTGAATATTTTAATAGCCTTTTCAAATAATTATGGCTATTTTTTGATACTACCAGAAAACTTAACAAACAGTAGTTTCTTAAAGGTTAGTTTACATGTGGAATATAAATTTCTATCAATGTAATTTCTGTTTCTGTTACATTCAAATCCACAGGTCTGTCTTACACACTGAATGAATCTTTTATCTTGCATGAGTTTGTAACATCACACCCTGGTCATTTTGAAAATATTAGTTCCCTGAGTTACATAGATCCTCCAAATGGTGACAAATTTCATTATTACAATATCTCCAAGAAAATCATATTTGCTACTTACCACCACCAACATCATCAGAAATTCTTTAAGTATTGGAAACTGTCAGGCTCAAAGTGGCTGATACAGATTCTCCAAAATTCTAATTTGGGACTGAAAACTAGAATTTTATCAGTATTTGGCAACAAATACTGTTAGCTGTTTTGCTCAAAGTGGCTGATACAGGTTCTCCAAAATTCTAATTTGGGACTGAAAACTAGAATTTTATCAGTATTTGGCAACAAATACTGTTAGCTGTTTTCCTTGAAGTGTCAGCTCACTTCATTGATTTTCAAAAAAAACATTTGCTAAATACCCAAGTCTGAATAATGATAGTTTGTATGTCAATCATTCTTTCAAACAAAAATGGGGTCCCAGGGAAAAAGTAGCTAGTTTATGGCTCAAACAATTGCACACGTGCTTTTTCTCAAGGCAACCATGGCAGTTCAGCACGCAAAGTGTTTTTTTTGTTTGTTTTTTTTGTTTTGTTTTTTTTTTCTTTTTGCGGTATGCGGGCCTCTCACTGTTGTGGCCTCTCCCGTTGCGGAGCACAGGCTCCGGACGCGCAGGCCCATCGGCCATGGCTCACGGGCCCAGCCGCTCCGCGGCATATGGGATCCTCCCAGACCGGGGCACGAACCCGTATCCCCTGCATCGGCAGGCGGACTCTCAACCACTGCGCCACCAGGGAGGCCCGCAAAGTGTTTTATGTATACTTCCCTGTCATCACACAGAATACCAAGAAGACATGTACCCAAGGGTTGAGATTTAATAAAATTAACAGTTTTTACTGCTTTATCAAGGCTTTATTCCTATGTGAAACTACTGCAAGTATGTGCAACAATTACTGTTACAGTCTCGTATCACTGTCTTGATTCATGCTCAAGTACATCAGTTTTATCCACCATTGTTTTTGGATCATCAAATGTCAGCAGAGTGGAAACAGCAAATAATTTCCTAGATTATTATGAAAATAGTTTCTGCCTTGAGCATCCCCTGCAAAACATCTCAGGAATACCCAGAGGTCTGAAGACCATACTTTGAGAGCCACTGATTTATATCATTAAATAAGATTGACAATAGGGTTAAGCAAAACTTAGGTCTGGGAACAACTATGAGATCTGCATCTCCATTGAATACTGACTGCCAAGTTTCTCATAAAGGAAAATATATTAAGAAGAAAATGATCTCCCCAGGATCATACACTAAGTCAAAATTAAAGGTGGATTTGAGTGTACAATTCTAGATCAGGGATCAGCAAACTTTTTTTCTGAGGGCCACAGGGTGACTATTTTAGGCTTTGTGGGCCATATGACCTCAGTCACAACTAATCAACACTGTCGTTGTAGCATAAAAGCAGCCACAGACAATGCCTACGTGAAAAGTGTGCCTGTGTTCCAATAAAACTTCTTCTATGGATGTTGAAATTTGAATTCCATATAATTTTCACATGCCACAAAATAATATTCTTTTGAATTCTGTCAACCATTTAAAAATGTAAAACCCATTTTTAGCTTGTAGGTCATAAAAACAGGTGGCAGGCCAGACTTGGCCCATGGGACACAGTTTGTCAACCCCTATTACAGACTCAAATTGCTTACTTCATACGGAATAAAGTAAGTTAGGGTAAAAACGTTTACTGGCAGCTAAGCTCAAATTTCAAATCAGCTTTAGACACTACTTTGGCACTCTGTCAATATATCCTGTTTTCAGGGATTTTGGGGTTTTTTTAAATCCTTAGAATGCTCATAAAGTACTAATTTTGTTCCCTAAAAGCAACAGATTTCATTAAATCCACAATATCAGATGAAATTCACTGGACCTAGTGGAAATCTTTTCAATTCTCTGACATTTCAACTGTATAGACAGCACTTAAAATCAAAATCTCTTTATAGCAATCTACAAAATTATTTATCCACTGCTCTGAGCAATATATAAACTTTACAAGAGATTTTTTAAAATAATTTTTAAATATTTTATATATTCCATACAAGTTTATTTCCTTAAATAGTTATCATTATATAACCTGGTCCATTGAAATTAATAAACAAAGAAAAAAAAACGTTGTTTATACAGCTAATCACAAAACAAAGGAAATGTTATAGATCTTTTGTCTGCTCCCTGATGTCTTGTCACTATAACCTCCACATCATCTATCACATTGTACTGTTTCATGCTTTGCCTGATTTTCCTTTCTAACAAGAACAATAATACCAAAGGGTAAGAGGGTAAAGTTATGTGTATTCAGTTTCTTGGCTTTTGACCATAAACATCTAGTCACATAGTCATATTTCCTCTTACTTTTCCAACCTTATTTTATTAGCAAAGGAAATTATGATTAAATGAAATTAGATCAGAAAAGTAAGACCACCAAAACACCTAGGGAGAAAGTCAGATAGTAAAATAAAGTAATAAATAAATATTCTATACAAATTGTTTCCTTTTCAAATTCTACCTAATTCTAAATGAGTGTTCCTTTTTTTTTTAATAGATCTTTATTGGAGTATAATTGCTTCACAATGCTGTGTGAGTTTCTGTTGTACAACAAAGTGAATCATCCATATGCATACATATATCCCCATATCCCCTCCCTCTTGAGCCTCCCTCCTACCCTCCCTATCCCGCCCCTCTAGGTGGTCACAAAGCACTGAGCTGATCTCCCTGTGCTATGCAGCAGCTTCCCACTAGCTATCTATTTTACATTTGGTAGTGTATATATGTCACTGCTACTCTCACTTTGCCCCAGCTTCCCCCTCCCCACCCTGTGTCCTCAAGTCCATTCTCTATGTCTGCGTCTTTATTCCTGCCCTGCCACTAGGTTCATCTGTACCATATTTTTTTTTTTTTAGATTCCATATATGTGCGTTAGCATACGGTATTTGTTTTTCTCTTTCTGACTTACTTCACTCTGTATGACAGACTCTAGGGCCATCCACCTATAAAGGAGGGATGTTTCAAAATAAGCGAACATAAAAACTAGCAGGTTAGGAAGAGGAAATTTTTTAGCCTAAACAGGAGAAGCAAAAGGAAACAAAAAGACTTGTTCTGGTTTAACCTTTTTGGAGGACAATTTGGCAATGCATACCAGATGCAAAACATGCTGGTATCTTTGGCCCAGAAATTCAGCAATTTATACCAGAAATAAACAGAGATGTGAAAAAAAGATCCATACATAAGAATATACATCACAAAAATTAGTGCAATTGGAAATAACAAATTCTAATGATAGGAGATTATGGCACATCCTTATGATAAAATATTACAGTTATTAAAAATTATGTTATAGAAGAATATTTAATGCTAAAGTATTCATGCTCTATTAATCAAAAACAACAAACTGCAAAGCAGTATATATATACTATAATTCTAGTTTAAAACAACAAACACAGAAAAAACGTCTAGGAAGGTACACTAAACATTAACAGTACTTTTCTCTGTATGCTGGGACTATAGGTTTGCTGTATGTGTATGACAAGTCCTTAAGGCTCTGTATGTGAAAGATATCAAAGAAGATATAACTGGGAATTTGTTTGTAAGAGCTAAAACTGGGAATTTGTTTGTAAATAAAGATATGTTATACAGACATAATTTATAAAATGTAGGCCTGTGTGAATCATGGCCAGCAGCCAGTGCCAAGAAACATCACTTAAGAGAGAAGGCAGACATGATTATAAAGACAGATCTGTATAAAGCAGACTAACCCCTGACACTTCTTCCTTGCTTATTTTCTTCCTTTAATTCTCCTCTTAAGATGCATCCTAATATACCTGAAAAACCTAACCCTATCATATTTCCTCAACCATACACTGCAACTAATCTAGTATTATCTACTATGTTTCTCTTCCATATTGAAGCAATTTCTACCTTCCCTTCTTCTCAATGAAGGGAATTCCCCAACCAGCTCAGGAAGAACACTCCCCGTCTACCACCTCAACAATGAATATAAAAATATAGATAGAGGTATGCAAATACTCAGTACCTAGTTTATTCATCCTATGTCCTTAATAAATCGACTTAATACAGTGCTTGCTCAACTCCTTGACATCACAGTCCTGTCATTTAATCTGTTTTTTACAAAGCTACACATATAAATATCACATGAAATGGACACTAGCTCCCTGAAACCCAGAAAGTTAACAAGTAAGATAAAGAGAGCTGCAAGCAAGCAAGAGGTTCTCAGTTAAGGTGAGTAGGAAGAACACTGTGGATAAGGCAGGGCAACAACTGACAATACAGAGACTATTTGTCAAAAGTTAAACCAACTTGAAGTCAATCCATGTTTAAAGGGCCCTCTGGGCCATCATGAGAGTAAAAGGTGCATCCTTTACCAACACCATCAAGTCAAAAACCTAAGCCTTTTTTGGAAAGGGTGGGGGGTGGAGGGGAGTCAAAGGTTCTATGAAAGCGTTCTGCCTCCAGGTTCATATCACAGAGATTCAAGTCTCAGGGCTATTAGAGGGCCCCAGGCGACTGGTTAAAAAGCAGCTACAACAGTTCACCTACCTACCCTCACCTTCTGTGCTTTGAACTGCTCAGAGTAGGGCAGTGTGGTGTAATCTGTCTAGGACACCGTCTCTGAAAGACAGGCACCGGGGAAAAGGTTGAGTTGCCATAGAATAAATCTTTATACTATAAGCTATCAGAAATCTGTATTTGAAGACCATCTGCAAAAAAGAGATCAGTTTCCTTTAGAACAACAGGTGGTCTCTCATAGCCAACTATATATAAAATACATGGCCTCATTATTATTAGCTGATAGCTTTCACTGAGCCCTGAGGTTCAAATATTGCCATCGTCAATGAAAGGGAATTTCTACTTTTCCCAGTAGCAATGACTCAAGCTTCACACACAAAGCAAGATTTCTGGCGAGCAGAACAAAGGTCACCCTGAGGTAGAAGACATACATATCAATCTCCATTAAGAAACGAGCCCTTATAAATATGATTTTAAGTGAATACCTAAACCTAGAAGTTAATGTTAGTCAAGATTCCTGTACTTGAATAAAGATGCAGACGTAGAGAATGATCTTGAGGACACGGGGAGGGGGAAGGGTAAACTGGGACGAAGTAAGAGAGTGGCATGGACTTATATATACTACCAAATGTAAAATAGATAGCTAGTGGGAAGCAGCTGCCTAGCACAGGGAGATCAGCTCAGTGCTCTGTGACCACCTAGAGGGGTGGGATAGGGAGGGTGGGAGGGAAAGGCAAGAGGGAGGGGATATGGGGATACATGTATATGCATAGCTGATTCACTTTGTTATACAGCAGAAACTAACACACCACTGTAAAGCAATTATACTCCAATAAAGATGTAAAAATTAATTAATTAAAATTAAAAAAATAAAAACACCCACAAAAAAAAAGTCTGTACTTGATTACCAAATCATCATTCAATAATAGCTATTGTTACTAAAAAGAACCATTCCTTTGACGTTTCACATTTTTATAATGTCCTCGATACATGTCTTTGCTTCACCGTTGAAATTTTATAAAAAGAACATCAGAATATCTACTGCATATTTGCTTAAAAAATAGAGTAAACTCATAAAACAATAAATCAATCACAATTACAACCCTAATTGTTACTTTACTGTTGTAACCCTACCTTATCATGAACAACAAAGACCTACGAGTTCGCTTCCATTTCTACCTAATGAACTTTTTTTGCTGCTAGTCTCCATAATCTACTCTGCAAATCAAACCTGTTACCAGCACATAAGTAACTTACACTGAGCTTTCTATACCAAATATGTATTCTCACTGCCTTCCCCTACATAAAATTAAATCTCATTTCAAAATAGAGTTCTGTGATTGCTATTAAATATCTGGAGTGCCGTGACTGCCTTAGGCACCTGGCTTAATTTCTCTGAAATTCCAGTTTTTAATTGTAAGATAAGAGATTTACCTATATCATTCCCAATTTTCCTTCTATTCTAAAACCCATTCCCACAACATATTAATATCATGCATTTTTTATTTGCCCCACCCAACTGCTAAACTCTTAATATCCAACGTTATCCTCAATAGCCCTAGAGTTGTTAAGGGTCAATACTTATAATTTGTGTCATTTGTTTTATAATGCACACATAACCACAATGACACATTCTCATTTGTGCTTATCGTGAGAATAATAACTTATTCTTTTTTTTCCTATTTATTTTAAACTTTTCCACCAAAGGAAATTCAACTAATAATGGACAGTGAATAACAGTTAAGTAGATAGATAAGCACTTAAGAGAAAAAGGAACTTCAAACTGAATAAGCACACTCGAAAGTAATACAGGAGGGCCTAGAATTAGCCCAGTAACAAGATTTACAGTTCTCATGGTGCCACCTAGCGGACATTTGCACTAAATTCTACTTTAAATTTAAATTACTTTTAATTAGGCTTTCTATATTTTGTCATCTTTGTACTTACCTACATAATAGAAAGAATTACTACCCTGACACCAAATAAATACACAAATCTTGAACTGAAAGTGATTTTAAGAGGTCCCTTACATAGACTAGCAATAGATGCTATTCTCAAAATATACATCTCATTTACTCTAAAAACAGTTAATTCAAGACCGCTTAACAGATCCTTTCTTGTGTCTACAATTGTTACAATGAGCACTTAGGGAGCTCTTACTCCACAACTTACAGGCAAAAAGAAAAAAAAAAGGTAAATTTGACTACTCCAGGAGACATTTAAGAATATTTCTTCTTAAAGATATGCTACATATAAAAAGCAGATCTCTCCATTTGTATTTGTGGTTATGATCACCTAATTATTTTCTCTTAGTCGCTGCATACACCTGGAAAATGTCCCTCCCAAAACTGCAAAAGAAGTCAAGTAATGTACTAGGAAGAGGAAATGACACAGTTTACCAGATGAGCTTATACCAACATCAAAGGCTCCAATACCAAGGCCAACATGGCAGTAAAGCAACCTACATCCTTCCAACAGGCCAACAGATGAGAGAAACATACCAAGAAGCTCAATTCCCATGCACCATTTTGGCCAGGTTTCCACTAATGTCACAGTAACTTTATAGCTAAGTTTAATTCAATAAAAAGATGGAATTTTAAAAAGGAAATAAGATGTTAACAATCAATTAAATCTTCTTTCATCTTTGAGAAAATATAGTTTAATTTCACTGAACAAAGGAGATAAAGAGCAACCAGCATTTCATTTTAAAAACATAAAACAACATTAACATTTTATCTAAAAACCTACAGAATAATTTTATAATTTTCAATTTCATATCAGATAAAATACATTTAGCAGTTAATCACCAAATTATTGGTTTTATGAAACCTTAAAGAGGTTTCCTCTATCATACTATACTATAAAATAATGAAATTTTTTTTAAATCCACTAACCTAATTCTTTACATTTTCCTTAGAAAACTTTCTTTCAAGGTAAATTAAGTAAGACCTGTTGATTGCATTTTATGGTACTAATAAAAATGATGATCACTTAGCCTCTACATATGTTCTCTGTCACTCTAACTGAAGGACCTCGGCACAGCAGACTATATATTAAGATTTGCCCTTCTGGTCCATTCCACTGGCAAACTAAATCACAAGTATGAAAAATGAATCCACCTTCAAAACACGGTTTAAAATACTACACTCAGAGGAGCTGTTACGGAGTAAATCACCTCCTCATATTTTGGCTCTGAATTCAGATCTCAAGTGTGTGCCACCACAATCCCTCTACAACCTTCCATTTCACTGCATACCTGTGGGGCTTGGCTGGCTGCCAGCTTTCCCTGCTCTTTTCCTACTAGAGGCCCTCTCCCTTGTTTGTCTCTGTGGTTTGCACACCTTTTGGTATGAAAGTAAATCTTCCACTTGGCTAGTATGCCAGACAATCTCATGATATTTAAAAGTCATTTTTCCTCTCAAATAACAATGAATTTGCAAGTTGTCTAACACTCCAAGCTGTATTTGTCAACAGGTATCTTTCAGCAGGATTAATTAGCCAGGCATAGAGGCTTTTAAAGGGAGGGGGTAAAAAACATAAACATTAACAGCATTTCCAGTTCCATGTTTTTCATTCTTCAAGGATCACAGTGTGTTTTAGAGATGGTAATATAGTTAGAAAACTAAACTATGCACTGAAAGGATAAAATTTAAGTATTACTTTTAGGTACCATTAAGTCTTTTTCTGTGTTTTTAACAGAAATGTTGCCCCCAATTTCCTTCATAAAAGCATATTCCTAAATGATAACTGCTTCCAAGGAAAACTCATCTTTTTGAAACGTCAAAGATAAACCCTGAAACAAATATACTCTACCTCTGCTGTAGGTAGGGTGGCCCATTCACCCAGTTTGCCTAGCTTGTTGGTTTATGCTTGTTGTCTTGGCGTACAAAAAGTACAGTAGCATCTTCTTTAATTCTCAGAAGTGTCTCAGTTTGGACAATAAATTATAAGCTCACCCTAGCTTATAAAGTTAGAGCTATAATCTACCTTAGGTTATATCTCCTTTAATATCAATACCTTTTTATTCCGAACAGCTTCCACATTTTACAACACCATCCCAAGGAAAGTCATCCTAATAATAATGCTCCTCCCCTTCTCTCCTAAACTAAGGCAAAAGACCTCTGCACCACTCACATCCCTGATTACCTTATACTCAAATAGGCTTCTGGGACACCCTTCTCTCACCATGGTTGACTCCTACCTAGGTAATAAAGACTTATCAAGGATATCAAAGAATATAACCATCCCCAAATCAAATACCTTTCAATTTCTGTATCAAAAAACAAAGAGAGGGCTTCCCTGGTGGCACAGTGGTTGAGAGTCCGCCTGCCAATGCAGGGGACACGGGTTCGTGCCCGGGTCCAGGAAGATCCCACATGCCATGGAGCGGCTGGGCCCGTGAGCCATGGCCGCTGAGCCTGTGCGTCCGGAGCCTGTGCTCCTCAACGGGAGAGGCCACAACAGTGAGAGGCCCACGTACCGCAAAAAAAAAAAAAAAAAAAAGAGAGAGAGAAAAGAAACATTCTGTAATTTTCAAGAACTGTACTCCTCACTGAATACTCTCCCACAAATCTTTCTAACTCTCCTACTTGTCCTCTCTTGGACATCACCAAATCAGCACATTTACAGGCAGAAAATGCCCTCTCCCTCTTTCTCAGGAGTAGGAGTGTAGCTCTGAGGCAACACCCAGATCAGGTTATCCCAGAAAAGTCACCCTCCAAGGAAACTAGTTCTAGAAACAGAGTCACCTTAGGATCTCAAGCAGTGATTAGATTTTCCAAAGCCTAGCAAGGATCTCAGATCAAAATAGGTCGTGGAGAATAGATTTTTTTTTTCCCAACAAACCTGATGGACTATAAAATAAAATTACTATCAACAGTGTTTTTCTATGACCTTAGCTGATTCAGGATGGAGTCAAAGATACTGAGGACCCAAGGGAGACCCCTGGGCCTAAGGTCCCCCATACATTTCACAGAACAGTAGGTGTAAGTTAATGGACTGTGCTTTTAAGTCAATGCGCGCCATCGTGAAAAATAAGAAAAGCTAATCACTTCTCAATGTGGTACCACCAAAAGAAAAATAAATTTTAAGTGCATCAGCCCACACAATGGATGGGAACTTGTTGTTCCTACCAAAACATGATGGGAATTACTGCAATAGATCTATGTCAATATGTCTGTCACTGTATGACATCAGTATACATCCCCACAAAAACATCACTACAATGAGATCATGGCTACCTCCCATGTTAGAGTCATACACCATTCTCCTCTACCATAAATTCTTACTCATGAAAGAGATCAAGAAATATTATCTAGTCTATGATTTTTCTTTTATATAAACCAAACCTAAACCATCTCAAACAAATCTAATTACCTATTTTTAAAGACTCTCCCCACCCTGTCCCTAAGTCTCTCTCTTTTTTAATTCCAAAATATTTTCTGGAAGAAAACTAGCTAAGGAAATTCAAAGACCAAAATATATATTTTAAATCTTCATAAAAATTCAAAGATGGCTTAATAGAGGAATAAAACGAGATTAAGCATTCTTGAATTAAAGTGATTAAAAGTACAAAAATTGCTTTGGTTTAGACTCATGTTATTATAAAATATATCAAAAACACTAAAACTGCCTTAGATTTATTCTTTCTGGTACATGACTAAACTTTTAAAGCCAGTCTTGAAATTAATTGTCTGATAGTCAGATGCTGCTAAATAAACTTTAGCAAGGCATTCTTATACTAGACAACACAAATTCTGAACACTCATTATACCACATTTCATCAAATCTAAGAAGCCATTAATTACAGGACAAATCATTATTTTATACATCACTAAGAAAGAAAAAAGCTGTCTATTAAATGTAAGATATCATCAACCCAGTATTATGTACTCAATATCAGTGATGTTAAAACATGAGGGAAAAAAAGTATCTTAGAATTAGTGAAATACTCTCAAATTCCTATATCCACCTAATTTTGGCAATGTAACTATGATTTATAGTCTGTCACAATCAAAACCACTGAAACGAAAAAAAAAATTTATATCTCTTACCTTCTGTAGTACATTCAGGAAAGCTATCAGTGAGGGAATCCGAATAAGCTTCAACAGGACCAATCAATTCAGAACCATCATTGATTATTCCACCCTAAAAAGACCAAAGTAACTGTGCTTCATTGTCAATATGAGTATTTTAAAAAATCAGTAATGAGAACAATGGTTATCTCATCTATGTACAAGAATTACAAAAATGTTCATCTATTAAACTAGATTACAACTGCTTTTAAAAAATCAGTAGGAATATCAATATTGGTTCATCAAATGTAACAAATGTACCACACCAAGGAAAGATGTTAATAATAGGGGAAACTGTGAGGGAGAAAAGGGAATCTATGGGAAAACTCTATACTTTCTGCATAATTTTTCTGTAAACCTAAACTGTTCTAAAACATAGCCTATTATTTAAAAATTCAACAAGAATTTTACAATGTTTTTAATAATGTGTGGCTTTTTATAAAAGCATGTTATTTTAAATCTACCAAAAGTACTCATTAGAAAAAATGCAGAAAAAGAAAAAGCCCACCAGCTAAAGTGGTGGGTATTACTCAGTAACCTTAGTAGTCACTAGTCTTTCTAATTAATGATAAATGACGGACTCCATTAGGAAGTCATTTAATTTTACCAAATTAAAAACTACAACATACAACACAGCACCTCAAGTGATCCGAGAAGTGCCTTATATTCGAGAATCATTTGAATGCAATGTACATAAGACTAAATAAATTTAAGATATTTTATTAAAGATACATTTTTAATAAATATAAAACTGATTTATCCATGTGACCATCATTTTATTTCTATATTTAAGTTTGAAAATTCAGGCCTGAAAAGATTATTTTCTCTTACTCTGTGTGCAACTAGAGAATGCTCTATCAGGCAAGTGGTGTGGTGTGATTTTGTGCTGTGGCTTTATGGACTGAATGCTCCAATCACATATATAAAGGTTTATAACCCTTAAATAACTACAACTAATTAAAATAATAGCTCTTCTGCTCTTTAACATATTTCTTTTTACCTTCCACCAACAGTTCTATACCCCCAAACACTATTACCAGGATAACAAAACCCAAGAGAAATACAAGACCCCTATTTCCTCTCTGTGTCAGCACAAAGAACTCAACAACTATCCTTCCCCTGCCCCTAACAACTATCTTTACCTAATCAAGTCTCCCTGCCAGTTCATCTTTAAGGAAGAGAAATTTGAAATGGTCCCTCTCAAATTAACAAATTTTACTTCCCTGAGTTTTAAGTGAACTGAAACTTTGAAATCAATTATTTTTAGAAGAATTTTTATCACATTATTCTATTTTTTATTAAAATATTCAAATCACAGATTGTAACTGAATTTTTCTCCAAAAAGAAGAGTATCTATTCTAGACTTAGCCATCCTTTAAACAATATTCAAACCAAACCCTAAGAAAATGTAAAAGTATTCCTGAGAATTTTAATAGGCAAATTTGATTTTAGGTATAATCTCACATAGTAGAAAGTGCCTTTCAACTATTAACTACCTCTTCCACTACCAGGTATGTGACTTTAAGTTACCTACCTATAAAAATGGAAATAATATCTACATAACTAACTCAAAGAGTTGTTAGGACTAAAAGATTTCACAGATGTAAAGTGTTTAGAATAATGTAATAAGCACTCAAATTTTTATTTGTTATTACTAGCTGATACAAGATTCGCTCATAAGGTAAAAACAAAATACTGAAGAATGCAAGAAATGTTTTAGCTCATAATCCTATAGAAATTTTACTTACCTAATTTAATAAACAATATTATACAAAATAGATAATAAAGAATAAATCTTTAATGAAACAAAATAATAAAAACTGTTCTAGAGGAACTTAAGGGAAGTAGTAGGAAAATATGACACGATTCTACTTTAAATCTCTAGTTCAAAAACATTAACCTTTTAGTGTTTCTGAGTATGCAGTAAAAAGAAACTCTTATTAGACAGCATCTCAAAGGTTTTGATTAATGAAGAGTCATTCTGGGGGGGAAGGAGTTCAGATATGCTGGAACATCCAAATATGGTGGTAAATCAGCAAATGCCCCCCAAAAGGCAATGATGAAACTAGAGAAAACTGTCAAAACAATTTTACATTTCAGAGCTCTGGAAATTAACCAAAAACATAAAGCAAATGAATAAGTGGCTACTCATAAAACCACAGAAGCCTGGGTGAGAACTGTGGGGGTCTGTGGCATTCTTGCCTGAGGTTGTTCCCATATTCCCTCCCAGCTGGGTTGCCATGGTAATTATACAAGGGAAGACAAGCCTTAAAAACAAGTAGATTCACCTGCAGAAGAGGCTGGCATGATTTAGATTTAAGCACAGAAAAAAGTACCCCCCCCCCAAAAAAAAGTGTTACCAATAATAGTAGCAATCTTAGTGCCAAAGAAATGGCAAGAACAGTGGCTCAACAAGCATGAAGTTGTAGTAAGTAAAGGACCAGCACATTAGCCAGACATTTAGCAGGAAGATCCAAAAAATAACATGGCCATAAGGGTTCTTAATAAGTTCTCTACCTACCCATGCAGGAAAAACCAGAGACGGATCAAGCTATCTGCAAATCCCTGGTAAACCATGAGAGGGTGCGCATGCAGAGAAATGCAAAAGATCCCAAAGGAAAACAAAAGCCAGGGCAAACTTTAAAACTGCTTGAACCTTGAAAACACACAAAGAATCATCAGCGTAAGGGAGAAGCATATAATGAAACAAAGTGTACAAGCAAAGGCCAATCACTGGCTGACCCAAGCTATGCTTACACAAGGCACCTAGCCAGGTTTAAAAATACAATAAAGATTTTAAGCTGAGCAGAGATATTAGCAGTCACACACTGTACACCATACAGACTACACAGATTTAGTACAGACATGTTACTGAACACACTAATAAAACAATGGCAACAACCCTCAGGGGAAAAAATTAGAACACAGAGTTGCTATATTATCCAAATTTTTCTGTGTTCAACAATAAAATTATGAGACATACAAAGAAAGAGTAAAGTGTGATGAACGGATACACAGAATGTGGTATATTCATATCCACTTAATGGAATATTATTCAGCCATCAAAAGGACTTAAGTACTGATACATGCTACAACACAGATGAACCTTGAAAACATTAAGCTATGTGAAACAAGTCAGATGCAAAAGGCCACATACTGTATGATTCCATTCATGTCCAGAATAGGCAAATCCATCAAAACAGAAAGTAAATTAGTGTTTGCTAGGGGTTGGGGCAAGTGGGGTAGGAGGGGCGAATGCTAATGGGTATAACATTTCTTTTGGGGTGATAAAAATGTTCTGAAATTAGATAGTAATAATGGTTGCATGACCTTGTGAACCAACTAAAAAACACTGAACTGAATGCCTTAATTGGTGCATTTTATGTAATGTAAATTAATCTCAATTTTAAGAAAAAAAGAACCAGATGAAAATCCTAGAGTTGAAAAGTATAGTAACAAAATTTTAAATTCACTAGAGAAGTTCAACAATACATTTGAGAAAGAAGAATAACCAATGAACTTGAAGATCAACAGAAACTATCCAATATGAACATCATAAGAAAAAAACTGAATAATAACAGAGAACCAGGGAGAGCTGTGGGATAATATCAAGCATACCAACTTACATGTAATAGGAGTACCACACATGAGAGAGGAAAAAGGGCTGAAAAAAAATATTTGAAGAGGTGAGGGCAGAAAACTTCCAAAATTTGACAAAAATATTAATCTACAAACACAAGAAGATAAATTAAACCCAAAATAAAATAAACAGAAACAGATCAACAGCTAGTCACTGTTGAAAGACAAAGGCTAAATTCAGAAAGAAGCAATGGTAAAAGACTTATACAGTGGAACTACACTATAATTAACAGCTGACTTCACATAAAACAACAATAAAGGGGGCTTCCCTGGTGGCACAGTGGTTGAGAGTCCGCCTGCCGATGCAGGTTGCCCTGGTCCGGGAAGATCCCATATGCCGCAGAGCGGCTGGGCCCGTAAGCCATGGCCACGGAGCCTGCGTGTCCAGAGCCTGTGCTCCCTAATGGGAGAGGCCACAACAGTGAGAGGCCCGCATACCGCAAAAAAATAATAATAATAAAAATAAAGGACAAAAGACAGAGGAATGATAAATTCAAACTGTTAAAAAGAAGTGTCAATCAATAATTCTATACATCCAGCAAACTATTCTTTTAAAATGATGAGTAAATAAAAACATTTCCAGACAAGGACTGGGAGACTCTATTGCTAGCAAACCTGCCTTGCACAAAAAAAGAAGCTACAATCCTTCAAGATGACAGGAAATGACAACATGTGGTAATTCAAATCCACCTGAACACATAAAGAACACCAAAAAAAAGGAAACATTAGGGTAAATAAAAAGACTACATAAATATATGTTCTTCTCTTTTCCTCCCTTAACTCTTGAAAAGACATCATAACACTATACTGTTCAGTTTACATTTCAGGTATACGATAATATAACAAAAAAGGAGTAAATAGAGCTCTATGGAGCAAACTTTCTATATTTTACTGGAATTAAGTTAGTATTCTTCTCAAGTAAATTGTCATAACCTAAAGTGCATATTTTAATCCCTAGAGCAAACAGTAAGAATATAACTTTTAAAAACACACACCTAAAAAAAAAGAACTTAAGTGGTATAATAAACAATACCTATTTAATACAAAAGGTGGTATAAAGTAGAAAAACAAAGAACAAAAAATATGAGACATATAACAAATAGCAAAATGGAAGACAAAAATTCAATCTTATCAATAATTAAATATAAAAGGACTAAATACCACAATCAACAACAGCAAATTTGCAGACTGAATTAAAAAACAGGATTAAACTATATATAGTGCACCTAAGAGTACCCTTTAGATTCAATAATACAAACAGACTGAAAGCAAAAGAATAAAAGAAAGGTACCATGCAACTGTAAGAAACCTAGAGTGCCTAGATTAAAATCACAAAAAACAGACTTTAAGACAATAAATATTACTAGAAAGAGGGGCATTTCATAAGGTTGAGAAAATCAATTCATCAGGAAGATATAACCATTCTATGCCAAAAAAGCCCCAAAATAAAGTAAAAATTAACATAACTGAAAAGAAAAATAGAAAATTCAATGATAATAATTAGAGACGTCAATACTTCAATCTCAATAATTACTAGAACAACTAGACAGAAAATTAGCAAGGATAAAGAAGACAACACTATCAAGTAACTTGAATTAACAGATATTTACATAAAACTCCACCTGACAACAAAATATATGATCCTTTCAATGTTGCTAGGAAATAAATCAGGTCTCAGTAAATTTTAAAGGAATGAAATCATACAATGTGTATTTTCTTTTTTTTTCTTTTTATAAATTTATTTATTTATTTTTGGCTGTGCTGAGTCTTCACTGTTACGCATGGGCTTTCTCTAGTTGTGGTGAGTGGGGGCTACTCTTCGTTGTGGTGCACAGACTTCTCATTGTGGTGGCTTCTCTTGGTGTGGAGCACGGGCTCTAGGCACGTGGGCTTCAGTAGTTGTGGCATGTGGGCTCAGTAGTTGTGGCTCGCGGGCTCTAGAGCGCAGGCTCAGTAGTTGTGGCGCACAGGCTTGGTTGCTCCGTGGCATGTGGGATCTTCCCAGACCAGAGCTTGAACCCGTGTCCCTTGCATTGGCAGGCAGATTCTTAGCCACTGAGCCACCAGGGAAGTCCACAATGTATATTTTCTGACCACAACCACAAGAAAACAAAATTAGAAATCAACAACAGATGAAACTTTAAGAAATCCACAAATATTTGGAAATTAAAGAACATGTTTCCAAATAACCAATGGGTCAACAGAAAAATCATAAAAGTAATCAGAAAATACTTTGAACTGAATAAAAGTGAAAATAAAACAAAGATTTATGGGATGAGGCTCAAACAATGCTAAGAAGAAAATTTATAGCTGTAAATGCCTATGTTAGACAAGAAGAACCATCTCAAGTCAATAACTTAAGCTTCAAATTTAAGGAATTAAAGAATTAGATAAAGAGCAAAGTAAACCCAAAGCATGTGAAAGGAAGGAAACAGAGTTTAGAACAGAAATCAGTGAAATGAAATAGAAAAATAGAGAAAAGAAATCAATGAAACCAAGTTGATCCTTTGAAAAGATCAACAAAAATATCAAACTTTTAGCTAGACAGGTCAAGAAAAAATAGATAAGACACAATTACCAAAATCATGAATGAAAGAGGGGACATCACTACCATACCTACAGAAATTTAAAACATTGTAAGGAACACTATGAACAAATTATAGAATTTAGATGAAAACTCCTAGGAAGATACAAGTTAACAAGCTGATTCAAGAAGAAAGAGAAAATTAGAATAGACCTACAACAAGAAAATGAACTGAATTAGAAATTTAAAATCTTCCCACATCAATTCCGCTCCTAGGTATATACCTAAGAGAAATGAAAAAATATGTCCACACAAAAACTTATATGCCAGTATTCATAACAGCATCATTCATAATAGTCAAAAGGAGAAGACAACCTATATGTACATCAACTGATGAATGGATAAACAAAATGTGGCATATCCATGGATCCATACAAAGGAATATTATAAGAAGTATAAAAAAAGGAATGAAGTATGGATACTGGCTATAACATGGATAAACCTTTAAAGTATAATGCTAAATGAAAAAATACAATTCCATTCA
Organism: Mesoplodon mirus; assembly: GCF_964341445.2. Classification (NCBI taxonomy): domain Eukaryota; kingdom Metazoa; phylum Chordata; class Mammalia; order Artiodactyla; family Ziphiidae; genus Mesoplodon; species Mesoplodon mirus. The sequence continues at coordinate 153,753,688 of NC_138978.1, read as the reverse complement.
TAATAGCAACAAAAGAATAAAATATTTAGTAATAAATTTAACAAAAGAAGTGCCAGACTTATACCTGAAAATGGCAAAACATTGCTGAGACAAATTAAAGAACACAAATAAATGAAATGGTGAGTTATTTCATGTTCATAGATTAGAAGACTTTATTGTTAAGATAACAATTCTCCCCAAACTGAACTACAGATTTAATACAATTCCAAACAAAATTTCATCAGAATTTTCTGTTGATATGGACAAGCTGATACTAAAACATTTTATGAAAATTCAAAGGAATCAAAATTGCCATAACATCTTTGAAAAATACAAATAAAGTGGGAAAACTTACACTTTTTTATTTCAAAACATATTATAAAGCTACAGTAATCAAGAGAGTACGTACTGGTAAAAGAACAGGCACATAGATCAACAGAAGATGTCAAAAGTCCAGAAATAAAGCGTTACATGTATAGTCAATTCTTTTTCAGCAACAGTGCCAACATACTTCAATAGGGAAAGGATAGTCTTTTCAACAAACAGTGCTGGGACTATTTGATATTCAAGTGCCAAAAGATTAATTTAGACTGTTACTTCACACTATACACAAAAATTAACTGAAAATAGATCACAGACTTCCAGAAAGGAATGTAGGAGAAAATTCTCTTGACTTTGGGTTAATCAAAGAGGTCTTAGATATGACAACAAAAGCATGATTCAGAAAAGAAAAAAAATGGTAAATTATACTTCATCAAAACTAAAAACTTTTGCACATCAAATGACACCATTAAGAAAATGAAAAGACAAGCCATACATTCAGAAAAAATATTTGCAAATCACGTATCTAATAAAGAACATGTATCCAAATTACATTTGGAACTCTGCCTGCCAATGCAGGGGGCACGGGTTTGATCCCTGCTCTGGGAAGATCCCCAGTGCCACGGAGCAACTAAGCCTGGGTGCCACAACTACTGAAGCCTGCGCGCCCTAGAGCCCACGCATCACAACGAAGAGTAGCCCCCGCTCACTACAACTAGAGAAAGCCCGCACCTATCAACGAAGACCCAACACAGCCAAAAGTAAATTAAAGAAAAAAAAAATCACACAATACCAAGTGTTGGTGAGGTTACGAAATTGAAGTTAATACTACAGTGAGACATCATTATACAGATAGTTATATTTTTTAAAGCACACAATACCAAGTGCTGGTGAGGCTGTAAAAGAACCAGAGCCCTCATACATTGCTGGGGAATGTAAAATGGTGAAGTCACTTTGGAAAACAGTTTGGCAGTTTTTTAACAACATAAACTTACCATAAGACTCAGCGGGCTTCCCTGGTGGTGCAGTGGTTGAGAATCTGCCTGCCAATGCAGGGGACATGGGTTCAAGCCCTGGTCTGGGAAGATCCCACATGCCGCGGAGCAGCTAGCCCCGTGAGCCACAATTACTGAGCCTGCGCGTCTGGAGCCTGTGCTCCGCAACAAGAGAGGCCGCGATAATGAGAGGCCCGCGCACCGTGATGAGGAGTGGCCCCCACTTGCCACAACTAGAGGAAGCCCTCACACAGAAACGAAGACCCAACACAGCCATAAATAAATAAATTAAATTAAAAAAAAAAAAAAAAAAGACTCAGCAATTCCACTGCTCAATATCTATCTGATATATGTTTTCTATATGAAATGAAATTAGAACATTTTCTCACATCATATACAAAAATAAACTCAAAATGGATTAAAGACTTAAATGTTAGACCGGAAAATATAAAACTCCTAGAAGAATACACAGGTGGAACATTCTTTAACATAAATCATACCAATATTTTTTTGGATCCATTTCCAAAGGCAAAGGAAACAAAAGCAAAAATATACAAACGGGACCTAATTAAACTAAAAAGCTTTTGAATAGCAAAGCAAACCATCAACAAAACGAGAAGACAACCTACTGACTGGGAGAAAACACTTGCAAATGATATGACCAATAAGGGGTTAATATCCAAAATACATAAAGAGCTCATACAACTCAACATCAAAAAAACAGTCAACCCAATTAAAAAATGGGCAGAAGACCTGAATAGACATTTTTCCAAAGACATACAGATGGCCAACAGGCACATGAAAAGATGCTTAACATCATAAATCACGAGAGAAATGCAAATCAAAACCACAATGAGACATCACCTCACCCTGTTAGAATGGCTACCATCAAAAAGACCACAAATAATAAATGTTGGCAAGGATGTGGAAAAAAGGGAACCCTGTGCACTGCTGATGGTAATGTAAATTGGTGCTGCAACTGAAGAAAACAGTGTAGAGGTTTCTCGAAAAACTAAAAACAGAACTACCATATGACCCAGCAGTTCCAATACATCCAAAAAAAAACCAAAAACATAATTCAAAAAGATATATGATTTATGTCATAGAGTGTTCTGCCTATGTTTTCCTCTAAGAGTTTGATAGTGTCTGGCCTTACATTTAGGTCTTTAATCCATTTTGAGTTTATTTTTGTATATGGTGTTAGGAAGTGTTCTAATTTCTTTCTTTTCCATGTAGCTGTCCAGTTTTCCCAGCACCACTTATTGAAGAGGCTGTCTTTTCTCCATTGTATACTCTTGCCTCCTTTATCAAAGATAAGGTGACCATATGTGTGTGGGTTTATCTCTGGGCTTTCTATCCTGTTCCATTGATCTATATTTCTGTTTCTGTGCCAGTACCATACTGTCTTGATCTGTAGTGAGGTGGATGGACCTAGAGTCTGTCATACAGAGTGAAGTAAGTCAGAAAGAGAACAAATACCATATGCTAACACATATATATGGAATCTAAAAAAAATGGTTCTGATGAACCTAGGGGCAGGACAGGAATAAAGACACAGACATAGAGAATGGACTTGAGGACACGGGGAGGGGGAAGGGTAAGCTGGGACAAACTGAGAGAGTAACACTGACATATATACACTACCAAATGTAAAATAGCTAGCTAGTGGGAAGCAGCTGCACGGCACAGGGAAATCAGCTCAGTGCTTTGCTACCACCTAGAGGGGTGGGATAAGGAGGGTGGGAGGAAGACGCAAGAGGGAGGGGATATGGGGGTATAAGTATGCATATAGCTGATTCACTTTGCTATACAGCAGAAACTAACACAACACTGTAAAGCAATTATACTCCAACAAAGATGTTTAAAAAAAAAAGATATACACACCCCAATGTTCAGAGTAGCGTTATTTACAATGGGCAAGATATAGAAGCAACCTAAGTGTCCATCAACAGATGAACAGATAAAGAAGATGTGGTGTATATATACAATAGAATACTACTCAGCCATAAAAAAAGGATGAAATTTTGCCATTTGCAATAACATGGATGGACTCGGAGGGTGTTATGTTTAGTGAAATAACTCAGAAACAGAAAGACAAATACAGTATGATATCAGTTATATGTGAAATCTAAAAAATAAAACAAACTGATGAATATAACAAAAAAGAAACAGACTCGGATAGAGAGAAACAGTGACTATGATTGGGGAGAGGAAAAGGGGGAGGAGCAAAATAGGAGTAGGGGATTCAGAGGTACAAACTACTATCTATAAAATAAATAAGCTACCAGGATATACTGTACAACACAGGGAATGTAGCCAATATTTTATGATAATTATAAATGGAGTATAACCTTTAAAAATTGTGAATCACTATGTTGTACACCTGAAACCTATATAATGTTGTAAATCAACTATACCTGAATTTAAAAATATATATATATGTGGAAAAAGAAACTTTGTTGTATGAGACAAATAAACCCTTTTCTTGTTTAAGATAATATGGTGAGTTTTGCTGTTGTTATTGTTTATCTGCAGCTAAATAACCTTCAAAGACCATATTTACTGATCTCTACGTAAAGAAACTAAGCATCACTGTTGTGATATTACCAAATCAGTATCTCTCTCCTGCCAAGCACAGTGCTTAAGATATTTCCAAATATTTTCCAAGACTAGCTTGACTTCTCTTAAACTGCCTGATCTTTTCTTCCTTTCCTTTTGTTTCTCATTCCACAAAGCCTAAAAATAAGTGTCTTCCAGCAACAGCTACAATTAGGAATTCCCAGACCCAAAAGAAATAGAATGAGCAGCTAGCTTTCATTTAAATTGTTCAGTCTATGATCTGACCTCTATATCCCTTTTTTAGCCCTTGGCATGTGTTAATTTCCAAGACTGCCTTTCACAATTTCTACAGAGCAATATTCTTCTTGCTTAATAATGCTGCCATGGGGTTTCCCTGATGGCACAGTGGTTAAAAACCCACCTGCCAATGCAGGGACACGGGTTCGAGCCCTGGTCCGGGAAGATCCCACATGCCACAGAGCAACTAAGCCCCTGTGTCACAACTACTGAGCCTGCGCACTAGAGCCCGGGAGCCGCAACTACTGAGCCCGTGTGCTACAATTACTGAGCCCACGTGCTACAACTACTGAGCCCGCGTGCTACAACTACTGAAGCCTGCGCGCCCAGAGCCCATGCTCCGCAGCAAGAGAAGCCACCACGATGAGAAGCCCGCACACCACAATGAAGAGTAGCCCCTGCTCACCACAACTAGAGAAAGCCCACGTGCAGCAACGAAGACCCAATGCAGCCAAGAAAATTAATTAAAAAATAATAATAAATAATGCTGCCTTTTTCTAGAAGCATAGATTCGCTGCCACATAGAAACAGCTGTATTTAGTAAAGAGCTAAATACTGTATCAATTTGACTTGGCCTTTTATCCTAAACATCTGCATTAGGTCATGAGCAGAAGCCAAATTTATCATCTCAGCCGTGTTTACAGAGTAATGAAAAATTAAGCAATTAAGTCAATCAGCAAGAATCTTATTGTTACTACAAACTTTTATACTACTCTTTCTATTTCTAAGTCATACGTTTATAATATCTTTCAAATGATCAACTTCCTTCAGTAAACTAAAATAGGTCATAAAAAATAAATTCCTTTTGTAGATCCTTTGGTATATCCTTTTTTAAGATCCTCATATACCTTGCTGCCTATATGGTCTAAGAAATGACATATATACAATTGAGTAGATTTTTAGTTAAAGAAGGGAAAAAATAATTATGGCACAATCATCTAGCTTTTTTCTAGAGAGCTAAATGAAATAGGAAAAGACATTAATATTATAAATAAAGACATTGATATTAACCGACAACTAGCACAGGTTCAATACAAAATAAGCTAGAAAATTATTATTTAAAATGATAATGAACTCAGAATGAAGGCATTACATGTCAAGAAACTTAAAACGCTACTATCCAAACATCTGTGGTAATACAACTTGTACTAGTCTACCTCTTTAAGTTGTATGGTGACTATTTTTGTTCTATCTTTGCATAGCTTAGTCTAATTAGAACAAATTTAATATAGACTAATAGAAAAGAAGCCTACTACTGAAAGACACCTCAAAAAGTGAAGATAACTACTGGAGTTTCATCATATTTAAACATTTTCATGTATTTCAATTATGATGGAGTGAATTAGATCATCTCTAAACCCTCAGCATCGTTTTTTTTTAAATCTGTGAATCGAAAATTATATACAGTTCTACATGAGAAACAGAAGACATGCCGTGGACATTGTTATTTAGCTATTAACTTCTACTTATTTTAGTGAATAATGAAATTCAAAAGTAAATGACATTTTGTTTTAAAAACAACTTGAATCTTGCTTTACTACAAATTAGAAAACAAAGACATTTAATAAAATACGAAATATTCCAGAAAGAACACCAAACCTTGAAAAAATCTTCAAGCTGTTTACTGTTATAAAGAGCAGGAATATTGGCAGAGAATTGTAGTAGATCTTCAGCACACTGTCTCCTCTCTTCAATAACAGTTTCATCAAACCGTCCTAGAATTAAATAAGAATCAACACTTAAGGAAAGAAAGATCAAACACTGATTTATGTTAGTTTATGTTCACAATTTAGAAAGCAGCAGCAGGCCTATCACTGCCTATTTGCTCTGCTTATCAGGCAACTTTCTGAAGTCAAATCTAGTCTCTACAGTTGGAATCAGTAGTGCTCCCACCAGAAAAGAAAATAATGTTTCTGATAAAACAAGAGGCAGAGGTGTCAACTAGTAAATAAATAATGCAGTCATAATCTAAAGCCTGTCAATATAAAAAACTAAGAAGCTGGTAATTTGAAACTAAAGTTGAAAGCAGAATTAATAAAGAACTCAAATGGTTTTCTATAGTAGTTTAATACTGTAATTACTCATATAATTTTCCCTTTCCCACTCTTTTTTGATTTATAAACGGAGGTGAAGAGAGAAAATTACGAGAACATCTGTATGTCAGTGGGGTCAAAAACCTCAGCTTGAAGCAAAAAACTTTCAAGCCAAATTCCATGTGTGACGCTGTCAGTGTACATGAAAGCACACTTGTGAGAAAAAAGAGAACACACACAACACAGTGAGCTCTGGTTTGCAAGGTGATCGAAAGGTGGTTTTCAAAGAATTTTTTTTAATGATATATACAGTTTGAATGCTGATAAGACATTTTCAAATATGACCATTTTGTACTACTCTCAGATAAGATTACCGGTTGGCATTTGTCACATGCCATGTATCATACTGATTGCAATTTAGGTTCAAAAAAATAGAAAATCAAAAGAGTAACACATCCCATACTTAAGTGGTTTGCAAAATGTTAATAGAAAGCTGAGGTATAAAGAGATTCCTAGTTATAGGCACCACAACTTATTGGAAATAAGTCAACTTCTTTGCCGTTATCACTACAAAGAAGCAAATGAAAGAAAGGGAGGAAACAAAGAAACAGATGGATTAAAACAGAGCCCTCACTTGCTTTAGTCAAAGCATTAAACTACATCTGAGAGTACAAAGAGAAAAGAGGTTACTTTTGCAGTGCCACACTTCTTGCAGTAGCTCAATAAGTATTAATATAACTATAAAGTAAGGAAATTTATTTTTTACTAACTTTTTAAAATATCACTTCTATTTGCCACCCACTCAGAAATACAATTAATGATTAAATTTTGGTGTGCTAACTAAATTTGTGCCAACTCTCTACTCTCCCTTGTTTATGGGGAAATCTGTTTCAAAATGCTCAACTCTATTGTAAAAACACATAATTACGAAAAAGATGTTCTAAACTAGGAAATGTCACATCTAATCCAACATACTTTAATTTAAAACCAGCCCTTATAGTAAGATTATACTATATCCCAGCTAAAAAACTTGACATAATAATTAGACTTTGTGGAAAATAACAGATTGAGGTTCAAACATTTTGATTTTAATCATGATATCACCTTAAAATGGTTAACAATGTTTTATAGAAAGTAAACAGGTTTTTAAAAGTCTATGGAATGTAAATAAGCAAGGTAGCATGATCACATTAAAAATGCTTGTCAACCTAAAGATAAAAGAGAGAGAGAGATTCCTAGTTATACTACCCACAGCAAGAATTTGAAACTGAACCACTAAATACCTCAGCTCAATGTGTCTCATGCTTATGGTGAAATGTCTACTTCATGGTAACTAAAAGAAATGGTTTTAGAGCTAGACCTGGGTTCAAACTACTTGCTCTATCATTCACTAGCTATAAAATCTTAGGCAGATTATTTCCTAATTTACAAAACAGAGTAAATGAGCAATGTACTTAAAATGAGCAGTTCCATACCAGGCACATAGTAAGCACTTAATAAACCAATCATGGTGTCTTTAAATCTTCAAGTACCATCATAGTGTCTGGCATACAGAACATGCTAATATATTTTTGTTGACTGTATGAGTGAATAATAAAAACATAGAAATACTTTCTAACACAAAGAACTATCTTACAGTGGAACATTCTATCCTAGAAGATAGTCATCTTTCACTGATAAGAAATTTTAGGGACTTCCCTGGTGGTCCAGTGGTAAAGAATCCGCCTTCCAATCAATTCTGGGTCAGGGAACTAAGATCCCACGTGCTGCAGGGCAACTAAGCCCTGCACCACAACTATTGAGCACGCATGCCACAACTAGAGAGCACACGTGCCACGAACTACAGAGCACGTGTGCTCTGGAACACGCGTGCCACAACTACAGAGCCCACACACTCTGGAGCCTGCGCGCCACAACCAGAGAAGAGAAAACCTGCACGCCACAACTAGAGAGAAGCCTGCATGCCGCAATGAAGATCCCACGTGCCACCAGACCCGACACAGCCAAAAAAAGAAAGAAAGAAAAAGAAATTTTAACAGTGGGTCCATAAACAACCCCCTATGCTTAATGGATGGGTTACAACAATCCTACAAAACTCCACGCATATGTCCACGGGTACGTTTTTCTAGGGAAAAGATCTGTAACTTGTATCAGCATCCTCAAAGAGTCCACGCCCAGTAAAGGTTAGCAGGCAAGTGGCAATCAATTAGAGGATTCCTAACATTCAGTATGCTACTTCGTTTACTTTGGGATAGCCAGTTGCTATCCCCATATCTGTTCTCGCCTTCTTTCTAAGTAAAATAATCCCCAATTTCTAACTAGGTACATGGCGGCCCAGGGGGAAAAAAAAAAAGACTATAATTTCCATCTTACCTTGCAGTTACATGTGGACACGGACTAAATTCTGGCCAATAACATATAAACAAAAGTTATTTTGCAGATTACCAGAAATCTCTTTAAGAGACAACTGATATACACCCTCACCTCCCCACCTCCCGCTTTTTCTTCTATCTCCTTTCCCCTTTCCAAGAAGTACTATGATGTGGGAGGTTAAAAATGATATAGCAACAAGGCAGGAGCTTGGATTCCTGATTACTTTGGAGCTGCCCTGTCTCCTACGCTGCCCTGCATAGGCTACCTCCAGAGCTCATGCCATGAGAAAAAAATTGACGTCTATCTGGTTTTAAGTTTTGTCACAAGTAACCAAACCTAATATAATCCATTATGCTAAATCTGCTTTCCTATTAGTTCCCAGTTCATAGGCAACAATTACATTAAATTCTTCCAATGACAAAAAACACATCTAAAATGACGCTGCTAGCATACCTATCAATAATATTATCTGGAAACAAACTGCTAAGAGCCCTAACATGTAGAGCAAATTCTGTGGCCTGGAAACAATCTAAGATATTCAATCTTGGGGAAAAAAACGTAGGCCAAACAGGTTAAAATGACAGCTAAATGTCCATTATTCCTTGTTTTGCCTAAATAAGAAATTAAGTATGCATCGGTGCTTATGATTATTGTCCAACATATTTATCCTTTAAACAAAAAAGTAAACTGCAGTACTTGTAAATTAGTATTTATGTGAGCATCTGCAATCTAAGAACAGAAATCCAGAAAATGCACACGTTATATTATGCTTCAACCCACAAGACCACCTGATATTATCTGTAAATGAACTAACAACTTGTTGAAAAATTTTAATGAAAAACTTCCTATTATTTGATGACATCCTAAAAAAGTCTCATTTACTGGCTGAAACAAATACATAAAAATTTAGCTGCTTTAATCCTAGTGTGATCAATGGCTCATCCCACCTCCCTATTAAACTAGATTTAAATGCTTAAGCAACAAGCATATCACTTCTAAATAGAATAAACATGTCAAAAGTGCATCTTTGTTATATTTCTATTGATCTATGCATTTCTATTCCACTAAACTTGGACAAGCAGAGACAAATTAGAACATTTTTCAGAATGGAGTAAAACCAAAATTAAAGGCTAATGCATTAAAAGGTTCAATTACACTGAATCCTATCATCAGAGCTAATATGATGAAAGAACATGCTCACTTCTTTGTTCCTAAGATATTTCAAAATAACAACAACAAAAAATAGTATTGGCAGCACAAAGAGAAGCAGATGAATTTTAATGCAGTAACTACTGGCCCTAATATACGTTAAAAAGCTACCTAATTTGAAAATTAGATTGAGTTAGCAAGATGCTAATGGTAGACAACACACTAGTGGTTATTCTCAAATTGTTAATCTTTTAATATCATCAACCTCCCTTAAAAGGCAACAACAAAGAGAAATTAATAAACAGGTGCTTCTCTTATCAGTGCTTTAAATTTCCATTCACAGGAATGGAAATTTTTTTATTTTCCTGTAAAGAGAGTAGAAAATTTATATGTAATTGTGATAGAAAATGTAAAACAAATTTTTCCTGAGGTTTATTATACAATATTACATATTACATACTATATTATTTGTGTGTGAGTATGTATATATTATCTTTAAGCCACTCCACCACCTCCAAATTACTGAACAGTGGTTTGCTATTAAAAGCTGCAAAAGGAAAATTAAACCAAAACCTTCTAACAAAGCTGGTAAAGCATCAGAAATAAAGTCTCTCTCTTTGATTTATAAGCTGCCTTTGAGACTTTCTCTACGTTTTTTTAATTACGTAGAACAACTCCTGAAAGCAGCGTTCACAACTTTTTTAAAATGCAAATGTCGGTGACCAAAAACTGATTATACAAAACGAAAAGTTATCCTTGACCAGTAAGAAACTAGACAGAAAAGCTTGGTGCTAATTCTTAACTGTATTAAAAATTCATTCACAGAGTAAAAAGAAAAAGAGGGAGGCCAACGTTCTCAGGTGTGAATTCCCTCTAGTCAACAGCACCAAGAACATACCTCTAGTTAAACAAGCTGGATTTAAGACTCCGAGAAAGTATACTATGGGGAACCCTGAGGCATTTCACTAAGAGGGTGTTAGAAAGGACTTACAGGATATGAGCCTGTGTTAGGTGCTTTGGGGAAAGATTCAAAGAAGTGGGGCTTTGTTTGCCCTGGCTTGGATGCTGTTAGGAAGCAGGAGTAATTCTATGATTCTGTTAATTCTATCTAATTTTATGATTCTATGATTCTAATAAATCTTACTATGAGGCAAGAAGAATGAAGAGGCTAAGCCTGTGATTTATAAGAAAAAAAGCTGTAGTCATCACGATAGCCAGGGTGAAGATATGCTTGATCATTTTTGTGACTTGAAAAATGTTTTTGTCTGTGTTCAGACATGATTACAGAGTGGTCTCGTTTTAGTCTTGATCCAAGGACACAGAGTGGCCTTGTCTAATGTTCCTGTTCTGTGAAACTGCTTACGTTCAACAGAAGAACAGCACAGCTTAGCTGTGAATGCCAGGCCAACTTTAAGAAACACCAAAGTCAAACAAATAGGTAGTACCGGGCCAGTTCTTTCTTAGATCTGTCAGGAACTGCTTTGCCTTTCTCACAGGAAATCATAGTGTGAGGAGAGATGTAATAAAGCAAACAAAAAACAATGATCTAATCATGAGAAAACAATCAGATCAACATTGTGAAACCTACAAAACAACTGTGTCATACTCTTTAAAAATGTCAATGTCATGAAAGACCAAAAAAAAATGCATAAGGAATAGTCTAGATTAAAGAAACAAACCTAGAAGCATAATCCTGGATCCAAAAAAGAAAAAAATCTATAAAAACCATTTTTAGAATAACTGGAAAAATCTGAATATTGACTACATATTTGATAATAGTCTTATATCAATGCTAAATTCCTTGAGTGCTAAATTCCTTGAATAATATGGTATTGTGACTATAGGGGAAATATGGGAAGTAGGGATGAAATGTCACAATATCTGCAACTTATTCTCAAGTGGTTCAGTAAAAAAATGATACATACACACAGAGATACAGGAAAATGTGGCAAAATGTTCATCGGTGAACTTGGACAAAAGGTATGTAAGTGTTCACTACACTGTTCTTTAGGGTCTTTTGGTAAATTTGAAAATTTTGCAAGTTAAAAAAAATTGGAGAAAAATAAAATGAGTTAAGGGTCATACTGGTGAGATGTAGAACCACAAGGGGAAAACAACTAACTCAGCCTAAAGGAAACAGAACATCCTAGAAGAGGAGACAGCTAAAAATCTTAAAGGCTAACCAGAACGTTCTCAGTGGAACAGTGCAACACTGAAGAAGGAGACAGAGAAAGTGCGGTACGTTAGAGGAAGGCAGACCGAGCAACAGATGAGAGCTAACAGTAGCTGACGTTGTGTCAAGCACTGAACTATACACACTACGGATATGATCCTCAGAACAGGAAGCTATAATCCCTAACTCACCAATAACAAAATAGGCTCAGATGTTAATTTGTACAAGATCACACCGCTAAGTAAATAATGGAGAGAAGATTTGGGCCTAAATCTATCTGACTCCAAAAGGTATGTTCTTTTCACTGTAACACTAGAAGAGTAACTACATATCCAATGGTTCTGTAAATTACAATAGGACTCTCTTTTGCAGCTGAGGCTTACGTACTAAAAATGTGAGAATAGCTAAAAGACAGATGATTAACCAACAATTCCCTCCACACAACCACAGCTGCTGCCTGCAAGGTTCACTGCAACTATAAGTATTACAAATGGACTGTACCATTTATTGAAAGAGATAAATTGCTCACTTACTAAGATTAATAAGAAAATTTCACTCTTTAATATATAAGGATGTGGAGAAAAGCTGAAAATAATCCACTAGCAACAGACAATAATAGCTAAGAACCTCAACCAATTCAGAAGCCGCTCCCTTTCACCCAGTGACAAGCTTATTGTTTAAGAAGCCGGGCTATACATCTCCCAACATTAAAGTTACAGCTACTTGGGTGCAGTTGAATTCCACAGTACAGAACGTATAAGGCAGAAAGTAAAAATATCCCTCCACCCACATCATCATAGGCTATACACATTAGGTATGACTTCACACAAATATGTATGTCTAAACACAGATGGGATCTTACTAAACATATTGCTATGCAACATTTGTTTTCTGTATCTTGGACATCTTTCTATATCAGTGTATCTCAAATAGCTGCAGAATTCTATTAATTGGCTAAATTATGGCACATCCATAGAATCACACAGTGAGAAAATTCCGTGTCAGTATTGAAAATGCTTCAAGGAAACCCACGTGTATATACATATATGTGTGTTCATATATGTGCTGTGTGTTCTCAAAGTTTGGTCCACAGACTACTGGGGGTCCCCCCGAGGGCCTTTTAAGGTATCAACAAGGTCAAAACCATTTTCATAATAATACCAAGACAGCAGTTGCATTTTTCACCACATTGACATTTGCACTGATAATCTAAAAGCAATGGCAGTAAAACTGCTGACCTCTTGGCATGAATCAAGACAATGACACCAAACTATACTTACTAGTACTCATCATATTCCTTATTGCCACTCACTCATATTAAATCTTTTTAAATGCCAGTTTCACGTGCGAATGTCCTTGATGAAACAGTAAAAATTATTAACTTTATTAAACCTCAATCCTGGGCTTCCCTGGTGGCGCAGTGGTTGAGAATCTGCCTGCCAATGCAGGGGACACGGGTTCGAGCCCTAGTCTGGGAGGATCCCACATGCCGCGGAGCAGCTGGCCCCGTGAGCCACAATTACTGAGCCTGCGCGTCTGGAGCCTGTGCTCCGCAACGGGAGAGGCTGCGATGGTGAAAGGCCCACGCACCGCGATGAGGAGTGGCCCCCACTTGCCGCAGCTGGAGAAAGCCCTCGTACAGAAACGAAGACGCAACATAGCCATAAATAAATAAATAATAAATAAATAAATTAAAAAAAAAAAAAAAAAAAACCTCAATCCTTGAGACCATTTCTAGTTTTTTTCTTTATCTTTGGCTGCGTCGGGTCTTAGTTGCAGCGTGCCGGCTCTTTGTTGTGGTGCGCGGGCTTCTCTCTAGTTGTGGCATGCAGGTTTTCTCTTATGTAGTTGTGACGTGTGGGTTCCAGAGGGCTCTGTAGTCTGCGGCACGTGGGCTCTAGGTGAGACGTGAGAGCTCAGTAGTTGTGGCACACGGGCTTAGTTGCCCCGTGGCATGTGGGATCACAGTTCCCTGACCAGGGATCAAACCTGTGTCCCCTGAATTGCAAGGTGGATTCTTTACCACTGGACCACCAGGGAAGTCCCTGAGACCATTTCTTTTTAAAAGTCTATGGGTTAAAAAAAAACTATAACTACTCAGACTTGGATATTTGACAGATATTCTCTCAAAAATAAACAAACTGAGCCTAACACTTCAAGTAAAACAACCAATGGCATTGTTTTCAGTGATGAAATTCAAGCTGTCAATTCACTATAAGCTTGACAGCTTCGCAATACTTAAAAAATTTCCTTTAGAGATCTGTGATATTAACAATTTTTGATATTATATAATGAAATGGGTCAACATTTTCAAGATCTGCATAACTCAAGGAACCAATCTTTTTCAAATGATCAATGCATGATGTTACAAGCTCATGCATAAGTAAAATATCCATTCAAATCTAAGACAGACCAGGTGGATTTTTTTTTAAATTTTTTACTCTTTTTTTTTTTTTGCCTGTATTGGGTCTTCGTTGCTGCACATGGGCTTTCTCTAGTTGTGGTGAGTGGGGGCTACTCTTCGTTGAGATGTGCGGGCTTCTCATTGTGGTGGCTTCTCTTGCTGAGAAGCACGGGCTCTAGGAGCGCAGGCTTCAGCAGCTGCAGCACGCAGGCTCAGTAGTTGAGTCACACAGGTCCTAGAGCGCATCGGCTTCAGTAATTGCAGCGCGTTGGCTCAGCAGTTGGAGAGCGCGGGCTCTAGGGCGTGTAGGCTTCAGTAGTTGTGGTGCGTGGGCTCAGTAGTTGTGGCTCACAGGCTCTAGAGCACAGACTCAGTAGTTGTGGCCCATGGGCTTAGTTGCTCTGCAGCATGTGGGATCTTCCCGGACCAGGGATCTAACCCATGTCCCTGCATTGGCAGGCAGATTCTTAACCACTGCACCACCAGGGAAGTCCCCAGACCAAGGGATTTTAATACAACAAAGTACCAAAGGTTCACTGACAGGGTTTCAGATTCCATAATGCAATTAAACCTTTAAGAAATTACTGCTGTGGGGGGTGGAGTCAAGGAGGCAGAGTGGGAGGATGCAGAGTTTGCATCCCCCCACAACTAGGGCACCTACCAGATGCTGGTGGGGGACCTAAACACCCAAGGGGACAGGAGGAACCCCCAAGCGACAAGGTAGGACGTAGGGGGCAACAAGAGGGGAGGAGAAGTAGAGGCCGAACGGGAACAGCACCCCTGAGGGGTGGCTGGGGGAGGGAAGGGGTTCCCAAGCCTTCAGAGACCCTTGGGGGTTCAGAGGATCAGAGGGGAAAGCAGCTAGCATTTCCCCTGCCCAATCGGGCCCCGGGAAGCCTGCTGGGGTCCCAGGCCAGGTCCTCTGCCCTCCAGGGCCACTTCTGGCCATGTGGGTCCTGGGGGCATGGGAGGGACGGGGGGAAAGAAGAGGAGAGGCTCCAATCCCTGAGGGATCGGAGGATCAGGGAGGGAACGCAGCTTGCATTTCCCCCACCTAGGCAGGCCCCGGGAGGCCTGCTGGGCTCCCTGGCCTGGTCCTCTACCTTCCAGGGTGCCCTCCGACTGCGTGAGTCGTAGAGGCGTGGGAGCAAGGTGGTGGGGGGGAAGGAGAGAGGAATACAAGGGACCCTCCAGGAATGGAGGATCGGGGGGAATGTGCCTAGCATTTCCCCTGGCCACTCGGGCCCGGGGAGCCTGCTGGGGTCCTGGGCCTGGTCCTCGATCATCCAAGATCCCCTCCAGCCATGTGGGTCCTAGGGGCATGGCGGGGGGAGGTGGGGAGAGAGTAGAGGCGAACGGGGAGGGACACTCTGGGATGGAAAGATCAGCGGGGAGAAGCGCAGCTAACATTTCCCCAACCAATCCAACCCCGGGGACCCTGCTGAGGTCCTGGACCTCATCATCCACACTCGGAGGCCAGAGGCACTCCAGGGCCCCTCTGGCTGCACAGAGCCTATGCCCTTCCCCCATCCACCCAGGTCCCGTGGGTCCTAAACCTAGACCCCGCCCCCACCTAATCCACACCCGTGCCTAAGCCCCACCTCCCACAGCCAAGGCCTTTTCTGGTTGTTTTTCTTTTCCCTTTTTCTTGCTACTGTGGTTCTGTCTTATCTTCTCGTTATTGTTTCATCTATATTTTTATGTTTTCTAATATATCTGTTAGTTTTCTAACCTTATTTTATTTTTTACTCTTTGTTATTGTCTCCTCCCTTTTTTTCTTTGCCACCCCACGTGGCTTGCGGGATCTTGGTTCACAGGCCAGGGGTTGGGCCTGAGCCCCTGTGGTAGGAGCTCCGAGTCTGAACCACTGGACTAACAGAGAACCACAGACCCCAAGGAATATTAATCAGACTGAGGTCTCCCGGAGGTCCTCGTCCCACCACCAAGACCTGGCTCTACCCAACAGCCTACAAACTCCAGTGCTGGAAGCCTCAGGCCAAACAACCAGTAAGACAGGAACATAGTCCCACCCATTAAAAAAAAAACCCAAAAAACAAAAATGAGACAATAAAAAACCATGTTACAGATAAAGGAGCAAAGTAAAAACCTACGACCAAGTAAATGAAGAGGAAATAAGCAAACTACCTGAAAAAGAATTCAGAGTAATGACAGTACAAAGATCCAAAATCTCAGAAACAGAATGGAGGCACAGATCAAGAAAATACAAGAAGTATTTAAGAAAGACCTAGAAGAACTAAAGAACAAACAGAGATGAACAACACAATAAATGAAATTAAAAATACACGAGCAGGAATCAACAGCAGAATAACTGAGGCAGAAGAACGAATAAGTGAGCTGGAAGACGGAATGGTGGAAATAACTGCCGAAGAGCAGAATAAAGACAAAAGAATGAAAAGAATTGAAGACAATCTCAAAGACCTCTGAGAAAATATTCAAAGAGATTATAGTCAAAAACTTCCCTAATGTGGGAAAGGAAATAGCCACCCAAGTCCAGGAAGCACACAGAGTCCCATACAGGATAAACCCTAGGAGAAACACACCAACACACATATTAATCAAACTATCAAAAATTAAATTCAAAGAAAAAAATATTTAAAGCAGCAAGGGAAAAGCAAAAAATAACATACAAGGGAATCCCCATAAGGTTATCAGCTGGTTTTTCAGCAGAAGCTCTGCTGGCCAGAAGGGAGTGGCAGGGTATACTTAAAGTAATGAAAGAGGAAAACCTACAACCAAGATTACTCTACACAGCAAGGATCTCATTCAGATTTGATGGAAAAATTAAAACCTTTACAGACAAGCAAAAGTTAAGAGAATTTGGCAACACCAAACCAGCTTTACAACAAATGCTATAGGAACTTCTCTAGGTGAAGAAAAAGACCCACAGAAACAAACCTAAAATAATTAAGAAAATGGTAATAGGAACATACATATCGATAAATACCTTAAATGTAAATGGATTAAATGCCCCAACCAAAAGACACAGACTGGCTGAATGGATACAAAAACAAGACCTGTATATATATGCTGTCTACAAGAGATCTACTTCAGACGTAGGGACACATACAGACTGAAAGTGAGGGGATGGAAAAAGATATTCCATGCAAATGGAAAGCAAAAGAAAGCTTGAGTAGCAACAGTCATATCAGATAAATTAGACTTTAAAATAAAGACTGTTACAGTGATAAGGAAAGACACTACATGATGATCAAGGGGGCAATCCAAAAAGAAGATATAACAATTATAAATATTTATACACCCAACACAGGAGCACCTCAATATATAAGGCAAATGCTAACCATAAAAGGAGAAATCGACAGTAACACAATAATTGTAGGGGACTTTAACACCCCACTTACACCAACGGACAGATCATCCAAACAGAAAATAAATAAGGAAACACAAGCTTTAAATGACACAATAGACCAGATAGATTTAATTGATATTTATAGGAGAGTCCACCTGAAAGTGGCAGAATACACCTTCTTCTCAGTGCACACAGAAGATTCTCCAGGATAGATACATCCTGGGTCACAAATCAAGCCTTGGAAAGTTTAAGAAAACTGAAATCGTATCAAGCATCTTTTCCAACAACAAGGCTATGAGATTAGAAATCAATTACAGGAAAAGGACAGAAAAAATCACAAATACATGGAGGCTAAACAGCGTGCTGCTAAATAACCAAGAGATCACTGAAGACACCAAAGAGGAAATAAAAAATACCTAGAAACAAATGACAGTGAAAACACGATGACCCAAAACCTATGGGACACAGCAAAAGCAGTTCTAAGAGGGAAGTTTATAGCAATTCAATCTCACCTCAAGAAACAAAAATCTCAAATAAACAATCTAACCTTACACTTAAAGCAACTAGGGAAAGAAGAACAAAGAAAACCCAAAGTCAGTAGAAGGAAAGAATTCATAAATATCAGAGCAGAAATAAATAAAACAGAAATGAAGGAAACAACAGCAAAGATCAATAAAAGTAAAAGTTGGTTCTTTGAGAAGATAAACAAAATTGATAAACCTTTAGCCAGACTCATCAAGAAAAAAAGGGAGAGGGCGCAAATCAAAAAAATTAGAAATGAAATAGGAGAAATCACAACTGACATCACAGAAATACAAAGGATTATAAGAGACTACTACAAACAACTATATGTCATTAAAATGGACAACCTCAAAGAAATGGACAAATTCTTGGAAAGGTACAATTTTCCAAGCATGAACCAGGAAGAAATAGAAAATATAAACAGACCAATCACAAGCACTGAAGTTGAAACTGTGATTAAAAATCTTCCAACAAACAAAAGCCCAGGACCAGATGGCTTCACAGGGGAATTCTACCAAACATATAAAGAAGAGCTAACAGGGCTTCCCTGGTGGCGCAGTGGTTGAGAATCCGCCTGCCGATGCAGGGGACGCGGGTTCGTGCCCCGGTCTGGGAAGATCCCACATGCCGCGGAGCGGCTGGGCCCGTGAGCCATGGCCGCTGAGCCTGTGCGTCCGGAGCCTGCGCTCCGCAACGGGAGGGGCCACAACAGTGAGAGGCCCACGTACCACAAAAAAAAAAAAAAAAAAAAAAAAAAAAAGAAGAGCTAACACCTATCCTTCTCAAACTCTTCAAAAAAATTGCAGAGGAAGGAACACTCCCAAATTTGTTCTATGAGGCCACCATCACCCTGATACCAAAACCAGAAAAAGTTATCATAAAAAAAGAAAATCACAGACCAATATCACTGATGAACACTGAGGACACGAAAATCCTCAACAAAATACTAGCAAACAGAATCCAACAACACTTTAAAAGGATCATACACCATGATCAAGTGGGATTTGTCCCAGGAATGTAAGTATTCTTCAATATACGCAAATAAATCAATGTGATACAGCATATTAGCAAATTAAGGAATAAAAAACCATATGATCATCTCAATAAGTGCAGAAAAAGCTTCTGACAAAATTCAACACCCATTTATGATAAAAACTCTCCAGAAAATGTGCACAGACGGAACCTACTGCGCCATAATAAAGGTCATATATAACAAACCCACACTAAACATCACTGGTGAAAAACTGAAAGCATTTCCACTAAGACCAGGAACAAGACAAGGATGTCCACTCTTGCCACTCATTCAACATAGTTTTGGAAGTCCTAGCCATGGCAATCAGAGAAGAAAAAGAAATAAAACGAATAAAAATTGGAAAAGAAGTAAAACTGCCACTGTTTGCCGATGACATATTATACATTAAAAATCCTAAAAAAGGGCTTCCTTGGTGGCGCAGTGGTTGAGAGTCCGCCTGCCGATGCAGGGGGACACGGGTTCATGCCCTGGTCCGGGAAGATTCCACATGCCACGGAGCGGCTAGGCCCATGAGCCATGGCCGCTAAGCCTGAGCATCCGGAGCCTGTGCTCCGCAACGGGAGAGGCCACAACAGTGAAACGCCCGCGTATCGAAAGAAAAAAAAAAAATCCTAAAGATGCCACCAGAAAACTACTAGAACTAATCAATGAATTTGGTAAAGTTGCAGGATACAAAATTAATGCACAGAAATCTCTTGCATTCCTACACACTAACAGCAAAAGATCAAAAAGAGAAATTAAAGAAACAATCCAATTTACCATCGCAACAAAAAGAATAAAATACCTAGAAATAAACCTACCTAAGGAGGCAAAAGGCCTATACTCAGAAAACTATAAAACGCTGATGAAAGAAATCAAAGACGACATAATCAGATAGGAGAAATATACCATGTTCTTGGATTGGAAGAATCAGATTTGTGAAAATGATTATACTACCCAAAGCAATCTACAGATTCAATGCAATCCCTATTAAATTACCAGTGGCATTCTTCACAGAATTAGAACAAAAAAATTTACCATTTGCATGGAAACACAAAAGACCCTGAATAGCCAAAGCAATCCTGAGGGAATAAAACATGGAGCTGGAGGAATCAGGCTCCCCGACTTCAAGCTATACTGCAAAGCTACAGTAACCAAGACAGCATGGTACTGGCACAAAAACAGAAATATAGATCAGTGGTACAGGATAGAAAGCTCAGAGATAAACCCACACACATATGGTCACCTACTTTATGACAAGTGAGGCAAGAACATACAATGGAGAAAAGACATCCTTGTCAATAAGTGGTGCTGGGAAAGCTGGACAGCTACATGTGAAAGAATGAAATTAGAACACTCCCTAACACCATACACAAAAATAAACTCAAAATGGATTAAAGACATAAATGTAAGACCGGACACTACCAAACTTTTGAGGAAAACAAAGGAAGAACACTCTTTGACATAAACCACAGCAAGATCTTTTTTGACCCACCTCCTAGAGTAATGAAAATAAAACCAAAAATAAACAAATGGGACCTAATGAAACTTAAAAGCTTTTGCACAGCAAAGGAAACAATAAACAAGATGAAAAGACAACCCTCAGAATGGGAGAAAATATTTGCAAATGAAGCAACTGACAAAGGATTAATCTCCAAAATTTACAAGCAGCTCATGCAGCTCAATAACAAAAAAACAAACAACCCAATCCAAAAATGGGCAGAAGACCTAAACAGACATTTCTCCAAAGAAGATGTACAGACTGCCAACAAACACACGAAAGGATGCTCAACATCACTAATCACTAGGGAAATGCAAATCAAAACTACAATGAGGTATCACCTCACACTGGTCAGAGTGGCCATCGTCAAAACATCTATAAACAGTAAATGCTGGAGAGGGTGTGGAGAAAAGGGAAGCCTCTTGCACTGCTGGTGGGAATGTAAATTGGTACAGCCACTATGGAGAATAGTATGGAGGTTCTTTAAAAAACTAAAAATAGAACTACCGTATTACCCAGCAATCCTACTACTGGGCATATACCCTAAGAAAACCATAATTCAAAAGGACACATGTACCCCAATGTTCATTGCAGCTCTATTTACAATAGCCAGGACATGGAAACAACCTAAATGTCCAACAACAGATGAATGGATAAAGAAGATGTGGCACATATATACAATGGAATACTACTCAGCCATAAAAAGGAACGAAATTGGGTCATCTGTAGAGATGTGGATGGACCTAGAGTCTGTCAGTCAGAATGAAGCCAGAAAGACAAAAACAAATATCATACAGTAACACATATATGTAGAATATAGAAAAATGGTAGAGACGAACCTACATGCTGGGCAGGAATAGAGACGTAGATGTACAGAACAGACGTGTGGACCCAGAGGTTGATGGGGAAGGTGGGACGAATTGGGAGATTACGATTGACATATATACACTACCATGCGTAAAACTGATAGCTAGTGGGCACATGCTATAAAGCACAGAAAGCTCAGTTTGGTGCTCTGTGATGACCTAGATGGGTGGGATGGGAGGGCGGGGGAGGGAGGTCCAAGGGGGAGGGGATATAGGTAGACATACAGCTGATTCACTTCATTCTACAGCAGAAACTAACACAACATTCTAAAGCAATTATACTCCAATTAAAAAAAAAATGTTAATAAAAGAATAAGAAATTACCGCTGTCTACTCAGTCATAGAAAAGAATAAATTTTGCCATATGTAACAACATGGATGTACCTGGAAAGTATTATGCTTAGTGAAATAAGGCAGAGAAAGACAAATACTGTATATTTTCACTTATATGTAGAAACTGAAAAATAAAACAAATGAGTATGACAAAACAGAAACAGACACACAGATACATAGAACAAACTAATGGTTACCAGTGGAGACAAGGTTGAGGGGAGGGGCAATATAGGGGTAGGGAATTAAGAGGTACACACTACTAGGCATAAAATTAATAAGATACAAGGGTGTAATGTACAGCACAGAGAATATAGCCAACATTTTATAACTTCAAATAGAGTATAATTTTTAAAAATATCAAAGCACTATGTTGTACACATGAAACTAACATAATATTGTAAATCAGCTAGACTTCAATAACAAAAAAAAAGAAGGAATTTACCACTGTCAAGCTCTGATGTATCAAAGAATATCTTTAATTATCTGAAGAGCTATTAAAATACTCCTCCCTTTTTCAACTACATCATCCGTGTGACCCTAAATTTTCGTCATATACTTCAACCAAAACCATCACCACAAACTGAATCCAGAAGCAGATACAAGAATCAGCTGTTGGGACTTCCTTGGCGCAGTGGTTAAGAATCCGCCTGCCAAGGTGGGGGACACGGGTTTGAGCCCTGGTCTGGGGAGATCCCACATGCCACAGAGCAACTAAGCCTGTGCGCCACAACTACTGAACCTGCGCTCTAGAGCCCGCAAGCCACAACTACTGAAACCCGCGCGCCTAAAGCCTGTGCTCCGCAGCAAGAGAAGCCACCGCAATGAGAAGCCCACACACCGCAACGAAGAGTAGCCCCTGCTCGCTGCAACTAGAGAAAGCTCACAAACAGCAAGGAAGACCCAATGCAGCCAAAAATAAATAAATAAAATAAATTTTTTTTTTTTCCAGTACGCGGGCCTCTCACTGTTGTGGCCTCTCCCATTGCGGAGCACAGGCTCTGGACGCGCAGGCTCAGCAGCCGTGGCTCATGGGCCCAGCCGCTCCGCGGCATGTGGGATCTTCCCGGACCGGGGCACGAACCCATGTCCCCTGCATCAGCAGGCGGACTCCTAACCACTGCGCCACCAGGGAAGCCCAAAATAAATTAATTTTAAAAAAAGAATCAGCTGTCTTCTTTTAATACAGGCATTGGAGGTTTGCAAAAGTAAACTAATACTACTCCTCTAGTTTTTTTGCTTTGGAAAAATCATTTTTCATAAAAATATTAACATGTTAAGTGTGTTTTTATTCTTAATTTAGTACAATAATATTTTTAAACTTCTAGTATGGTAAATATTAAGAGATACAACCAAACAAACAACAGTTCTTCAAGCTTCAATAATTTTTAAGAGTGTAAAGGAGACTCCTGAAGCCAAAGCATCTAATAATCTGATAAATATCTCCTATGTAGACATGAGAATAGATGTGTAGTAAAATTTACCAAAATAGGAAAAGGTATATTCCAAATTGTCCTCCCCAAACTGGTCAAATTTCTACTCTTCCTGTATCCATTTCCCCATAGTAGCTATAATCAAACTTTTAAATTTCTGCCATGAGACTGACTTTTTTTTTGGGGGGTGGGGGGGCTGCATTGAGTCTTTGCTGCTGCGTGCGGGCTTTCTCTAGTTGCGGCTCAACTATTGAGCCCGCGTGCCACAACTACTGAAGCCTGCGTGCCTAGAGCCTGTGCTCCGCAACAAGAAAAGACGCCACAGTGAGAACTCGTGCACCACAACGAACAGTAAGTAGCCCCCACTCGCCACAACTAGAGAAAGCCAGCACGCAGCAATGAAGACTCAACAAGCCAAAAATTAATTAATTAATTAATTAATTTTAAAATAAATAACAGGATGAATATAAAGCTGTCCATACAAGAAAATTTATGGTAAAGTTATAGAAAAAACAAGAAATAACATTCTGTACTCTATTGGTCAAGGTCTAATCAAAGGATTAAAAAACATATCAACTGGGCTTCCCTGGTGGTGCAGTGGTTGAGAGTCTGCCTGCCGATGCAGGGGACACGGGTTCGTGCCCCGGTCCGGGAGGATCCCACATGCCGCGCAGCAGCTGGGCCCGTGAGCCATGGCCGCTGAGTCTGCGCGTCCGGAGCCTGTGCTCCACAACGTGAGAGGCTACAGCAGTGGGAAGCCCGTGTGCCGCAGAAAAAATATATATATATATCAATTATTTTAACAAAGAGAATTTTTTTAAGAAAGAGAATTTAATATAAAAAAAGTAAACTAAGGGCTTCCCTGGTGGCACAGTGGTTGAGAGTCCACCTGCCGATGCAGGGGACACGGGTTCGTGCCTCGGTCCGGGAGGATCCCACATGCCGCGCAGCAGCTGGGCCCGTGAGCCACGGCCGCTGAGTCTGCGCGTCCGGAGCCTGTGCTCCGCAACGTGAGAGGCTACAGCAGTGGGAAGCCCGTGTGCCGCAGAAAAAAAATATATATATATCAATTATTTTAACAAAGAGAATTTTTTTAAGAAAGAGAATTTAATATAAAAAAAGTAAACTAAGGGCTTCCCTGGTGGCGCAGTGGTTGAGAGTCCGCCTGCCGATGCAGGGGAAACGGGTTCGTGCCCCGGTCTGGGAAGATCCCACATGCCGCAGAGCAGCTGGGCCCGTGAGCCACGGCCGCTGAGCCTGCACATCTGGAGCCTGTGCTCCACAATGGGAGAGGCCACAACAGTGAGAGGCCCGCGTACCGCAAAAAAAAAAAAAAAAAAAAGAAAAAGTAAACTAAGTATGTGAAAACGAAGGCAAAAAAAGGAACACCAAGGTATCAAACTAACAGAAACTAACAAGTGTTGGCAAAGGAGGAAGAGAGACTGGAACCCTTATGCACAGCTGGTGCAAATGTAAAATAGAGCAGCCACTATGGAAAACAACACGGTGGTTCCTCCAAAAATTGAAAATAAAATTACCGTTATGATCCAGTAATTCCACTTTCGGTATATACCCAAAAGAATTAAAAGCAGGAACTGAACTGATATGTGTACACCCACGTTCACAGCAGTATTATTTTTAATAGCCAAAAGGTAAGAGCAATCCAGGCGTTCACTGATGGATGAAAAAATAAACAAAGTGGTGTCTACACACACAATGGACTATACTCAGACACAAGAAGGAAATTTTGACACATGCTATTGATACAACATAGGTGAATCTTGAGAAATTATGCTAAGTGAAATGAGCCACTCACAAAAGGACAAATACTGTATGATTTCACTTATATGAGGTGCCGATCCACAGTTGGTTGAATCCATAGATACAGAACCTGCAGATCCAGAGGGCTGACTGCACAACACCATTTTATATAAGGGACTTGAGCATCCACAGATTCTGGTATCCACAGGAGGTCCTGGAACCAATCCCCCACAGACACCAAGGGACAACTGTATAAGAATAATTCAGGGCTTCCCTGGTGGCGCGGTGGTTAAGAGTCCGCCTGCCGATGCAGGGGACACGGGTTCGTGCCCCAGTCCGGGAAGATCCCACATGCCGCGGAGAGGTTGGGCCCGTGAGCCATGGCCGCTGAGCCTGCGCGTCCGGAGCCTGTGCTCCGCAACGGGAGAGGCCACAACAGTGAGAGGCCCGCGTACCGCAAAAAAAAAAAAAAAAAAAAAAAAAAAAAGAATAATTCAATGTCACCTCATGTTCCTACAGGGTTTTTCTATTTGCTTCATCGGTTTGAGTTTGAGTTGTTGTTCTGGTGCTGTTTTTCCATGAAAGAAAGGAGTAAATGCATTCTGAGTTAACAAAACCACAGCAAGAACATGAAAAAACAGGAGACCTGAAAGGCCTGCAGTTTGGCCTGCCATGTTCCTCTCCATGGCACCCGGGGCCCACGCAGCCTGCCTCACCGCCCAGTGGGGAAGACATATAAGGAATTTGCATAAGACAGCTGTGCAGAATGGAGCTGGAGGAGCCTTATTTGTGCAGAGAGATACTCCTGAGAATAACCCAGATACTCCATTTGATTTCACACCAGAAAACTATAAGCAGATAGAGGCCACTGTAAAAAACTACCCAGAAGGGCATAAAGCAGCAGCTGTGCTTCCAGTCCTGGATTTAGCCAAAGACAGAATGGATGGCTGCCCATCTCTGCTATGAACAAGGCTGAAGAAGTTTTATAAATACCTCCAATGAGAGTATATGAAGTAGCAACTTTTTATACAATGTATAATAGAAAGTCAGTCGAAAGTATCATATTCAAGTCTGCACTACTATACCTTGCATGCTTCGAAATTCTGACAGCATACTGGAGACCACTCAGAAAAAGCTTGGAATAAAGGCTGGGGAGACTACACCTGACAAACTTTTCACTCTTAGAGAAGTGGAACGTTTAGGGGCCTGTGTAAATGCACCAATGATTCAAATAAATGACAACTACTATGAGGATCTGACACTTAAGGATATTGAAGAAATTACTGATGAACCCAAAGCTGGCAAAATCCCAAAACCTGGGCCAAGGAGTGGATGATTCTCATGTGAACCAGCCAGAGGTCTTACCTCTTTGACTGAACCACCTAAAGGACTTGGCTTTGGTGTGCAAGCAGGTCTTTAATTTATATTCATAGCAAGTATGTCACTGGAGAAATAAAATAGGAATCTCCTATCTTAAAAAAAAAAGGAACATGAAAAAACTTCAGTTGCTTGAGGCAGGATAGGAATTATCTTAATAAGGGTCTTCTGACTTCATGGTACAGTGTTTCAGTGTTCAGTATATATACACAATTAGCTAATCATCATTTTTAAAAATCACAATTTCAAAATAATCACTTACCAAACACTATTCCTTTAGCAAATGGAGGAAACAATTCTGAACGTCGGAATAAGTTTTTGTGAATTTGCCATAGTTCTTTGTGTAGTTTCTTAAAGTCACTATATCTCTTCCATACAATTATCTAAAGAGAGAAGATAATTAAATGTGTAACTCACAGTGAAACCATAGATATCTGAACAACAAATAATCTTTTTATTAAAGTGCTCAAAATTGTCATGCAAAGGAAAACATACATGTTCTAACCAATATGGTTAACTGTCTAAAATTAACTAATAATATTTGATTTAAAAATATAAAGCAGCAATTCTTCCTCAAACTGTTCTGTTTGGGTTTTTAAATTTCATTTTAAACAAGTACTATTTTCTTCATACTAGAAAAATATCAACCTGGTACAAAAAAGGTTTACACTACATAAAATGTCACTTAACCTCTTCAAACATTAATTACTATTACCCTGGAAACGAGTTAGATGTCAAAATATATATTCATCTCAAAAACAGCATGTTTATAAACACAAAGTAGTTTAGACAATTTTTTAAACATAAAAAACATACTCAGCACTTCCCTAAAAGAATAATCTGAAAAACACTGAAAAAATGGCTTTATAGCAAATAATTAACCTAAACTTTTGCATTTCATAAACCTCAATAAAAATAGTAACAAGATTTCTGGAGGCAAGGTAAATCCTGATCAGAATACCACTAAAATTAGGGTATTTCAAAAAACAAAATAACAATCATTTAGATTATACAACATGTAAAAGTTTACCTTCATTAGTTTAAATTATTGTCAACTTATTTAGATTAGAAAGAAAAAAACCCTTAATAAAAAGAATTTGACACATGGCCTTGATGTCGCTGATTCAGCCCCTCAGTTGCCACAAAATAGGGTAAAACTGAGTTTTAAATTCCATTACCTGGTATATTGGGGCCTTTACTTCTGAAAAACCTAATTATTTCACTTCTAACAAACTCAATAGCGTAATGCTAATAAGCAAATCTTAGGCCAAAGAGGTAACCAAGTGTGATTTAAGAGACTTGTCAAAAAATCTACTCCTGTATATAAGAAATTCTTCACTAAACTCTGCCATACTATCAAAAATTCTACCATGAGTACTAAGTGTCTTGCTTTAATGTAGGAGACTTGCTTTTAATCCTAGGAGACTAGTCAGACTATAATATGAATTAATTTAAACAAACTGCTTCCTCCTGATCCTTCCTTTTATTCACTTACTTGACAATAAAAATAGTCATCAAAACAAATATTTTCATGAGCCTACGTTATGCTAGGCACTGTGTTGGCACAAAGGATGAAGAAATGAGAAACCAAGTCCCTCCTTTAAAGAGTTCCCTGTCGAATTAGGAAGAATAAGCCAACACAATAACTACATCACAAGACAGCATGATAAATGCTTAAAACAGTAGCCCAAGCGTATCATGGAAGGAGCACCTACACAAAGTACTGACTTAGGTGGGCATACTGAAGGGACATAATAGCTAGAACAAAAAAAAAAAAAAAAAATAGAGAGAGAAGTAGTTGGGAATGAAGTATTTAAAAGGAGAGTGAGATGCCAAATATAACTACTAAAATTTTGGCTTTTGCAACTGGATAAATGGTAGTGTTATTCTCTAAGGTAAAGAGCAAAGGAGAAAAAGCTGTTTTGAGATAAGAACGAAGTTCAATTTTAGACATATTTTATTTAGGTGCATGTGAGGCATTTAATTGGAGTTGTCCAATAGAAAAGACAGGTTTGGAGTTCAAGAGCAAAAACTAAACAAGATGTATTAACTGGGGAGTCATCGGGAGAGAGGTGGTAACCACTCAGAAAACATTTCTCAGCATTTGTAACAAGATGAGGAATCTAACAACTGAATGATGGGGGTCAGCCAGAAGTAAGGAAGAAACCAAGCACAAAGTAAGTATTTAAGAAGCTCAGCTATGCCATGACACAGGACACCTGGATGGAAGAAGGGATTTTATTTTAAATGGAAGTAAACAAGACAAATGCTGACAGCAGAAAATCAACAGTTCCAGTAAAAGACAGAGTAAGAGGAACTAACTGAGAGAGCTAAACCAACACTCGAAAAGTAAAAGGTCTCAGGACAGTGAGATCACAAGTGATTTTAATTTTCATATCTTGCTTCTCTGTAGTTTCTAATTTTGATACATTAACATAATTTTGTCATGGGAAAATAGTGTTATTTTTATATTTTTTAAATAGATCAAATTATGGTGCTACCACATTTGCCAAGGGCTTAAGGGGGAAATGGGTGGTGGGCTCATGACAGTAATCTTTTTTTTTTTTTTTTTTGTCTGTGTTAGGTCTTTGTTGCCGCACGCGGGCTTTCTCTAGTTGCGGCGAGTGGGGACTACCCTTCGTTGCAGTGCGCGGGCTTCTCACTGAGGTGGCTTCTCTTGTTGCGGAGCACGGGCTCTAGGTGCATGGGCTTCAGTAGTTGTAGCACGCGGGCTCAGCAGTTGTGGCTCGCGGGCTCTAGAGCACAGGCTCAGTAGTTGTGGCGCATGGGTTTAGTTGCTCTGAGGCATGTGGGATCTTCCCGGACCAGGGCTCGAACCTGTGCCTGCATTGGCAGGTGGATTCTCAACCACTGCGCCACCAGCGAAGTCGTCATGACAGTAATCTTACATAAGGGAAATGCAATCCTTAAAGCCATTATAAACTAGACACGAGAGCTATTCAAAAGACTGAAGCTCATGGAAACAATTAAATCTGCAGATAAAATTTATATTCTAGTTAGGGTCATTTTCAGATAAAGTCAGAGTAACTTAAAGGGCAAAAGTTAACAATTGAATCACAATAAGAATAATAATACCGTGGCATATAAACCAGTAGATAGTCTGTCATAGCCAAAATTAGAGAATCTGTGTTTCTTCACCATGCCCTAATTTACTCACTCATATATTCCTTATTCTGGACTCTAAGACTGTAGAAGTGAAATACCTAAGAGCAAATATAAACCTTCAAAAAAAGGCAGGAAATCAAAGCATCCCAAAAATGTCACCATCTACTGCCTCCTTTTCTTCTTACTCCTTTTGAGCTTGGACATTTCTAGAAATCTTCAAAATGTAAATGTGAACGAAAGCACACGTCCATTACATCAGCAAGTATGGATGTCTATAACTGGACTATACAAAGTCCCAAAAGATACATGCAAAACATATTTTTTCTAATAATCAATTCTTTCCTATCAGGAAAAAAAAAGTTATATTAACAGCTATTACTCTGCAGAACCAACCCTGCAGAAATTTCCTATTTATTATAGTTACTCTGAATAAAATTCCTCAATTAAATATTAATTCAGTGACAATCATAATAGACTACAAATTTAATAAAAGCTTAATTTTCATTAAAAACACTGCCTTAAATACTTTTTACATAAAACAAATGCTTTCTTTTCAGATGATTTCTCTTAACGATACCAAAAAAACTTTAGATCTTTTACAAAACCACTCAATTCAATTAACTCTGTCCTTTTTACGCTCATATAGTATTTAAAACTAGCTGGATCATCTTTTCCTGCAACATCACTGCTTACAAATTTTCTTTCCTCCCCTTTTGAAGAACCTTTTCTTTCCCTTGACACATTTCAGAATGTGCTCAAGTAGCTTTTCTAAAACTATTTTATTTATGAAATGACTTCAACGTTAGAGATTTCTGACATGATACATAGAAAGTTCTATTTTGGTTCTCATTTCCCACATTTCCCCAGTGAAATTTACTACCTAGAGAGAAACAGAGCTATAGGTTACTTTTTTTTTTTAAAGGTGGGGGGGAGGAGGGCACAACATCTCCATCTTTTTCTTTACCTTCTGCAAGTGTTCAGAGCAGTGGTCCCCAACCTTTTTGGCACCAGGGACCAGTTTCATGGAAGACACTTTTTCCATGGACTGCAGGGGGGAGGGAGGGGGAGGCATGGGGGGCGTTTCATGCGGTAACGCGAGCAATGGGGAGCGGCAGATGAAGCTTTGCTCACTCGCCTGCCACTCACCTCCTGCTGTGCGGCCCACTTCCTAACAGACCACAGATCAGTACCAGTCCGTGGCCCGGGGCGTTGGAGACCCCTGCTCTAGAGAATCTACTGAACAAGAAGCCACATTAACTATTGCTATCCCCCTTAAGATTCACCCATGCTGCTCTTAATAAATAAAAATTTAGAGGGAATTTTTAAAAGATAAAAAGAAAAAACTATCCTGGGTAATTTTAAATTATTTACTCCATGTGAGTGTTTTGGCATCCTCAGGAAGAAAACAGAGCTATCTGGTAGCATGCACCAAGGGGTGTGTGTGTGTGTGTAAAAAAGAGCTAAATTTCTCCACTTTTATAAGGATACCATATTATTAGCCCTATACTTGCTTAGACAAGCAGTACATCTACTGATCTTCAATAGCACTTGTGAAGCATGACTAAATTCTAAGCAATAACTAAATGAATTTGTAAACAGAGAAAGAAAGTGAAAAGAAAGGAAACAGAAACAAATTCTAGGTGGTAAAATTCCTCTCCTAAATAAGAATTCCAATGTTTAAATGAAATACGTGGGAAACCAAAAAATGTTGCTATAACTTCAAGGATATTTATACTTCAAGAAGCAAGCTAGACAGAAGACATTCTTTTCAAAATTTTATTCCATTTCTAACAAAGGACCATGCAATCGTCTAACTAAAGGACACTTACAAGAGTTTTCTGATGAATGGTTCACCAACAGTTGTTATTATAAAAGAGATTTCCCCAAAAAAGGATTAAGGAAATGGCAGAGAGTATGTTCATGGATAGGTTGGTTCAGGATTCTCCCTGGAAAAGGGGAACATCAAGCTACAAACTACAGCACAGCAATCAGACAATGTATTCAACGGAAACACAACCCATTTTCAATTCTAACAGAGTTGTAAATTTTCAAAAGCAGAATAGCCTGGAATTGACTATTAATTCAACATAATTAATAGAATTCTAAGGAATAGTTCATACTAATCAACTGACACTTAAGTAGAAAGAGTACTTTATCAATCAAAGGTACAAGTTATTTTCACTGCCATTTTGAAAGGATAGAGATATACAGATACAGATCTAGACATAGATACAGATATAGCCTTTTCTTCCTAAATAACAATATTACAATATTCTCTTCCTGGCTCTTGGTGGGGGGTGGGGTGAGATATCTTAAAACCCCTAAGGAAAAAGTATGAAATCATTTTAAAATGTGTCTTTTATTGAACTTTTTTTAACAACAGGACAAAAACAAGTATCAGATCAGATATAGCAAGTAATGGTAATATATAAAAGTTAAAATATTATCTAAACATGTGTCACAAATTCAAACCAACCGGTAGCAAACAATCAACTTAAATCTATGAATCAAGCCAGGTATGTACAGTAAGGAGTAGTGGGGCTTGTGGCTAAATAGATAGCATAAAGTTCACCTGAAGACATTAAAATGCAATTAAAAAAATAACTTGCAGAATCAAGACTGCCAATTTACAACATCTGTTTTAAACACTTTAGTAGGAAGAAAAAATATATATATATATATATGCTCTTCTAATCCTACTGTAAATAAGCAAGGACCAAAATGAAAGTAAATTTTAAAATGTTAAAAAAAAAAGCTAACTCCTCAGTTAGGATTCCTAAAGGATATATAACAAGGATAAAGTAATTATAAATAGAGAATTCCACAGTTTTAAGCAAAAATATAACAAGCTGTTATTTTAGAAAGAGGGAAATAGTCTGTAAAAAAACCACAAAATTTTAAAAAGAAACATCTACACCCAAAGCAGTTTTCCAACATGCCAACTCAGTATAAAAATGAAAGTAAATGGAAACACATAATTTATTATCATGATCTTTAAAATTAATACTAGTTACCAAATACTTTCTCTTTTTTTTTTAAAAAAACCAAACAGGCATCATGATTTTGAAATAGGTAAAGAGGGGCCCTTAACTGATACTGAAATCTTATGAGTTGTAGTTATCAGAAAAATTATCACATTATTAAACGGCACTATAATTCCTGAAATTCTTATTTATATAACTTAACACCTACTGAAACTTGACATGTACTTAATAGGTCTGAAATAAGACATTTCAGCTATTGTTTAATGAATTGCAGACAATCTCCAGATAAACATACAAATACAAAAACCGACATACAAATAATTGTTTCCTCAATAAAGCATTTAAGTAAATTTTTGTCAAATACATAAAATAAAATTTTCATATGGATAAACATGTTACCTCCTGGACATCCTCTGGATTTCTTCGTGAAACAACCTAAAACAAAGCATACACATAAATCATTTCATTACTTTCAACAGCATTTGTATGAAAAATTCAATTTGCTTAAAGAAAAAGAAATACTGTATTATATCACTTACACAGAAGTCAGTTATATAACTTCAGTATCTGAAACACATACTAAAAAATTAAGCAAAAAGGCAACTAAAATAAAGTCCACATGCTAAAGTTCATGTATTATTACATTCACAAGAGAATGCCTCATGCTTTCCCTCTTACTTGACATAATTCTAACAGCTTGTCTATCCCCCTTTCCAGCCTACATATAAATCAGAAGCATAAAAAGCAGCTGCACCTGGACAAAGTATACAAAACGATAGCACTGCTTTATTTTTTTTTCATTTTTT
This sequence comes from Mesoplodon mirus, assembly GCF_964341445.2. Taxonomy (NCBI): domain Eukaryota; kingdom Metazoa; phylum Chordata; class Mammalia; order Artiodactyla; family Ziphiidae; genus Mesoplodon; species Mesoplodon mirus. The sequence continues at coordinate 153,720,359 of NC_138978.1, read as the reverse complement.
GTCTTTTTTTCTGTATTATTTCTTACAACTGTATGTGAATCTACAATTAGCTCAATAAAAATTTCAAGTTAAAGAAAAAAACAGCAACCACAATGCTCCCATACACCACTATTTGTTAGAAGTAATCACTGACCTCCTAATGGTGAAGAAGAAAACAAAAGTAACCCGTAAAAAATTATATACATCGTCCTCATCCTTAAGGAGCTCCTGGCTGAAGGCATAAAACAGTAAACATGATACGATGGCCATTCTGTAAGTACAGACTAAGAGAGGAACAGGGATGGAGGTGCAAATAAAACAGACAGAAAAGGTCAGGGAAAACATCAAAGATGAAGGATGAGGGGGAGGAGAGGATTCCAGACACAAGAGAAGGAACGCTGGACAAGCTGGAATGGAAGGAGCTTTAGGGTCGCTTGTCAGCTGCATTTTACAGTTAAATTCAAATTTAAATTCCTAAGACTGACTGCATATGGGCCTTTAAGGTGTGATTGGCACCTGGCATCATCCCTTACTATCCTTCAAGGCCCCAGGACCTAACCCTATTACCTCTTGGACCCCCAGCCCATCTTTCCACCCACACAGATCTCTTTTCCAGGAGGTCAAATTTATCAAGTGTATCCCCACCCCTACCTGAAGGCTACCATGCTCACTGTTCCCTTTGCCTGAAATGCTTTTCCCCTCAGTATTTTCATGGGTTGTTCCTTCATCTCTTTCAAATCTTTACCCAAATGTCAATTTCTCAGCGAGGACTTTTCTGTCCTTCCTATTTAAAATACAGCTCTACTCACACCTGGCATTCTCTATCCTTTTCCCCTGATTTATGGTTTTCAAAATATTATGCTATGTATTTTACTTGTTATCTATTTTGTAACCTGTGTGTAGGCAAGGACTTTTATCTGTTTTGTTCACTGCTATACTCCCCTGGCCAGTAACTGACTTGTGGTAAATATTCAGTAAATATTCAAGGATTAAATTTTTAAAATTATATACATCATTCGGGGACAAATAATCCTATCAATATTCCCTGAGCAAGGGGGATGGGGAGGGGAGGCGGTGGATTCTTTCAGACTTCTCTAATGACAAAAGCCAAAAAGCCTAACACCATTTACAAAGAATTCCTCACAAAATTTACAAAAAAGAAGAAGGCTGGGTGCTTAAATCATCAAATAGCATTGTAGAGTGGGAAAATCTCACATTAGATACATAATACCCTCTATGCAAATGTAAAAATCATGAATTTGATGCTACAATATGTATTTTGCAGAAACAAACAAAAAGATACATCAAACATATTAAAATGGTTGACTGTGAATGAGAGGAAAAAAGTCCTTGATGACTGGTGACAATGAACTGGGAGATTATGATCAACTCAACACTACCCCTGAGGTCCAAAACAAAAACAAAAAGTATACTATTTAAAGTCAGACAAACCTGGGTTCAAATTATAGTTGCTCCACTTACAGGTTTGGTCTCCTCTGTAAAATGAGGATAATACTCCCTAGGTCTGATCTCCTCTGTAAAATGGGAATAATAGTCCCTGCCTGGCCTGCCTATAATTGACATCAAATACGAACAGAACAAGAACTCCATAATTAAAAAGTCATCTCCCTCTCTCTCTTACTAGAGAGTTTAACGCAAGAATGCCAACAGAGGGACTTCCCTGGTGGCAGAGTGGTTAAGAATCTGCCTGCCAATGCAGGGGACACGGGTTCGAACCCTGGACCAGGAAGATCCCACATGCCATGAAGCAACTAAGCCCGTGCACCACAACTACTGAGCCTGCACTCTAGAGCCCACGAGCTGCAACTACGGAGCCTGCGTGCCACAACTACTGAAGCCCACACGCCTAGAGCCCGTGCTCCACAACAAGAGAAGCCACCGCAATGAGAAGCCCATGCACTGCAACAAAGAGTACCCCCAGTCGCTGCAACTAGAGAAACCCCATGTGCAGCAATGAAGACCCAACACAGCCAAAAATAAATAAATAATTTATAAATTAATAAATTAAATTTTAAAAAAAGAATGCCAACAGAAAAGGTTTTCAATTTCTTGCCACTCTATTCTACAATTTTCAGGATATAAAATTTGGTGAAATCTCTTAGCAATTTTCATTAATTTAAAACAGTGCTGTCCAATAATACTTTCTCTGATGATGGAAGGAAATGTTCCCTATCTGCACTATACAACACAGGAGCCTCTGGCCACATGCTTCTGTGTGGCTACTGAGCACTTGAAATATGGCTACTGCAACTGAAGAACTTAATTTTTAATTTTATTTCATTTAAATTAAATTTAAATAAAAGTAGCCACATATGGCTAATGGCTACCATATTAAACAACACAGATTTAAAGTAAGAGGTTAGAAAGCTAACTAACAACCATATGTTATTCAAATATTGGATTTTAGCTATTACTTTCAAATTCCAACCCTCCCCGAAAAAACTTTCCAAAAGATTTTGGAAGCACACACACCTTTCCAAAAGTAAGGTGTTTCACATAATTAAATGATTTAATTTTGCCTCCTATAACTTTTTCTTATATTTTTATAAAATGTGGTAACAAGAAGAAAGTTAGAGATAATCAATCCACTAATATCCACCCACCAAAAATAATCAACGTATGATCACTGGCAATAAGATTTATTCAGCTGTTCCTTACATTCTAAGATGTACCTTTCTGAAAATTTACTAATTTCCTGAATTTACAACTCAATCATTTTATAAACATACTAAAGTACCTTGCTATTTTAAATAATCTTTTTTTACACATGCAAATGATCTTTTTGTGACAAAAGAAATTATTTCCTGGTTTGGTGAATGTATCAGAAGTATCACATTTTAGATTTTCCTCAGGCAAGCCATTCCAGAAATCAAATATATGTGTACTGCAATATGCAAAAATATATTAGTAATCCCCTAATGATATCCACAATTTTAAAACCATTTCATCAGAAATAACCAATCTGATTATGATTCCTCATCCACACTCTTACTGGCTCACATACTTCTGCTGTGTGCTGGGGCTACGATGGTGAGCAAAAGAAAGTCCCCGCCTTCACAATTCCCAGAGCTCACAGTCTGGTGGTGCGCAAGACTGTAGTGTGCTAAGCAACAGAGTAAGAAGTGCTTCATCCTAGGCGCTTCCCATGATACTGAATGCTCACTGAATTCTTGTCCAGACCACAGTGGCATCCCAGAAGCAGACAAGAACAGTTTAGTGACTTAAGACCTTCAGTGTTTTCATAGTAAGTTACTCATGGTTATTACAGAAAATCAAAGCCTAAGTACTCAAACTACCTAAGTGAAGGTCTTTAATTTTTTTATATTTATTTATTTATTTTTGGCTGTGTTGGGTCTTAGTTGCAGCACATGGGATCTTTGTTGCAACATACGGGATCTTTCACTGCGGCGTGAAGGCTCTTCATTGCAGCGCAGGGGCTTTTCTCTAGTTGTGGCATGCCGGCTCAGGTGTGGCGCATGGGCTCCAGAGCACGTGGGCTCTGTAATTGCGGCACATGCGCTATCTAGTCATGGCTCGCATGCTCAGTAGTTGTCCCGCGGCATGTGGGATCTTAGTTCCCCGACCAGGGATCGAACTTGCATCCCCTGCACTGGAAGGCAGATTCTTAACCACTGGACCACCAGGGAAGTCCCAAAGGTCTTTAATTTTAAGCTCCCAAAAGGAACTTCTCTTCACCCTCACATACTTCTCATATGGAAGGGGGAAAATTTACTTAGGCAGAGTTCAGAAAATTAAGTCAAAAGCTATTTCCTGAGCATTAATTATCCTTTTCCCAAACAACATAAATAAAGCTTACTGAAAATCATGTCTGGAAAGTAGAGGGCCTGATTCTCCTCTTTCCTCTTTGGTTTATTTGCTTCTCTTTTGTAGGTTCTTCTTCCTCCTTCTACCCTCAACACTCTGCAATCACTCCAAGAATCAGTCCTAACTCTGCTTCTTAGCCTCCTTTTTAGAATTAAGAGAGAAAGACCATATCCATGCTAATTCTGTTCAAGGCACTGTGCTAGGCATGTGGCGGGGCGGGGGGGGACTTGACTTTGTACATCTGCATTTGCAAAGCATTTTATTGATATATCAGTGTTTCATGTTACTCTCTGAGCAACCTATGAATTAGGCAGAAGTGGTTATTATGAGTCCCCCTTTTACCCAACAAGGAAGAGATCCAGAAACCTGTGCAAGGTCACATGGCTATTCACCTTCAGATTGGAATGAGAACTCGGAGAGTCTGACTCCTGGTTCAGTGCTCTTTCTGTGGTACTCTACTGCATCCGTCCATTCATCTGCAGTATCTTTAGCAATAACTAACTTTACTTACTTCCACAACACCCTTCACTATTGTTTTATTTATTCTTTCTCTTACTCATTCAACAAATATCAGTGCCTACTCTGCTGCTAGGTACTGAAGCACAGTGGTGAAAACACTGGGTCTGATTCCTACATCACATTATAAAAATATAATCACTTGCCAAATACATTACCAAGTTCAACCACTTGGCATCCCACTATAAGGATTCGGTATTCCCACGTGTGTAATCTCACTTAAATGAGTTAACAATGTGTCCTCTGAAATGAAAACCAAAAACACAAATGTATTAGGATAACATGAGTTAAGCCCAAATGTCCTTTAGTAGTAACTCTTTCTAACTAAATAATTCTCTTCAGCGGGACTGCCAAATTGACAAAAAATAAGAATGTCAAATCAGAATCTGAAGAAAAATATGATCATACTGAATATGAACAAGACTGAGCCCTCAGACCAAGATTTCTATAACTTTTAAAACTATATTAGCAATTATCTAAATAAGTAGTATCAATTCCAAAACAAAAATACTGTAATTTCACCCTGATATAGATTGCTAGCATTTAGTAATTTTTTTCTGGGAGAATTTCAATATTTTGTCATAAAATTCAGCCTATAATTTCACAAAAGTTAGAATTTAAAGCAGTGATTGTTTTCACTTAAAGTTCATAAATTTCCACTGCAAGCGTTAGCTACCACTGGCTCAGTAAGTACTATACATATCTTGAAGAGCCTTTTGCTATAGAGAATTATATCACCAAGTCATCCTGCAAATTATTGTGCTAAAGCTGTGCTTCAAAAGCCATGTGCCACGGTATACGGATACTCTTTAATAATCGGTGCTTTCAAAAGAGGCTTAATGGTCAACTCAGTTTACCTTTGTTTTAAAAAAAAATTTTTTTTTTTTACAGCAGAATTTCTCAAGGCCTTAACACACTATTATGCCTAGTAAATCTCCAAAAGGAAAATATATAGTATTCCCCAAGGTCATTTATCCACTCATCTTTTTATTTTTATCATAGGTTGTTTATTTACTATTATTTGATTTATTTAGTGCAACGCCTACTAAAATTTGAAACACAGTTGGGAAATGTTACTGCAACGTTTGTAGTCCATCTGCCTCGGTTAATGCCAATGACAAGTTCTGAATTTAGGAAAACAAATAAGGGCTCACAGTGAAGGTTAACTCTCTCTCACTGTGCTAAGAAATTAAATACTTCGTTTCATTCAATCAACAAGACAATATTGCCTGGTAGAATGAGATAACCAAGGACCAAGAGCATATATTATCATACTAATACTAATCAGATTAATCAGTAACAGAGAGGATTGGATCTCAAAATTCTGTGATTCCGAACAAAGTGCTCTTTCCAGGACATAACAGATCTACCCTCCTAGAGATTAAAATTCCAAGTAATAGTCCTAATGCCTGTTAGGTAAACCCATTTGTCTTTCACAAAGAAATGCAAGTAAACCAAAAAATAGACGTTGAAGAAGCACTTTGGCAGATCAGAAGGATCAAAGAAGAGAGTCTGAATACCAGCTCTGGCACTAGCTATAAACTGCTTTCTTGCCAGTTCAGTGCTAAACCAAAGAAAAGCAACCTTAAAATAAGCCCTCTTGCCCATCTTTAAAAAAAAAAAAAAAAAAAAAATGAATGAATGTTGTGGCTTGGCCTAGCTAAGGCCCATAATAAACAACAAACCATGCTGTCATTAGGTCCTCTAAATCCTTTCCAGAGCTAACTTACTTTATCTACATCTTAATAAGTTTTACCTAGTTTCCTTAAAAGTCAAGTGAAAGGCACTCTTTTATCTAATTATTATCATAATAACTCATAAGAATGATTTGAAATCAACCTCTTAACTCAGACATATACAAAAGAATTGTCTTCTTCATAAGATTAAGAGATAGCTACTGGAAAATAAAACTACAAAATTTATTCAAATCTAGCTGTTGTATTTCCTACCAAAAATGATCAAAAAATAAGTCCCTTTAGAAACAAATGGAAATCAGTTAAACATAAATTTTAAAAAGCTACTTTTATGAGCAATTTATTATAATCATGTCTTCTGATGGCCACTTCACTATTACTATTCAGCTTCTAGTTTAGGGTAATATCAGATCTAACAGGATAAAATATTAACAAAAGTAACATATTAAAAAAAAAAACTAAGTGTCAAGATACAAATAATCAAACACAATGAAAAAAGAGAGACATGCCCACTCGTTTCATTTCTCAAAGATATGACTTTCCACACCTAGGAATAAACCAGACCAAGGAGGTGAAAGACATACTTGAGAACTATAAAACATTAATGAAGGAAATTAAAGAGGATTCAAGGAAATGGAAAGATATCCAATGCTCTTGGATTGGAAGAATTAATATTGTTAAAATGGCAATGCTACCCAAAGCAATCTACAGATTTAATGTGATCCCTATCAAAATACCCAAGACATTTTTCACAGAACTAGAACAAATAATCCAAAAATTTATATGGAACCATAAAAGACCCAGAATTGCCAAAGCAATCCTGAGGAAAAAAATAAACAAAGCAGGAGGCATAACTCTTCCATACTTCAGACAATACTACAAAGCTACAGCAGTCAAAATAGTGTGGTACTGGTACAAAAACAGACATATGGATCAATGGAAAAAAATATAGAGCCCAGAAATAAACCCACACACCTAGAGCCAATTAATCTTCGACAAAGGCGGCAAGAATATAAAAAGGGAAAAAGACACTCTCTTCAGCAAGTGGTGCTAGGAAAGTTCACCAGCTGCATGTAAATCAATGAAGTCAGAACATGCACAACATAAACCAAAATAAACCTCACACCATGCAAAAAACAAACTCAAAATGGCTTAAAGATTTAAACATAAGACCTGACACCATAAAACTCCTAGAAGAGAGAACAGGCAAAACATTCTCTGACATAAATTGTACCAATGTTTTCTTAGGTCAGTCTCCCAAGGCAATAAAAATAAACACAAAAATAAACAAATGAGACCTAATCAAACTTACAAGCTTTTGCACAGCAAAAGAAACCATGAAAAAAAATTAAAAGACAACCTACAGAAAGGGGGAAAATATTTGCAAATGATGAGACAGACAAGGGCTTAATCTCCAAAATATACAAACAGCTCATACAACTCAACAACAAAAAGAACAAACAGCCCAATCGAAAAATGGGTAAAAAAGCTTAATAGACATTTCTCCAAAGAAGACATACAGATGGCCAGTGGGCACGTGAAAAGATGCTCAACATCATTAATTATTAGAGTAATGCATACCAAAACTATAATGAGGTACCACCTCACACCAGTCAGAATAGCCATCAGTAAAAAGTCTACAAATAACAAATGCTGGAGAGGGTACAGAGAAAATGAAACCCTCTTACACTGTTGGTGGGAATGTAAATGGATACAGCCACTGTGGAGAACAATATGGCGGTTCCTTAAAAACACAAAAATAGAGGAAACTTCCACAAGCCTCTTAGATAGACTCATCCACCAGAGGGCAGACAGCAGAAGCAAGAAGAACTACAATCCTGCAGCCTGTGGAACAAAAACCACATTCACAGAAAGATAGACAAGATGAAAAGGCAGAGGGCTTTGTACCAGATGAAGGAACAAGATAAAACCCCAGAAAAACAACGAAATGAAGTGGAGATAGGCAATCTTCCAGAAAAAGAATTCAGAATAATGATAGTGAAGATGATCCAGGACCTCGGAAAAACAATGGAGGCAAAGATCGAGAAGATGCAAGAAATGTTTAACAAAGACCTCAAAGAATTAAAGAACAAACAAACAGAGATGAACAATACAATAACTGAAATGAAAAATACACTGGAAAGAATCAATAGCAGAATAACTGAGGCAGAAGAACAGATAAGTGACCTGGAAGACAGAATGGTGGAATTCACTGCTGAGGAACAGAATAAAGAAAAAAGAATGAAAAGAAATGAAGACAGACTAAGAGACCTCTGGGACAACATTAAAGGCAACAACATTCGCATTATAGGGTTCCCAGAAGGAGTAGAGAGTGAGAAAGGACCCGAGAAAATATCTGAAGAGATTATACTTGAAAACTTCCCTAACATGGGAAAGGAAATAGCCACCCAAGTCCAGGAAGCACAGAGAGTCCCATACAGAATAAACGCAAGGAGAAACACGCTGAGACACATAGTAATCAAACTGGCAAAAATCAAAGACAAAGAAAAATTATTGAAAGCAGCAAGGGAAAAACGACAAATAACATACAAGGGAACTCCCATAAGGTTAACAGCTGATTTCTCAACAGAAACTCCACAAGCCATAAGGGAGTGGCATGATAAAGTGATGAAAGGGAAGAAACTACAACCAAGATTACTCTACCCAGCAAGGATCTCATTCAGATTCCATGAGACAAGTAACAGCTAGGAGAATTCAGCACCACCAAGCCAGCTCTAAAACAAACGCTAAAGGAACATCTCTAAGTGAGAAACACAAGAGGAGAAAAGGACCTACAAAAACAAACCCAAAACAATTAAGAAAATGGTCATAGGAACATACATATCGATAATTACATTAAATGTGAATGGATTAAATGCTCCAACCAAAAGACACAGGCTTGCTGAATGGATACAAAAACAAGACCCATATATATGCTATCTACAAGAGAAACACTTCAGACCTAGCGACACATACAGATTGAAAGTGAGGGGATGGAAAAAGATATTCCATGCAAATGGAAATCAAAAGAAAGCTGAGTAGCAATACTCATATGAGATAAAATACACTTTAAAATAAAGAATGTCACACAAGACAAGGAAGGACACTACGTAATGATCACGGGATCAATCCAAGAAGAAGATATAACAATTATAAATATATATGCACCCAACATAGGAGCACCTCAATACATAAGGCAACTGCTAACAGCTCTAAAAGAGGAAATCGACAGTAACACAAAAATAGTGGGGGACTTTAACACCTCACTTACACCAATGGACAGATCATCCAAACAGAAAATAAATAAGGAAACACAAGCTTTAAAAGACACAATAGACCAGATAGATTTAATTGATATTTATAGGACATTCCAAAAACAGATTACACTTTCTTCTCAAGTGCACATGGAACATTCTCCAGGATAGATCACATCTTGGGTCACAAATCAAGCCTCAGTAAACTTAAGAAAAGTGAAATCATATCAAGCATCTTTTCTGACCACAACACTGAGATTAGAAATGAATTACAGAGGAAAAAACCTAATAAACACAAACACATGGAAGCTAAACAATACGTTACTAAATGACCAAGAGATCACTGAAGAAATCAAAGAGGAAATCAAAAAATACCTAGAGACAAATGACAATGAACACATGATCATCCAAAACCTATGGGATGCAGCAAAACCAGTTCTAAGAGGGAAGTTTATAGCTATACAAGCCTACCTCAAGAAACAAGAAAAATCTCAAATAAACAACCTAACCTTACACCTAAAGGAACGAGAGAAAGAAGAACAAACAAAACCCAAAGTTAGCAGAAAGAAAGAAATCATAAAGATCAGAGCAGAAATAAATGAAATAGAAACAAAGAAAATAATAGCAAAGACCAATAAAACTAAAAGCTGGTTCTTTGAGAAGATAAACAATATTGACAAACCATTAGCCAGACTCATCAAGAAAAAGAGGGAGTGGACTCAAATCAATAAAATTAGAAATGAAAAAGGAGAAGTTACAACGGACACCGCAGAAATACAAAGCATCCTAAGAGACTATTACAAGTAACTCTATGTCAATAAAATGAACAACCTGGAAGGAATGGACAAACTCTTAGAAAGGTATAACCTTCCAAGACTGAACCAGGAAGAAACAGAAAATATGAACAGACCAATCACAAGTAATGAAATTGAAACTGTGATCAAAAATCTTCCAACAAAGAAAAGTCCAGGACCAGATGGCTTCACAGGTGAATTCTATCAAACATTTAGAGAAGAGCTAACACCCATCCTTCTCAAACTCTTCCAAAGAACTGCAGAGGAAGGAAAACTCCCAAACTCATTCTATGAGGACACCATCACCCTGATACAAAAACCAGACAAAGATACTACAAAGAAAGATAATTACAGAACAATATCACTGATGAATATAGATTCAAAAATCCTCAACAAGGGCTTCCCTGGTGGCGCAGTGGTTGAGAGTCCACCTGCCGATGCAAGGGACACAGGTTCGTGCCCCGGTCCAGGAAGATCCCACATGCCGCGGAGCAGCTAGGCCCGTGAGCCATGGCCACTGGGCCTGCGCGTCCGTGGCCTGTGCTCCGCAATGGGAGAGGCCACAACAGTGAGAGGCCCACGTACCTACCGCAAAAAAAAAAAAAAGAAATCCTCAACAAAATACTAGCAAACAGAATCCAACAACACATTAAAAGGCTCATACACCATGATCAAATGGGATTTATCCCAGAGCTGCAAGGATTCTTCAATATACACAAATCACTCAGTGTGATACACCATATTAACAAACTGAAGAATAAAAACCATATGATCATCTCAACAGACTCAGAAAAAGCTTTTGACAAAATTCAACACCCATTTATGATAAAAACTCTCCAGAAAATGGGCATAGAGGGAACCTACTTCAACATAATAAAGGCCATATATGACAAACCCACAGCGAACACCATTCTCAATGGTGAAAAACTGAAAGCATTTCCTCTAAAAGCAGGAACAAGAAAAGGACCACTCTCACCACTATTATTCAACATAGTTTTGGAAGTCCTAGCCATGGCAAACAGGGAAGAAAAAGAAATAAAAGGAACACAAATTGAAAAAGAAAAAAGAAAACTTATTGTTTGCAGATGACATGATACTATACATAGAGAATCCTAAAGATGCCACCAGAAAACTACTAGAGCTAATCAATGAATTTGGTAAAGTTGCAGGATACAAAATTAATGCACAGAAATCTCTTGCATTCCTATACACTAATGATGAAACATCTGAAAGAAAAATTAAGGAAACACTCCCATTTACCATTGCAACAAAAAGAATAAAATACCTAGGAATAAACCTACCTAAGCAGACAAAAGACCTGTATGCAGAAAACTATAAGACACTGATGAAAGAAATTAAAGATGATACCAACAGATGGAGAGATATACCATATTCTTGGATTGGAAAAATCAATATTGTGTAAATGGCTATACTACCCAAAGCAATCTACAGATTCAATGCAATCCCTATCAAATTATCAATGGCATTTTTTACAGAACTAGAACAAAAAAATCTTAAAATTTGTATGGAGACACAAAAGATCCCAAATATCCAAAGCTGTCTTGAGGGGAAAAAACGTAGCTGGAGGAATCAGACTCCCTGACTTCAGACTATACTACAAAGCTACAGTAATCAAGACAAGATGGTACTGGCACAAAAACAGAAATATAGATCAATGGAACAGGATAGAAAGCCCAGAGATAAACCCACGCACCTATGGTCAACTATGCTATAACAAAGGAAGCACAGATATACAATGGAGAAAAGACAGTCTCTTCAATAAGTGGTGCTGGGAAAACTGGACAGCTACATGTCAAAGAATGAAATTAGAACACTCCCTAACACCATACACAAAAATAAACTCAAAATGGATTAGAGACATAAATGTAAGACCGGGCACTATAAAACTCTTAGAGGAAAACATAGGCAGAACACTCTTTGACATAAATCACAGCAAGATATTTTTTGATCCACCTCCTAGAGTAATGGAAATGAAAACAAAAATAAACAAGTGGGACCTAATGAAACTTCAAAGCTTTTGCACAGCAAAGGAAATCATAAACAAGATGAAAAGACAACCCTCAGAATAGGAGAAAATACTTGCAAATGAATCATCGGACAAAGGATTAATCTCCAAAATATATAAACAGCTCATGCAGCTCAATACTAAAAAAACAAACAACCCAATCCAAAAATGGGCAGAAGGCCTAACTATACATTTCTCCGTAGAAGACATACAGATGGCCAAGAAGCACATGAAAAGCTGCTCAACATCACTAATTATTAGAGAAATGCAAATCAAAACTACGATGAGTTATCACCTCACACCAGTTAGAATGGGCATCATCAGAAAATCTACAAACAACAAATGCTGGAGACGGTGTGGAGAAAAGGGAACCCTCTTGCACTGCTGGTGGGAATGTAAATTGATACAGCCACTATGGAAAAAAGTATGGAGGTTTCTTAAAAACTAAAAATAGAATTACCATATGACCCAGCAATCCCACTAGTGGGCATATACCCAGAGAAAAGCAGAATTCGAAAAGATACATGCACCCCAATGTTCATTGCAGCACTATATACAACAGCCAGGTCATGGAAGCAACCTAAATGCCCATCGACAGACGAATGGATAAAGAAGTTGTGGTACATATATACAATGGAATATTACTCAGCCATAAAAAGGAACGAAATTGAGTCATTTGTTGAGACGTGGATGAATCTAGAGACTGTCATACAGAGTGAAGTCAGAAAGAGAAAAACAAATAACGTATATTAACATGTATGTGGAACCTAGAAAAATGGTAAAGATGAACCAGTTTGCAGGGCAGAAGTTGAAACACAGATGTAGGGAACAAATGTATGGACACCAAGGGGGGAAAACTGCGGTGGGGTGGGGATGGTGGTGTGCTGAATTGGGCGATTGGGATTGACATGTATACACTGATGTGTATAAAACTGATGACTAATAAGAACCTGCAGTATAAAAAAACAAACAAAAAAAACAACTAATACTAAACTTTCTTTGGCTTATTTGTATGGCAATATGTTAATATAAATGTTTCAGACATTACATGAGATTTCTAAAAATCTTATATGTTCTGGTATAATGTTATAAGTCATAATTCTAGTTATTACTTTAAAATGTATATCTCAGAAATAACTAAATTTCCTTGTCAACTGCATTATTATGAACTTTCATCAAATCTTTAACCATGGTCATTTTTAAGTCTTGTCATTTACAGACTGTCCTGGGTGTACTCTGATGCTTTTGCAAAAATTTTCCTATAAAAGGGTTTCATCTTCAAGGTGTTCATGGAAAAGACTCTGACAAGTACAGGTTTCTGGTAACTGACTATACTGCTTAACTGAATGAATAAGCATTTTCAGAGCTCTAATGGAAAACATGAATTCATAAAAGTGCTAACAAAAGATCAAGAGGAAAAATAAATTAATTACATGGGACTGAGTGAACTGATGAGGATGATTATAATTTTTGTGACTTTCTATTTGAATTAAAAAAAATCCCACAAGGACTCAGAGGCAAAAAATATACAAATCAATTTTCACTGTAAAGTAAAGGAGCTGTTACAGTGGAGGATTATTGGACTGAATGTCAATATTATGACATAGTATGAGTGTGTTTCGTGTTTGGTAATTCAATCATTGTTGCTTTTGGTGTGGTCACCCATTTACAATGGTTGGTGTCAGTTTATTTATCTCTTGTAAAAATAAAATACAGTGTGTGTGTGTGAGTTGTGGGGAAAAAAAAGGAAACTTTTAAATTCCTGATTCTGGTTTTGTACAACTGTATAATTAATGGTGATGATCATATTATAAGGGCAGATTTATATGTGTTGGGGAGGTGGTGGTGATGGGGAGGCCCAAACAGAAATTACAAATAAAGGAAATAAAATTCAAAAAAAAAGAAAGGCTTCCTGTAGAACACAGGGCAGGAGCTAACACTTCAGATGAGCAGGGACTGCCAAGACAAAAGGAAAGAGCATTCCAGACAGAGGAAACAGCATCTAACAGAGAGGTATGAAAGAATGCAGGGTACCAGCATACTTAGAAAACTACAAATAATTATCTTCCCAAGCACAAGCAGGCCATACAAGAATGTGCTCAGGAATTGAAAGCAGGTTCCCTCTAAGCAATACAAATAATGCCTGAATACGAAGCTTTGGAAATGGCAGCTTTCAGATTCGAGTCAAGCTGAGTACTTCTATTCATTCCTTGCTCCCCTTTGTTCACATCATCCTAATCACTGTAGTATACTTGCATCTATCACTTTTGCCAAGCTACAGTACAGCCACAGCCTCTAACGAAATATGTTTAGGTATTCAGCATAGCACTGGGATTAAAAACCCAGTCTACCAGGGTTCAAATCTAGACTCCATAATTTGCTAGTTGTGTGACCCTAGGCAAGTTATTTAACCTCTCTGTGCTTCAATTTTCTCACAATAAAGTGAGAATAATAATTGCAGCTGCTCATCGGGCTGCTATGAAAAATGTGCTAATTTATATAAAGTTCTTAGAATAGAGCTTGACTCATAGAAAGCACCACAGAAGTGTCTGCTATTAATACTCAGTAAACGTTAGCTATGTAAAATAAAGACATGTATTCTCACAGTTTGAAAACAAACCCAAATTACTTTATGTGCAAGACCTGCACACTGAAAACTAGAAAATATGGTTCAAATTAAAGAGCTAAATACATGGAAGATGCGCATTCATGGATCAGAAGATTCAATACTGTTTAAAGATATCAGTTCTTCTGAAATTGATCTACATCCTCAAGGTAATCCCAATCAAAATATGGGTAGCCATGTTTGTAGAACTTGACAAGCTGATTCCAAACTTTTTATGAAAATGCAAACAATCTAGAATAGCCAAAACAATTTTGAGAAAGAAAAAGAAAGAGGACTAAGACTACCAGATTTCAACTTAGTATAAAGGTATAGTAAACAAGGCTGTGTGCTATTAGAGAAATAAAAGCCCACATTTGTACAGAGACTTGTATATAAATGTTCCTAATAGCTGTATTAACAGCCCCAAACTGGAAACAACCCAAATGTCCATCAACAGGTGGATGGATTAACTGTAGTATAACCATACAAGGGAATACTGGTCAGCAATAAAAGAGAATGAAAATACACAACATACGGGACTTCCCTGATGCCGGAGTGATTAAGATTCCGCCTGCCAAGGCAGGGGACACGGGTTCAAGCCCTGGTCCGGGAAGATCCCACATGCCACCGAGCAACTAAGCCCGTGCGCCACTACTGAGCCTGTGCTCTAGAGCCCGTGAGCCACAACTACTGAAGCCCACGCACCTAGAGCCCATGCTCCACAGCAAGAGAAGCCACGGCAATGAGAAGCCTGCGCACCGCAACAAAGAGTAGCCCCGGCTCGCCGCAACTAGAGAAAGCCCGCAGCAACAAAGACACAACGCAGCCAAAAGTAAATAAATAAAAAATAAATTTATTTAAAAAAATACACAACATAGATGAATCTCAAATAGTCATACTGAGTTAAAGAAGTTGGATACCCCCCCCAAAAAAGCACTGTATATGATTCCTTTTATATAACATTCTAGAAAATACAGCCTAATCTACAACGACAGAAAACTTACTAGTGGTTGCCTAGGGACAGAGGGTGGGGAGAGGGGACTGACTGCAAAGGAGCATGAGGGAACTCCTGCAGTGATGTCTGTGGTGGTGGTTATACAATTATAGACATTTGTCAAAACTAAACAAACTATACACTTAAAATTGGTGAATTTTACTGTATATAAATTACATCTCAATATAAACAACATAAAGTCATAAGGCAAACCGTCTTTTAAAAATAAAAGCATACCTTTTTCTTTCCATATTCATGGAAAGAATACAGGCAAGAATTACCATTCACTTAATATTGTTGAGAAATGTATATACATTATGAGAATTTTGTAAACTTAGCATGACACAACCAAAAACACTGCTAATGGTTCTTTCATATCTGTGTCTCCTTTAACTAAAGAATCAATGGAATTCTACAAGAGAATTTTCCAATCCTGAACAGAAGTACTTATTCTAGTTGAAAATTAATAAGCAACACAGAGTTTAACTAGTAAATCCATTAGCAAGCTTGTAACTGGCCATAAGGTTATCTAAGCCTGACAGGTTCCAGAGAATTGAGGGGGAAAAAAAAAGTATAAAGGAGATTTAAGAACATGAAACAGCTCTTATGCTACTCAAAATTTAGCAATGGTACTCCACAGGATTCTAATTCTACTCCTACATAAAGAACCCTGCAAGGATCAAGAATACAGAGATTGTTCCTTAAAGCTAGAAGTCAGTCAGTAATAGGAAACAAAGAAGACATTTTTATCTTATGAAGTTCTCTCAGGGGAGCACTACTTACCTGATTAATTCTCCTGAGTTAAGCTGTTTTTCTCCTTAAGTCTCAAAAAATAACAAATATTTTACTTATTTTATAATACTAAGTGGTTGTTTTTTAAGTATATATCAGTATTAACCCTCAATCTTTAAAATTAGAAAACAAAATCTGTACAATAAGTAATAAATGACGTAAATATTTACAAGGAGGAAAAAAGGCAGTGTAAGCAATTTCCAGTTAAACAACCAAAGCAATATGTAGCATGCATATTATATGGATTTGGTTAGAACAAGCAATGTGCTACTTTATCTTCTAATTTATGCTGTCATATAAGTTAGTTCACAGCTTAAGATATTTAAGATCTCAATTAGGTTAACCTTTCCTTTTGTAAAGTAAGAATACAAGTGATAATCATACTCAGTGTTTCCTATTCAAGTTCCACACACATTCACACCTTCAGGCCTTAATGGGCTCTATTCCTTCTACCTACCCTTCTACCTATGATGCCCTCTCCATTTATCCCACCCATCTAGATTCTTCCCATCTCTCACCACCTATCTTAATTGGTACATGTTCCCTGATCCCTTGGGCCAGAAGCAATCTGTCTTCTAAAATCCCATAGCCCTTTCCTGTAGTCTCTTATGGCATTTAACACTTTCTACCCTGTACTATACTTCTTTAAGTCCAGTAAACCCTTTTCTACTAGGAGTATCCTTGAAAGGAAGGTCCACACTTTATTCAGCCTTGTATCCCTAGGAGCACGTAGTGCCTGAAACTAAACATTTATTGGGTGTGTTTAGAGAAGAAATAGAGAGGAAAACGTTCAACAGTATTTTTTTAGGCATTCTGTGCCCCACTGCCTTAGGAGATATAAAAGGAAACAAATACCAATGCTAGAGACCTGCTCTAAATCTACTAAGAGACATAGACATGTAAAAAGATTAATACAATATAACTGTGATAAGTGTTATAACAAGAGATAAACAGGGTGCTGTGAGGGGAACATTATGTATGTTGAAGATTGTTCTAATACCACAAACTATGTTAGGAAACCAAGTCTAGATTTTTGAAGATCCCAAAGACTAGAAAGGTTTCAAGAGTGGTATAATAAGAGTCCCCTTAATCTTAAAATTTTTTTCTTAATCTGAAACTAACACTCCACCTATATAGCAACCTTACTTGCAAACAGGGAGTAACAAATTTCTCTATTCTTGGTACAGCCCTCTGCAACAACCAGGCCTGGTCTTATTATATTTACACAAATTTGCTCATCTCATCCTCTCACACTTGTCTGAATTGTGCACCATTTCCATAAGGCATGTGCCATTCCCATGCCCCAAACTCTGCTTATCTAAATCTATTTAACCTTTAAGGTTCTTCTGAAAGCCCACTTCCTAAGCTATCACCCAAGATTACTACATCCCCCAAATGTATATTGTACCATTACTACTATCAATACCTCTCTTTTTTAACAATTAATGATAATGATAAAGTTAATTCTTAACATTTTATACAACTTGGAGTTAAACAGAACTGATCTCAAACCCCATTTGTGCTACCACCTTGCAACATGAAGCTGGGCAAGCCACAGCACTCTCTTGAACCTTAGTTTCCTCATTATTAAAATTAGTATTAAATTGGGTGATGTGTACAACATGCCTAATGTAAACATACATTCCTACTACATACATGTATATAGATATTTCATTTTAATATTCTTATTTTATATTTAATATTCATATTTAACTTTATTACTATTATTTTCCAAGAAGGGAGACGCAAACTCTCTCTAAAACTCAAGGCAAGAGCAATGAAACATGAACAAAGTGGGTACTAAAAACTGGATCAATTAGTTGATGTAAAGGAGCCTCACAACTTTTAAATGTGCCCTCAAGACAACTCACACAAGACACCGTCAGCAGAATTTCTCATGTCTCCTACTGAAAACCACGAAAAACTCAGAGGCAGAAAGACATAGACAGATACAGAGGTCTTACGATGGTGGCCCTACCACTGACATACTTCCCAAGAGTTTATCTTCCTCAGTGCAACCCTGAAGCTGTATAAAAGGTCAAGGGAAGAAATATCTTTTATTATGTAAATCAAATAGTACATAAATTTAACATTTTTTTTAACCTGCATTATCCCTCGGAGGCAAGCAAAACCACTTCTGCAAATTTCAGCCTCAGAAGAGAAAGTCCAAGTGGGATGGGGCTGAATCATCAATTTTAAATGATCAACGTTTGCCCCACCCTGGAATGGGGACACTACCGCGACCGTTTCCAGCGTTGTCCGGGACATCCCACGCTCTGCCCCCACCCCATCCTTCCTTAAGTCCTCACCTCGGACGCTTGTCCCGGCACTAGGCGCAGCCAGTCCCACCCTCGGCTCTGACCCGGTGTCAGGCATCCTCACACCAGGGTCCACACCCATCTCTCGTCCCAGTTCAGACTCTTACCCCACCCAGACAACTGCACTTACCCGGGCGGTGACCTTATACACCGTGTAGCCCTTCGGGTGTCGCTGGGGCTCGGTGACAGTGTAGAAACGGGCCAGGTCGGCACCCCGCTCTCGGGGAGAGGTCATCCTCCCGCCGCCTCTGCCGCCGCCGCCTGCCGGGGATCATCAGTGCAACCCGACACCGCCGCGGCCCGGATTCTCTAAGCAGCGGCCAGGCGGCGAGGGAGCGATAGCTCTGCTGCGGCGCCTCCGCCGCAGAGCTCTGCTTCCGGGTTGGCGGGAAAGCTTCCGGGTCAGGCCGGCGCGCCAATTCTGGGGAAGAAGTGGTTCCACCTGAGATACGGAGCCTAATTAGGGCCTGACTGGCAAATAGGTTAGGCCCTAATTAGGCGGTTCTACTGCCTGGAATCAGGCAGTAGAACCGCCTGTAACGGGATGGAGGGATACCCGAGCCTAGCATCTTCTTTCCTTCCCTACTGACGACCCATCGGTTTAAATACCCACAACACCTGAACTCTCTCCCTGACATAACTCTTCCTTCTTCCTAAGACAAATCCCGTCCACCTGTGCATATGTCTTTATATCACCACAGCAAGCCCCCAAATGTTAAAAAAAAAAAAAAAAAATAGAGCCTGCCTGTTAGAGTTTTACAAGGATTAAGTTGCGACCCACTGCGGAAGCCCACTGACAGTACGCCCTGCGGGGAATTCAAGCTGGGGAAAATTAGGACGTATTCCCTGCTTTGGGTATACTAACCCTTAGATAGTTAAGATGAATATCCAAGGGAAATTTTCACAGGTTCTTGCACCTTTCCATACATAGAAAAGCACTAAAATCATTAACTTGAGATAGCTGTTCTGTGTGATTAGCAGTAATCTTTTGATGCTTGACTTCATGTTTTTCCCAGCAAAAAAAAAAAAATCATATATAACCTGGCTCCTCCCTTACCTCTTTGGAGCAGTTTCTCAGAGCTATCTGAGAGGCTGTCTCCTGAGCTATAGTACTCAAAGCGGTCCCTGAATAAAACTGAAACTCATTTTTCTCACATTGTGCCTATTTTTTAGTTGACACAACCCTATATCAGTTTTAAACTTCATCCCTTCATATTCTAAAAGCTGGAATCTGTGTCTGGCTGGGGGGGTCGGGGTGGGGAGGGATTGGGAATCACCTGACTCAGAAAGCTACTAGGAAAATAGAGTTTCCTATCTCAATTCCTTGCTATCCACTGCTTGGCAATTATTCTACCTTCCCTTGATCAAGATTTTCTCATTCCCCCATAACATTCATTCCAAGCATTTGCCATTCTCCTCAACTCTCTATTCCTCTTCGTCTTGCCTCCCTACCCTTTGGCCCCTCCTTCTTTACAGGAGGAAAAAAGTTCTTAGTACCAACCCCTCCATCTTGACACATTTCTATTCCAGTCTGAGATATAGACATATCCCTACCTTGTTTTTCAGGACTAATCACTTCCTGTGCCCTGATATCCATCCTCATTGGCAGACCTAAAGACATAGTTCCATCGGTGACATCCCAACCCTGCTCTCTGTACCTTTAATCTATTCTTTATCACTGGCTCCTTCTTCTCAACCAATGTACGCCTAAATCTATCTATCATTCATTCATTAAACCTGAATTCACCACCTACTATATGCCAGACATCATGCTAATTAGGCATTGGAGTTACAAAGTCTCTGCTCTTAAGAACCATCTAGTAAGAAAAAACAGGGAACAATTAAGCTATATTGTTATAAATAGTATAACAGATGTATGTATGGAGTGCTACAGAGCACATCTAATTAATATTGGAAGATTAGCTAAGATTTTTCTGATACAGGGGAAACTATGGCTGAATCTTGAAAGAGAGATAGGAATTAGCCAGGCAGAGAAGAGAATAAAGGACATCATTCATGTTGTCTTTTCCCCTGCTTCTTTCTTTCTCCTTCCCCTCTTCGTCAAAGTTAAGTTGTTTTCAAAGTAATCTGCATCAATAGTCGAATATTCATCACACATTCATACATTCATGAATATCATACATTCATTCCCATATTCACTTCACTACTACACTGCTACTGTGAAACTGCTTTGAAAAAAGTTTCTAATGACCTTATCTTACCCAGTATTTCCAGACTTTGAACGTTTCTGATCATTTCCACCTTTTCAAAACTCTTCTATGTCCTTAGTATAGGAGTCAGCATTCTCTTGCTTTTTTCTTTTACACTCTGAGTCATTCACTCCTTTTCAATCTCCTTTGTTGATTTCTCCTCCTTCTGGGAAACTTTAATGTTCTTGTTCCTCAGAATTTTGCCTTTGATCCTTTGTTCTTTATTCCCATTGACTTACAAATCTATATCTCAAGGAGTATCTCTTTTCTAGGATTTGACACATATTCTGCACATCTTTACCTATATATCCAAATACCACTAAAAAAAGCAGATTAAAATCTGAGCTTTTTTCCCTCAAAAGCCTGTTCCTATCTCAATGACTGACTTTACTCTCCATTTAGTTACATTAGCCAGGAATCTAGGAATCACCCTTAGCAACCTCCTCTCCCACTTTCTCCAAATTTGTTTAATTCAGCAACTGCCATTGGTTAAAACTAAAAGAATAGAAAAAGATATATCATGAAAGCACCGCACAGAAGACTTTAGAAGAAGACACATTACCAGGTATAAGGAAAAACAAAACTTAATGATAAAGGGTTCAGTTTGTAAAGAAAAAAAAAAAGTTGCCTGCCATTCCAGTTCTACAAGAATCAAGCCATTTGCCACTGCAGTTGCCCACTGACAGTTCACCCTGAGGGGAATTCAGGATAGAGAAAAACTGGAAACATTCAGCAGTGTTTTGGATATACAGGCCCTTAGATAGTTAAGATGCATATCTAAGGAAATTTTTCAAATGACCCCAGATTCTTATATCTTCCCATACATAGAAAAACACTAAAATCATTAACTTGAGATGTTTATTCTTTGTGATTAGCCGTAATCTTTTGATGCATGACATCATGTTTTTCCCAGCAAAAGAAACTCATGTATATCCTGGCTCCTCTGTTACCTCTTTGGAGCAGTTCCTCACAGGTATCCTAGAGGTTCTCTCCCAGTCAAGAGTCCTCAGTAAGGTCCTGAATAAAACTTAACTCACAAGTTTTATGTTGTGCATTTTTCTTTCAGTCGACAAATTCATCAAGAAGGCATGATGATTTTAAATGTGCATGTGCCTAATCAAAGAACTTAAAAATGTATAAAGTAAAAACCAGTAGAACTAAAAGAAGAAAAGGACAAATCCATGATAGTAGTTAAGAAATTAACACTCCACTCTCAGTAACTGATAAAACAGGTGGACAATAAATGATATTTTTAATTTAATTTTTTTTGGGGGGGCCATGCTTGGGATCTTAGTTCCCTGACCAGAGATCAAACCTGTGCCCCTCACAGTGGAAGCGTGGAGTCTTAACCACTGGACCACGAGGAAAGTCCCAAATCCGTTTTTTTCATCTTCAGGCATATAAGAAAAGCTCTGTCCAGTCATTAGCTGACCACTAAGCTAACAGAACAGAGACTTCAGTGGCCATACACAACAACTAATAGACTTTACAAAACAGTTCAGAAAATGTACTAAACAACAACTACTACAAGCAGTAACAATGAACTCTGAGGAGGGAAGAGAATCTGGTTTTCAGAGTTGTCACATTATGATACTCAAAATGTCCAGTTTCCAACAAAAAATTATGAGGCATCCTGAAAAATAAGAAAGTATGGCCCCTACACAGTGAAAAAAAGAAATCAATAAAAACCAAGTCCATGAGGAAGCCCAAATGTAAATAAACTATTTTAAATATGTTCAAAGAGCTAAAAACAAAACAAAAAATGTCCAACCAAAACTGGCTCAAGAAGCAACAGAAAATGTGAATAGACACATAATGAATAAAAATATTGAATCAGTAATTTTAAAACTTGAACAAATAAAAAGCCCAGGATCAGATGGCTTCACTGGTGAATTCTACCAAATATTTAAAGAAAAATTAACAACAATCTTTCTCAAATCCTTCCAAAAAAAATAGATGAGAAAACAATGACTCATTTTATGAAGCCAGTATTAACTGAGTATCAAAGCCAGACAAAGACATACCAAAATAAGAAAACTGCAGTCCAAAATCTCTTATGAATATATGGAAACTTCTTCAACTAAATATTAGCAAACCAAATCCCACAGTATATTAAAAGGATTAAATAACATGGTAAGTGGGATTTATCCCAAAAATGCAAGGTTGGTTCAACATATGAAAATAAATGAGTGTAATACACCATATTAATGAAATAAAGGGGGAAAACACATGATTATCTCAACAGATATATACAGAAAAAGCATTTGACAAAATCCAACACCCTTTCGTGATAAACACAAAACAAAGTAGGAATAAAATAGAATTTCCTCAACCTGATAAATGGTACTGATGAAAAAAACACAGTTAACGTCATACTCAGTGGTGAAAGACTGAAAGTTTTCTCCCTAAGATCAGCAACAAGACAAAGAGGTACACTCTTTCCACATCTATTCAACATTGTACTGGAAGTTCTAGCCAAGACAATGAGACAAGAAATAAAAAGCATCCAGAGTAGAAAGGCAGGAGTAAAACGTTTTTTTGCAGGTGACATGATCTCATATACAGAAAACTCTAAACACACACAAATGCAATAAAACTGTAATTGCAGGAAATAAGATCAGCCCAGAAAAATCAATTTTATTTCTATACACTAGCAATAAACAATCTGAAAATAAAATTAAGAAAATAATTCCATTTACAGTACCATCAAAAACAATAAAATATTTGAGAATAAATTTAAACAAGGAAATGTAAGACTTGTACACTGAAAACTCTAAAAACCTCATAGAGAGAAATTAAAGCATACCTAAATAAGTAGAAAGTCATCCCATGTTCACGGATTAGAATATTGTTAAGATGGCAATACTCCCCAAATTTATCTACAGATTCAGTGTAATCCCCAGTAAGATTCTGACTGCCTGGTTTTTGTTTTTTGTTTTCTTTTTTTGGAAATGGTCAAACTGTTCCTAAAATTCATTTGGAAATGCAAGGGATGCTGAATGGCCAAAACAATCTTGAAAAAAAAAAAAAGGATTCACTTCCTGATTTCAAATTTTACTACAAAGCTACAGTAATCAGAAGAGTGGGGTTGTGGCATAAGGGTAAACATATAGACAAATGGCATGGTTTGAGAGTTCAGAAATAAATCCATACATTTATAGTCAAGTGATTTTCAGCAACAATCCCAAGACCATTCAATGGCTGAGAAGGGTGGAGGAGGGTGGGGAAGGGTAGTAGGTAGTCTTTTCAACAAGTGGTGCTGGAAAAACTAGATATCCACATGCAAGAGAATGAATTTGGATCCCTACCTTATGCCATATACTAAAGTTTTTTAAAAATTAACTCCTGCTACATGCATCAAAAATGATAAATCTGGGAATTCCCCGGTGGTCCAATGGTTAAGACTCCATGCTCCCAATGCAGGGGGCCCAGGTTCAATCTCTGGCCAAGGAGCTAGATCCTGCATACCGCAACTAAGAGCCTGCATGCCGCAGCTAAAGATCACACATGCCGCAACTAAAAAGACCCTGCATGCCACAACAAGGATCTCACACACGGCAGTGAAGATCCCACATGCCACAGCTAAGACACTGAGCAGCCAAATAAATAAATAAATTTTTTAAGAGTTATTCTCTTTAAAAAAAAGGATGAATCTTATGCACATAATGTTCAGCATAGAAGTCAGACATAAGATAATGTACATACTCTATAATTCCATTGATATAAAGTTCAAAAACAGTAAAGCTAATCTATAGTGATAGAAGTTCAAACAGTGGCTATCCAAAGACGACAGGGATGGGAGGTGCAAGGTACAATGGGTTTTGCCTGAGAACCACGTGAGAAACTCTTCTGGGATGCTGGAAAGGGCCATGATCTGGTGGTTAGTAGTTACATAAGTGTATACATATGAAAACACTTACCAAACTAAACATTTACGATTTATTCACTTTACTGTATGTATGTTGTACCCCAGTCAATAAGTTAAAAAAAAAATTTAAGGAAGTAAAAGTCCCCTGGTCTCCCTAGTCCCTTCCAATCCACCTTTCATATTCCCATTAAAATCATCCATTTTAAAAGCTATGGCAGGGCTTCCCTGATGGCGCAGTGGTTGAGACTCCACCTGCCGATGCAGGGGACACGGGTTCATGCCCCGGTCCGGGAAGATCCCACATGCTGCGGAGGGCCTGGGCCTGTGAGCCATGGCTGCTAAGCCTGCGCGTCCGGAGCCTGTGCTCCACAATGGGAGAGGCCACAGCGGTGAGAGGCCCGCGTACCGCCAAAAAAAAAAAAAAAAAAAAAAAAGCTATGGCCTTATGTCACTCCTCTGTAAAATTCTTCAGTGGGTCTTACTGTCATAATTTCTCTGTCATAGATTTTTAGGATCCATCATGTCTGGTCCCTGTTCACCTGTCAGTTTCATTTCTCTGGGTTTCAACCAAATCCTTTGCAATTTCACACCTTCAGATCTGCAAACCATTTGTTTCTCTTGAGATATCCACTACTCCCAACCAGCCTTCAGGAATCAGCTCACTCAAGGACTAATGATTTTCTGAAGCCCTCTTTCACAGTAACGATCTTCCCTTTCAAGGAGTAGTAGGTGTTCCTTCTTCTTTGCTACCACATCTCTATTCTTCATCTGTACTACACACCTATTGCAGGGTAGTGATATGTTGTGTGGGTTAATTTAGGGCTGACATGTTTTTATCCCACTACACCATGAACTCCTTAAAGGCAGTCTTCTTTACATTTCCCATTACTGACTGACTTCTAGCTTTAAGGAACAATCTCTGTATTCTTGATCCTTGCAGGGTTCATTATGTAGGAGTAGAATTAGAATCATGCGGAGTACCACTGCTAAATTTTGAGTAGCATAAGAGCTGTTTCATGTTCTTAAATCTCCTTTATACTTTTTTTTTTTCAATTCTCTGGAATCTGTCAGGCTTAGATAACCTTATGGCTAGCTACAAACTTGCTAATGGATTTCCTAGTTAAACTCTGTGTTGCTTATTAATTTTCATCTAGAATAAGAACTTCTGTTCAGGATTGGAAAATTCTCTTGTAGAATTCCATTGATTCTTTAGTTAAAGGAGACACAGATATGAAAGAACCATTAGCAGTGTTTTTTGGTTGTTTCATCATGCTAAGTTTACAAAATTCTCATAATGTAATATAGATTTCTCAACAATATTAAATTAATGGTAATTCTTGCCTGTATTCTTTCCATGAATATAGAAAGAAAAAGGTATGCTTTTACTTTGAAAAGACAGTGTTGCCTTATGACTTTATGTTGTTTATATTGAGACATAATTTATATACAACAAAATTCACCAATTTTAAGTGTATAGTTTGTTTAGTTTTGACAAATGTCTATAACTGTGTAACCACCACCACAGACATCACTGCAGGAGTTCCCTCATGCTCCTTAAAGTCAGGGGCTGTTCTTCCTTTATATTGTATTTGTACCTGGGTATTTGTTGCAGTGGCTAGAAGATAAGAGCTTCAGAGTTAAGCTAGAAGACAAGAGCTTCTGAGTGCTTTAACTCCTGGGCTCTAAAGAGTTTTTCCTGCCAATCCAATTAAATATATTAAGTTATAATTATTTATCTTCTTGCCAAAATCATCGACTTATACTGATCTGAGCATCTGACCGGAATGTAATAAAAAAATGTACCCATAGGAGCACCTCAATACGTAAGGCAAATGCTAACAGCCATGAAAGGAGAAATCGACAGTAACACAATAATAGTAGGGGACTTTAACACCCCACTTACACCAGTGGACAGATGATCCAAACAGAAAATAAATAAGGAAACACAAGCTTTAAATGATACAATAGACCAGATAGATTTAATTGATATTTATAGAACATTCCACCCAAAAGTGGCAGAATACACTTTCTTCTCAAGTGCACATGGAACATCCTCCAAGATAGATCACATCTTGGGTCACACATCAAGTCACGGAAAATTTAAGAAAATTGAAATCATATCAAGCATCTTTTCTGACCAGAATGCTATGAGATTGGAAATCAATTACAGGAAAAAAAAACTGTAAAAAACACAAATACATGGAGGCTAAACAGTGTGCTACTAAATAACCAAGAGATCACTGAAGAAATCAAAGAAGAAATAAAAAATACATAGAAACGAATGACTATGAGAACACAACGACCCAAAACCTATGGTACGCAGCAAAAGGAGTTTTAAGAGGGAGGTTTACAGCAATTCAATCTCACCTCAAGAAAGAAGAAAAATCTCTAATAAACAATCTAACCCTACACTTAAAACAACTAGAGGGGGCTTCCCTGGTGGCACAGTGGTTAAGAATCCACATGTGGGTCCGGGAAGATCCCACATGCCATGGAGCAACTAAGCCTGTGTGCCACAACTACTGAGCCTGCACTCTAGAGCCCACATGCCACAACTACTGAAGCTTGCATGCCTAGAGCCCGTGCTCCGCAACAAGAGAAGCCACCGCAATGAGAAGCTGGCGCACCACAAGGAAGAGTAGCCCCTGCTCACCGAAACTAGAGAAAGCCCGCATGCAGCAACGAAGACCCAATGCAGCCAAAAATAAATAAATTAAAAAAAAAAAAAACTAGAGAAAGAGGAACAAAGAAAACCCAAAGTCAGTAGAAGGAAAGAACTCATAAACATCAGAGCAGAAATAAATGAAATAGAAACAAAGAAAACAGTAGCAAAGATCAATAAAAGTAAAAGCTGGTTCTTTGAGAAGATAAACAAAATTGATAAACCCTTAGCCAGACCCATCAAGAAAAAAAGGGAGAGGATACAAAACAATAAAATTAGAAATGAAACAGGAGAAATCACAACTTATACTGCAGAAATACAAAGGATAATAAGAGACTACTATGAAAAACTATATGCTAATAAAATGGACAACCACAAAGAAATGGACAAATTCTTGGAAAAGTACAATTTTCCAAGCATGAACCAGGAAGAAATAGAAAATATAAACAGACCAATCACAAGCACTGAAGTTGAAACTGTGATTAAAAATCTTCCAACAAACAAAAGCCCAGGACCAGATGGCTTCACAGGAGAATTCTATCAAACATTTAGAGAAGAGCTAACACTTATCCTTCTCAAACTCTTCAAAAAAATTGCAGAGGGAGAAACACTCCCAAATTCATTCTATGAAGCCACTGTCACCCTGATACCAAAATCAGAAATGGATATCACAAAAAAAGAAAATTACAGACCAATATCACTGATGAACATAGACGCAAAAACTCTGAACAAAATACTAGCAAACAGAATCCAACAGCACATTAAAAGGCTCATACACCATGATCAAGTGGATTTATACCAGGGATGCAAGGATTCCTCAATATATGCAAATCAATCAATGTGAGACACCATATTAACAAATTAAGGAATAAAAACCATATGATCATCTCAATAGATGTAGAAAAAGCTTTTGACAAAATTCAACACTGATTTATGATAAAAACTCTCCAGAAAGTGGGCATAGATAGACCCTACCTCAACATAATAAAGGCCATATATGACAAACCCACAGCAAACATCATTCTCAATGGTGAAAAACTGAAAGCATTTGCACTAAGATCAGGAAAAACACAAGGATGTTCACTCTTGCCAGTCTTATTCAACATAGTTTTGGAAGTCCTAGCCATGGTAATCAGAGAAGAAAAAGAAATAAAAGGAATGCAAATTGGAAAAGAAGAAGTCAAACTGTCACTGTTTGCAGATGACATGATACTATACATAGAAAATCCTAAAGATGCCATCAGAAAACTACTAGAACTAATCAATGAATTTGGTAATGTTGCAGGCTACAAAATTAATGCACAGAAATCTCTGGCATTCCTATACACCAACAATGAAAAATCAGAAAGAGAAATAAAGGAAACACTCACATTTACCACTGCAACAAAAAGAATAAAATACCTAGGAATAAACCTACCTAGGGAGACAAAAGACCTGTATGCAGAAAACTATAAGACACTGATGAAAGAAATTAAAGATGATACAAAAAGATGGAGAGATATACCATGTTCTTGGATTGGAAGAATCAACATTGTGAAAATGAGTATACTACCCAAAGCAATCTACAGATTCAGTGCAATCCCTATCAAATTACCAATGGCATTTTTCACAGAACTAGAACAAAAAAAATTACAATTTGTATGGAAACACAAAAGACCCCGAATAACCAAAGAAATCTTCAGAAAGAAAAACGGAGTTGGAGGAATCAGGCTCCCTGACTTCAAACTATACCACAAAGCTACAGTAATCAAGGCAGTATGGTACTGGAACAAAAACAGAAATATAGATTAATGGTACCGGATAGAATGCCCAGAGATAAATTCACACATTTATGGGCACCTAATTTACGATAAAGAGGCAAGAACATACAATGGAGAAAAGACAGCGCCTTCTATAAGTGGTGCTGGGAAAACTGGACAGCTACATATAAAGGAATGAAATTAGAACACTACCTAACACCATACACAAAAATAAACTCAAAATGGACTAAAGACTTAAATGTAAGACCAGACACTATAAAACTCTTAGAGGAAAACATAGGAGAAACACTCTTTGACATAAACCACAGCAAGATCTTTTTTGACCCACCTCCTAGAGTAACAGAAATAAAAACAAAAACAAATGGGACCTAATGAAACTTAAAAGATTTTGCACAGCAAAGGAAACCATAAACAAGACAAAAAGACAGCCCTCAGAATGGGAGAAAATACTTGCAAATGAAACAACAGACAGAGGATTAATCTCCAAAATATACAAACAGCTCATGGAGCTCAGTATAAAGAAAAACAACCAATCCAGTTTAAAAATGGGCAGAAGACCTAAATAAACATTTCACCAAGGAAGGCATACAGATGGCCAAGAGGTACATGAAAAGATGCTCAACATCACTAATTATTAGAGAAATGCAAATCAAAACTACAATGAGGTATCACCTCATACCAGTCAGAATGGCCATTATCAAAAAATCTAGAAGGAATAAATGCTGGAAAGGGTGTAGTGAAAAGAGAACCCTCCTGCACTGTTGGTGGGAATGTAAACTGATACAATCACTATGGAAAAAAGTATGGAGGTTCCTTAAAAAACTAAAAATAGAACTACCGTATGACCCAGCAATTCCACTACTGGGCTTATACCCTGAGAAAACAATAATTCAAAAAGAGACATGTGGGCTTCCCTGGTGGCGCAGTGGTTGAGAATCTGCCTGCTAATGCAGGGGACACGGGTTCGAGCCCTGGTCTGGGAAGATCCCACATGCCGCGGAGCAACTAGGCCCGTGAGCCACAACTACTGAGCCTGTGCGTCTGGAGCCTGTGCTCTGCAACAAGAGAGGCCGCGATAGTGAGAGGCCCGCGCACCGCGATGAAGAGTGGCCCCCGCTTGCCACAACTAGAGAAAGCCTTGCACAGAAACGAAGACCCAACACAGCCAAAGGTAAATAAATAAATTTTTTTAAAAAAAGAGAGACGTACCACAATGTTCATTGCAGCACTATTTACAATAGCCAGGACATGGAACCAACCTAAGTGGCCATCGACAGATGAATGGATAAAGAAGATGTGGCACATATATACAATGGAATATTACTCAGCCATAAAAAGAAACTAAATTGAGTTATTTGTAGTGAAGTGGATGGACCTAGAGTCTGTCATACAGAGTGAAGTAAGTCAGAAAGAGAAAAATAAATACCATATGCTAACACATATATATGGAATCTAAAAAAAAAAAAATGGTACCGATGAACCTAGATGCAGGGCAGGAATAAAGACGTAGACATAGAGAATGGACTTGAGGACATGGTGGGGGAGGGGGAAGCTGGGGCGAAGTGAGAGTAGCATCGACATATATACTCTACCGAATGTAAAAAAAGATAGCTAGTGGGAAGCAGCAGCGTAGCACAGGGAAATCACCCCGGTGCTTTGCGATGACATAGAGGGGTGGGATAGGGAGGCTTGGAGGGAGGCTCAAGAGGGAGGGGATATGGGGACATGTGTAGGCATATGGCTGATTCAGTTTTTTGTACAACAGAAACTAACACTAACACTAAAAGAAACTTGAGTTTTTGGCAAAGCTTTGTTACCTTGCTGTAGACTTTTCTTCAGTTTCTATTAGATTTTTCAAAATATTGTAATAATTCAAAGGTTCTTAAATATTTTTGACCTCTAGGATCCCAAACCTCCCAAGTTTAGATAACTATGAACTAAAGATTAATTAAAGAGAATAATGTGAAACAACTTACACCTTGACGTTAGCCTTCATTAAAGGCACATACTGCTTACAATTAAATATCTAGTTTGGGCATGGCAGAGTCAAAATACTTGGTAAAATACCATAAAATATCCATTTATTTTCTCATTATTTAGACAAACAAAAGACACGGTTTCTGTCCTCAAATGGGTATCAGACAACCACAAAGAGCATTTTTGCTTTTTCTTACATGTAGCTTCCCCATACTCTCCTCTGTTGTTCCATTTCTCAGCCTCTTCCTTCTTCTCTGTGTCCAGGGAACCCCTGCTGAGATCTGTCCTTGTTCTTTCATAGCTTCCCAGAAAGATAGCTGTAGGAGCTCAAAAACAGACTAAGCCAGGCAGCAAGGTCATCTGTCAGAGCTAAGTTCAATTCCATAACATTCACAAATATCTGCACTGTAGGGACTCACAAACCTGCAAAGGCCTCATTCTGGGATTGAGGGATCAGAATAGGAAAGGGTTTGGGGATAGAGGGAAAAGATGAGCTAACATGAGTTTTATATCCTGACTACCAAATTTCTATCATTGTACCTCTGTTTTGAAAGCCTGAACATCAAGAGTTCTTAATTTAATCTGCCCGTTTACAGGTTAGGAAAGAAATGAGAAATTCTAGCAAGGGCTGAATGCTGTAAAGTTTTCATCAAGGACCACTGCAGAATATATCATTATGGAGAATTCCATCAGCTTTCCAGTCCAATTTACTAGATATTGTGAGACCATTTGTGAAATTTGGCCTGCTCCAAATTAAATCTTTAATATGCCACCACTCTGGCAGGTCAGATATAACTTAGGCTGGAAAAAATTAGAAACAGCATGAAAAAAAGAAAGGTAAGATTTCATAACCATAAAGAGTTAGGAAGCCACTGTACCAGACTACAAGGTTCTGCAGGGGAGAGAATTATGTCACCATGACAACCCAAGATATTTTTATTAAGAGAGTTGGTAGGCTATACTGAAACATGTTCCAGAATTTGGAGGTTGAGAGTGAAGTATAAGAACATGTGTGGGAGTTGAAAGACAAATTTCAACTTTATTTGGATTTTCATCTTTATTTTTTAGCTTTTCCTTGCAATCTACATATTGCCAAATCTTGTTTTCTAAGCGCAAAAGGGCAAAAATAATTTTTATACCCCATATTAATATATAAATGTTATGTACATGTATGTATATATGACTATGTAACTTCAAGAATTGGGAGGGTTTTTTTTAACAAAGGATACAAGGTTTCTTGAAGAATTGGACACATTTATATCATCAATAGTTCAAAATAGGTTATTATAAAAATTTTTATAATTAATTTATTTTTATTATTTATTTATTTATTTTTGGCTGTGTTGGGTCTTCGTTGCTGTGCGCGGGCTTTCTCTAGTTGTGGAGAGTAGGGGCTACTCTTCGTTGTGGTGTGAGGGCTTCTCGTTGCAGTGGCTTCTCTTGTTGCAGAGCTTGGGCTCTAGGCGCGCAGGCTTCAGTACTTGTGGCATGCGGCCTCAGCCGTTGTGGCACGTGGGCTCAGTAGTTGTGGCTCGCAGGCTCTAGAGCCCTGGCTCAGTAGTTGTGGTGCACAGGCTTGGTTGCTCTGTGGCATGTGGGATCTTCCCAGACCAGGGGTCGAACCCATGTCCCTTGCATTGGCAGGCGGATTCTTAACCACTGGACCACCGGGAAGTCCCAAAATAGGTTATTATACATTAGTATACCCATCCTTGTCTTAAAAAACCTGAGAGTATCAGGTGGATACCTTACATACTGAATTTATACTATATTACTTTTCATTTGATTTTATAACATGTTAATCTTCTGTGTTTAATTTCCTCTGTACTGTTTCCCAAAGTGTCTGCATAAAGCTCTGTTATATGTGTATTATCTACTCAG
Organism: Mesoplodon mirus; assembly: GCF_964341445.2. Classification (NCBI taxonomy): domain Eukaryota; kingdom Metazoa; phylum Chordata; class Mammalia; order Artiodactyla; family Ziphiidae; genus Mesoplodon; species Mesoplodon mirus. The sequence continues at coordinate 153,687,183 of NC_138978.1, read as the reverse complement.
TATATGTTGTTTATTTAACCAAGTTTATGTTCCAGTTTGTTTTGCATACAAAGTTGATGCAAAATAAACATGTCTGCCTGTGCCTTATAACAGATACTTCACAGCTCTCATTTTATTTAATCCTCACAATATTTCATAAGTATTATTATCCTCTTTTAGAGATGAGCTAACTGTAATCAAAGAGGTGATACATTTGCCCCATGCCACATCTGGAAGTGTCAGGTCTGTTAAATCCCAGGTTTATTTGACACTTACAAGTCTTTCCATTTCCTGTGCTACACTGATTATCAATGTCTTCATGATTCTGGAGGCATATACTTTGAGCTTATAAAGAAATTGTTTCTGATATTACATAAAACAATATGTTTGTACTTCTAGCTAAGATATAAGTTCTTGCATTGAAATGTCCTCTGCTCTAACACATAGCAATGAGAGATAAAATATAAAAACAGAAATTAACAAACAAAACAAAGCCAAGAAACAAACAAACAAATAAACTACCATGCTTGGAACCAATATAAACCTCTCTGAGGCCCAGAAACACCAAAGTTGAGGCCTACAGCGTTCTCCATCTAAGAATTCTGCTCCTGCTTGTTAACATGGACCAAAAGTCCTCCCATGAAAGACAAGAGATGGACGCAGTCTCACTGCTGAAACTAGGGGCTTCTGCACCTATGAAAAAAAGGTTGAAAAGTGCTGCAATGATTGCTTCCAGAGCCGTGACAGTGGCTAGGAGGTAGGCAGGAGAAAGGTGACAGTTTCATATCCTGGACCTGGTCAAGTGGTCCACTAGCTCAAAGCCTGGATCTGCAGTGTTTCTTAATATCATAGCTAGATAAGCTTAAACCACCAATATAAGACCTGATTCTGGTCTGGGATTACTTGGGGGGAAATGGAGGCAAATAAAACACAGTTTGGTAACTAAGTGTCACTCACAGAGAAACCAAAACTGAAGATATTATCAGTGACACAAAAACAAAAAGATTTTATCACCCACAGACATTTGCTAAAAAGAGAAACAATGTTTAAAAAAAGACACAATGGGCCCAAGATGGATTGCTTGTGCTAAGCCCCACATGAGCAAATCAAGACTTAATACCTAACCTAATTGCAGTTTCAGCCTCTCCCAGGAATGTAAACTTTAACCAGTCAATCTGAAATTACCTGGTCAGCACTAGCAAGGTAGTCTGTGCAATAGAACCCTTCTGTCCCCCAAAGGCAGGTGACCTTGCCTGAAACAACCCACTCTTTGCTAGAAACTTCCTTTTCTCATCCCTTTCTGCCTCCAAAAGCCTTCCATTTCGTACAGCTCCTCAGAACTCCTTTCTGTCTGTTTGATGGGATGCTGCTTGATTCATGAACCCTCGAATAAAGCCGGTTAGATCTTCAAATTTCCTCAGTTGAATTTTGATTTTTAACAATAACAAAGAGGCAAAGAAGTTGTTATAAATATGTTGGTGTTACTATTAAAAAACTAGTGTTGAGGGAACAAAAAAAAATCAAGAAATATGGGCAGCAGTGTTTAATGAAAAAGTCTGCTAAAGTTCTTGTCTTAATCATGAAAAGGATAGAGATTAAAAAAATTCTTATTAGAAATTTTGTTAGGAATACAAATGAAATTAGTATTTGGAGCAATAGAAATTTTTATACATGCCAAGTGAAAGTACAACCACTTTGGAGAGCAATTTGTCAATATGTAGTGAAGATAAGGATGTATTTCCTACCATCAGCACAATTCCACCCCTGGGAACATGGAAAGAAACATCACAGATGTGAACAGGAAGACATATAAGAAAATTTATTAGTAATTATAGCATTAGTAATAATAGCAAAATCAGTAAACAACATAAATGTATATCAACAGAATAAAAGATTAATAAATGTGACTTGTAGTTGGAATAATGTACAGTACTGAAAAATGAATGAACCAGAATCAGAGGGCTAAACATGGGTAAACCTTAAAATGTTGAGTTCTAAAAGCAAGTTGCAGAAAGATACAGAGTGTGCCATTTAGATATAGTTTTAAAATATGTTACATAAAACATTATATAATGTTTGGAATACTTATTATACAGAAAAATATAACAGCATATATGGGAATGGAAATCAGGACAGTAGTTATATCTGGGGAGATGAAGGACTTGTGGGTGAAGTGCCAAGAGGCTTCAACCACGTTTTTAATACTTTATTTCTTAAGCTGGGTATTGGGATAAATGAAAAAATGAAAGAGTGAATGAACTTTAACTGCAAATGTCATTGGAGTCCACCTGGTATAGGGATATAACAATAATAATATCTGGAAAGATTATTTAAATTGGAACTTAACAAACTACAAGTGCTACACTCTTGTTATGGCGTTAACTTGAGGTTTGATTGACAAATAAAAATTGTACATATTAAGGTGCGCAACATGTTTTGATATATATAAACATTTTGAAACGATTATCACAAGTTAATTAACATATCCTATCCATCTCCTCACTTAGTTACAATTTTGTGTGTGTGTAGGGTAAGAATACTTATCTTAGCAAATTTCAGGTATATATTTTTATTAACTATAGTCACTATGCTATGCTTTAGGCCTCAGAATTTATTCATCTTATAACCGAAAGTTTGTACCTTTTGACCAATATAGTATAAATTTCTGATTCCTCCTGTCCTCTAGAAACTAGTGAAGGTCTTCTCCAGATGTGTAATGTTTCTCTTTCAGTCTGTTCTGGATTTTTCTTCTCTCATAATCCTGGCTCTGCCTTGTTTGCTGATCCAGTCTGGATATCCCAGACTAGAAATGGTCAAGCCCCTGCTCAGAATTATCTGAAAATTGTTTTCAAATCCCTAAGTCTCTTTGCTATTGTTCAAAACTCATATTTTTAAAAATATTTTTATTAGCATATAGTTGATTTATAATGTTGTGTTAGTTTCTGTACAGCAAAGTGAATCAGTTATATATATATCTCCACTCTTTTTCAGATTCTTTTCCCATAAAGGTCATTACAGAGTATTGAATAGAGTTCCCTGTGCTATACGGTAGGGCCTTATTAGTTATCTATTTTATATATAGTTGTGTGTATATATCAATCCCAATCTCCCAATTTATCCCCTCCCCCCTGGTAACCATAAGATTGTTTTCTACAGCTGTGACTCTGTTTCTGTTTTGTAAATAAGTTCATTTGTACCATTTTTTTAGATTCCACATATAAGTGATATCATATGATATTTGTCTTTGTCTGACTTACTTCACATAGGATGACAATCTCTCGGTCCATCCATATTGCTGCAAGTGGCATTACAAAATTCATATTTTTGAGTATTATTTTATCTTCTGCCACATTTCCATAGCTCTAGTCATCTCTATGTCTAGTTGTAGAGCCCTTAATTCCTTAATGAGGTTCTCTGTACCTCTGTCACACTCTGAAAAGTGCCTCCACTAGTGACTTATCCCTTGAGAGGAGAGACAGTCACTGACTTCACGCCACTGCACCTCTCCATCCTCCTCTCTGCTCCATAATCAGCCCTGGCAGTTCTGTGGAAGGGAGAGGGAGTCCTACCTACTTCAGTTTTTGGCAGCAAGAACAACTTCCATGGTTCAAGAGTAAACACGGAAACACAGAAACTCACCCGTCCAGTTATTAAAGAGCTGTTCTCCTTCCCAGTGGGCAATGAATTCTTGAGAGTCCTCACATCATAGAATGTGGACTCTGAAGCACTTCCCTTTTCTTTCAAACATCAGAGCCTCTGGGAGAGGTTTAACTCACACTTATTGCCATATTATCTACTCACACCTCTGCCCAACTGATTCAAGTTCCTAAGCTTTTAAGCAGTCCCCTTAGCAGCAGCTGAATCTCTGTATGCTTGCCCGAAATATTCGGTTTCCCTTTAGTGGAGACCTTGAATGCTGAGGCATTCCTGACCATTCTTCTTCACTGCCTCAGCCCCTGGCTATCTATGCAATGATGATGGAATGGTATTTTGAGATACCAATCAGCGTCTCACCCCACCCATTTCTTATTACCATTAAACTATTTCAAAAAAGAAATCACCTGTTCACTAGAGATTGACCTTAATTATTTGAACTTGGATTCTTAAAACATTTCTGAGTTAGTTTCTGTAAGAATAATATATTTTTATTTTAAGCATATCACATTAAAGTATTTCTATGTCTTTGTTTTCAGATAATTTTAGAAGTTAAATTTATATGTGTTTATTTACCTTTATAAACCAATCAGAACAGAGCTCCTTTAATAAACTTTATAATTTAATTTATTAGTACCATCCAGATGTAAGACATCTCATGCTCACAAAATGAGAGGTAAAGTCCTTTAGAAATAACAGACACATAGACACACAGGCATATGGAGAGTTTATGGCTTTGATTTTACAGTTTCAGCCATGGGTCAAGAGTAAACATAGAAACGTAAAACATAAAAATTCACTAGTCTAGATATCAAAGAGTTATTCTTCCCAGTAGACACAGAGTTCTTGAACTGAAAATAGACAAATAAATAAACAAACAAAACCAACAAACCAGATTCTCTGTTGTCTCTCACTCAACAGAAAATAGATCTCTATAAATCATTAATCCCTTTACAGAGCCCACCAATGTGGTCAGACCGTACAACCAAATTCCTGATCCTTGCTGCCATGAAGGGGAAATAATTTATTGGCCACATATAAGCCCCCAAAAATTGGTGGAGGAGAAAATTTACGTGAGGAAAACAGAGACCTAAAGAATCCTATTGTGCTTCAGATTCACCTCTGGGAGCAAGAAAAGAAGTACCTGGATTTAGCAACCCATGAGGTGTACTTCTCTGGTGGTGAAGTTCAACTGGTTGTCAGATGAATACACTGGGCATCTCAGTGGGAACTGCAAAACTGTTATAGGATAATTCTCAAAAAAAAAAAGTAAAATCATACTGTTACCCACCATGGTTCTTGCCCTCCTTAATCAATAGAAATTGATGAGGCCAGACAAGAAATTCAGGCAAGGCTTTATTGGGGCTCCTGGTGCAGCACGAGGGAAAAACAAGCAAAACAAGCAAAAACAAGTGACAGGTTCCCTTGCTTGTTCCCCGAGTAGGGGAGGCGAGCTGGTTCCTTATACAGGGTGAGGGTAGGGGTGGGTCCAGGGCTTGGGCCCGAGGGGTGGCTTAGGTGGTGTGTCCACCCCCTTAGTGGTGGACAATCATTTGTCCACCATCAATACTTGCAGTGCTTTTGCAGTCATTCATGGACATGTGCAGAGTGGCAAAAAATTTGGTTGCCTAACGTGCATGTTCCCAGGAGAGGTCTAGGGAAGCAAAGTGCTGCCTTCTTGTTTCAGCTCTCACATCATAAACAAGTGTCCTCTTCATGGTCTATTTAGTGCCACACTTTTCACATTTTTGTGCCTTTTTTCTTAGGGATTTTCTTGTTTAAAATGGCCCCTAGGGAATTCCCTGACGGCACAGTAGTTAGGACTCCGCATTTTCACTGCCAGGGCCAGGGTTCAATCCCTGGTTCAGGAACTAAGATCCCACAGCTGTGGGGTGCAGCCAAGAAAATGAAATGAAATGAAATGAAATAAAAGAAATAAAATAAAATATTTTAAAAATGGCCCCCAAAGGTAGTGCTGAAATGCTGTCTATTGTTCCTAGAGTCCTTGATGTGCCTTATGGAGAAAATACATGTGTTATATATGCTTCACTCAGGTATGAATTCGTGCTACTGGTCATGAATTCAATGTTACTGAATCAAAAATATATAGTAAATAAAGTGTCTTTAAACAAACACATATAAAACAAGGTTATGTATTGATTTAGTGACTAAAATGTGACCAGTGGCCTGGGGGAACCTAATTGTATTTACCTTAAGAGCAATGGTTCAGTAGTTATTAATTCAGTGTTGGCAGTAACTTTGAGACAGGCTGGGACCTGGGACACTTTGCTGCTGTGCTTGCACCTGGACAAACATCTCCTTGAGCAACAAAATACAAAGAAACTCTAAAGGACTAATAACTGCGTGCATGCTTGAGAAGTTGGGGCAAATTATGGACATGATACAAAAAGACCAAAAAAACCCAACTACCACTTCTGAAGAGCGGGGAGCAAAAAAGGTGTACTGCACATTTATGCTGCACTCAACACCACCAAAGGGGTGGGCAAACAACCTAAGCCCCTCCAGCCCGACCACTGCACAGACTCCTACCCTCACCCCACAAAAGGAACCAGGTCACCACCGACCTTGGGGAGCAAACAATGGAAACTGTTACTTGTTTTCGCTCCCCCTACTGCAGCAGGGGCCCCAATAAAGCCTTGCCTGAATTCCTTATCTGGCCTCTTATCAATTTCTACTGATTGGGGGAAGGCCAAGAACCCTGGCTGGTACCAACTTTACAGAACATAACTACCACAAGTAACGGAAATCAACTATATGTATACGGAGGGAAAAAGTGTTTTTCAAATGCATCTGATTTTCTTATTCACACAAGTTGGGGGGGGGAGCCTTCCCAAGAAATCGCTCCACTACTCTCCCAAACAGCCTATAAAAGTGGTCATCAGGCTTTCCACTATTCCTTTCCCCCTTCACTTTATTCTTCCGCAGTTCTCTCTCTCTCTCTCTCTCTCTCTCTCTGTGTGTGTGTGTGTGTGTATCTCTTGAAGGGGCTCTCCACCTAAGTAATGTTTTCCAAGAATCTAGAGTCCTATACTAAATTTGATAAATTTGATAGCGACGGACACAGACGACGCACACGTACGTTCAAAAGTGAGCTCTGCGGCTGTGTTCCCACAAAATTAATTGAAAAAAAACCGTAGTACCACAATTCTATCAGAACTCAGAGAAGGGCATTTCCCCACTTTGGGCATCCACCTTTGGAAATTCCCAAGGACATTATATAAATACACTAAATTTTTTTTTTTCTTTTTAACAGTAACTGCAGTGAACCCTCCCACAAGCCTTAGTAAAGCTGTTCGGCTCTTAGTTTATTTCCTCTGTTTCTTTAAGACGTAAGTCGGGTGTTTTGCCCTGTTCAGAAATGGCTGCCCCTGCTTCACATGCACTGCGCATGCTTCTTGAACAGAATTTGGCGTAGAGGCAACTCAGTGACTTACGCGGCGCAAGATGGGGACTTGGCGGCGGGCATGACTGAACCTCCCAGCATGCTTTGCAGCCCGGCGGAGAGGCCCGACGTCTAGTGATGGGGAGCCTTTGGTGCTCTACGCCGCCAAATCGGCTGTAGAGGTTGAGGTTGAGCCCGGGGCCTGGGAATTGGACGCTCGCAGAGGGGGAGAATGGAAGCGTGGCGCTGTGTGAGGAGGGGCTACGGCCGCTGTGTGGTGGGGAGAGGCAGGTCAGTAGGGCTGGGTGGCGGGAGGAAGGAGGGAGGGGCGGGCGGCCTGGGGGCGGGCGGCCAGGGTTAACCGGGGCGGGGCGGGGTGGGGAGTGGGGGTTGGACGAGGAAGAGGTCCCGGGCCGCGGTACCGTCAGGACGGACCTCCAGAGACCCTGAGGGATAGGTAAACCCGGCGCGCAGCCGGAGGGGCGCTCGGCCCACGCGGTCCGGGGCCCGGGCGCGGAGCGCGTCGGCCATGGGCCGGGTTCGTGCTTTCCGGACCAGGTTGGCCTCAGAGTCCCGGCCCTTTTCCCCCAACCCAACCTCCGAGCCAGCCTGAGCCTCCGGGTCCCCGGCCTCCTTCCCCAACCCTGCAGCCCCCTCCGGGAGCTGCCGGTCTGCAGGGAGGGGCTGGTTTGTTGTTGTGTTGGTGCCTCTCGAACTTTAGTCACTGGAATCCCAACCTTTACGATTATTAGCAAATTCTCTTTCCACATCTATGTTACTTACTGGATATTTTTCTTGAAATTGACTCACTTTTTAAAAAAGCACTTCAATAGGTGCTGCACACGTTAGCGTCTCCCTAAGCAGTATCCGTGAGATCTTGGGTTTGGTCTACTGATTTTTTTTCCTAATACATTTTGAAATGGATGCTTAGATATAAAAATATTTTAAGTTTAAATGTGTACCACGCGAAACCGACTGGTGTACCACATGTGGGAAGCACAGCACTCTATTAGTTTTTACATGAGTTATGGGGATCTGGTTTTAACTCCTGTAGTCTTGGGACTTGACAATTCAGTTCAACAATGTTTCCTGAGTACCAGCTGTGTGTCAGGCACTGTGCTAGGCACTTGGGAAGAGACCCAGATTAAAAGGAATAAGAAGGCACTGGCCGTGAAGGAGCTCATCATTTTAAGAGAAAAAAAAAAAAAAAAAAGTCTGTATAAGTAGCTACAGATATAGAGAATGTTTTGTAGTACAAGTATTGTATTTCAATACGGTAGCTTATTACAATAGAAAATGTATGGGCAAGCCCCAAATCTCTATGGCTTTCGGAGTTGTCACAAAGCAGGATACACTACCCTTGTCATGTCTTTAAAGATTTACAATTACATTGAGTTTAGAGAACAGTTTGAAAATGTGTAAACTGCTCAATATATGTAACAGTTAAAAAATGCTGTTAAAATGAAACAAATGTAACATATAAAAGTCAAATAACAGTTAAATACAATTTAAGCAAAATTCTTTTGGTGATAAAAGTGGACATTATTGACACTATCTTGGAAATGTACCTTTAATGAATTCTGGAGGAAAGGATAGAAGTTTTTCTCAGAATCCTAGCATTTTGCCAGAACAGTGTAGTAGAAAGAAGGTGGTGCTTGAGTTGCGTTGTTTCTTAGGAGAGCCTGAGAGCGATATATCTATTCAAAATAATAATAACACTACTTTGGAGACATTTTTCATGCTATAACCTATCATATAATTGGTATCAGATAATTGATGCTGTTGGGTTTGGAGTGTTGGTGAATTTCTAGTAAGTAATTCTCTTTCATTTCCCTCAAGGAGAAGCGTGCTTTAAAGTAAAAGAAAAAAAAAGGGAGTAGCATGGAACAATAAATTATCTACCTACTGATTAGCAAAAGAGGTACTTTTATGAGGTAGTGATAGGCTTTTGTTAGCTATAAAGATGTTTGGAAAATATAACCTTGGTATAAAAAACATGTTCAGAAGCATGTTTTTACTCCAAACCCAGGTTGGAGAGATTCACTTTAATTGTAGTCACCTTATGTGTTCTATATTTGATTTAAGTATTATGTTTGCTGTGGATTTTATTTGTCCATCGAGTTTTATTAGATGCTAGAAAGCTACTCTGAATACCGTTTGGTGATTGATTCAACACAGCTGAATTGTGCGGACTTTCAGAAGTGCATCGGGTGTTTCGGGAGGTTGGTGGATTCTATGTTAAGTGTTTAGAATACCATTCATAGTTGTTTAGGGAGAGTATTGAGATATTGCCACTAGTAGTTAAGTAATGGCTGCTTTTTCCCCCATCCTTCACAGATTTAGAAGTCAGATTTGAAATATTAGACATTACCTTCCCTTGAGGAAACATTTAGATTTTGTGTGCTACAGCTGAACAAGAAGTGGTGCCTCAAGGAGTGTATTTATTTCTTTTAGATACCCCATGTTACCCCATCACCAGAAGAGTCTGGGCAGAGACTGGACTGCACCGTGGGAGAATCTGCAAAGGTGTTGCTGGAACAGACATATTTCTAGTTGTATGAGGTGGCCTGGACATTACTCTCGTGCTCCTTACCCATACTTCAGTAGTAGGCATTTTTCACTAAATTGGAGACCACCTTGTTTGTTTGAGTCTAGAACTCAGTTTCAGTACTGGAACTGGACACCTGACAACCTGAGCCAGACATCTTTGATTCATCTCTCTAGTTACATCATGAACTCTGAGGGAGATGAGCCTTCATCAAAACGAAGAAAACACCAAGGTAAAGGTGACATTTATCTTGGTGGAGAAATAGACATAAGCCATAGAGTAATTGAAACTTTCATATTTAATCCTTAAGAAAACCTGCAGGTTTTAGAGGTGTTGGTGTTTATTTTTAGCCAGTAGTTTTCTGTTATAAAAAAGGAAATTCTTTTTTAAAATTAAGACTTTTAAAAAGAAATCTTCAATTAATTGTGTATTTCTGGCAGTAAAAATAGAAGTGACTCTACATATAGACTAAAGTTGGAAAACAATGGAGGACTAGATTAATACATTAAGTTTAATTTAAGAATAATTTTCAGATTCAGTGTTTTTGAAACAAAGGTCCTTAGACTTCTTAGAAATTGGTGGATGTATGCTTGGGAGTCCACAGAGCTATTTAAAAAAATCATGTTTTCATTTTTAATGTTAGCTTCATTGTATAAGACAAAAGAATTTCCTTAAATAGAAACAATCATAAATGAAAGCTATTTTCTTAAAGAATCAGATTTTAGCTTATTAGATTTATATTTCTCATACTGGGGTCTGTAGACATAATCTCGAGAGTCTGTGGGAAGTTTTATCTTTTAACCACATCTTATTCAACTTTGAGACACTTTTTTCTAGATATCTTGATTATTTCTATTTTTCTCATATACTTTTTACTCTAAACAATTCACCAGGCTCTCTGTGCTGCCAGCCCAGCCCTGCCTCCAAAGTATACATGAGTTGTCTAAGTAAATTTGGAATTGTCTTTCTTACTGAGCTGTGGTTTTCAGTGAAGATCATCCCTCTGAAGATATGAAAACAGGCTGTGTGAGTGTTAATGTGTAGGAAGCTGACCTAAGTTTGTCAAAGGATGGCATTCACAGTGTCTCACTTGGAAGTCAGAGCTAGATTAGTTAGTGCTCTTTCAAGTAGAACTTCTACTACACATTTAAGTAGAAATTCTAAGCACTCAAAAGTGAAAATCTATTTGTATAGCACTTAACCACCACATGTGTTTGTAAACAAAGCTTTGTTTGAATGATTAAAAGGTGTATTTAGAGACATTAAAATTAGGTTCCTAAGGACAACTCATACTTTATGAATCTAGGGCTGTATGATGACATGAGATAGCTTCTCATTCACGTATTCATTGTTCATCAGGACGACACACTCCTCTTCTGTTTAGCCTTTTGTTATAAATCAGGTGTGCTCTCAGATGGAGCGGTGGTGTAGTGACACAAGCATGGGCTTAGGAACCGCTCCCTGCTCTCATTCTGCTCCACCACTAATTGTGTGGGTTTGGACAGGTCACTGAACCTCTCTGCTCCTTGGTTTCCTAGTGTAAAATAATGCCTACTTTGAAAGCCTGTGGAGGCATGAAGTGAGATATGTCAAAGTGCCTAACACACTGTTGGCTTCATAGTAGGTACTCAGAAAATCCTGGTGGTGTTGTTTTCCCTTTAATGGACGGGGAATTACATTTACAGACTGATAAACTTTGATTGCAACCTGACTCTTTATATGTCCGTTCTTCCTAGGTATTGTGAATAAGGAAAATGCTCTTCGTTAAGCCATATTTGTGACTTCTGATATTTCACTAATACTACTTTTCAATCAAGAGAACAGCATTGCTAACTTGCCTATCACTTTAAAGTGGTATTTGAAGGATTTGTGTGACACAATTATGACCTTTTAATTAGGCACCCTAAAAACCTGATCAGGCCTATTGCTTACTTTCTTTGATTCATCTGTCTTCTCTGCTGTGATCACCTTGTTGCTCCTGACATGGAAGGTATATAAGCTTTTGTAGTGTGAATTTATGTTGTGAAGTATGTGAAGGCCAAAGACTATCCACTCTCTCAGTAGTTTTCAAATTGTCTTCCAGGGAACCCTAGCATTCAAACACATTTCTGTATGTTTATTAAAAGCAAATGTGGTCAGGATAAGACGTGTTTACCCCATCATCCCAGCTCCAGTCCCAACATACCAGGGACTGATGGTCATAACATGAAAAGTAATGCCAAAGGGTTATACAAGCTGTAAAAGTCTGAAAGCCACTGTATTAATTTGATAATCTGATGGTCTCAGTTATTTAAAAAATGGAATTGCAAAAAGACTTGGTTACAAACTCTTAATTGCCAGGACTATACAAATTTTAATGCTTTTATATGCCTTTATATATACATATTCTACAAGAAAGTATGAATGATTTTTTTAGACTTTCATCTTTCATATTTTAATGCAATGGTGCCATCAGGGTAGTGCTGTAAGTTTGTGATGGTAGCTTACATTTTGTTTGTATGACTAGAGCCCTTTCCATCTCGTATACCTATAAAGACTTAATGATTTGTGGCTAAGACCATAGACAGTCCCCAGTTTATGAATGAATTGTGTTCTAGATAATCAGTTCTTAAGAATCAGTTCTGTTTTCCTCATAGAAGCTATGTTATAAATCTCAGGGTAGTTGTGTGGAGTCAGTACAATTTGCTTTAGTTGTGGCCCTTAGGGGTAGGATTCTCCATTTTCAGTGAAGGATAAGGAAGGGGATAGCTTCCTTCTCTTTCCTGGGCATAGGACAAGCTCTAGGCTAAATTATGTAATAGTTGAACGCTTTTGTTTAGTTTGGTTTTCTTTCCTTCCACCATTTTTTCTTAACCTTTCTCCTCAGGCTCCTAGTACCTTCATGGTATCATAATTCCAACTCCCCTGTTCCACCCAGACCTCACTATTCATAAAAATTACCTTCCTCTTCTGTCCTCTGGTCAAAATTCCTATTCCCTCAGTGCAGCAGATATCAGCATTTAGATTTTGAGGGAAGAAACCTGATTAAAGTCAATTTACCAGAGTATATTTTAAAATTTTTACTTCACTGGCATTTTTATAGAGCGTACTGACACTTTTTTTCTTCCAGTTTTATTGAGATATAATTGACATATCAGCCCTGTATAAGCTTAGGTTGTACAGCATAATGATTTGACTTACATACATCATGAAATGATTATCACAATAAGTTTTGTGAACATCCGTCATTCCACAGAGACACAAAAGTAAAGAAATACTCTTCCCTGTGATGAGGACGCTTAGGATTTACTCTCTTAACAGTTTTCCTATAGAACACACCACAGTGCTCATTACATTGATCATGTTGTACATCACACCCCTAGTATTTATTCATCTTATAACTGGAGGCTTGTACCTTTTGACTGCCCTCAACCAGTTCCCCCTCCCCACTAGAGTGTGTTGATATTCTGACTGTAAATATACCATCATTGTAGAAGATTTGGAAAAATCTACCACAATCCTTCCTCTCAGAGACAATTACTCTTAAAAACAGTGGTATGTCTCCCTTTAGTCTTTTTTCCCCCATATATAAAATATTTTTCTTCAATTTAATTTTTAATTGGTGAAATCTTAGGGATTGTCATCCAGTGAAGTGCAAACCTTCTTTCAGGAAAAGGGAGATATTCTAGGGCTCAGATTTTTTTCATATCATCTAATCATGCTCAAAAGTCCATCTTCAAACCTTTTTGTTTCCCAAGTTCATCCCATTTCTTGTTTTTCCCTTCTTTTGAGCTTATAGATTCTCTAAAATGTTCCACATCTTTTTTATGGCTTCCATGGCAGTAAGAGTATCCTCTTTAATGGTGGGGTGAGGAAGACAAGATCAAAGGGGGGTGTGTGTCTGTGTATATATACATATATATAAACATATATACTTAGTGGTGTGTGTATCTATAGTGATACACGTATATATATATATTTACTTTTCGTAGTCATTTCTAAGTCAAAGACTGCCTGTAATTGCAAAATCTCATGCTATTTGATCCTCTTCTCATCACTTTATCAGGGTACATGGTGTCTTTGCAGAATATAAACTATCACACATTCCCGGTTGCTGCATGCTAGGTTGGTCAGTCAGGCATCATGATTTACTCGCATTCTGTAGCTGTATTACATTTAACTTTTGCTTTGGTGTGCATTAAAAATATTTCTTTTGCTTATTTTGTTTGCATTCTTCCAGTAAATACTGCTTCCATTTATTGTCATTATATACCCTTCATTCATGTCTAAACCAGATTTCTCAGATGAATTGTTTCTGGAACTTAGTTAAGCATTTGATGATCTTATCGTACTAATAGGTGATAAAATACAATGTGAAATCACCTTACTGAAAGGCCAGCTGTGACATACATATTATCATGGTTATGAAGTTGCTGAGCATGTCTGCGGCAGAGCCACTTCGTAACCATGGGGAAGTGAGAAACCGTGACCCCAATACAGTCAGTTTTATTAACACACACTCTCAGCCTCCAAAATGACTTGCTAGACCCTTTTGTTGCTGAGCATGTCTGTGGCAGAGCCACTTCATAACCATGGGGATGTGAGAAACCATGACCCCAATACAGTCAGTTTTATTAACACACACTCTCAGCCTCCAAAAGACTTGCTAGACCCTTTTAAACTGTTTTGTACCTCTTGGTCAGTCAGTGTATCATTTTACTGCCTTTGTAGTCAATTTGATGACAACTTCTAGTTATTGAGTACTAC